>NC_091863.1:92679699-93317699 GCF_037783145.1 Equus przewalskii | reverse complement strand
AAATTTCTTTCATGATTCATAATGGGTGGAAATGTGCCAAAGACTCTCTTTATAATGAGTAAGGCTCAAAATGATTTTTTAAAAAAAAAGGCAGCAATATGAGGATATACAATAACACTAACTAATTCAGGATTCTTGTGAAAGATTTTACTTAAGTAACTCTGATCTGGAGCAGAAAATATCAAGTACATAAATAAAGGAACTTCTCAGGAACATTCAAACACTCCAGGTACATGTTTCTTAATACATATGAAATTTCCTTAATAATTATTCCTAGTTAAGCATGAAGTAAATAACTAAAGAACCTCTTTGCATCCACAATATAGTTCTTATTACTATGTGTACCGAAGGAGAATCGGAAACTTTTGCCTGTGATCAATGGGTTTGTTATTTTGATAGTGGTGATCATTTATCAGGTGTAACATATGTCAATATTTATCCCATTGTATACTTAAAATAAAGCAGATTACCTTCAACTATAGCTCCTTTGATAAAGCTTAAGAAAAAATAAAACTAAAAAACCTGTGTCTCTGGGACAAAGCGACCAAGGAGGAAAGTGGTTAAGTGATCAGGACAAAGAGTGGCCAGATCTTGTTCATTGCTGGACATGCTTGGGCATTATTTTCAGCCCAATTTCAATAGGAAATTGTTGGAGACTTTCAGGCAGGGGCCTGATATGATCTGAATGATGGCAGACAGTAGATGTGTGAAACTGAGAGAGACAACAAGCTCTCTAAGTCCAGGTGCTCTTAAGAAAGAGGTCCATAGGTTTCCTTAAAGTTCCTGAAGTATCTGTTAATCTGTGTATGTACGTGCACATGTGCGTTTTTTAAAATTAATTTCCAAAACATTCATTAGCTTCTCAAAAAGGTCCTTGACCATAAATTTTTAAGAGCCTCTTATTTATTTGACTCACATATTAGTTGAAGAGCGAAACCTGGAGAAGTAAAATGGTTTGTTCAAAATCAGAGGTGGCAGGTTGATGAGGTCATAAGGGTTTATGCTGCTGACTACCCTCTCTCCCCTGGTCCCCTCATTTCTCCCTGCCCCAGGTGCTGATGCACAGAACACAGTGACAAGGGGCCGGCACACAGCGCGCGAAGCCGATGTCTGCTGAACCCTGACCTGCTCACCCACGTCAGCAGGAGAGTGTGCCAACGATGTGGTCCACAAGAGGTGATGAGCCAGTACAACTGCTACAAAATTGTCCCTTATGACGCCCTCATCAAACTTCACTTATAACACATATGTATTTGTATTAAAATCACAAAAAAATACATCATAAGTAATAATAACCTATTGATCTTTCAGTATTACTCTGAGGCTGCCCTGTGCTATATACCAGAAGAATAATATAGAATTGGTTTTCAATGGCTATATTTTTCTTCCTGTAAAGAACAACAAATGGGTTCATGCTTGATCCTTCCCAATAGCTATTTCAATTAGGTATAAATAAAACTGTTTGAGGGCTGGCCTGGTGGCTTAAGTGGTTAAGTTTGCCCATTCCACTTCAGCGGCCCAGGGTTGGCAGGTTCGGATCTCCAGCATGGACCTACACACCACTCATCAAGCCATGCTGTGGTGGCGTCCCACATACAAAATAGAGGAAGACTGGCACACATGTTAGCTCAGGGACAATCTTCCTCAAGCAAAAAAAGGAAGATTGGCAATACATGTTAGCTCAGGGACAGTCTTCCTCACACGCACACACACAAAAAAAACCCCACTGCTTATCTAGAAGGCCCTGTAGCAAAGTACACTTCCCAAGAGAAGTTTCACATCATCCTTCAGAGATTCCAATGTAGGATGACAGAAGGACCTTTCCTCAGCACTCCAGGCGGACACACAGGATCACCTCAAATTCTTTCCTCGCTCTAGGGTTTATGACAATATCAGGCTACTCTGACAGCTATAAAAGGTCCCAGGTTGCCGAAATAGTCCTGCTATCTTTCCTCCATCTTGAGCACAAGAACATAGCTATAACACTAAATGGAGCCTGATATACTCACGACTTCTACGAAACCTCCATGGCACCAGGATAAACTGGATTAAAACACTTCAGAAAGTCATGCTGGTAAAACTCAAGGGGTAAGACACAAAGTACACTGAGAGTTGTAGTCCATTCCTCCCAGGGACGTGAAATCAGTTCCAGTCATATAATGGCCTTTTGGAGGCTTTGAGTTCAAACTGAGTTCAGGGGTGTTGGGACTTACCAAATAGGTTAATATTTCCACTCGCACAGGCAGACCTCTCATGATCCTCATAATGAACAATTATGGCGACTGGGTGCATGGACACAGTGCTAACCAGATGCTAACAGAGGGAGTTCAGTGAGAGACCCACCTTGAGAGGCAAGCCTCTTGTACAGAACAGGGGGTAACACATCATCACGCTGCAACTGAGAGTTGTATTACCTACCTATCAGAAGTGTGAAATGAGTGTCTGATCCTTGCCTGTGCTTGCACTCTGGGTCTACACCCCTGCGGCGCAGCACAAGCCGTAGACCACGCTCTTCAAGTCTCTTACAAAAGTGTGACCTGAAAGGAAAAGACCAGTGTTTAATACCTTTGCAATGGACACAAATCAATTTCCCTAAGGAAAGATTCAGCATGAAACAAACAAGCCAGTCTTTTTCTAGCTTTGCAAGAGAAACCCTTCCAGCCACTACACACCCTCGGGAGAAATCAGCCTGAGCCTAAAGATGGCCTGGACTTTATACTGCAAACCCACTGTCATGTAGTCACCTCTGACCTCTTAGTGACTTTGCAAAGTAACTTGTTGGGATCCAGGCCTGTGGTCAAGGACAACGATCTGCCTTTCTACTTGCTTAAACTACTATCCCTGAGGTTAATGAAATAAATAACCTGTGAGCCCTACATCCACGGAGAAGGAAATGTTCTCCCATCTGTAACTTATTGATTCCATGAGGGATGAGTATCCTGGCACTAGGTGGCATGCGACAGTTTGGGTTTTGTACAGCACTGTCACTCCAGTAGCTATAAACAGCTTACAAAATGGGACTGAGCCACTTAAGTAAGATGCTATGCAAGGACCAATTTATACAAGTATCCCAAAAGATCCACTTTATGCAAGCACACACGCTTAGTATGCATGGCTAGAGCCTCAGTTTATTCAGTGGCAAAGGTCCTAAACCATGTCCCGATCAAGTAAACCATCAAGGTAATTCTAGCCCCAAGCTCACCAATCTCCTACTGCCAAGATACAACAACACAGCACCTCTTGCATCAAAACTGGAGGGAAAATGACAGTTTCTCAGTGGCTAAGTCATTTAAGAGTCACGTGAGTATGAGGCCCGGGATAGTCCCTCTCATTGCCACTTGCATCCCCCAGATCTCCACCAGGCTCCCCCCTCACTTCCTTCAGGTCTCTATGTCACTTTCTCAGTGAGGACTTGGCTGCAGAACCTTCAGGAAGGTGCAGATCCCCACACCCCCTGCACACCCCCTTCCGCTTCCCTGCTTTAGGGAGCTGTGTAGCACCCACCACCACCTGTTGTGGTATATACGTGTCATACTGATCCGATTTTTTCATTCTCCTCCACTGAAATGTGACCCCTGTGAGCAGGGACCTTTTTGTCTCTTTCATGGCTGTATTTCAGCCGGAAGAACAGGGTCTAGCACACAGCAGGTGCTCAGCCAATAATGAAAGTCACCTTTGGCCACCAGTCCCAATGTTCACGCCATTTCCCAAGGTGACCCCGTTAACTGTATAGGGTGCATCTTTCAGAATTTCCTTCCACATATTTACATTCTCATACAAGGGCCCATTAAAAATAGATACCTTCACATCGATTAAGCCCTTGACTATTTCTACAATACATTAAACAAAACTCACCTGTCTCTAGTCCTAACTGAAGACACAACCAATTACAGCTCTGTAAATGTAATCATAATCAACTATTTAAGTCTTGGCATTTTCTTCTTCTTTTGGTGAGGAAACTTGGTGCTGACCTAACATCTGTGCCAATCTTCCTCTATTTTATATATGGGGTGTTGCCACAGCATGGCTTGATAAGTGGTGTGTATGTTCGAACTCAGGATCTGAACCCACAAACCCTAGGCCGCCCAAGCAGAGGGAGCAAAATTAACCACTATGCCACTAGGCTGGCCCCATGTCTTGGTATTTTCACTCATATTTCTCAATAATATACTCAAACTATGATACTGTTGTTCTTGTTTACTCTTTATCATGGGTGATTTCAAACAATGCAGATAGGACAATATATCAAAAACCCCATGTGCCCACCAACAAGTTGCAACAATAATCAACATGAACACTACTCAACATTTTGCCAGTTATGTTTTTTTTTTTTTTGCTATTTCTTTTTTGCAGGAGTATTTCAAAGCATATTGCAGATATATGACTTTACACATAGATCCTAACAAGCTGTACAACCCATACGCTCTACTATAACATACACTCTAACAGATAAGGGCTTTTAAAAGAACCCGAATACCATCATTGCATCCAAGAAATTACAATTATTCCCTAATGCCACATGAAAATATCTGTGTTCAATTTCCCTACTTGACCTAATTATGTCTCTTAAATTAGATTTGCTCTTATTAGGATCTAAACAAGCAACACATGTAGGCATTAGCTGAAATATTACTTAATCCCCTTTTAATCTATAACAGCCCCTCTGCTTTTTTCTTTGCCATTCCTTTGATGAAAAGACTGGACTCTGTCCGGTAGAGTTACTCACATTCTGGATTTCCCTGTATGCCTCCTTGTCCTGAACATGTTCCATTAGAAACAGAATATCTTGTAGTGAGATCTATGGACTTGGTTAGATTCAGGGTCAATTATTTTAGCAAGAACATTTTATACTTGGTCCTTTGTATTCCTATTACATCATAGCAGAACACACATGATGTCTGTTTCACACACTGTTCCCTACGCTTCTGATGTAGAGACTGTTCAGTGGGTTGTAGTATTCTCACCTTGATTCACCCACATTATAAAATTTCCCGTCAATCTTTTACTTAAATTTTATTAAATTCACGTGCTAGCTTACTTTTTCATTATTGATATGCAATTCATATACTATATAATTTACAATTTTAAAGTGTACAAGTCACTGTCTTTTAGAATATTCACAAAATTGTGCACCCATTATGACCACAATCAATTTTAGAACATTTTCATCATCCCCAAAAGAAAGCCCATATCCATTACAAGTCATTCCCCATCCTCCTTCCCCCAGCCCCTGACAACTCCTAATCCACTTTGTATCCCTATGGCTTTACCTATTCTGGACATTTTATGTGAATAGGATCATGCAATATGTGTTCTTTTGTGTCTGGAGTCTTAGAAGTGTTATGTTTTCAAGGTTACATTTTGTACCATGTATCCATACTTCCTTCTGTGTTATGGCTAAACAAAAACCCAAGGTATGGATATAGGGCATTTTGTTGAAACATTCATCAGTTGATGGACATTTAGGTTCTTTCTTCCTTTTTTGGCTGTATGAATAATGCTGCCATAAAGATTCATGTACAAGTTCTTGTTTGATTATCTGTCCTGAGTTCCCCAGGATATATGCCTAGGAGCGGAATTGCTGGTCACATGGTCACTCTATGTTCAACTTTTGGTGGAAAGGCCAAACCACTTTCCACAGCGTCCTCACCATTTCATATTCTCACCAGCAGTGTATGAGGGTTCCAATTTCTTCGCATGCTTATTACCCTTGTTGTTTTCCATCTTTTTATCATAGCTGTCCTAATAGGTGTAGAGTGGTATCTCCTGTGATTTTGATTTCCCTAATGACTAATGATGTCGGGCCTTTTTGTGTGCTTATTGGCTATTTGCAAGGAGAGAGCAAAGGGTTTGCAGCATGGGAGCCCCAAGTGTGTGAGTCCGTGCTGTGCAACCCTGGTTGACAATGGCAAAGCCATTTAGACCTCGGTTTCCTGGCACAATGAGTAGTTATTGAATCTGCGTCTGTCCAGGGGACAGGGACAGAAAAAAGGCTTTGACTTGGATCTCCACGTGAGGAAATGGCCACTACTCCCTAAAGTGAAGGAAAAGAAACACAGGGAGGAGCCAGAGGGGCTCAGATGCAGGGCCCAGGGAGCGGTCAGGTAATTCCACCTGGGGAGGAGGTGGACCCTCTCTCACTTTGCACCCTCTCCTAAGGTGGGGAAGTTGTGGCCGAGCGCCACCCCTCCCTTCACCCCCTAGCAGTTGAGGATGGCTGGGCTTTGAGAGATTTCCTGTGTTGACCTGAAATGCAAAAAGGCAGCTGCCTGGCCGGGACAAAGCACCTCAGGGGCCTCATTGTCCTCCTCCCTCCTGCCCTAGAAATCCCCCCACCCCTGTCCAAAGGGCAGAGAGAGAAAGGGGCTGTGAGTCAGAGCCCGAGCCCAAGGCTGGGAGTAGCCAGACAGCAGGTGGTTTCGGGGCGCCTGAGCCTGAGCAGGTCCTCTGTGCAGGAGTGGAATGGAGGCAGGAAATTCTGAGGAGTTAGGGGCAGTCAGCAGCCAGTTGCGCTGCCCTGGCGCTGATGCAGAGCCCCTGGGTGTCTTTGAGAAGGGTTTCTTTTAAGGGTGGTTACACTGGGGAGTGGATGCGGGCAGGGGTAACTTCAGTTCTCTCTTGAAACACTTCTGCATTCTGATGTTTTTTCTTAAAAAATAAGCCAGATAGAGAAAGACGAACTCTGTATGACTCCACTCACAGGTTGAAGTTAACATATAGACAAAGATTGGTGGTTACCAGGGGAAGGGGGGGGAGGGCACAAAGGGTGAAGTGGTGCACCTACAACATGACTAACAATAATGTACAACTGAAATTTCACGAGGTTGTAAACTATCATAATCTTAATAAAAGGGGAAAAAATAAGCAAGTGTTACATTTGTCAAAGGAAATAATCAACAAAAATATCTTCAGAGTCAATTGTTTTATTCACCAAACAGCCTGCAGTTTACCCCTGGGCCTAGGGAGCTCCTTAGACTATTGTCTTTAAAGGATCTTTATTTGCATGTCTCCCTTGCTCTCTCTTTGTCCTTAGGGAACAAACTCCTAGGGTGATACACGCCCCAATGTAACACCCCTCATCTCTGCGCTGGGGGCATCACCTGTTATCTTCCTTTTCCTCTCTAGACTACACGTGTCTCCATTAGCCGAACACTATTTTGCAAGAGGAGAGTGTTCCTTTTCTCAACAGGAAGGAAGAAATAAATCAAGGCACCAGCCAGGCCGGAGAAACCTGCGAGTCGCTGTGACTGCTTCGGATCCAGCACATCCCAGCCACCTCGGGCTGTGGACGCCACCTGCAGCAGCCCGGGGAAGACGGAGGAAGAGGCGCTGGATGCGGAGCAGGTCCTTGGCAAGGAGCGGAAGGTGACGGGGCGCAGGGAGCGCCTGCTCTCAGGATCCTGCCTCTCAGCTGAGGAGGGAGCAATTCAAGTTTTAATAATCTCAGGCATATGCATGATGCAAACTTGCAACAGCGTTTGAAAGTGCACTTATTTAAACTTCTTCCTCTAAATAGCTTTGCGACTGTCGAGCGGTAAATTTTACGTTTTATTGTTCCATCACATTAATCGTTTGCCCTCTTGCTAGCAGGGCCCCCACAATGGAGACAAATTGGTTCTCCCGGGCAAATGGCAAGGAAAGGAAGTTTCCCGTCCGACTTTCCCAAGCCTCCCTCTCCCCGCCCCTTCTTGCACCTGGACCATCCGGGGTTGTCGCACCCCTCCCCTGGGCGGAGCCGGCACTGCGGGACCCCGGCTTCCCACCCCCTCCCCTTTCCCGCTGTACCTCCAGCCCCCACCCGCTCCGGGAAAAGGGAGGAGGCGCCGACGATGGGGGGAGGGGTAGCGGCCGAGTCGGGGGCCAGGCGGCCGCCGCTTTACGGCCGGCGGGGACGGGGGTTCAGTCGCATCCAGCCCGCCCCGTGCTAGGAGCCGAGCCGACCGAGTCCTTCCCGCGGGTGCGCGGCCTCATACGGTAGGTGCCCCGCCTGCCTTCCCTTGACGCGGGGCGCGGGGCTGGGGGCTGGGCTGGGGCGGCCTTTCTGGCCCCTGGCCCCTGCCCTGTCCTCCACGTGTGGGAAGCCTGTGTCCCGCGTGCGACCCAGGCCAGTGGTGGCCGCGGCGGCGGCTCGGGGGACGGGCGCGGGCGCGGGCTCCGTACCGCCGCCTAAGGTCTGTGCCTGGCGCGGGAAGGGCGGGCCCTCGAGGAGAGCCCCTCCGGCCTTGCCCCGTCGGTGGGCCCGGAAGCGTTTCCCTGTGGCCAGAGGGTGGCCCGGGTTCCTCCTCGGTCCTCCCTGCCCTCCCCGCGTACGTGGCCGCAGGTGGGTCAACCGGGTCGGTTTGGATGGAGGGCGCTGCCGTCAGGGACTGGGCCCCCGGAATCTCCCTAGAGAAGCAACATTTCCTTTAAAGAAATATGCCGCTTCCAGGGACTGAGGGAAGAAGAGGTGTCCTTCTTGACTGGTGTTGGGCTCAATTCCTATACTTATTTCTGACAAACTCTCTTGAAAATCTTACAAGAAACCCAGTGCCAATGACTGGTCTAGGAAACTCTTTCGTTCTGTAAATTGTTGGTTGCAGTGAAATCAGCAGATTCACGTAATGGGTTGCAGGAGAATATGAGACACCGTCCGCATTATTTTAAACGGAGTGCTGGGATTTCTGAGACCATGGTTAATTTTCACAAGTCGTTTGTGCTCCTCGTGATTTGAAACTTAGCAGAGGGCTAAATTTGAAGAGGTAAAATGACCTAAATGAAGAAATCTAGCCTGTCATATTCCTGTGTATTTAAAACTTCTAAGGACTTGCTGTTAGCCCTCCGACCGATTGTATTTCACTCATTGAAGGCTGCTTACTCTGTAGCAGCCAGAACTGGCACAAATCCATTCTGTCCAGTCTGGTTGTTTATGACAAATCGTGTTCGGTCCCTAGAGAAATCTGAAAAAAAAAATGTAGGTTATATAATTATCTTTATGGAAATGAACAAAGGACAAAAGTTTGCTTTATACACATGCATTTGTTTGCTGGATGTATATCCAGACATGTATGTCCTGTTGGTCATTTATTTTAAAAAGCAGATAAAACAACATGCTGTTGATTGTGTTTACTACTAGAGAGTGGAATTTGGAAGAGGCTCTTTCATAATATTTTTTTAACCACATCTCTGTGCTTAAGACTTATTTTAGACAAAACAGGAATTTCAATTATGATTTCTAAACATAATTTTTTTTTAAGAAATGATGGTTACCAAACAGCCCAGAGCTTAGAAATGAATTTTTGGCCCAAAAAAATTATGAGTCCGTTTCCACATATGCGTTTAACTAAGCTCTCAAATTTTCAAGCGCTTTCCCCAAGTGATGGGAATACTGGTGGTTTATGTTTTCATCTTTTTCAGTTCTGTGCAATAGGAGAATCTGCAGGGAGGATGATTATTAATAAAGTGAACAATAAGGCTTTTTAAAGAAGTAATTTCAGGTTACCAAAGATAAAATATAGTGGCAATAATACAAAAATATGTATGAGGTGAACCAATTAGATGTAGACAAAGAAGTCAAGAAGGAAAGAAAACATTTATGCTAGATATTTCTAGACAAGTGTTAAGGGTGTGTGTTTATGTGTGTGTGAGCACGCTGTGTTTCTTGTTACTGATACTGAGGCAGAAGTTTGCTCTCATTTCCAGAATTTAAAAGCTCATATAACAAGTTCTGCAGAGATTTGATGGCATGAGAGAGCAACTGAGATGTAAGGGTCAGGGATTTTCACAGAAAGGACCACACTCTGTTTACAGGGTGATTATTCCCATTTTAACGGGTCAAAGTGATTGGCCCCACAGCTTGTGTAAAAAGATCTGCCCCGCCATGTCATTTGCCTCTCTGCGTGTGTAGGCCAAAATGCTTGCAAGAAAATAGCAGGTGATGACTTGGGACCACTTAAGATGAGCCAGATCCAAGACAGGGCAAGAAATACCAGGTAATAAAGGGGCAGGTCATTCTTGGAAACCCATGATATGTAAGAAATTGTACAACAGTGCAATTTTTGTTTAGATTTTCCTTATTATGTAGGTGAAAACGTATATTTAGGGTCCTTTTGTGTTTCTTTCTCTGTGGACTGTTAATGTCTTTTTCTATTGGGTGGTTGTTAATCCAAAACAATTTCTAGAACTTGCTTTTTATGTATTAGGAAGACTAGTGATGTGAGTTGAAAATATTTTTTCCTGTTTGTCAGTGCTTTTCTGACTTTGATTGTGAGGTGTTTTTTTAATATGGTGAATTTCATCTGTTCATATTTATCCATGTTTTCTTTGATGGGTTTTGAGTCAAAGGTGGAAAGGCTTTCCCTGCTCCAAGGTTATAAAGGAATCAGCCCATGTTTTCTTTTAGTTGTTGTCTGATTCTGTGTTTTTTGTACAGTTAATTCTTGGATCCATGTAGAGTTTATCTTGGTTTATGTATGGTGTTAAGTGGAGCTAAGAATCTTTTCTAGATGGGTACCTCTTTGTCCCAAATCTGTCTCTACCCCCACTGATTTGGGAGGCAGCCTTGTCGTATACTAAATTATTGTATGTCTTTGGGTCTATTCTTGGACTTTGTGTTCTACCATGTGTATGGTGGAGCTAGTCATCCCACCACAATGGTATTCATTGTCAGAACTCTCCTGGATATTCCTGTTTATTTTATTGTCCCTTAAGAAAAATGGAAAACAACTACAAAGCCCTCAAAAGCCTTTTGTATTTTCCTTGGGATTGAACAGATTGATTAATTAACATATTCAAGAGATTGAGTATTTAAGAATATAGTACAGTTTTACCCTTGTTTAAGTCTACCTTTTTATCTTTCAGGACACTGTATAGTTTTCCTCATGTAAGTTTTTAATGTTTTTGTTACATTGTTCCTAGGCATTTAGTCGTTCATTGTTGGTACCATAAATCCCTCCATTCTATTTAGGAACAGGATATTTGTCCATGGAATAGGGCTGAAGAAATACTGATAGAGCCCTTGATTGTTAAGAATTTTAACTTCCTAGGGGTCAGTGAATGGTATAAATATTTTCCATATTGGCTCTTATCAACCATAGGAAAGGTGAAAAAATTTTGAAGCATATGCCTCTGAGTGTTGGATTTCTAAGCACTGGGTGGGAAAGAGTTAGGTAAAATGTTACAAATTTGTTTCCCTGAAATGTTTTGTTGTCTCTCTTTTGTGCAGTGTTGCAAACAGAATTCAAATATCACCACTTGTTTTTTCTTACACTTCACTGGAAGGTGCTGAAATCCTTGCATTTCCCCTTCTTTACACACTTGCTGAGATTCCAAAGATTTGAAAGTTAATGTTATGTGGGAAAGATGCTGACTGAGACCTTATTTGCTGAGCACAGGCCAAAGTGCTGACCCACACAATCCCACGTGGTCTCTACCCCAGTGCTGTGAGCATGGTGGTCTCACTGTGCGGTTTTGACCAGAGTTCACACTGTGACGTGATAAAGATAGAGTAGATCTCCTGCTTGAGGTCCCAGATGTCTTTCCAAACAAGAGCATCTTGATAATCTGACTGGAAGCCAAGGAGCATGGGCTGGCTTGACTACTGTAGACAAGAAGTGTGGACGAGAGACCTTGACCTGGTGACTCCAGAAGATGATGTAGATCTCAATTGATTAATTAAAAAAGGGCATAGACATCCGTAGTTGTACCTAACAAGATGGGCTAAAGAGTACTGTGGAGCCTGTGAACCAGAATTTATTTGAGGATCAAAATAAAATAAAACTCTAAATATAATGCACTTGTATTGCCCTTTCTTTTCAAGGCCTAGTAAAAAATGATAACCTGTGACTTGCTTCAAACTAGGAGATACGCAATGCTAGTAATTTTATTCTTCAGGGTGTTCTTTTCTTCCTATTTGTGCTTTGATGGTACACAGGCCCTTATTTGCTGATGAGAATTAAACTAAAATATATTGTTAAAATGTTTGAAAATTGGAGAATTTAGTTCAAAGCATGGCATGAAAGGGGGCTTCTTTGCTTGATTAGAATCCAAGCATCCACGAAGCTCTAGACTGATCAGTTGGACTCCATCTCAACGTAAACCTACTTTAGGTGAGGAGACAGGCAAAATAACACACAGAAGGGAGGCAGACATTTGCACATTCATCACGGTATAGCTTTTTTACCTTTTATGTTGACTACAATGAAAAAGACTAGCCAGGTCTATTAGAGTTGGGACATCTCATACTGGGCAGGCAGGATGCATTTAGGTGTGTGTCTCTTGGAACACCATTTGACAAAATTGATCCCCAAATTGAAAATATATGAGAATTTTGGTTCATTCTATTGCTTCTCTGAAAACACAGAAGAGACTTGTATTCACAAGTGAACAGAGGAGTGCATCCAAGAGGGCGTCATTCAGCCAAGGTTTGTAGAATTAAGAAGTAGGAAGGGACCAAAAGGACCCTCTAGAGGTGAATAGTGGGCTGTATTGTTATTCATTGGTGAGAGGGAATATACAGTGTCTGCCATTATAAGGATGAGACGGTAGCCCTCTTGGGCCTGAAACCTTGGGAGAAGTGTGTCCTCTTTTGAGGGAAAAAAGCAGAAAGGTTCCTGAAGAGTTGATGTTGGATGAGTCTCATATAATATGAAGCAAGAAAGAAACATCTGCTTGGATAGAGATACACCTCTATGCCAGTGCACAGGCAGCCTGAGGTAGACAGACATTCACCTTCCACCTAAAAGTTTCTTTGATGTTGTGTGTGGGAAAGTCTTTAAGGAGGAAAAGCCTAACATAAAATTGTGACTTCCCTTTCTTCGGGGGTCAGTAGCATGGGGTAGAGGTTCTTCGGAATTTTGCTTGATACATCGCAATACATTTAAACATTTTCTAATTGCCTTCAATTACATCAAGCCTGTGTTTGGAGCTCAACATTAATGTGTGGACCAACAGAAAAAAAACCCAATAGGCAAAAGAAAGCATGATTTGGCAGGATATTCCGGAACAAAATACTGTGGGGGCTGCTAGGGAAATGAAACACGGAGGCACCAACAGAATGGCTTTCTGCTAATATTGTCTTCAGACACCTTTACCCCAGTGTGTTCCTTCAGTACATGATGGAAATTATTCCTCCTTTCCATCTGCCACAATCATAAAAAGTGGATTCTAAAAGTGTACTGGACATCATAGTAAAGTCTGCATCATATACCATGTGCTGATTGCTTGGAAAAAAGACGAAAGGCTTGTGGCTTCCATATGGAATGCTCCAAAATGACAGCATGAATTCTCACAAACATACAGAAATTACATGTGTTTTTCATTACAAGCCTTATGATGGAAATAACTGAAGAGATTGGAAATAGACCAGATACGAAGACAGGTGTCTTTTGTGTGATATGTACTTTGATTCCTAATTTATGAGTATAATAATTGATGTCAGAATAATACGAGCAGCCATCTAACATAAACTCGGTTCACAGGATCGTTATATTAGAACTGGAGGGTTACCTGAATCTTCACCATGTCAGTGACTGTGAACCAACTCTCTTTGTATCGAAGATTACATGAGGATTCACAGTCAGATTATGGGTTTATGAGGAGACAGCACCTCAAGCGCCAAATACACAAGTAGGAATACATTCGAGTTCACCAACAGGGCGCCAGGACAGGGCGTCTGGGCCTTGTGGTCGCGAAGGCAGGCTAAGAGGACCCGACAGAGTCCGGGGCCCTGCAGGATGGAGCGCCAGCCTTCGAGGCGGGCGCCCGCAGCCCCAAAGTGGCCAGGAGGGCCAGCCGCCTTGCCTTAGCCAGGTTGGACACGGCTCGCTGTTTTTTTTCTTCGGCAAAGGGCGGAGGGAGAGGCCCTGGCGGGTGTCGGGTTGGCATTTCTGGTGCAATGCTGCCATCAAGAGGAAAGGCTTTCGCGGTCCCGCGGACCCTGCACGGTCGCCTCCTGGGGAGGACTGAGCCAGGGAGTGAAGTCGGGGACCGGGGCCGGGGGACCCCTAGGGATTCCAAGCCGCGCCAGGCACGGCGGGGAGGGTCTCGGGCCCTGGCACCTGCAGAGAGGGGCAGCGGGACGAGGCACCGGGCCCGGGCGCCTGGCGGGCCAGGCACAGGAAGCCCAGGCTCGGCGCCCTGGTGGCCGCCATGTCTGGGCGGGACTAGCGGAAGGCGCTGCGAGGAGCCCGGGGCCCGTGGGCCTTGGGCAGTGGGCCCCTTCCCCTCGGAGCAAGATCGGGTTCGGCCTGGGCGGGCCCAGGGCCCCCGAAGGCCCTCTGGGCCACGGGGCAGCCCTGCCGACGACCACGGCGGGCGCTGGAGTCGCGTTGCCACGGGCGGCCTTAGAGGCGGGCCCAGGGCGGTTCTTCTGTGCATGCAGCTCAGAGGTGGCGGCGTGGCAGCCTGGCTACCCGGTGCGGTGCCCAGGGGGCCTGGGGCCCGGGGCCCAGCCAGGGCCCGCAGCCGCAGTTCCGAAGGGGACGGCCCTCCCCGGCACGGGGGAGCCAGGGCGGCAGGGGAAGCTAGTCGGCAGTTGGCCGTTGCCGTGCCCTCCCCGGGGGCGTCCAGGCTTCTGGCACAGGCCTGTCCCGAGGGCTCCGGCACCCATCTCCCTCCCTGAGTGGCGAGGAGGACAGAGGAGGAGCGGAGCGAGCAGAGCCCCAGCCCAGCGGATGCCCAGGCCGGGCCTTTGCCGACCCTGGCCCTCTTGGCCACCTGCCCCAAGAGGCCCTGAGCCTCCCCCGGGCCATGCGAATGAGTGGCCCTGGCGCCCGTTCCCCCCTGGCTGTCTAGGTCTCGACCCCATGCTTGCCTCTCGGCAGCTGGGGCCGGGCCACCGGCTCTGAAGGCTCTGCCTAAAGCTCACCACTGTCTGGTTGAGAGAGGCCGCCCGGCCAACGCAACCCCCACGGGGCTTGGTGCTCAGGCCAGGGAGCAGGTGCCTGATCCTGGGCACCAGGCCGGCCCTTCCTGCTAGACCCTGACTGTCCCCATAGCTCGCTTCTGGAAGAAGAGCCTCCGGGTTGGCTCCTTCGTGCCTCTGGCCAGGCTCCTACTTGCCGCGGGGGTGGGATGTTGGGGCGGGGGTGTGGAGTGTCGGGGACCTGGGAGCAAGTGTCCAGGCTCAACCCGTCCCTGCTGCGCACACAGCCCTTGCTTTCCCCACTCCCGGAAGGGTGCCGAATCCCACTCCCTGCCCCTTTCGAATTTCCCACTTGGGGAGTCGCCGGCAATGTTGCCAGGGGGTCTGCCTCGTGTGGGCCGAGCCTTTCGGGGCCGCCCTTGTTGGCCCAACCTTGGGGCCAGGTCCCGACCTACAAGGTCTGAGCGGTCCCCAGCCCCAGGTGGTCTCGGTGGAGCCCTGTGGCCCGCAGCCCAGGGACCCCGTGCGGGAAGGCCCCGGGGCCTGTCTCTGCACACAGGAGGACCCGTCCAGCGGGGAGGGAGGCCGAGGAACAGGGCGTCCCCGGGCCGCCAGGTTCCCGGGGAGAAGGGCGGAAAACAGGCCTCGGTCCCCTCTGTCCGGAGGAGGATGGCCCTGTCGAGGGACCGACGCCGAGTGGGCATGGAGCCCCTCTGATCCTTGGCACGAGAGGGGCCCGCCGGGATGCCGCGGGGCCTGGCACCCAGACTCTGTTCGGCGGGAGCCAAGGACAACGAACCCCAGCTCTGACTCTGCCCTGCGGCGAGGCGAGGCCCCAGCGTCCCTCTTCCTCGCCCGGCTCCCGTACCCCATCCCGGGGACATTCGCCCTCCTGTCTGCCAGCTGCTGCCCCTGACCGGGTGGCCGCTGCGGCCTTGCCTTTCCCCACGCCTCACCCCCACCCCCCCACCCCCCACCGGTTTGCTTGGTGGCCGGGCCTGGGGCCTCCGACGTGGCCTGGGGTCCCGCGTTCCCCGTGTCCCTGGCCCCGCGGGCCCCCCGCGGGCCCACGTCGCTCGCGCCCGCGGAGTGGGCGACGAGCCGCGGGCCAGACGCCCCCCGGGCGCGAGCTTCCGCCCCGCGTGCTGGAACGTGAACATGGCGGCCGCCGAGGCCACGCCCCCCGCGGCCCGGGGAGCCCCCGCGCGGGCCCCGCCCCCCACGGGCCTGGCCTCCTGGGCCCGGGGCTCGTCGGTGGGCGAGCCCGGCCCCAGCGGGATGACACCCGCATCCAGCCCCGGAGTCCTCCGAGCGCCCCGAACCAGCCCGCCCTTCCTCCCATCTCGGGCCTTGCCCACGCGAGCCGCGGCCGGGGCCTTGAGGCCCGTGCTCAAAACGCTCCCGCTTGATGGCACTGTTGCTCCACGGATGCCAGCCACCCTTGGGCGCCCGGCCGCTCCCTCCGCCCTTTGCGCGTCAAAAAACGCCAGCGAAGGCCCCTAAGCCCTCCCAGCCCTCCCAGCCCTCCCAGTGGGGTTGGCCGTCCTGGGGGGATTGCGGGGCGGCGGGGGGGGGGGGGGCGCAGGGGGCACCTCTCTTTCCTTTCGGGGCTTCTTGTCGGGAGGAGGATGGTACGGAGAAAGACGTCCAGAGGCCTCCATGCCGCTGTGGACCCACCTCCCCATCTCTCTGGGAGCTTTAAGGCCGCCTCTCCTGGCGGCAACGCGGACCCCGCGTCCCCTGCACACTTGCCCGTGGACATCCCTCCACGAGGGTCTTCTCGGGCAGAAGCCTAGAAATCCTAGAATCCCAGAAAACTGGATTCGTGGCCCGAGGCCCGGCACTACCCCTCTCTCTGCTCCTGGCCTCCTTGCTTCTCCCGCTCTCCTCCAGCTGCCTCAGCTGGCCTCGGGGCTCAGGAGCAGGCCCCAGAAGGAGTAGGCCGCTGAGGCAGCAGGTGGAAGCGACAGGGACCCCGGCAGGTGGCAAGACGGGCAGGCGGACTGCCCGTGCTCCCCGCAGAGCATCTCAGGCAGTCACTCTGTGTCCCTGAGCGCCCCAGGGGGTTTCTGGTGGGGAGCTGGGGAGAGGAGTCCGTGGGACAGGTGGACATCCCACAGGCAGCTGACCCCGGTGAGGCCCCCTTTGTGCGGCAGCCCCTTCTGGGAAGCTCTCCGGGAGCCTGTGTGCCTCCTCTACCCTCCCCGCCCACCGCCCCTCGTTCCTTCGTTCGTTCATTGGTTCTTAAACGCGTACACACAGGGAGGGGTGTGTCTGTGCATGGGGAGGGGTGTGTGTGTGGGGGGGGGGGTGGGTGGGTGGGTGTACACGCATACGTGTGTCCGTATGCACGTGCGGGTGTGCACGCGCGCCTGTGTGGGTCCGTAACACGCATGTGTATAATTTCCCTTCCCCTGCCCTTTTCCCCGGAGCCGCCTCGGGGATGCCACTGTGGATGGAAATCCCTCCCAGTCCAAGCCGAAGCCCTCAGCTTAGCGCGCTGACCGCTCCCAGGGTGCCCCTCTGCCTTCTCGCTCCCTGGCCGCCGTGGGAACCCCGTGTCCTCTGGGCTTGCGTGTGCTTCCGGGACTGAATGCAGATGAAAGCGGACAGACACGGAGGGCCCCTCGGACCCCCGAGGCTCCCAAGGGCGTAGTCACAGACCCTCTGTGGCATTTGGCTGCTCTCACAGCTCGTGTGTCCCCGGGGCTCGGCCCCTGCCTGGGGAGTAGACGCCCTGTTCCGCTCCAGCCTCTCCGTTTCTCCTCTGACAGCTCCCCGGGGTGGGTGGGGTGCCCGTGTGTCTGCCTGGGGGCAGGGGCCTGGGTCATCTCCCGTGTCCCCTCTCTTTGGACGCCAGGTAGCTCTTTTCTTTCCTCCTCTCCTCTGCTCTCCTCTCTTGGACCGAACTGGCTGTGAGGCGGCCTGCGGCGTCGTGGCTCCCCAAAAGTGCGAGCGTGCGTGACCGGGGTACGTTTGCCAGCATCCGTGTCCACCCCGAGGAGGAAAGCGGTGGGGTGCATGGGAAGTCGGGCCCGTGCGCTGGATCTGTGTGGGACCAGAGAGGAGACAGCTAGGGCCCGTGTGCCCGCGAGTCAGACGAGCTCGTGGTCAGGCTCTGTGTTTCCGTTTGCGGTGGACGACGACGTGGGCTTGCCAGGATGTCCGTCGACAGCCCGCCGGAGTCCCACACGGGTCCGGAGCCGAGGAGGAAGGCTCTGCGAGCACGAGCGCCAAGGCGCCAAGGCGCCAAGGCGCCAAGGCCGTGGTTCCCGCGCAAGACAGATGGCGGGGGAAGGCATCCTCGGGGTGCCCCCGGCACGGTTCTGGGCTCTGCGAGGGCTGCTGCTTTCTGAGTGAGATCCGCGCCATCTCCCAAAGACGAGCGGAGGCTGGTTGTGTCCACGCTAACGCTTCTCTCCGGAGCTTTGGTCGACCCGAGAGCTGGGGTGAGGGGTGACGGACAAGACGCTGGAGGTTGCCGGGGCCGGGTGTTGGCGGCCCCCTCTTAAGCGGCACCGTGGTGGGTGGTCCCACACCGAGTGAAGGGCGCTCGCTCTCTCGTTGCAGAGGAGGCCGACCGGAAGGAAAGGAAGGGCAAGGGCAAGGGCAAGGACGACGGAGACGCCGGTCACCCGCGGGCGCTGCTGTTCTGGGTGAGTGCGTGCTCTTTGTTCTCTTCCTTGGCCCTTTCCCGGACCGGTTATTCCGTCCTAGCCAAAAGGCCGTCATTCTGGTATCTCAGCAAGCCTCGAGGAGGAAAGGCTCCCAAGGTAGGCCGGTGGCACGGGGACACTGGCGTGCCCTTGCGCACTTTTCGGCCGCACTAGAAAAGGGCGTCGAGCGAGGTCCTGGTTGTGGAAGCGGCAGAAAACGTTGGCGCGGGCCAGCGCGTAGATCGTGTGTGTCTATTGCTTAAGGCGATGGATCGGTCCGTGGAACGTGAGGGCGCTGTCCTCCGGGACCAGAGAGAGTGCAGAGGGATTGGGCTCGGGCCTGGAGCATGAGCTGCACCTACACCTGGCCCTGGCCGGGGCCTACACCCGGACCTGCGCCTGGGCCTGCACCTGCACCTGCATCTGCATGAGGGCCTGGACTTGGGCCTAGCCGGGGCCTAGCGCCCGGACCCGCGCCTGCTGGGCCCTAGGCCCTGGCAAGCCCACTGCCGGTGATTTGCCCATTCCACTCCCCCCCGAGAAGCAGCAGTCCCAGCTGCACGTGGAGAAAGGTCCTTGGAGACCCTTTGGGGCGAACCCGGCCTGTAAGGCCTTTTGCCTCCTTGGCTTTGAGTGGAGCCCCTCCCGAGCTCTTCCTGCCGTCACCCCCTGATTGCTCTTGGGCCCAGCTCGCTGCTGCGAGACCCGCCCGCCACCAGCCCAGGGAGGACTTGGGAACCCGCTCTTGCTGGAATGCGGGGCAGGTGCGCGAGCTGGGGGTCGGGGGGTGGGGGGGCTTGGGGTGACGTGGGGGGGGTTGAGCCTCGGGGCAGCCCGCCGTGGATCTCCGTGCTCCCCAAGTCTGTCTCTTGACCAGCCGAGGAACGTGAAAGGGTGGAGTCTCCAAGACGGGTACTTCCCTTCTTCCGTGTGCGAACGTCGCACGCACGTGTGTGTGACCCGAAGCCGCAGGTGTTTTCTCGCTTCCTGTCTTCCTTTCTTCTTCCTCCCGTGTCTTCTTGAAACGATCTTGCCATGAGGAAGGACGCCTCCCGTCCTGGCTCAGCACCACTGAAGGCGTCTCCAGGCGGGCTGGCGGCCGTGCGGCGCCGTGGACTGGGGAGGGCACACGCTGGTGGGCGTTTCTTGGTCAGCGAAGGGCGGACGCAGGGTCCCCGCAGCAAGGGCAGCCAGGGTGGCTTTCCTGCGGCAACTCTGCCTTCAAGAGGAACTTTGTTGGGCAATCCCAAGAGGCCCTCGCGGTCAAATCCGGGGGAAGGCTGGGCATTGAGTCGAGTCCTCGTTCTAGGCTCTAGGTGGCCGCCCCGCCGGCTCGCGTTACCCCCCCCCCCCCGCCCCCACAAAGGAGCCTTCGGCCGGCCGTGACTCGCAACCCCCCAACTCCCTCCCCGCGGGGCATGGCTTTCCTGGACAACCAGCCAGGGACAGGGACGGGGATCCTCTCTCTCTCCCTCTCTGTGCCGCGAGGAAAAGGAGGCGATGGCACCCTCCGGTCTGATTCGTGGCTCCAGTCCCGTCGGATGGCCCGTGGCCGGTGACCAAAAGGAGGTGGTCTGTCGAGAGTCGAGGTTCCCGGAGCCCCGTGCCGCAGGAATCTGCGTGGAAACGTCCGGTCCGTGTGGAAACGTGTCCAGCTGCGTGCCTGAGCGTGCCCGGGGGGCGGTGGGCACAGGAGCATCGCCCCTGACCCGCACACCCATCTCTCCTGGAGCCTGGGTGCGCTCGACCTCCGCTCCACGCTCGGAGGCCCTTTGGGGCTTTCCTTTCTGTCCCTCGGTGAGCTGGAAAGTGTGGCCAGAGCCCGGCCGCGCCACCGTTTCAGAGCTAGAGAAAGAGAGGACCGCGCGCGCGCTCGCGCTCAGAGAACCCGCGGGGCGGGGAGGGAAGAGGACAGCATCCCGGCCCTCTGGTCTCGTCTCATCTCTTTCCTCGGCCTCGTGCCCGGACCGCTGGGCATCGGGAGTGTGTTCCTTCAGCCACTGTGAGCGGCGAGGGCGACTCTGCCCGGTTTCGGCTCTGCTCAGAGCTGACCGGCGCCGAGAGGCCACTTGGTGGCAGCGGCACGTGTCCCCGCCACGCGCCCGGGTGTCCCAGAAGGAAAGCGGAAGGCCTCTCCAGTGGCTGCCAGACGCTCCGAGGGCTGATCCCCCCGAATCCTGGGGAGCCCCCGCACAGCCGGGTGTTTCCCGTGGCCGGCCTTCCCGTGTGGGAGTTGTCGGGAGACGGACCCTGAGCCAGGCGGGAGGCCTCTGGGGCGGCGGCCGGCTGCCCTCCCGAGTGACCCGTGTGGCCGAGCGTCCGCGCCTGAACCCCGGGGGTGGGGGTGGGGGGCCGTGGGAGAGAAGAGCCAGGTCCCCTCTCTTGACTCCCCACCCCCCCGCCTCCGCCACCCACCACACACACACACACCCACCCACCCCCCCACCCACCCCCCACCCCCCCCCACCCACCACCACCACCACTACCCGGCCAACACTGTCCCTGACCCAACGGTGCCTGTGGGCCGCGGCCCTTTGGCCTCGCGGTCAAGCTGGCCCCTCGGTGACTTGGGAGAACGTGCCCTGCCGTGGTGTGGGGGGGATGGCCTGGGTCCCGTGCCAACACTCGGCGAGTCTGCCAAGGTCTCGGGCAGACCTGGAGAGCCGAGGATACGCGGCTAGGGACCCGTTGGGGTCCGGCCGCCAGGGCGCTGCGTTGGGGTGTGGTGGCCTTGTGGTCGCGAAGGCAGGCTAAGAGGACCCGACAGAGTCCGGGGCCCTGCAGGATGGAGCGCCAGCCTTCGAGGCGGGCGCCCGCAGCCCCAAAGTGGCCAGGAGGGCCAGCCGCCTTGCCTTAGCCAGGTTGGACACGGCTCGCTGTTTTTTTTCTTCGGCAAAGGGCGGAGGGAGAGGCCCTGGCGGGTGCCGGGTTGGCATTTCTGGTGCAATGCTGCCATCAAGAGGAAAGGCTTTCGCGGTCCCGCGGACCCTGCACGGTCGCCTCCTGGGGAGGACTGAGCCAGGGAGTGAAGTCGGGGACCGGGGCCGGGGGACCCCTAGGGATTCCAAGCCGCGCCAGGCACGGCGGGGAGGGTCTCGGGCCCTGGCACCTGCAGAGAGGGGCAGCGGGACGAGGCACCGGGCCCGGGCGCCTGGCGGGCCAGGCACAGGAAGCCCAGGCTCGGCGCCCGGGTGGCCGCCATGTCTGGGCGGGACTAGCGGAAGGCGCTGCGAGGAGCCCGGGGCCCGTGGGCCTTGGGCAGTGGGCCCCTTCCCCTCGGAGCAAGATCGGGTTCGGCCTGGGCGGGCCCAGGGCCCCCGAAGGCCCTCTGGGCCACGGGGCAGCCCTGCCGACGACCACGGCGGGCGCTGGAGTCGCGTTGCCACGGGCGGCCTTAGAGGCGGGCCCAGGGCGGTTCTTCTGTGCATGCAGCTCAGAGGTGGCGGCGTGGCAGCCTGGCTACCCGGTGCGGTGCCCAGGGGGCCTGGGGCCCGGGGCCCAGCCAGGGCCCGCAGCCGCAGTTCCGAAGGGGACGGCCCTCCCCGGCACGGGGGAGCCAGGGCGGCAGGGGAAGCTAGTCGGCAGTTGGCCGTTGCCGTGCCCTCCCCGGGGGCGTCCAGGCTTCTGGCACAGGCCTGTCCCGAGGGCTCCGGCACCCATCTCCCTCCCTGAGTGGCGAGGAGGACAGAGGAGGAGCGGAGCGAGCAGAGCCCCAGCCCAGCGGATGCCCAGGCCGGGCCTTTGCCGACCCTGGCCCTCTTGGCCACCTGCCCCAAGAGGCCCTGAGCCTCCCCCGGGCCATGCGAATGAGTGGCCCTGGCGCCCGTTCCCCCCTGGCTGTCTAGGTCTCGACCCCATGCTTGCCTCTCGGCAGCTGGGGCCGGGCCACCGGCTCTGAAGGCTCTGCCTAAAGCTCACCACTGTCTGGTTGAGAGAGGCCGCCCGGCCAACGCAACCCCCACGGGGCTTGGTGCTCAGGCCAGGGAGCAGGTGCCTGATCCTGGGCACCAGGCCGGCCCTTCCTGCTAGACCCTGACTGTCCCCATAGCTCGCTTCTGGAAGAAGAGCCTCCGGGTTGGCTCCTTCGTGCCTCTGGCCAGGCTCCTACTTGCCGCGGGGGTGGGATGTTGGGGCGGGGGTGTGGAGTGTCGGGGACCTGGGAGCAAGTGTCCAGGCTCAACCCGTCCCTGCTGCGCACACAGCCCTTGCTTTCCCCACTCCCGGAAGGGTGCCGAATCCCACTCCCTGCCCCTTTCGAATTTCCCACTTGGGGAGTCGCCGGCAATGTTGCCAGGGGGTCTGCCTCGTGTGGGCCGAGCCTTTCGGGGCCGCCCTTGTTGGCCCAACCTTGGGGCCAGGTCCCGACCTACAAGGTCTGAGCGGTCCCCAGCCCCAGGTGGTCTCGGTGGAGCCCTGTGGCCCGCAGCCCAGGGACCCCGTGCGGGAAGGCCCCGGGGCCTGTCTCTGCACACAGGAGGACCCGTCCAGCGGGGAGGGAGGCCGAGGAACAGGGCGTCCCCGGGCCGCCAGGTTCCCGGGGAGAAGGGCGGAAAACAGGCCTCGGTCCCCTCTGTCCGGAGGAGGATGGCCCTGTCGAGGGACCGACGCCGAGTGGGCATGGAGCCCCTCTGATCCTTGGCACGAGAGGGGCCCGCCGGGATGCCGCGGGGCCTGGCACCCAGACTCTGTTCGGCGGGAGCCAAGGACAACGAACCCCAGCTCTGACTCTGCCCTGCGGCGAGGCGAGGCCCCAGCGTCCCTCTTCCTCGCCCGGCTCCCGTACCCCATCCCGGGGACATTCGCCCTCCTGTCTGCCAGCTGCTGCCCCTGACCGGGTGGCCGCTGCGGCCTTGCCTTTCCCCACGCCTCACCCCCACCCCCCCACCCCCCACCGGTTTTCTTGGTGGCCGGGCCTGGGGCCTCCGACGTGGCCTGGGGTCCCGCGTTCCCCGTGTCCCTGGCCCCGCGGGCCCCCCGCGGGCCCACGTCGCTCGCGCCCGCGGAGTGGGCGACGAGCCGCGGGCCAGACGCCCCCCGGGCGCGAGCTTCCGCCCCGCGTGCTGGAACGTGAACATGGCGGCCGCCGAGGCCACGCCCCCCGCGGCCCGGGGAGCCCCCGCGCGGGCCCCGCCCCCCACGGGCCTGGCCTCCTGGGCCCGGGGCTCGTCGGTGGGCGAGCCCGGCCCCAGCGGGATGACACCCGCATCCAGCCCCGGAGTCCTCCGAGCGCCCCGAACCAGCCCGCCCTTCCTCCCATCTCGGGCCTTGCCCACGCGAGCCGCGGCCGGGGCCTTGAGGCCCGTGCTCAAAACGCTCCCGCTTGATGGCACTGTTGCTCCACGGATGCCAGCCACCCTTGGGCGCCCGGCCGCTCCCTCCGCCCTTTGCGCGTCAAAAAACGCCAGCGAAGGCCCCTAAGCCCTCCCAGCCCTCCCAGCCCTCCCAGTGGGGTTGGCCGTCCTGGGGGGATTGCGGGGGGGCGGGGGGGGGGGGGCGCAGGGGGCACCTCTCTTTCCTTTCGGGGCTTCTTGTCGGGAGGAGGATGGTACGGAGAAAGACGTCCAGAGGCCTCCATGCCGCTGTGGACCCACCTCCCCATCTCTCTGGGAGCTTTAAGGCCGCCTCTCCTGGCGGCAACGCGGACCCCGCGTCCCCTGCACACTTGCCCGTGGACATCCCTCCACGAGGGTCTTCTCGGGCAGAAGCCTAGAAATCCTAGAATCCCAGAAAACTGGATTCGTGGCCCGAGGCCCGGCACTACCCCTCTCTCTGCTCCTGGCCTCCTTGCTTCTCCCGCTCTCCTCCAGCTGCCTCAGCTGGCCTCGGGGCTCAGGAGCAGGCCCCAGAAGGAGTAGGCCGCTGAGGCAGCAGGTGGAAGCGACAGGGACCCCGGCAGGTGGCAAGACGGGCAGGCGGACTGCCCGTGCTCCCCGCAGAGCATCTCAGGCAGTCACTCTGTGTCCCTGAGCGCCCCAGGGGGTTTCTGGTGGGGAGCTGGGGAGAGGAGTCCGTGGGACAGGTGGACATCCCACAGGCAGCTGACCCCGGTGAGGCCCCCTTTGTGCGGCAGCCCCTTCTGGGAAGCTCTCCGGGAGCCTGTGTGCCTCCTCTACCCTCCCCGCCCACCGCCCCTCGTTCCTTCGTTCGTTCATTGGTTCTTAAACGCGTACACACAGGGAGGGGTGTGTCTGTGCATGGGGAGGGGTGTGTGTGTGTGGGGGGGGGTGGGTGGGTGGGTGTACACGCATACGTGTGTCCGTATGCACGTGCGGGTGTGCACGCGCGCCTGTGTGGGTCCGTAACACGCATGTGTATAATTTCCCTTCCCCTGCCCTTTTCCCCGGAGCCGCCTCGGGGATGCCACTGTGGATGGAAATCCCTCCCAGTCCAAGCCGAAGCCCTCAGCTTAGCGCGCTGACCGCTCCCAGGGTGCCCCTCTGCCTTCTCGCTCCCTGGCCGCCGTGGGAACCCCGTGTCCTCTGGGCTTGCGTGTGCTTCCGGGACTGAATGCAGATGAAAGCGGACAGACACGGAGGGCCCCTCGGACCCCCGAGGCTCCCAAGGGCGTAGTCACAGACCCTCTGTGGCATTTGGCTGCTCTCACAGCTCGTGTGTCCCCGGGGCTCGGCCCCTGCCTGGGGAGTAGACGCCCTGTTCCGCTCCAGCCTCTCCGTTTCTCCTCTGACAGCTCCCCGGGGTGGGTGGGGTGCCCGTGTGTCTGCCTGGGGGCAGGGGCCTGGGTCATCTCCCGTGTCCCCTCTCTTTGGACGCCAGGTAGCTCTTTTCTTTCCTCCTCTCCTCTGCTCTCCTCTCTTGGACCGAACTGGCTGTGAGGCGGCCTGCGGCGTCGTGGCTCCCCAAAAGTGCGAGCGTGCGTGACCGGGGTACGTTTGCCAGCATCCGTGTCCACCCCGAGGAGGAAAGCGGTGGGGTGCATGGGAAGTCGGGCCCGTGCGCTGGATCTGTGTGGGACCAGAGAGGAGACAGCTAGGGCCCGTGTGCCCGCGAGTCAGACGAGCTCGTGGTCAGGCTCTGTGTTTCCGTTTGCGGTGGACGACGACGTGGGCTTGCCAGGATGTCCGTCGACAGCCCGCCGGAGTCCCACACGGGTCCGGAGCCGAGGAGGAAGGCTCTGCGAGCACGAGCGCCAAGGCGCCAAGGCGCCAAGGCGCCAAGGCCGTGGTTCCCGCGCAAGACAGATGGCGGGGGAAGGCATCCTCGGGGTGCCCCCGGCACGGTTCTGGGCTCTGCGAGGGCTGCTGCTTTCTGAGTGAGATCCGCGCCATCTCCCAAAGACGAGCGGAGGCTGGTTGTGTCCACGCTAACGCTTCTCTCCGGAGCTTTGGTCGACCCGAGAGCTGGGGTGAGGGGTGACGGACAAGACGCTGGAGGTTGCCGGGGCCGGGTGTTGGCGGCCCCCTCTTAAGCGGCACCGTGGTGGGTGGTCCCACACCGAGTGAAGGGCGCTCGCTCTCTCGTTGCAGAGGAGGCCGACCGGAAGGAAAGGAAGGGCAAGGGCAAGGGCAAGGACGACGGAGACGCCGGTCACCCGCGGGCGCTGCTGTTCTGGGTGAGTGCGTGCTCTTTGTTCTCTTCCTTGGCCCTTTCCCGGACCGGTTATTCCGTCCTAGCCAAAAGGCCGTCATTCTGGTATCTCAGCAAGCCTCGAGGAGGAAAGGCTCCCAAGGTAGGCCGGTGGCACGGGGACACTGGCGTGCCCTTGCGCACTTTTCGGCCGCACTAGAAAAGGGCGTCGAGCGAGGTCCTGGTTGTGGAAGCGGCAGAAAACGTTGGCGCGGGCCAGCGCGTAGATCGTGTGTGTCTATTGCTTAAGGCGATGGATCGGTCCGTGGAACGTGAGGGCGCTGTCCTCCGGGACCAGAGAGAGTGCAGAGGGATTGGGCTCGGGCCTGGAGCATGAGCTGCACCTACACCTGGCCCTGGCCGGGGCCTACACCCGGACCTGCGCCTGGGCCTGCACCTGCACCTGCATCTGCATGAGGGCCTGGACTTGGGCCTAGCCGGGGCCTAGCGCCCGGACCCGCGCCTGCTGGGCCCTAGGCCCTGGCAAGCCCACTGCCGGTGATTTGCCCATTCCACTCCCCCCCGAGAAGCAGCAGTCCCAGCTGCACGTGGAGAAAGGTCCTTGGAGACCCTTTGGGGCGAACCCGGCCTGTAAGGCCTTTTGCCTCCTTGGCTTTGAGTGGAGCCCCTCCCGAGCTCTTCCTGCCGTCACCCCCTGATTGCTCTTGGGCCCAGCTCGCTGCTGCGAGACCCGCCCGCCACCAGCCCAGGGAGGACTTGGGAACCCGCTCTTGCTGGAATGCGGGGCAGGTGCGCGAGCTGGGGGTCGGGGGGTGGGGGGGCTTGGGGTGACGTGGGGGGGGTTGAGCCTCGGGGCAGCCCGCCGTGGATCTCCGTGCTCCCCAAGTCTGTCTCTTGACCAGCCGAGGAACGTGAAAGGGTGGAGTCTCCAAGACGGGTACTTCCCTTCTTCCGTGTGCGAACGTCGCACGCACGTGTGTGTGACCCGAAGCCGCAGGTGTTTTCTCGCTTCCTGTCTTCCTTTCTTCTTCCTCCCGTGTCTTCTTGAAACGATCTTGCCATGAGGAAGGACGCCTCCCGTCCTGGCTCAGCACCACTGAAGGCGTCTCCAGGCGGGCTGGCGGCCGTGCGGCGCCGTGGACTGGGGAGGGCACACGCTGGTGGGCGTTTCTTGGTCAGCGAAGGGCGGACGCAGGGTCCCCGCAGCAAGGGCAGCCAGGGTGGCTTTCCTGCGGCAACTCTGCCTTCAAGAGGAACTTTGTTGGGCAATCCCAAGAGGCCCTCGCGGTCAAATCCGGGGGAAGGCTGGGCATTGAGTCGAGTCCTCGTTCTAGGCTCTAGGTGGCCGCCCCGCCGGCTCGCGTTACCCCCCCCCCCCCGCCCCCACAAAGGAGCCTTCGGCCGGCCGTGACTCGCAACCCCCCAACTCCCTCCCCGCGGGGCATGGCTTTCCTGGACAACCAGCCAGGGACAGGGACGGGGATCCTCTCTCTCTCCCTCTCTGTGCCGCGAGGAAAAGGAGGCGATGGCACCCTCCGGTCTGATTCGTGGCTCCAGTCCCGTCGGATGGCCCGTGGCCGGTGACCAAAAGGAGGTGGTCTGTCGAGAGTCGAGGTTCCCGGAGCCCCGTGCCGCAGGAATCTGCGTGGAAACGTCCGGTCCGTGTGGAAACGTGTCCAGCTGCGTGCCTGAGCGTGCCCGGGGGGCGGTGGGCACAGGAGCATCGCCCCTGACCCGCACACCCATCTCTCCTGGAGCCTGGGTGCGCTCGACCTCCGCTCCACGCTCGGAGGCCCTTTGGGGCTTTCCTTTCTGTCCCTCGGTGAGCTGGAAAGTGTGGCCAGAGCCCGGCCGCGCCACCGTTTCAGAGCTAGAGAAAGAGAGGACCGCGCGCGCGCTCGCGCTCAGAGAACCCGCGGGGCGGGGAGGGAAGAGGACAGCATCCCGGCCCTCTGGTCTCGTCTCATCTCTTTCCTCGGCCTCGTGCCCGGACCGCTGGGCATCGGGAGTGTGTTCCTTCAGCCACTGTGAGCGGCGAGGGCGACTCTGCCCGGTTTCGGCTCTGCTCAGAGCTGACCGGCGCCGAGAGGCCACTTGGTGGCAGCGGCACGTGTCCCCGCCACGCGCCCGGGTGTCCCAGAAGGAAAGCGGAAGGCCTCTCCAGTGGCTGCCAGACGCTCCGAGGGCTGATCCCCCCGAATCCTGGGGAGCCCCCGCACAGCCGGGTGTTTCCCGTGGCCGGCCTTCCCGTGTGGGAGTTGTCGGGAGACGGACCCTGAGCCAGGCGGGAGGCCTCTGGGGCGGCGGCCGGCTGCCCTCCCGAGTGACCCGTGTGGCCGAGCGTCCGCGCCTGAACCCCGGGGGTGGGGGTGGGGGGCCGTGGGAGAGAAGAGCCAGGTCCCCTCTCTTGACTCCCCACCCCCCCGCCTCCGCCACCCACCACACACACACACACCCACCCACCCCCCCACCCACCCCCCACCCCCCCCCACCCACCACCACCACCACTACCCGGCCAACACTGTCCCTGACCCAACGGTGCCTGTGGGCCGCGGCCCTTTGGCCTCGCGGTCAAGCTGGCCCCTCGGTGACTTGGGAGAACGTGCCCTGCCGTGGTGTGGGGGGGATGGCCTGGGTCCCGTGCCAACACTCGGCGAGTCTGCCAAGGTCTCGGGCAGACCTGGAGAGCCGAGGATACGCGGCTAGGGACCCGTTGGGGTCCGGCCGCCAGGGCGCTGCGTTGGGGTGTGGTGGCCTTGTGGTCGCGAAGGCAGGCTAAGAGGACCCGACAGAGTCCGGGGCCCTGCAGGATGGAGCGCCAGCCTTCGAGGCGGGCGCCCGCAGCCCCAAAGTGGCCAGGAGGGCCAGCCGCCTTGCCTTAGCCAGGTTGGACACGGCTCGCTGTTTTTTTTCTTCGGCAAAGGGCGGAGGGAGAGGCCCTGGCGGGTGCCGGGTTGGCATTTCTGGTGCAATGCTGCCATCAAGAGGAAAGGCTTTCGCGGTCCCGCGGACCCTGCACGGTCGCCTCCTGGGGAGGACTGAGCCAGGGAGTGAAGTCGGGGACCGGGGCCGGGGGACCCCTAGGGATTCCAAGCCGCGCCAGGCACGGCGGGGAGGGTCTCGGGCCCTGGCACCTGCAGAGAGGGGCAGCGGGACGAGGCACCGGGCCCGGGCGCCTGGCGGGCCAGGCACAGGAAGCCCAGGCTCGGCGCCCTGGTGGCCGCCATGTCTGGGCGGGACTAGCGGAAGGCGCTGCGAGGAGCCCGGGGCCCGTGGGCCTTGGGCAGTGGGCCCCTTCCCCTCGGAGCAAGATCGGGTTCGGCCTGGGCGGGCCCAGGGCCCCCGAAGGCCCTCTGGGCCACGGGGCAGCCCTGCCGACGACCACGGCGGGCGCTGGAGTCGCGTTGCCACGGGCGGCCTTAGAGGCGGGCCCAGGGCGGTTCTTCTGTGCATGCAGCTCAGAGGTGGCGGCGTGGCAGCCTGGCTACCCGGTGCGGTGCCCAGGGGGCCTGGGGCCCGGGGCCCAGCCAGGGCCCGCAGCCGCAGTTCCGAAGGGGACGGCCCTCCCCGGCACGGGGGAGCCAGGGCGGCAGGGGAAGCTAGTCGGCAGTTGGCCGTTGCCGTGCCCTCCCCGGGGGCGTCCAGGCGTCTGGCACAGGCCTGTCCCGAGGGCTCCGGCACCCATCTCCCTCCCTGAGTGGCGAGGAGGACAGAGGAGGAGCGGAGCGAGCAGAGCCCCAGCCCAGCGGATGCCCAGGCCGGGCCTTTGCCGACCCTGGCCCTCTTGGCCACCTGCCCCAAGAGGCCCTGAGCCTCCCCCGGGCCATGCGAATGAGTGGCCCTGGCGCCCGTTCCCCCCTGGCTGTCTAGGTCTCGACCCCATGCTTGCCTCTCGGCAGCTGGGGCCGGGCCACCGGCTCTGAAGGCTCTGCCTAAAGCTCACCACTGTCTGGTTGAGAGAGGCCGCCCGGCCAACGCAACCCCCACGGGGCTTGGTGCTCAGGCCAGGGAGCAGGTGCCTGATCCTGGGCACCAGGCCGGCCCTTCCTGCTAGACCCTGACTGTCCCCATAGCTCGCTTCTGGAAGAAGAGCCTCCGGGTTGGCTCCTTCGTGCCTCTGGCCAGGCTCCTACTTGCCGCGGGGGTGGGATGTTGGGGCGGGGGTGTGGAGTGTCGGGGACCTGGGAGCAAGTGTCCAGGCTCAACCCGTCCCTGCTGCGCACACAGCCCTTGCTTTCCCCACTCCCGGAAGGGTGCCGAATCCCACTCCCTGCCCCTTTCGAATTTCCCACTTGGGGAGTCGCCGGCAATGTTGCCAGGGGGTCTGCCTCGTGTGGGCCGAGCCTTTCGGGGCCGCCCTTGTTGGCCCAACCTTGGGGCCAGGTCCCGACCTACAAGGTCTGAGCGGTCCCCAGCCCCAGGTGGTCTCGGTGGAGCCCTGTGGCCCGCAGCCCAGGGACCCCGTGCGGGAAGGCCCCGGGGCCTGTCTCTGCACACAGGAGGACCCGTCCAGCGGGGAGGGAGGCCGAGGAACAGGGCGTCCCCGGGCCGCCAGGTTCCCGGGGAGAAGGGCGGAAAACAGGCCTCGGTCCCCTCTGTCCGGAGGAGGATGGCCCTGTCGAGGGACCGACGCCGAGTGGGCATGGAGCCCCTCTGATCCTTGGCACGAGAGGGGCCCGCCGGGATGCCGCGGGGCCTGGCACCCAGACTCTGTTCGGCGGGAGCCAAGGACAACGAACCCCAGCTCTGACTCTGCCCTGCGGCGAGGCGAGGCCCCAGCGTCCCTCTTCCTCGCCCGGCTCCCGTACCCCATCCCGGGGACATTCGCCCTCCTGTCTGCCAGCTGCTGCCCCTGACCGGGTGGCCGCTGCGGCCTTGCCTTTCCCCACGCCTCACCCCCACCCCCCACCCCCACCCCCCACCGGTTTGCTTGGTGGCCGGGCCTGGGGCCTCCGACGTGGCCTGGGGTCCCGCGTTCCCCGTGTCCCTGGCCCCGCGGGCCCCCCGCGGGCCCACGTCGCTCGCGCCCGCGGAGTGGGCGACGAGCCGCGGGCCAGACGCCCCCCGGGCGCGAGCTTCCGCCCCGCGTGCTGGAACGTGAACATGGCGGCCGCCGAGGCCACGCCCCCCGCGGCCCGGGGAGCCCCCGCGCGGGCCCCGCCCCCCACGGGCCTGGCCTCCTGGGCCCGGGGCTCGTCGGTGGGCGAGCCCGGCCCCAGCGGGATGACACCCGCATCCAGCCCCGGAGTCCTCCGAGCGCCCCGAACCAGCCCGCCCTTCCTCCCATCTCGGGCCTTGCCCACGCGAGCCGCGGCCGGGGGCCTTGAGGCCCGTGCTCAAAACGCTCCCGCTTGATGGCACTGTTGCTCCACGGATGCCAGCCACCCTTGGGCGCCCGGCCGCTCCCTCCGCCCTTTGCGCGTCAAAAAACGCCAGCGAAGGCCCCTAAGCCCTCCAGCCCTCCCAGCCCTCCCAGTGGGGTTGGCCGTCCTGGGGGGATTGCGGGGCGGCGGGGGGGGGGGGCGCAGGGGGCACCTCTCTTCCTTTCGGGGCTTCTTGTCGGGAGGAGGATGGTACGGAGAAAGACGTCCAGAGGCCTCCATGCCGCTGTGGACCCACCTCCCCATCTCTCTGGGAGCTTTAAGGCCGCCTCTCCTGGCGGCAACGCGGACCCCGCGTCCCCTGCACACTTGCCCGTGGACATCCCTCCACGAGGGTCTTCTCGGGCAGAAGCCTAGAAATCCTAGAATCCCAGAAAACTGGATTCGTGGCCCGAGGCCCGGCACTACCCCTCTCTCTGCTCCTGGCCTCCTTGCTTCTCCCGCTCTCCTCCAGCTGCCTCAGCTGGCCTCGGGGCTCAGGAGCAGGCCCCAGAAGGAGTAGGCCGCTGAGGCAGCAGGTGGAAGCGACAGGGACCCCGGCAGGTGGCAAGACGGGCAGGCGGGGCTGGGATCCTTCCCGCAGAGCATCTCAGGCAGTCACTCTGTGTCCCTGAGCGCCCCAGGGGGTTTCTGGTGGGGAGCTGGGGAGAGGAGTCCGTGGGACAGGTGGACATCCCACAGGCAGCTGACCCCGGTGAGGCCCCCTTTTGCGGGAGCCCCTTCTGTTTGAGCTGTCCTGGAGCCTGTCTCTCCTGTACCCTGCCCCTTCGTCTCCCCTGCCCCTACCCATTTCTTCCTTCCTTTGGTCATTCTTTCATTCTTTTTTCATTCAGTGTTAAACAGACATGGTTTTCCGTGTACACACACATTCATGTGTATGTATGTATCTGTTTGTGGGCGTGTATAGATGTATGTTCGTATACAGTTATTATTTCCCTTCCCCTGTAAACTTCCCTGGAACTGCCTTCTATATGCCATTTTGGATGGAAATTTCTCCTGATCCCAGTACTAAGCCCTCACCTTTGCATACTCAGTATTCGTTGGACAATTCCTGTGTTAGAGAAAGAGAGGAATGCATGCTCAGAGAAATCGACGACAAAGGAGACAAGCAATCGTGTCATGTTCTCTTCCCTTCTGTCGTGTCCGATCTCCTCCCAACATTTCTACAGCCTCGTGAGATCACTTGGCATCGCGACTCTGTTGCTTCAGCCAATCTGTGCTGGAAAGGCCAGTTTCCCAAGTCGCGGCCTTAGTCAGAGCAAACAGCCAGAGTGTGGCCAGTTAATGACAGCAGGGGCATGTGTCCCCACCATGCTTTTGTGTTTACCAGAAAGTAACCCATAGGCCTCTCCCCCTTTTGGCATATGCCTAACTTTGCCACATTGGAGCACCAATACCCTTATCTCAGGAAATTACATGTTGGGTAATCTGTGTTTGGCCAGAGAAGTGATATTCTGTCTCTGCTTACCCAAGAATCAAAGGAGCTGCTGCTCCTTTGATGACCTGTTTCCCTTTCTGCCAAGAAAGTAATGGGTTTTTCAAGATAGTCGTTTATATCTCACCATAGTTACAGAAGTATGGATGAGTAGCCTGATCATGGGCTTTTATCTCTTACTACGTACCCCTTCTTGTGGCCAACAGTGCATTGATCTTGTTTGGCCATGTGTCTTCAGAAGTTTTCCTGTTTGGTGGAACCCTAGTGGATTGCCATCCTGAATTCTTGGGGTCAGGATGATACCATTGGTGGTGGTGGCAGCAGGTTTTGTTTTGCTCTGTTCAGCTCCTACATGAGCTTTTAGAGTAGTACCTAGAAGTAAAAGCCTTCGGCTCAAATGGAGCTTGCCAGATAATTCCAATAGAAAATGGTCCTTGTCATTATGAGCCAATGTTCAGGGCAGGAGGAGTCCATATTGCTTGCGATGAAACTGGGTTGGTGGGATGTGGGAATGATTGGTAATCATCTGGGATATCTTTTTGTTGTGATGAAAATGTTCTAAAATTGCTAACATTGCTAATAGGTGCAGAACTCTGTGAATATACTAAAAACCATTGAAGTTTTCACTTCAAAGAAGTGAATTTTACAGAATGTTTTGCAGAGAATGCCATATTCAGATGGAGTTTTAAGAAGAAACTGCTTAAATCAACAACCACTTAGAAATCAGAAAAAGATCAGCCAACTAAACCCAAAGGTAGCAGAAACAAGAAAATAATAAAGATTAAGGCTGTGATAAATGAAATAGAGAACAAAAGAATGAAGGAAACTAAACGTTGGTTCTTTGGAAAGGTAATAAAATTGTCATATCTTTAACTAGACTGAATAGAGAAAATGTGATAAACTAAAATTAGTAATGCAAGTGAGATGTCACTCATGATCCAACAGAAATTAGAAGGGTGATACAATTATATTATGAATAATTATGCACAACAAATTATATAGTTAGGTGAAATTACCAGAAACACACAAATTACCAAAGGTAACTCAAGGCAATATAGAAAATTTAAACTGAACTATAATAAGTAAAGGAATTAAGTATGCAATCAGAATCATTTCAACAAGTGTAAACCCTGGACGACATCTCTTTCCTTGTACCAATCATTTAAAGAGGAATTAACATCAGTCCTTCTCAAATCTTCCAGAAAACAAAGGATCAGGGAATACATCTGTATTAGTTAGGGTTCTCCAGAGAAATGGAGCCATATACAGAGTGAGAGAGATTTATTTTATGGAATTGGCTCATGTGATATTGGAGGTTGAGAAGTACAAAATCTGCTTATTAGGCTGGCATGCTAGAGACCCATGAAAAAGTTCACGTTGCAACTGCAGTCAGTGTGGAGTTCGAGTTCCCCCTTCCTTGGAGGACCTCTGTCTTTTTTGTTTTAAGGCCCTGAATTGATTGGATGAAGCCCACCCACATTATAAATAGTAACCTGCTTTAATTATTGAAATGTTAATCTCATCTAAACAATACCTTCACTTCAGCATTTAGACTGGTGTTTGACCAAATATCTAGGTGGTATGGCTTAGACATGTTGACACATAAAAGTAATACAGCATCCTGTGTCATTCTTTGTGACCAGCATTACCCTGATACCAAAAGCAGGGCAACAATAACACAAGAAAACTATAGATCAATATCTTGTATGAATATACACATAAAAATCCTCAACAATATACTGGCAAACCTAATCCAACAGCATATTAAAAGATTATAGACCAGGAACAAGTGAGATTTATTCCAGGAATGCAAGGCTGGATAAACATAGGGAAATTAATCAATGTAATATACCTATAAATATAATGAAGGTGAAAAACCACATGATCATCTTAATTGATGCAGAATAACCACTTGACAAAATCCAGTACCCTTTTATGATAATGCTCAATAGAAAAGGAATAGAAAGGAACTTCTTCAACATAATAAAGGGCACATGTGAAAAACCCACAGCTAATGTCATACTCAGTGCTGAAAGACTGAAGTCTTTCCCGTTAAAATCAGGAAGAAGACAAGGATGTCAGTTATCGTCAGTTCAAGATTTTACTGGAAGTTGTAGCCATAGCAGATAGGCCAGAACATGAAATAAAAGGCATTCAAATTGGAAAATCTTTTTGCAGATGACATGATACTAATACATCTAGTATGCCAAAGAATCCTCAAAAAGATACTAGCACTAATAAACAAATGTAATAATGGTGCAGAGTAAAAGATCAACATGTAATAGTCAGTTCGGTGGGTCATAAATGCAACCACATGTATTCACTCCTGGAAGAGGGAAGTTTATACACAGACACTGGGAGAAGGCAGTGTGAAGACAGAACAGAGATATTCCATGAACCAAGGAATGCCAAAAATGCTGGAAGCTGGAAAAGGCAAGAAAGAGATTGTCCCCTAGAGCCTTCAGGGAGTGTGGCACTACCTACACTGTTATTGTGGACTTCTGCCCTCCACAACTGTGAGAGAGAAATTTCTGTTTTTTATAAACCACCCAGCTTGTGGGAATCGTTATGGCAGCCTTAGGAAACTAACACAATTATCTTTACACCACTTTAATTCTCCTTTGCCGTCTACATAAATTTGATATTGTCTATGGAGTTTCCAATTACTGAGATACTGAACTGAAAGAGAAACATAAGATGGTGAGTTCACAAAGGAAAGCAAGAGTCAGCGGTCGTATTCTGTAATATTATACCATACTTGTGCACAGCTATGCAGTTATTTGCATATTAATGACTATTGGGGGCTAGAAGGTGCCAAAAACCTCTAGTCAAAATTTTGCCTTTGACCATTTGATTCTCTTCATGGAGAATCAAGTCATGCAGTTCAAGAATCAATACATGGAGTTCAGGTTTATACATTTATTTCTTAAGTTAGAGCAGGAAGTAATCCTTGTAGGAGGTCCCCAAACAAAGGTGATAGTGGTGGATGTGGTATATCACTTAGTCGAGGTAAAGGAGTTGGAGGAGGAGAAGGACCAATTCCTGCCGGTAGAGGTGCCACTGGTAGAGCTGGTGATGGGGACGGCCCTCCACCTGCCTGTGGATGCGGTAGAGGTCCTGGAATTTATGAGCAACCTGCAAGTCCGTGCTCCTGTAATATAAATAATCCAATGTTTAAATGCTTGCAGTAGAATATGCAGCCCAGAATACATAGCAATAGGCGTTTGTAGTTTCTTATAGATTATACACTGCTTATTGATTTATCAGCATTCAGGGACTTAACAATCCATGCAAAGAACTTGTATATTTGATGAGCATTTTAAACACTGCACCATGACTACTTCTGTTAACCCTCTAATGCTAGGAGAGTTGGCATCCTTATCAAAGGCCTTGTGAAATACTACTCCAAAATAATGAAAACTTAGATTTCATGATAAACATATGCAAAGAAGAATTACTCTATATGGCTTGGGCCTGGTGGACTAGTATCAAATATGGATAGTCCAATGTCATGGTTTGATCCCTAAGGGACAAAGAGTCTGTCTTATAGCAGCACTGACGGAGCTGTTTTCCGATACCAATAATTAATAATAATATCCATTTGCATAGGAATAATGCTTATCAAAATTTTATCCTTATTTTTGATCCTCTTTATAACCCTGTAATGTAGGTAAGTAGTTTCATCTCACTACTTATAGAAGAAGAAACAAACTCCAAAAGTTTAAGTGACTGATCAAATGTCACCTAGTTCATTTGAAGCATGATTAGGATTTGAATGCAGTTCTTCTCACACCTAATTCAGTTCCCTTTCTGATGTAGCAGACTAACTCCTCATAAATGTATGCCATGTATCATGAGCTGACAACAGAACTGTGGGGAAAGCTCCATTGGGGGCTGACAAAGGGGAGAGAGCCTGGCTTAGTTCTGAGATGTGAAAATGGGACGATTTAAAAAATGAAAGCATTATTGAAAGGAAATCATCCAATATTATAGATATAGTGAGGCAGAATTAAGCTAGGGATAGGCCACCAGATTGGGTCACTTATAGTTCACTATTGACGGTTTTTTTTCTTGGTGAGGAAGATTGGCCCTGAGCTAACATCTGTTGCCAATCTTCTTCTTTTTGCTTGAGGAAGATTGTCACTGAGCTAACATCTGTGCCAATCTTCCTCTATTTTATATGTGGGATGCCGCCACAGCATGGCTTGATGAGTGATGTGTAGGTCTGCACCCAGGATCTGAACCCAGGAACCCTGGGCTGCCAAAGCAGAACAAGCAAACCCAACCACTACGCCACCGGGCCTGCCCCTCACTATTGACTTTTAACATAACTTTTTAGTAGAATGGTGGATACAGACCAATTTAAGAAACAAACACTTAGTGAGCATTTACTATGTTAAAATACACTCTGCACATTCTGCACATTCCTTCCAAACATGAGTTGTCTTGAGGAGGGCACTTAATCAGTTGTAAAGGATCAAACCATCTGCTTTTTTAAGTATCCTTGGGAGCTTTTGTCAAAGAATGTAGGTGGGAATGTAAAGTTTACGGGTTTCGAAATGATGGTAGTCAAGACTGCAGAGGTATACAAAAGAAGTAATTGCTACTTTCTTCATATTCCATCAAGACAAATGTTTTGAGAAGAATACTTAATCAGTTCTAAAGTTTTTTTTTCCTGCTTTATCTCCCCAACCCCCCCCCCCCCCCGTACATAGTTGTATATCTTAGTTGCATGTCCTTCTAGTTGTGGGATGTGGGACGCCGCCTCAACATGGCCTGACGAGCAGTGCCATGTCTGCACCCAGGATCCGAACCCTGGGCCGCCGCAGCGGAGCGCGCGAACTTAGCCACTCGGCCATGGAGCCGGCCCCAAGTTTTAAAGTTTAAAATAAAAATATTTATTAGAATATTTCAAGTGTATAATGGGATCTTTTTGTCATAGATAATGTAAGTGGGTATGTAAAGTTTCCTTTTTTCAAATGATGGTAGTCGAAATTTAAAGAGATATAAAAAGCTTTTGGAATTATTAAAATTACTGGGGATTTTTTTGAAAGGAAATGCTGTGCCCTGATTTTTTTAATCATCATGAAAATCTCAACAGTTTTGCTTCTATTACATATTCTGTCACAACATTCAGGGCAATTTAAAAAAACCAATGAGGGCGCCAGCCCCCTGGCGTAGCGGTAAAGTTCGCCCACTCTGCTTCGGTGGCCTGGGGTTTGCCAGTTTGGATCCTGGGCATGGAGCTACGCACTGCTTATCAAGCCATGCTGTGGCAGGTGTCCCACATATAAAGTAGAGGAAGTTGGGCACAGATGTTGGCTCAGGGCCAGCCTTCCTCAGCAAAAAGAGGAAGATTGGTGGCAAATGTTAGCTCAGGGCTAATCTTCCTCAAAATAACAAAAAACAAAAATCTACAAGGAGATATCATCCCACAGCCATTAGAATGGCCATTGTCAAAAAAAGAAAAACCCAATGAGTTTTTTCTCCCACTTGAAAATAAATGATACATTATTTTGGAAAATCATATCTATAGTTATTTAAACTAAAATGTGTAATTGCCAGTAAGTCTCCTTTTGGTCACATTTTCTTCCTTTGGACAAGATAATTTTCTATCATTGACCTCACTGTGACGGGACAAAAAGAGTCTGTAGTTTGATTACCTTGGTTTGATGTTGCTGGAATTCTTTTCCAAGATCTTTGAGTTTTTATTCCTTTTGTTGCATCTTGTCTTGAGCTTACAGTCAGGTTCTGAATTCTTCATTTTTCTGCAATGATCACCACTATAAATGTACATATAATTTCAGGAAAACTTTAAATAATATTTTCTATTACATAAATGGAGCGTTTTTTGCCTGTTGAAGTCTCAGACACTCAGAAATTCGAAGAGTTCTTGATTATTTTCACGATGATTAAGTGCCCCTGTGGAAGTGTTGGGGCAGGGCTGGTGGTAGGTGAAATACGCCCCTGACCTAAGGTAAAAATCCCATTCCCACTTCTGGAAAACAAACAAATGAGAGGACCGAGTAGTTTCCCGTCATATATGATGGACACATTTATTGTTTTCCTGTTGAAAATTAAGTCTTAGACGTTAAGTAAAACCAACGAGAAAGTGAACCCTAAGAATAAACCATTAATACGAAATGCCGGTGAAGGTGCAGAGCCACAGGAGCTCTCAGTCATTGCCAGTGGAAATGCAAAATGTTCTAGCTACTCTAGAAGACAGCTTGGCACTTTTGTACAAAAGTAATCATACTCTTACCATAACATCCAGTAGTCCATGCTTGTTTGTATTTACCTGAATGAATTGAAAACATATATCTACACAGAAACCTGCACACAAATGTTCATAGCAGCTTTATTCATAACTACCAAAACTTCGAAGCAACCAAGAGGTCCTTCAATAGGTGAATGGATGAATAAACTGTGGTACATCTAGAAAATGGAATATAAATCAAATAAAAGAAATGAGCTATCAAGCTACAGAAAGACATGGAGGAACCTTAAATGCATATTGATAAGTGAGAGAAGCCACCCCGAAAAAACACATTCTGTAGGATTCCAACTCTGGGACATTCAGGAAAAGGCAAAAACTATGGAGACAGTAACGAGATCAGTGGTTCCCAGGAATTCCACACAAGGGATGGAGAGATGAATAGGTGGAGTACAGAGGATTTTTCTTCTTCTTTTTTGGTGAGGAAGATTAGCTCTGAGCTAACATCTGTGCCAGTCTTCCTCTATTTTGTATGTGGGTCACCGTCACAGCATGACTTTGATGAGTGATGTAGGTCCGTGCCTGGGATCCAAACCTATGAACCCTGGGCCATGAAGCTGCGCATGCTAAACTTAACCACTATGCCACCGGGCAGGCCCCCAGATTTTTTAGGGCAGTAAAACTCTTCTGTGTGATCCTGTAATGGTGGATACTTAGCATTATGCATCTGTCAAAACCCATAGAAGTCCAACACAAATATTGACCCCTAATGTAAACTATGGATTTTAATACCAGTTGTAACGAATGTACCACACTAATGCAAATTGTTAATAATAGGAGAAGCTGGAGGGGGATGTAGGCAAGGGATTGTATGGGAACTCTGTGCTTTCTACTTATTTTTCTGTAAACCTAAAACAACTCAGTAAAGTTTATTAATTTTTAGAAAACCTATCAAGCAGTTCAATTGTTAACTGGATAACCTTGAAAAGAGATTGCACTGATAGAATGCTCAAATGAGGGGCCTGGCTCCATGGCTGAATGGTTAAGTTCTTGTGCACCGCTTCGGCGGCCCAGGGTTTCTCAGGTTCGAATCCTGGGCGTGGACCTGGCACTGCTCATCAGGCCATGCTGAAGCAGCCTCCCACATAGCACAAGCAGTGGCACTCACAACTATGTACCGGGAGGCTTTGGGGAGAAGAAGAAGAAGAAGAAGAAAAAGATTGGCAATAGATGTTAGCGCACGTGCCAATCTTTAACAAAAAAAACTGTAGTATTTGGGAAAAAAAAAGAATGCTCAAATGAGTGTACATTAATACAAATTAGAATCTACTACAACCTTAATTGTCTAGCATCCAAAAAGAGGTGCTCCACAAAATCTGAGTGTAGAATGATATATGCCTTTTGAGGTGAATAACCAAAACCTTTTAAATAAAATGTTACGAGAGTGAAGGTGAGAGGGTAAAATACGGTTAAGCCAAAGAGGCTGTCTAAATGGGGGTGAATGGTACCAGAATACGCCATCCCAAAGCAGGCCTTTTTGCAACAGGGATTATTCTGAGCTAAAGGCCACTGAGAACCAGCCAATGTAGGAGAAGCTCCAAAAACAGGGCACAAGACTTCCTTTTGTAAAGGAAATTTCCATTTGTAAAAAGTGTCTCTCTCTCTCCCAGGAGGAGGAAGGCTTTTACTATCTCTTTTATTTTTTCCCCCAGTTTTTTTTGAGATATAATTGACATAACATTGTGTAAGTTAAAGGTGTGCAACGTGATTTGATATACATATATCTTGTGAAATAATTACCACAATAAGGTTATTTAACACATCCTCCAGCTCACATAGTTACTTTTTCTTGGGCATGGTGAGAACTTTTAAGATCTACTCTCCTAGCAACTTTTAGAGTATTGTTAACTATAGTCACCATGCCGTACATTAGATCCCCAGAACTTAAGTCATTTTATAACTAAAAGTTTGCACCCTTGAACCACTTTCATTCATTTCCCCCACCCCTGCCAACCACCAATCTACTCTGTTTCTATGAGTTTAGTGTTTTAGATTCCACATAGAAGTGAGAATATATAGTACTTATCTTTTTCTGTCTGACTTATTTCACTTAGATAATACACTCAAGGTTCATCCATGTTGTTACAAGTGGCAGAATTTCCTTTCCTTTTCTTTTTTTTTTGAGGAACATTAGCCCTGAGCTAACATCTGCTGCCAATCCTCCTCTTTTTGCTGAGGAAGAGTGGCCCTGAGCTAACATCCTTGCCCATCTTCCTCTACTTTATATGTGGGACATCTGCCACAGCATGGCTTGACAAGTGCTGCATAAATCCTCACCTGGGATCCGAACCAGCAAACCCCGGGGCCGCCAAAGCAGAATGTGCAAACTTAACCACTGTGCCACCGGGCTGGCCCCATGGATTTCCTTTTCTGTGACTAAATACTATTTTTTTTTTATTAATGTTATGATAGATTACAACCTTGTGAGATTTCAGTTGTACATTTTTGTTAGTCATGTTGTGGGTACACCACTTCCCCCTTTGTGCCCTCCCCCCACCCCCCCTTTTCCCTGGTAACCACCGATCAGATCTCCTTATCAATATACTAACTTCCACCTATGAGTGGAGTCATATAGAGTTCGTCTTTCTCTGACTGGCTTATTTCGCTTAACATAATACCCTCGAGGTCCATCCACGTTGCTGTGAATGGGCCAATTTTGTCTTTTTTTATGGCTGAGTAGTATTCCATTGTGTATATATACCACATCTTCTTGACTAAATACTATTTTATTGTGTGTGTGTGTGTGTGTGTATACACACACACACCACATTTTCTTTATCCATTCCTCTATTGATGGACACTCAGGTTGTTTCTCTGTCTTGACTATTGTGAATAATGTTCCAATGAACATGGAGATGCAAATATTTCTTTGAGATAGTGATTTTATTTCCTTCAGATAAATACCTAGAAGTGGGATTGCTGGATCATATGGTAGTTTTATTTTTAATTTTTTTGAGGAACCTCCATACTGTTCTCCATAGTGGCTATACTAATCTATACTTCTACCAACAATGTACAAAGGTTCTCTTTTCTTATTATCTGTTGTCTTTTACCAACTCTTATCAATGGAGAAGGCATGGCTTAAATCTGCATAACAAAACTTACTAACCAACCCTTGTTTACCATACTTTTCCTAGTCATCTTCCCATAACTTGCCTCCCCTGCCCAGAAGCCCAAAACTTCTTTTCCTCGTTTAGCCTAAAATGCTTTATATAAGCCCAAGTTCTAACCACTTCTTTGGGTTATTCATTGCTGGATGCTCCCATGTGTACCTGTGTGACACATGTTAGTAAACTTCTATTTGTTTTTTCTCTTAGTAATCTGTCTTTTGCCACACTCATTTACAGGGCTCCAGGTTTAGAACCTAAGATGGGTAGAGGACAGGATTTTTTTCCTTCCTTACAATGCACATTCATCTGGTGCATCCTGTCCCAGCCCTACCTCATGGGGCCTCTAAATAGATTCAAACAAGCCTGAATATTTAGAGTGAACACAGCTTAATCCATCTTCTTTGCCCTTTGTTGCAAATAATCACCTTGAGTCATTTTAGAAGGCTGTACATGCATCCCAATGACGTGATTTCTGTTCCTAAAAGTGATGTATCTTCCTGACTAGAATTATCTGTAGAGTCTGTGGAATAAAAATCATTTTAACTCTTAGTAAATATTCATTCTCAGAGTAATCTGGCCTTTGGAAATTGGAAAAAGTTATATAGATCTAATTCTAAAGAAAGAGCAGGTGAACAATATGGATGATAATAATAATGGTTGGGGTCAAACCTGAAATACTACTTAATAACTGTTTTATCTATTCATATCTGAGCCTCTGGAAACTGTCCCACAGTGGCTGATCCAAATCTTCTCTAGTTTCTTTAAATTTCAAACTCTCCCTAAAGCCTTCATGAACAATCAATAACCTGGTTTCCTAGGTCACTGAGAAGATGGAAGCTTGTTTGACTTCACTACTATCCATGTTAAGATTTCTCTGAATCCACACTCCCATCTCCTCTCTTAAAATCAGCTTCTCCTCATGTGGTTTGAGCATAGAGCCCACACAAGCACACTGTCCACAATTTCCTTCTGTAAATGGTTCGTTGCCATGTTTGCAGAGAAGCACACAATCTTTCTGCTTGTAATTTAAAATTAACCACACAAAGAATCAGGATCACACAAGTCTGAAGTATGTGAGCAGGAAGAGGCCTTCTTAGAAGTCCACTCATCTTATTCTCTCCTTTTAATAATGAGGCTAAGATCCAAGGAGAAAAAGTGACTTAAAAACCTGAGCCAATTGATGGCAAAGATGAAATCAGATCTTACAACAAATGCCTATCATTTTATGACTTCTTTTTTACTTTATATTGCCTCTTAAAAGGACTCAGAACAAGAGAAGGCATAGAAATAGTCGTTGGAAAAACATACATTCTTTCATTCTAAATGTTGATGAGGACTGTTACTTAACATGGTATTGGAAGTCCTAGCCAGAGCAATTAGGCAAGAAAAAGAAATAAAAGGGATACAAATTGGAAAGGAAGAAGTAAAATTGTCACTATTTGCAGATGACATGATTTTATATAAAGAGAACCCTAAAGAATCCACCAAAAAACTATTATAAATAATAAATGAATACAGTAAAATTGCAGGGTACAAAATCAACTTCAAAAATCAGTTGCTGGGGCTGGCCCAGTGGTGCAGTGGGTAAGATCGCACGTTCCACTTCAGCAGCCTGGGGTTCACCGGTTTGGATCCCAGGAGCGGACCTACGCACCACTTGTCAAGCCAAGCTGTGGCAGGTGTCCCACCTATAAAGTAGAGGAAGATGAGCACGGATGTTAGCTCAGGGTCAGTCTTCCTCAGCAAGAGAGGAGGACTGGTGGCAGATGTTAGCTCAGGGCTAATCTTCCTCCAGAAAAAAAAATGAGTTGCATTTTTACACACTAACAACAAAAAAACTGAAAGAAATAAAAAATACAATACCATTTACAATCACAACAAAAAGAATACCTAGGAATAAATTTAACTAAAGAGGTGGAACACCTCTACACTGAAAACTATAAAACATTGTTGAAAGAGGACACAAAGAAATGGAAAGATATTCCATGCTTATGGATTGGAAGAATTAACATAGTTAACATATCCATATTCCCTAAAGCAATCTACAGATTCAATGCAATCCCTGCAAAGTCTCAATGACATTTTTCGTGTAAATAGAAAAAAGAATTCTAAAATTTATATGGAACAACAAAAGACTCTGAGTAGCCAAAGCAATCCTTAGAAAACAGAACAAAGCCAGAGATGTCACACTCTCTGATTTCAAGATATACTACAAAGCTCTAGTAATCAAAACTGCATGGTACTGGCACAAAAACAGACACACAGATCAGTGGAACAGAACTGAGAGCAGAGAAATAAACCCACACATCTATGGACAGCTAATTGTCGACAAGGGAGCCAAGAACATACAATGGAAAAAGGAAAGTCTCTTCAATAAATGGTGTTGGGCTCATATGTGGAAGATAAACAAACGCATAGGTAAGAAGAACAGATTAGTGGTTACCAGAAGGGAAGGGAGTAGGGGGAGGGCAAAAGGGGTAAAAGGGCACATAGTGTATGGTGACAGATAAAAACTAGACTATTGATGGTGAACACAATGCAGTCTATAAACTGAAATATAATAATGTACACATGAAATTTACACAATGTTGTAAGCCAATATGAACTCAATAAAATAATTTTAAAAATACTTTGTAAATCCTGTGGGAAAAAAAAAGATCCTATGCCTGGGAACTAACTGGTCAAAATAAATTAAATAAATAAATAAATAAATAAACAGTGTTGGGAAAACTGGACAACCACATGCAAGAGAATGAAAGTAGACCATTATCTTACACCATACACAAAACTTAACTCAAAATGGATTAAAGACTTGAATGTAAGACCTGAAACTATAAAACTTCTAGAAGAAAACATAGGCAGTACACTCTTCAACATCTGTCTTAGCAGTATCTTTCAAATACCATGTCTCCCCAGGCAAGGAAAACGAAAGAAAAAATAAACAAATGGGACTACATCAAACTAAAAAGCTTCTGCACAGCAAAGGAAACCATCAACAAAACGAAAAGACAACCTAATAATTGGAAGATGATAGTTGCAAATCATACATCTGATAAGGGGTTAATATCCAAAATGTATAAAGAACTCACACAACTGAACAACAAAAAGAACAAACAGCCCAAGTGAAAAATGAGCAAAGGATCTGAAGAGACAGTTTTCCAAAGAAGTTATACACAGATGGCCAATAGACACATGAAAAGGTGCTCAACATCACTAATTATTAGGGAAATGCAAATAAAATCCACGATGAGATATCACCTCATGCCTGTCAGAATGGCTATTAATAAAAAGACAAGAAATAACGAGTGTTGTAGAGGATGTGGAGAAAAGGGAACTCTCATACACTGCTAGTGGGAATGTAAACTGGTGCAGATGCTATGGAAAACAGTATGGAGATTCTTCAAAAAATTAAGAATAGAACTACCATGTGATCCAGCTATTCCACTTCTGGGTATTTATCCAAAGAATACGAAAACACTAATTCAAAAATGTATTTGTGCCCCTATGTTCATTGTAGCATTATTCACAATTGCCAAGACTTGAAAACAACCTAAATACCCATCAACAGATGAATGGATAAAAAAGATGTGGTACATATATACAATGGAATACTACTCAGCCATAAGAAAGGTGAAATCTTGCCATTTGTGACAACATAAATGGAACTTGAGGGTATTATGCTAAGAGAAATAAGTCAGATGGAGAAAGCAAAATACCATATGATTTCACTCATATGTGGAAGATAAAAAAGAAAATCACACATAGATTAGAGATTAGATTGGTAGTTACCAGAGGGGAAGTGGGGAGGGAGGCAAAAGGGGTGACAGGACACGTGTATGCTCATGGATGGTAATTACTCTTTGGGTGGTGAACATGATGTAGTCTACACAGAAATCGAAATATAATGATGTACACCTGAAATTTGTATAATCTTATAAACCAATGTGACCTCAATAAAAAAGAAATGTTGGTGAGGAAAGTAAAGCATCGAACATTGAAACGTCTTTATTATTTTTAGTGCTGCTGTTCCCAAAATATATATTTACAGAAAGCTTTGGCATCAGATAGATAATCACAATTTGATCTACTTTTGTGTGTCTGGTGAAAGTGCCAGTCCAAAATTAAGTGGATTCTAAGATTCTCAAAAGAAATTTTGAATATTATTTACTTTTTTTACCAGTGAAACTGATAGCTTCATATAAACATGCTATGCTCAAGCTCTTAGAATCTATTCTAGTAACAGGAAGAGCTAAGACATTTCTTTAGGATCCTTGAAGTAAATTCTGTGATGCTCTGTAATGTCTGGGGTGATATAGGAAATGTGATTATCTAATCTCAATGAAAAGTCAATTTTGAGGAGACAGTATTTTATCTTCCTGTATGTATATAAGTACTTCATCTTCCTGTCAAAACCCTGAAAGTTAGAGAGTTTTTGGTTCATACTTCAGTCCTTCTCCCTCCCACCAAAAGGAGAGAAATAACTATATTAAAGTTTTCATAGAATCTAGAATGAAAAAGAATAAAACTTTAGGTAGAACCTCACAATTGCAGCTATGCAGTTATGAAACAAACAAAAGAAGATCTAAATATAAATAGCATTAAGATAGTCATAAGGCTGGCATGTCCTCAAAGCCATTTATGTAAGACATTAACATGGTATGAAAAGGCAACCTCATATTTCGCTAAACCTCCATGAATTAGGAGTCTCATTTTCTTAAAGTGAATTAGATTTTTTCAAAGAAGCTAACTGAGCTGACTCCCAGCAGAACGGGCGGGGGTATCGCGGTTTGGTTTGGTTGCTATCAGGGAGACTGACTCTAGAGACCACAGAACATGGAACTAGGTGACATCTCACAGTCCTCCAAGGGACCCCCTGTTGTAGGGAGGGGAAAGCTGCAGGATGCCCTGGGGACTGACTGAGGTTGACCGCACCCAACCACATCCTTTCAGCAACCTAATTCGATTTCATCCCATTTATCACTTTAGTATAATAAGGCTAGTGGTTGTTTTTTTCTATATGTATTAAAAGTGATGAGGAAGAAATGGTAAATTATAGTAAGCTTATTTTAATTAGGGAAAACTAATATTCAGAGGTTATGTTTTAGGTCTAGAAGTATGAAGAACTGTATAACTGAAACAATATTTTAAAAGTTTTGCAAAACAGAAAGTAGAGGATATCTGATTAAATTAAAACTACTATCTCTAACATTTAATGAGTCTTATCAGTTTTGAAATTCTAACTGCTATTTTTGGTTACTTTCTTCAGTTTTTGCCTAGTCCATACAAAAATTCATTAAAATTAAACAACAGTGATTAGAAATTATCACATCAGATCTTACCCAATAGGTGGCTGCCATACTATAATTCTATGCAGGGTATCATTTATTTCATTGTGGTAAAGTATACTGATGCTACCTCAAAATATGTTACCATGACATATTGAATATTTTAAGCTGAAGGAGTTTGATAAAATGGCAGAAACAGGTTGGTCCCTTTGACCTCCCCACCCTGCCTTTCTTCCCTAAGCAAGTCATAAAACCCTTATGTGACAGGTGCCCTTCCTCTGTACCGGGAGGAAAGAAGCATCCTTACCTCTGGATTAGAAGGGACGACAAGAAGAGTCCAAACAAACAGGCTTTGCTAAGATTACCCTAGTTTACGACAATTACCTTATACTCCTTAACTTACCATATTTCTTCATGACTGTCCACTCTTCACCAAACCTAGCATAAAATTACACAGGTCTAACCATTTCTTTGGGTCTTCATTTCCTTATGAAGGCTCCTGTGTCACATGAAACTTACATTAGCGTGCCTTTTTCCTGTTAATGTCTTTGTCAGTTTAACTTTCAGACCCAGCCAGAGACCCTAAGAGGGTTGAGGAAAACTTTTTTCTAACAATAGGCTTGTCAAGGACCATAAGCAAGCATCTATGAATATATTTTGACCACATTCTTACCATTTCTAAAGGATTCCAAATATTTTTCAACTTTTATTGTTATAGAAGGCTTATAAATTTCTTTCATGATTTGTTATGGGTGGAAATGTACCAAAGACTCTATGTTAATAATGATTAAGACTCAAAATGATGCTTCAACCAAAAGCAGCAATAGGAGGATGTACAATAACACTAATAATTCAGGATTCCTGTGAAAAATTTTACTTAAGTAATGTTTGATCTGGGGCAGGAAATATCAAGTACATAAGAACGGAACTTCTCAGGAACATTCAGACACTTGAGGTACATGTTTCTTAATACATATGAAATTTCCCTAACAATTAATTTTTCCTTGTTAAGCATGAAATAAATAACTAAACAACCTCTTTGGAGCAACATTAGTTCTCATTACTATATGTCCTGGAGGAGAACCTGAAACTTTGGGTGTAATGGATGTGTTTGTTATTTTGATTGTGATTATCATTTATCAGGAGTAACATGTCAATATTTATCCAACTGTACTCTTAAAATAGAGCAGTTTATCTTCTGTTGATTATACTTCTATTAATAAAGCTTAAAAAACAATATTTGCAAATCATATATCTGACAAGGGGTTAATCTCCATAATATTTAAAGAACTCAAACAACTGAACAACAAAAAAACAAACAGCCCAATCAAAAAATGGGCAGAGGATATGAACAGACATTTTTCCAAAGAAGATATACAGATGGCCAATAAGCACATGAAAAGATGTTCAACATCACTAATCATCAGGGAGATGTAAATCAAAACTACACTAAGATACCACCTTACACCTGTTAAAATGGCTATCATAACTAAGACTAAAAATAACTAATGTTGGAGAGGGTGTGGAGAAAAGGGAACCCTCATCCACAGCTGATGGGAATGCAAACTGGTGCAGCCACTATGGAAAACACTATGGAGATTCCTCAAAAAACTAAAAATAGAAATATCATATGACCCAGCTATCCCACTACTGGGTATTTGTCCAAAGAACTTGAAGTCAACAATCCAAAGAGACTTATGCACCCCTATGTTCATTGAAGCATTATTCACAATAGCCAAGACATGGAAGCAACCCAAGTGCCCATGGACCAATGATTGGATAAAGAAGATGTGGTATATCTATACAATGGAATACTATTCAGCCATAAAAAAGGACAAATTCATCCCACTGGCAACAACATGGAAGGACCTGGAGAGTATTATGTTAAGCGAAATAAGCCAGACAGAGAAAGACACACACCATATGATTTCACTCATATGTGGAAGATAAACACATGGACAAAGGGAACAGTTCAGTGGCCACCAGGGGAAGAGGGGTGAAGGGGAGCACTTATATGGTGATGAACAAGAAATAATGTACAACTGAAAGTTCACAATGATGTAAACTAATATGAACTCCATAAACAAAAAACAAACCTCTGTGTCTGGGGCAAAGCAACCAAGGAGGAAAGTGGTTAAGTGATTGCTGGACATGCTTGGGCATTATTTTCAGCCCAATTTCAATAGGAAATTGTTGGAGACTTTCAGGCAGGGGCCTGATATGATCTGAATGATGGCAGACAGTAGATGTGTGAAACTGAGAGAGACAACAAGCTCTCTAAGTCCGGTGCCCTTAAGAAAGAGGTCCATAGGTTTCCTTAAAGTTCCTGAAGTATCTGTTAATCTGTGTATGTACGTGCACATGTGCGTTTTTTAAAATTAATTTCCAAAACATTCATTAGCTTCTCAAAAAGGTCCTTGACCATAAATTTTTAAGAGCCTCTTATTTATTTGACTCACATATTAGTTGAAGAGCGAAACCTGGAGAAGTAAAATGGTTTGTTCAAAATCAGAGGTGGCAGGTTGATGAGGTCATAAGGGTTTATGCTGCTGACTACCCTCTCTCCCCTGGTCCCCTCATTTCTCCCTGCCCCAGGTGCTGATGCACAGAACACAGTGACAAGGGGCCGGCACACAGCGCGCGAAGCCGATGTCTGCTGAACCCTGACCTGCTCACCCACGTCAGCAGGAGAGTGTGCCAACGATGTGGTCCACAAGAGGTGATGAGCCAGTACAACTGCTACAAAATTGTCCCTTATGACGCCCTCATCAAACTTCACTTATAACACATATGTATTTGTATTAAAATCACAAAAAAATACATCATAAGTAATAATAACCTATTGATCTTTCAGTATTACTCTGAGGCTGCCCTGTGCTATATACCAGAAGAATAATATAGAATTGGTTTTCAATGGCTATATTTTTCTTCCTGTAAAGAACAACAAATGGGTTCATGCTTGATCCTTCCCAATAGCTATTTCAATTAGGTATAAATAAAACTGTTTGAGGGCTGGCCTGGTGGCTTAAGTGGTTAAGTTTGCCCATTCCACTTCAGCGGCCCAGGGTTGGCAGGTTCGGATCTCCAGCATGGACCTACACACCACTCATCAAGCCATGCTGTGGTGGCGTCCCACATACAAAATAGAGGAAGACTGGCACACATGTTAGCTCAGGGACAATCTTCCTCAAGCAAAAAAAGGAAGATTGGCAATACATGTTAGCTCAGGGACAGTCTTCCTCACACGCACACACACAAAAAAAACCCCACTGCTTATCTAGAAGGCCCTGTAGCAAAGTACACTTCCCAAGAGAAGTTTCACATCATCCTTCAGAGATTCCAATGTAGGATGACAGAAGGACCTTTCCTCAGCACTCCAGGCGGACACACAGGATCACCTCAAATTCTTTCCTCGCTCTAGGGTTTATGACAATATCAGGCTACTCTGACAGCTATAAAAGGTCCCAGGTTGCCGAAATAGTCCTGCTATCTTTCCTCCATCTTGAGCACAAGAACATAGCTATAACACTAAATGGAGCCTGATATACTCACGACTTCTACGAAACCTCCATGGCACCAGGATAAACTGGATTAAAACACTTCAGAAAGTCATGCTGGTAAAACTCAAGGGGTAAGACACAAAGTACACTGAGAGTTGTAGTCCATTCCTCCCAGGGACGTGAAATCAGTTCCAGTCATATAATGGCCTTTTGGAGGCTTTGAGTTCAAACTGAGTTCAGGGGTGTTGGGACTTACCAAATAGGTTAATATTTCCACTCGCACAGGCAGACCTCTCATGATCCTCATAATGAACAATTATGGCGACTGGGTGCATGGACACAGTGCTAACCAGATGCTAACAGAGGGAGTTCAGTGAGAGACCCACCTTGAGAGGCAAGCCTCTTGTACAGAACAGGGGGTAACACATCATCACGCTGCAACTGAGAGTTGTATTACCTACCTATCAGAAGTGTGAAATGAGTGTCTGATCCTTGCCTGTGCTTGCACTCTGGGTCTACACCCCTGCGGCGCAGCACAAGCCGTAGACCACGCTCTTCAAGTCTCTTACAAAAGTGTGACCTGAAAGGAAAAGACCAGTGTTTAATACCTTTGCAATGGACACAAATCAATTTCCCTAAGGAAAGATTCAGCATGAAACAAACAAGCCAGTCTTTTTCTAGCTTTGCAAGAGAAACCCTTCCAGCCACTACACACCCTCGGGAGAAATCAGCCTGAGCCTAAAGATGGCCTGGACTTTATACTGCAAACCCACTGTCATGTAGTCACCTCTGACCTCTTAGTGACTTTGCAAAGTAACTTGTTGGGATCCAGGCCTGTGGTCAAGGACAACGATCTGCCTTTCTACTTGCTTAAACTACTATCCCTGAGGTTAATGAAATAAATAACCTGTGAGCCCTACATCCACGGAGAAGGAAATGTTCTCCCATCTGTAACTTATTGATTCCATGAGGGATGAGTATCCTGGCACTAGGTGGCATGCGACAGTTTGGGTTTTGTACAGCACTGTCACTCCAGTAGCTATAAACAGCTTACAAAATGGGACTGAGCCACTTAAGTAAGATGCTATGCAAGGACCAATTTATACAAGTATCCCAAAAGATCCACTTTATGCAAGCACACACGCTTAGTATGCATGGCTAGAGCCTCAGTTTATTCAGTGGCAAAGGTCCTAAACCATGTCCCGATCAAGTAAACCATCAAGGTAATTCTAGCCCCAAGCTCACCAATCTCCTACTGCCAAGATACAACAACACAGCACCTCTTGCATCAAAACTGGAGGGAAAATGACAGTTTCTCAGTGGCTAAGTCATTTAAGAGTCACGTGAGTATGAGGCCCGGGATAGTCCCTCTCATTGCCACTTGCATCCCCCAGATCTCCACCAGGCTCCCCCCTCACTTCCTTCAGGTCTCTATGTCACTTTCTCAGTGAGGACTTGGCTGCAGAACCTTCAGGAAGGTGCAGATCCCCACACCCTCTGCACACCCCCTTCCGCTTCCCTGCTTTAGGGAGCTGTGTAGCACCCACCACCACCTGTTGTGGTATATATGTGTCATATTGATCCCATTTTTTCATTCTCTTTCAGGCAAATTCCACCCCTGTGAGCGGGGACCTTTTTGTCTCTTTCATGGCTGTATTTCAGCCGGAAGAACAGGGTCTAGCACACAGCAGGTGCTCAGCCAATAATGAAAGTCACCTTTGGCCACCAGTCCCAATGTTCACGCCATTTCCCAAGGTGACCCCGTTAACTGTATAGGGTGCATCTTTCAGAATTTCCTTCCACATATTTACATTCTCAAACAAGGGCCCATTAAAAACAGATACCTTAACATCAATTAAGCCCTTGACTATTTCTACAATACATTAAACAAAACTCACCTGTCTCTAGTTTCAACTGGAGACAACCAATTACAGCTCTGTAAATGTAACCATAATCAACTCTTATTTTAGATATTTTCTCCCATATTTTCAAAAACATATTCAAACTGATTTCCTTATCAGTTTTGCCTGGCAGAGTTGTTCTTATCATTCTTCCACTTAGGGGAAAATTACGGATAATTTTAAGCAAAACAGATCGAAAAATATAAGAAAAATTCCATTTACACTCTAGGAGAAGAAAAACTTCCTTCTGTCTTTCTAAGTTCTGTGGCTGGCCTAAGAATTAAATTGAAATAAGAGAAATTAACAGGAGGGAAAAGACTGTTTGAATTCCATACATAGGAAGGGAAGTTTCATAAAAGCTGTCTCTGGGAAAACCACTCTGGGAGTGGTGCTCTTCTTGGTACAAATACTTTTACTAATGTGATTTTCCTTTATAAAGGTAAATTTCCTTTAGAAGAGGTAAAGAGTTTTTCTTACCTTTGCTGGATTTGGTCACCTTTAAACTCAAAATAATCCATATGCCAAAGAGGCATGTTTCAGGGTGCACATTCTAAAGCCCTTCACCACCAACGGCTTCAACAATAATCAACATTTTTCTAATTATGTTTTGGCTTTTTTTTTTTGCTGCAGTATTTCAAAGCATATTGACTTCACCCATAAATCATAAGTGATACATTCCATGTGATCTAATATATCATACACTCACTCTAACAGATAAGGTCTTTAAAAAACCAAAATACCGGGGTCTGGCCCCGTGGCCGAGTGGTTAAGTTCGCGCACTCCGCTGCAGGCGGCCCAGTGTTTCGTTGGCTCGAATCCTGGGCGAGGACATGGCACTGCTCATCAGACCACGCTGAGGCAGCGTCCCACATGCCACAACTAGAAGGACCCACAGAGAAGAATATACAGCTATGTACCGGGGGGCTTTGGGGAGAAAAAGGAAAAAAAAATTTAAAAAGCAAACAACAACAACAAAAAAACCAATACCATCCTTGCACCTAATAAAAATTACAGTTACTCCCTAATGCCACATGAAAACAACCATGTCCCATTTAATTTTATTATACCCTTTTTAGTAGGTATGAAGTGGTATCTCCTTGTGGTCTTAATTTCTACTTCTTTAATGACTAATGATGTTTAATGTACTTTTCTTGTACTTGTTGGTCATTTACATGGAGATAGTAATGAGGTTCAGGACATGCTACCCTTGGCATATTGATTATTTTAAGCTGAAGAAATTTCAGAAATGGCATGTACTAGGAAGGACTTTCTGACCTTCTCCTGAAGCAGGGCATAAAACCCTCGTGTGAGAGGTGCCCTCCCTATACCTGAAGGAAAGGAGCATTCTTATCTCTGGATTAGAAGGGACACAGAGAGGAATCTGAATGAACAGGACTCGGTAAGTTTCCCCATTTTAATACACTTAGCTCATACTCTGTCCTATCATATTTCAAAACTAACTATAGCGGAGCCATTTTAAAATGGAGTAGGAGCCGCCTTCCCAGACACACGGCTTTGACTGGACCAAAACAGCAATTGTTTTACAAGCAGTTGTGTGAGAAGTCAGCAGGAGAACGGGCACCCTGATCACAAAGACTGAGGATTGTGGACTTTCTGAAGCTACAATCAATAGTCAATCAATGTTCAGTCAAGACTTGCTCTCCGCCTCCAACTCCAATTAAAATTCGTTGCAATACAACCTCCCTTCTTTGCCTTTAAAAATCCCTGACTTTTTACTTCTTAGTGGGACACTATTTGGGTTTGAGTCTGTGCTCACTGAATTGCAATTCTTTGATCCCAAATAAACACTTTGCCTTTTAAACTGGTTTCTGTTTTTGTAACTTGACAATCTTTCCATGACTTTCCAGTCTTCATCAAACCTAGCATAAAAACACTCAGGTTTAATCATTTCTTCGGGCCTTCATTTACTTGGGAAGGCTCCCAAGTCATGTAAATTTATATTAAATAAATTTGTATGCTTTTCTCTAGTTAATCTGTCTTTTGTTACCGGGATCCCAGTGGAGAACTTAGAAGAGTAGAAGAAAAAGATATTTTCCCTCCCCTACAAGATTAATGGATTTGCAGTCCTGGGAGCCACATGTGTGAATCCATTCTGTGCCACCATGATTCACCTTGGCAAAGCCACTTAGTCTCTGGGGACCTCAGTTTCTTAGCACAATGATTACTTACTGAATCTCTGTCTATCCAGGGAACAGGGACAGAAAAGAAAGAGTGTTGACCTCGTTCCCTGCCTGGGGGAATAGCCATTACTCCCAAAAGAGAAGGACAAGAAAAATTGGGAGGAATCCAGAGAGGGGCAGCTTAGGCTCATGGTGGAAGGTCTTGTCCTATAATTCCACCTGGGGAAGCGGTGGAAGACCTTTCACTTTCCATTGTTCACAGGTGAGGAGATTGTGGCAGAGCATTAATATTTCCACCCAAAATGCTCCCCCTCAGTTGAAGGTAGCTAGGGTTTTGTGATTTCCTGTGTTGACCTGAACTGCAAAAAGGCAGCTGCCTGGCCAGGACAAAGCACCTCAGGGTCCTCATTGTCCTCCTCCCTCCTGCCCTGGAAATCCCCTCATCCCTGCCCAAAGGGCAGAGAGAAAGGGGGTGAGAGAAAGGGGCCATGAGTCAGAGCCAAGGCTGGGAGTAGCCAGACAGCAGGTGGTCTCCGGGGGGCCTGAGCCTTCGCAGGTCCTCTGTGGGGGAGTGGAATGGAGGCAGGAAATTCTGAGGAGTTAGGGGCCGTCACCAGTCAGTTGCGCTGCCCTGGGGCTGATGCAGAGCCCCTGGGTTTCTTTTAGAAGGGTTTCTTTTAAGTCAATTATTTCATTCACCAAATAGCCTGCAGGTTATCCATGGGCCTAGGGAGCTCCTTAGACTATTGTTTTTAAAGGATCTTTATTTGCATCTCTCCCTTTCTCTCTCTGTCCTTAGGGAACAACCTCCTGGGATGATACAAGCCCCAATGTAACACCCCTCATCTCTGCGCTGGGGGCATCACCTGTTATCTTCCTTTTCCTCTCTAAGGTACAGGGTATCCTGCGAACCTTACCTTGCAAAAAGAACATGTTCTTTTTTTCAAAATGAAGGAAAATATAAATAAAGGCACCAGTCAGGCCAGAAAAACCTGCAAGTCACTGTGGCCCAGCACACCCCACCCACCTCGGGCTGTGGACACCACCTGCAGCAGCCCCGGGAAGATGGAGGAAGAGGCGCTGGCTCCCGAGCAGGTCCTTGGCAAAGAGCAGGAGGTGACGGGCCTGCCCTCGGGATCCCGCTTCTCACCTGGGAAGGGGGCAGCAAAGGCTGTCCTAACCTCAGGCTTGTGAATGATACTAACTTATAACATCTTTTGAAAGTGTTCTTGTTTAAAATTCTTTTATCTCTAAGTAGTTTTGTGAATGGTGAACAGTAAATTTGTCACTTTACTGTTTCATGGCAGACATCATTTGCCCACTGTAAGAGAGGAAAATAATATTCCTTTTACTTTTCAAAGTTTTTAGCTGGTACCACTATTAAAAAAAGACAGATTAACAGGAGGAAAACAAACCAAAGTTTATTAATGCATATCACGCCTATGTCACATGGGAGTCCCCAGAGATGAGTAACTCAAACGTTTGGTTAGAACTTGAGCACACATAGTATTTTAGCAAAGGAACAAATTTTTAGAGAAATGACAAGACAAAGCAAAAGTACCTTGAGTCTAGGGCAGAAAATTATGAGAAGGTAAATAGATGGGAAACTAATAGTAGATAAGGGCTAGTTAGTACAGCTTGCTATGTAGATTTCTCTGATGCCATCTCTAGGCTGATAAGGGCCTAATGGTTTCTCCAGGGATTAACTTCTCTCCTTCCTGGTAGAGAAAGGAAGAGGGACACCTTTGAAATTTTACAATCTATTTTAGGCAAATAGGGGGAGGTCAGGGAGCTTTTGTCACATCTGCTGCTGCTTAAGTGCCTTCAGCTCAAAATAAGTCTTATGTCAAAGTGGCACACTTTTGGGTGGTATATTCTGCCACCCTTCACAAATCCATTCTGTTTATTTTTGGTTATTTATGAGAAATCTGAAGAAAACGTAGGTTAGGTCATTACATTTATACAAATTAACAAAAGACAAAAGTCCGCTATATACACATGCATTTGTTTGTTGCATATATATCCAAACCCACATGTCCTGTTCATCATTTATACATGGTGAAAAACAAAAACAGATTAATTGACCAGGCTATTCATTATGTTTACTACTGGGCAGCGGAATTTGGAGGCACTTTCAATCATACTTGTGCTAGGATTTTTTCTTTTAAATAAACCAGGAATTTGAATTGTGATTTTTAAATGTGGAAAGAATTTTCTGCAAGAATTGATGGTTGCTTAACAGCATAGAGTGTAGAAATGAATTTTCAACCTAAGATAATTATAATTCCATTTCCATGTGTGCATGTAATAACATGAAAAAACAAAACTCCAAATTTTCAGGGTCTTTCTGCAAGTGATGGGAATAATAGTGGTTTATGTTTTCATCTTTTTACGGATCTATGAAATAGGAGGATCTAAAATGAGGATGCCTTTTAAATTAATGAAACAATGACGCTTTTTAAACAAGTAAAAATTTAGGTTAAATGAAGAATCTAGAAATGAAAGAAAAGAATTCCATTTACAATATCATCAAAAAGAATAAAATACTGAGCAATAAACCTAACCAGGGAAGTGAAAGACTTGTACGCTAAAAACTAGAAAACAGGGGCCGGCCCGTGGCCAAGTGGTTAAGTTCACGTGCTCTGATTCCGCGGCCCGGGGTTTCGCTGGTTAGAGTCCTGGGCTTGGACATGGCACCGCTCATCCAGCCATGCTGGGGCAGCATCCCACATGACACAACTAGGAGGACCCACAACTAAAATATACAACTATGTACTGGGGGAATTTGTGGAGGAAAAAGCAATAAAAAACATTTTTAAAAAACCCTAGAAAACATTGATGAAAACCATTAAAGAAGACACAAATATATGGAAAGACATCCTGTATTCATGGATTTAAGGACTTAATATTGTTAAAATGTCAGGACTACCCAAAGCTATCTACAGACTCGGTGCAATCCATATCAAAATTCCAACAATATTTTTTGTGGAAATAGAAAAATCCATCCTACAATTCATAAGGAATTTTAAGGGGCCCTCAAACACTCACAACAATCTTGAAAAAGAACAAAGGTGGAGGTCTCACACTTCCTGATTTCAAAACTTATTACAAAAAATTACTACACTAATCAAAACAGCATGGTAATGGCATAAAAACAGACATATAGACCAACGGAGAAGACCAGCGAGCCCCGAAATACACAATCGCATATCTGATCAAGTGGTTTTTGACAGGGGTGCCAATAGCTCTCAATGGTGAAAGGCAGGCTCTTCAACAAATCCCATTGGGCCAATTGGATATCCACATATACAAGAAAGAAGTTGGACCCGTATGTTACACCATATACAAAAATTAACTCAAAATATATCAAATACCTAAATGTAGGATGCAAAATTATAAAAATCCTAGAAGAAAACCTAAGTGAAAATTCTGGACATTGGATTTGGCAGTGATTTCTTGGATATGACATGAAAGCACAAGCAACAAAAGCAAAAATAGACAAATGAGACTACATCCATCTAAAAACTGCTGTGAGTCAAAGGACAAATCAACGGTGAAAAGATAACCTACAGAATAAGAGAAAATACTTGCAAGTGACATAGATGATAAGGTATTAATATCTAAAATATATAAACAATTCCTACAACTTAAAAAACGACCTGATTAACAAATGAGCTCAGGACTTGACATTTCTCTAAAGATGGTATACAAATGGACAACCAGAATATGAAAAGGTTCTTAACATCACTAATCTTTAGAGATGCAAATGGAAACCAAAATGAGAGCACCTCACGCAGATTAACATAGACCTACTATTTAAAAAAATCCAGAAAGTAACAACTGTTGGTGAGGATTTGGAGAAATTCAAACCCTTGTGCACTGTTGCTAGGATTATAAAATGGAGCAACCACTATGGAAAACAGTGTGGCCGATCCTCAAAAAATTGACATAGAACTACCATATGACCTACTGCTTGAAATTCTAGGAACAAATCCAAAATAACTGAAAGCAGAGTCTTAGAGATATTTGAAAACTCATGTTCATAGCAGCACTATTCACAATAGTGAAGAAGTGGAAACACCCCAAACATTGATCTTCAGATGAATGGATAAACAAAATATGGTATATACACACAAGGGAATACTATTCAGCCCTTGAAGGGAAGGAAGTCCCGTCACATGCCACAATGGATGAAGCTTGCAGACGATATGCAAGTGAAATAAGACAGTCACAGAAAAAAATACTTTAAGATTCCACATATATGTGGTATGTAAAGTGGTCAAATTCATAGAAAAACAAAGTAGAATGGTGGATACCAGTGGCTGGGGGAAGGAAAAATAGGAATTTGTCATTTAAAGGGTACAGAGTTCAGTTTTCCAAGATGGAAAAGTTCTAGAGATCTATTCCATAACAATATACTTAACAGTGCTAACCAGTACTCTAAAGACTGGTTACACAGTAAAATTTATTTTATTTTTTTCAACAACAGCAACACAAATTTTTAATGTAGATTTTAAAACATAATAAAACATGGTGAAATAATTCAAAACTTGCTACAAGGTAAACTAATTATGCTGAGAAAAAATTCCACAAAGGAAAAAAAAATGAAATGTTACTTATTTCTTACTAACCAACAAGATTAAGGTTCTCTGGGTGTGAAGGAGGGCTCTATATGTGCTTTGTTTCTAGTTACTAATAATGAGAACTTTGGATTTTTTCCCTAAAATTTAAAACTACAAATGAAAATTTAAAAAAAAATTTTGTTTATTTTTATTTATTTATTTTTTGAAGATTAGCCCTGACCTAATATACATTGCCAATCCTCATTTCTATGCCGAGGAAGGTTGGCCCTGAGCTAATATCTGTGCCAACATCTGTGCCCATCTTCCTCTACTTTACATGTGGGATGCCGCCACAGCAGCGCTTGATAAGTGGTCCGAAGGTCCACACCGGAGCCCAATGGGGGACCCCGGGCTGCCAAAGCAGAGCGCATGAACTTAACCACTATGCCACCTGCCGGCCCCCAAATGGAATTTCTACAGTGAAGATTTGATGGCATGTTTGACCAATAGGGATATGTCATGAATTTCCCCAAAATGAACTGAGCCTTATTTACACTGTGAAAAGAACAATTTTAAGGATAAAAGGCAAAAACTGAGACCGCAGATCCTCTACAAGATGATGCACATGTCACGTGGAACTTATAGGAACTTCCTCCTCAAGCCCACTTGGAAATGAAATACCAAGGCTCCTGGTCGGATGTGCTAAGCTGGACAGAAGGACAACTCACATTACGCCTCCACCTTTACCAATAAAGACAACCACCCGCACTACATGCAACGCTCATAGGATGCTCTGCACCATGAAATAGATAAGCTATTGGGGAAATTGCCTGTGCAAGCAAAACCTGTTTTTCTTCCAGAGACACGTAGCCAAATGCGCACAGCTCCCAGGTCTCGAGCTCCTTCCGGGCAGCTTCCGCCTGGCCATCCCTGACCTGACCAGACCATACATGGCGGCCACCGGGGGTCACGAGCCTTGGCCTCCTGGGCCCGTCCTGCCAGGTGCCCGGGCCGCGCCACTCCTCCGGGTGCCTGCCTCTGGAGATACCAGGGCCCAAGACCCGAACCCCGCCCTGGGCCCAGCGGCCATCCCTCCTCCTGCCCCGGACCCTGCCTTCACGCAAGGGCCACTCCTCCCCGGAAGCCAGCGTGCAGGGTGCACGGGATCCGCAAACGGCTTCCTCTGGATGGCAGCATTGCACCAGAAATGCCAGGCTGCCCTTGCCCAGAGCCCTCTCCCTCCGCCCTTTGCTGCGGAAAAAACGCCAAACCCTGTGGAGCGGGTTTTTGCCTCCAACATGGCGGCTCCCGGTCTGGGCCGCTTTGGGGAGCACCCTCACGTGGAGTGCCACGTGGGGCAGAATAGTGGTCCCCAGTGGGTCCTCTCCGCCTGCCTCTGCAGTCAGAACGCAAGGGCTCCTCGTCGTCGAGGCACCCAGCAGTGGAGCCACACCTTTCCGTCCTAGTCACATCTTTGCCCTGCATGTCGGAAGCAGACCTCGGGAAATGCACTGAGCGCGCGCGCAGGGTCCTCACCAACCCTGGCCGGTCCCATGCGGGCACACTCTCCCCAGGGCGTCCTCACGGGGACCCTGGGTACGGCCTGACTGTGAGGCCTCGAGCAGCCGCACACAAAGGGCGGCAGCCCACAGTCCGGGCAGGGGCGCCAAGAGTGAGGTCCATCTGCTGGCGGGCCCCGAGAGACCTGGCTCTTCTCCCACGGGGCCCCAGAGTTTACACATGAACGGTGGCACACGCGGCTCAGTCAGGAGGACAGCTGGCAGCCTGCCCCAGAGAATCCAAAGCATCCTTGCGCCTGGCCCAGGGTCCATCTCCTGACAGCTGAGCCGCCGTGGGAAGGCTCGGGGTGGGAAACGCCTCTGTGGGCTTCTGAGGGTGGAGACATGCACATTTGGTGGCAGAGCGGGAGATGGGGAGTGCACAGGGCATGTGGTCTTGCCCACCTGCTACGAGGAACACCTCACCGTCACATCAAGGGCCCCTTGAGAACTTGGCTCTGAAGCTCAGGGAGAATCCCAAGGGAGAAGAAGCCCACTTACCCCCACATGTGGCAGGAACCCACTGGCTGACCAGGTAAAGTGGTCTGGTACAGACAAGAGGGGAACGTAGGCCGCCACCCTGGCCTCCATGCGCACCACCCCCACGGCCCCCCAAATACTCCCCTTTGGCGAGAACTGGCAAAACCCTGCTTTCTGTCCCGTTTGCTGCGGAGGTGGTGGTCCTAGTCAGTTGGGTTTTTAATTCTTTTTCCTGCCGGGCTACCCCTGACCGTGTCGCTCGACAAGTACCACCGAGGCCACGGGAGGCTGTTAGAACACGTTCACGATGCCTGAGAAGCATCAAGAGAACTTCGAGAAAGCACGCCCCCAACCCGACAGCATCTCACAACCCTTGCCTCAGACAGACACACACCCACACACGGGGCTACACACACAGGCTGAGGAAAAGGTAGGTCACAGTTGGATGTCATCCTTTTCATCCACAGGAGGCTGCCCTCCCTAGAGCAACCGTCTGTGTAGGCAAAAGAAGGACATCGGATTGAACTCCGGTCTGTGTGCTGGGGGCATAGATGTGTGTGCCCGTCAGCCTGGGGGACCCACCTCCTTGGTTTCCTATTGTGTTATACTCCTCCCACTTCAACCCTTAGAGAACATTTCCGCCTTTTTCCCTCCAAAGCGGACCCGCTTCTCCCAAGGACTCAGGCCCAAGGGGCCCACCACCTCGCTCCTCCTAGCGCAGGGAACAAATATCCAGAATATCCCGTCCCATCTCCGAAAGGCAACGCTTCCCACCCTCAGGTTACCACCTCTGCAGGGTCCTTCTTATCCCTCATGACCCTTTGGTCCTTCGAACCGTCGGGGAACGACACCATCCTGGAGACGCTCCTCTGCTCACTTGGGACAGTTGTTCCCTGAGTGCTGGGGGGAGGTGCAAGAACAGACACCAAAAGGGCCCGGGCCTCAGAACTGCCACATGGGTACTGCCCAGCGTTCCCAAAGGGACGCATCCTCCCGGAGACAGCCCGGGCCGGACCAAGTGGGACTGGGTGCGATTCTCCCAGTCCAGGCTCACCAGTCCGAGAGCCTCGGGTGCCTCCGGGAAGGGAGGTGCAGCTGCGCGGGCTCGCCCCCGTGAAGGCACGAGTGTCTACCACACCTCTCTGGGTTGCCTGCGCCATCGCGGTCCCTTCTGAGGCGCAGAAGTCCTTGGCCCAGCTCGGGTCCAAAGGCTCATTCCGGACACTCTCAGCCACCAGGACTTCCAAGCAGGCTCACAGAGAGCACGGCTTCCCGTCTGCCGATACCAGGAGTCTCCATTCTCCAAGGTCTGCCACCATCCCTCTGGGTTCGGTTCTGACCAAACGCCAAGGCCCGCATCTAGTCCTCAGAGCACAAGCGGGAGCGACAGGAGATCCCCGGAGGAGGGCTGAGCCTCCTGAGGAATGTTCTAGAGCTGGCTGGGACCTGGCCACGACAAGGCAGGGCAACGCAAGCGCACCGGATCTCCAGCGGGTTGGGCTTGGGGTCGCATAAGTCCCACCACATGGCTCTGTGGGTCGGGCCCCACAGTATCCCTTACCTCCTATCTCATGACCTGTAGACACAGAGGGTGTCTGTAACCGCTCGTGACCGGCAAGCAGAAAAGGAATTGTCCTCTGGAGCCACGGAATCCAGGCGCATCTCCCCGACTCCTGCTGGGAGTAGGCCAGCGCAGCCCTAACCCCTGGGCCCCCGGGGCAATGTGACCCAGGTCCTTTCATTTGGGAAGGCACCTGGGACTTCAAGAAGGGCGTTTTACACTTGTGGAGGGGGTTGGGGGCCACTGTTTGTGCTGAGGCCCAAAGGGTGCCGGGAGGCCCCCAGGCTCTTGAGCTAGGCGCTGCGGACCACCCCTGGAGGTCGACAGCGCGCCCTGTTTCTCGGCAACAACTAAGGCAGCGTCCAAAGCCTCTCCCGCCACCCCCCTCCCCCGGCTCCCCCACCAGACCCTGTGTCCAAAGCCTCTTCCCCAAGGAGAGCTCTATGGAAAGTGACACGGGCTGCAGTGGGCACCATTCCAGGAGGTCCCACAGAAGGGGATGGAACGCTCAGCCCTGAGGCACCATCATGAGGATTCGAGTTAGAGGAGGCAGGGCAGGGCAGAGGTGAACATCCAAGCAGGGAGCACTGCCCCACGCAGCACCGAGCGGGGTGGGCTGGGTGCCTGAGGGTGAGGGTGTGTGTAGGAGAAGGGAGGACCCGACCCGACCCAGAGCTTATTCCACAAGTGGGCTATGGGGACAGCCAGGGTCTCCACGTTGAGTCCGTGTGTCCGGAACCAGGCTCCTTTGGAGCCTTGGACAAAGTACTGAATTGGCACTGGGTCTGTGGAGTGGGGTTGGGGGTGTGGAGCAAGTGTCCACCGTCCAACAGGGCTGACCCCTTTTGGTGCACTCTCCACGCCGGTCCCTTGACAACCTGGTCTGAAGCAAGCACGGGACTGGGACACAGCAGCCAGGGCCATTCCTTCCCGTGGTCCCAGAGACTCTGATGGGACCTTGGAGAAGGTGGCACTGAAAGCCAAAGGCTATCAACGCAGCAGCACGCAGCGGGGGACTGCTCCTCTGGGACTGGAGGCCACTCGGGACCAACCGAGTAACTGAAACCCCAGGGGATGGCACCGCAGCTACCTCAACTCTGTTAGGCATTGCTTCTCAGACCCAGGCTTCGGAGGAGGGGGCTGCCGCTGCTTCCATACCAGCTGACCCCATGAGGGCCCGTCGCTGGTGGGAACTGCTGATACAGTGCCCCGCCAGACTCCACCCGCCTCGCGTCCTCAAGGACCGCCTCAAGCCTCTTGGACGTTTGGGTGCCGGGCCTCACAACACCCGATCCCCGGAACCCGACACGGGGACATCTCGGGTCCCGCCTGCATCAATGCCAGACATGCTCCTGTGCCCACGGCGGTCTGTGGCAGGGCTGTCCCGTGTCCAGTGAGATGCGTCCAAGGCCCCAGGCCCATCCAGGCCCGGCCTGGTCTTGCTAAGAGGGGAAGGGGTACACGGCCCAATGCGCGCAGCACCCAGCCCCGAGCTCCTTTGGAGCTGCTTCCGCCAGGCCAGCCCTGACCAGACCAGACATGGCGGCTACTGGGTCCCCGAGCCTTGGCCTCCTGGGCCTGTCCCGTTGAGCGCCCGGGTAGCACGCCTCCTCTCGGTGCCTGGCTCTGGAGCTGCCAAGGCCGGAGAACCGACCGACGGCCAAGGCCCAGTGCCTCGTTCCTTGAGCCGCTCTGGACCCTGCCTTCACTCCCGGGCCCTTCCTCCCCGGAAGCCAGCGAGCAGAGTGCACGGGATCCGCAAACGGCTTCCTCTGGATGGCAGTATTGCGCCAGGATTGCCAGGCTGCCCTTGCCCAGATTCCTCTACCTCCGCCCTTTGCTGGCGAAAAAACGCCAACCCATGTGAAGCGGGCCTCTGCCTCCAACATGGCGGCTCCGGACTCGGCCGCTTTCGGGGAGCACCGGCACGCCGAGCGCCCCATGGGGCAGAGCACTGGTCCCCAGTGGGTCCTCTCGGCCTGCCTTCGCAGTCAGAAAGCAAGGGGTCCTCGTCGAGGCACCCAGCAGTGGAGCCGCACCTCTCCATTCTAGCCACATCTTTAGCCGTGGGGGTCGGTAGCAGATCTTGAAAAACGCACTGACAGCGGGCGCAGGGTCCCCACCAGCCCCGGGTGGTGCACGTTGGGGCACGGTCTCACCAGGGCGTTGTCATGGGGCCCCGGGAGGCCAGCCTGACAGCGAGGCCTCGAGCAGCTGCATACAAATTGCGGCGGCCCACGGGCCCCAGCAGCGGCATCAAGAGTGAGGTCCGCCTCCCGACGGGCACCGAGGGACCTGGCTCTACTCCCACGGGGACCCAGAGTTTAGGCATGGACGGTGGCACACGCGACTCACTCGGGAAGGCGGCCAGGTGCCCGCCCCAGAGCCGCCAAAGCGTCGTCGTGCCCAGCTCAGGCTCCATCACCTGACAGCTGCGCCGCCACGGGAAGACTCCGGGTGGGAAACACCTAGGTGGGCTTCTGCGGGTGGAGATGCGCGCATTGGGTGGCGGAGCAGGCAAGCGCAGAGCGCCTGTGGTCTTCTTACGCACGGATCGGCTCACCTGCTATGAGGAGCACGTCACTCACACTTGAAGGGCCCCGTGAGAACTTGCCTCTGCAGCTTGGGGCGAATCCCAAGGGGCCCACCCAGCACGCCACACCCTACCACCACCACCACACACACATGGCAGGAACCCACTGGCTGACCATGTAAAGTGGTTTTAAGACAAGAAGGGGACGCGGCTGCCACCCGGCCTCAGTACGCACCGTTCCTGCGGCCCCTTAGGCGAGAACCTGTAAAACCCTGCTTTCTGTCCTGTTTCGGGCATGGGTGATCAGTTGGGATTTTAATTCTTTTCTCTGCCGGGGCTACCCATGATGGTGTTGCTCCACAACTACCACCAAGGCCCTGAGAGGCCGGTAGAACACGTGTTTGTGTCAGTGGAGAAGCATCAAGTGAACTTCCAGAAAGTGCCCCCACAACCCGGCCACCCCCACAACCCTTGCCACAGACAGCCAGATACACACACACACCCACACACACACACACACACACACACGCTAGGGAAAAGGTAGGTCACAATTGGATGTCATCCTCTTTCTCCACAGGAGGTCGGCCCCCCGAGGAGCAAACCCAAGCAAGAGCCTGTGTAGGCGGAAGGTGGATGTCCTTTTGAACACCCGTCTGTGCACCCCAGGGCACATATGTGTGTGCCTGTCATCCTGGCGGACCCATCTCCCTGGTTTCCTATTGTTTTACACTCCTCCCACTTCAACCCTTCGAGAGTATTTCCACTTTTTCCCTCCAAAGCGGACCACTTCTCCCAAGGACTCAGGCCCCAGAGGCCCACCACATCATTATTCCTAGCAAAGGGAGCATATAACCTACCCCACCTCTGAAAGGAAACGCTTCCTACCCTCAGGTCGCCACCTCTGCAGGGTCCTTCTGTGCCCTTACCACTCTTCGGTTCTTAGAACCCTGGCTGAATGACCCGGCCCTGGACAGGTTCCTCTGTTCACTTAGGAAGGTCACTCCCGAGTGCTGGGGGGAGACGCAAGAACAGGCACCAAAAAGGTCCCTGGCCCCAGAACTGCCGCATGGGTGCTGCCAAGCGTTTCCAAAGGGATGAGTCCTCCCCGATACAGCCCAGCTCGGACCAAATGGGACTTGGGGCGATTCTCCCAGTCCAGGCTCACCCGTCTGCGAGCCTCGGGGCCCATGAGAAGAGAGGTAAAGCCAGGCAAGCTCGGTGTCCACCGCCCCTCTCTAGGTTGCCTGCGCCCTCGATGTCACTTCTTATGCGCAGAAGGCCTTGGCCTGGCTCCGCCCCAAAGACTTTCCAGACACTCAGCTGCCGGACTTCCAAGTAAGCTCACAGAGAGCGCGCCTTCCCGCCTGGCTGAAACCCAGAGTCTCCGTTCTCCAACGTCTGCCAAAATCCCTCTGGGTTCGGTTCTGACCGCAACGCCAAGGCCCACGTCTAACCCTCACAGCACAAGCAGTTGTGACTACAGACCCCAGGAGGAGGGGTGAATCGGCTGGGAAATGGCCAAGCGCCAAGAGAACGGCCCGCATCGGCCAGGACCTGACTGTGACAAGTCAGGGCGACGCAGCAGCACCGGATCTCCAGTGAGTTGGGCTTGGGATCGTAGGCATCCCGCCACAAGGCTCCCAGGGTCATGTACCACGGTATCCCCTACCGCCCATCTGTGACCTGTGACACGGAGGGTGTCGGTACGTGCTAGGGACAGGCAACCCGAGAAGGACATTGTCCTTGAGTCACGGGATCCATGCGCATCTCCTGGACTCCTGCTGGGAGTAGGCCAGCGCAGCCCTAAACCCTGGGCTCCCGGGGCAGTGTGACCCAGGTCCTCTCACTTGGGAAACACCTGGGACTTCAAGCAGGGCAGCCTATGGTTGCAGAGGGGGGTTGGGGGCACGCCTTTTGTGGGGGCCGCTGTTTGTGCTGAGGCCCAAAAGGTGCCGGGAGGCCGCCAGGCTCTTGAGCTAGGCACTGGGAACCAGGGGATCCGGGAGGTTGACCGTGCCCTGGGGATCAGCAAAGAGGGAGGCAGGCGTCCAAAGCCTCTCCCCCACCCCGTGCCCTTCCAAAGCCTCTTCTCCCAGGAGAGTTCTCCGGAAAGTGACACTGGCTGCAATCCGCACCCTTCCAAGAGGTCCCACAGAAGGGGATGGAAAGCACATCCCTGAGGCGCCCTCATGAGGACTAGGGGTTAGAGGCCCCAGGGCAGGGCGGAGGTGAGCAGCCCAGCAGGAAGCACTGCCCCAGGCAGCTCGAACTGGACTGGGGTGGGCTAGATGCCTGGGTTGGGGGTGCGTCTAGGGGAAGGCACGACTTGACCCAGAGCTTCTTCCACAAGTGGGCTGTTGGGACTGCCGGGGTAACCACATCAGGTCGGTATTTCCTGGACCGGGAGCTTCCTTTGGATCCTTGGCCAACATGCTCCACAGTGGGTGGATCTGCGGAAAGGGGGCGGGGTGAGAGAGGACTAGGGAGCGATCAGCAGATGTGCAACAGGCCTGAGCACTTTCGGAGATCTCTCCACACTGGACCCTTGAGGACCTGGTCTGAAGCAAGTGTAAAACGGAGGCGCAGCAGCCCACGCCATTCCTTCCCCTGGTCCCGGAGACTTTCATGGGACCTTGCCGAACGTGTTTCGGAAAGCCGATGGCTGTTAACGCAGCACGCAGCGGCAGACCGCTCTACCTGGACTGGAGTTTGGGAGCGCTTGGGACGGACCGAGGAGCCGAAACCCTGTGAGATGGCACCACGGGCACCAGGTGTCTGTTATGTACTACTTCATAGTCCCGGGCCATGGAGGAGGGGGCTGCCGCTGCTTCCACACCAGCTCACCCTGTGAGGGCCTGTCCCTTCCGGACCCTGTTCATGGAAACCCCAAATCCCCCCCACCCTAGACTCCACCGGCCTTCTGCCCCAGCAACCCACTCAAGCCCCCCTGATGCTGGGTGGCCGAGCTCTGCAACACCCGATCCCCAGAACCGGACAAGGGGAGATCTCCGGTCCTGCCTCCGCCAGCCACAGCCCTCCTCCGGTGCTTGTTCAGGTCTGTTCCTGGGCTGCCCCGTGGCCAAGGGGATACGTCCCAGGCCTTGGGCCGACCAGGCCAAACTGGCTCTTTCTCTGAGAGGAGGGGGCACGCGGCCCAATGTCCACAGCCCCCGGCCCCAAGCTCCTTCTGAGCAGCTTCCACCGGGCCAGCCCTGACAAAATCAGACATGGCGGCCACTGGGGCCCTGAGCCTTGGCCTATTGGACCCTTCCCACCAGAAGACCCGGCCGCCCACTTCCTCCGGGTAGCGGGCTCAGGAGCTGCCAAGGCCTGAGACCCGTCCCCCGGACTGGGTCCAGTGGCCTGTCCCGTGTCCTGCCGGGGACCCAGCCTTCACTCCCGGGCCGCTGCTGCACGGGAACCCAGCGTGCAGGGCGCACGGGATCCGCAAACGCCATCCTCTGGATGGCAGCATTGCACCAGGAACGCCAAGCTCCCTTGCCAGGAGTCCTCTCCCTCCGCCCTTTGCTGGCGAAAAAACGCCAACCAGTGTGGAGCCCGCCTTTGTCTCCAACCTGGCGGCTCCGGTCTGGGCCGCTTTGGGGAGCACCCTCTTGTTGAGTATCAGCGGGGCAGAGCAGTCGTCCTGGGTGAGTGGGTCCCCTCCGCCTGCCTCTGCGATCAGAAAGCAAGGGCTCCTCATCAAGGCACCCAGCAGTGGAGCCGCACCTCTCCGTCCTAGCCGCATCTTTGCCCTGCAGGCCAGCAGGAGAGCTTGGGAACTGGCACTGAGCGCAGGCACAGGGTCCCCACCAGCCCCGGCTAGTGCCCATTGGGGCTCAATCTCCCTAGGGCGTGCTCACAGGGCCTCAGGGACCAGCCTTACCGCAAGGACTTGAGCAGCCGCGTACAAAGGTCGGTGGCCCACGGGCAAGTCAGGGGCATCAAAGAGTGAGGTCCATCTCCTGAGAGACCTGGCTCTTCTCCCACAGGGCCCCCAGAGTTTAGGCATGGACAGTGGCACACCCTCCTCAGTCGGGAAGGCAGCCAGGTGCCCGCCCCAGAGATGTCATAGCGTCCTGGCACCTGGCCCAGGGTCCACCTCCTGACAGCTGAGCCACAGTGGGAAGGCTCGGGGTGAGAAACGCCTCAGTGACCTTCTGCGGGTGGAGATGCATGCGTTTGGTGGTAAGTGGGAGAGGGTGAGCACACAGGGTCTGTCGTCTTCTTGCCCACCTGCTATGAGGTACACCTCACTGTCACCTCAATGGCCCCTTGAGAACCTGCCCTCAAAGCTCAGGGCAAATCCCAAGGGAGAAGAAGCGTACCCATCTCCCTCAGCACCCCCACCTGTAGCAGGAACCCAGCTGCTGACCAGGTGAAGTGGTTTGAAAACAAGAAGGGATTGCAGGCTACCACCCTGGCCTCCGTGCTGACCATCACCGTGGCACCCCCAAATATAACCCTTTGGCAATAACCTGCAAAACCCTGGTTTCTTTCCTCTTTGCAGGGGTGGTGGTGATGGTGGTGGTCATTTGGGTTTTTCATTCTTTTTCCTGCCGTGCTTCCCATGACCATATCGCTCCACAAATACCAGGGAGGCCTGGGAAGGACTTTAGAACCTGTTCCTGTCAGCCTAGAAGCATCAAGCGAACTTCGAGAGAGGGCACGCCCTGCCCCGCCCATACCACACGACCCCTGCCACAGACAGACACACACATGCACGCACTCGCGTGCACGCACACACACAAACACACACGCTGGGGAAAAGATAGGTCACAGTTGGATGTCATCCTGTTCATCTTCAGGAGGTTGGCCCCTGAGGAGCAAGCCCAAGCAAGCACCTGTGTAAGCAGAAGGTGGAAGTCCTTTTGAAGCCCCGTCGGTGTGCCCAAGGGCATGGACGTGTGCACGTCCTCCAGGCTGACCCATCGCCCTGGTTTCCTATTGTGTTACACTCCTCCCACTTCAACCCTTCAAGAACCTTTCCACTTTTTTCCCTCCAAAGTGTACCAGCTTTTCCCAAAGACTCAGGCCTGAGAGTTCCACCACCTCGTTCTTAATATTGCAGGGAGCGTATATCCCGTCCCACCTCCGAAAACCCATGCATCCAACTCTCCAGTCGCCAGCTCTGCAGGGTCCTTCCAGGTCCTTTCCACTCTTCAGGCCTTCGAACACTGGCTGAAGGACATCGCCCTGGACACACTGCTCAGCTCACTTGAGACAGTCGCCCAGTGAGTGCGGAGGGAGGTGCAAGAAAATGCACAGAAAGAGCCCTGGCCTTGGAACTGCCACGTGGGTACTGCCAAGCAGTGGCAGTCCCCATCCTCCAAAGGGATGCATCCTCCCAAGACAGCCTGGCCCAGGCCAAGCGGGACTTAGTCTGATTCTCCCAGTCCAAGCTCGCCTGTCCGCGTGCCTTCGGGACCCACGGGAAGGGAGGTGGAGCTGCGTGCGTGCGTTCACTCCCTCTTGTGAAGGAACAAGTGTCCACTACCCATCTGTGGATTGCCTGCACCCTCACAGTCCCTTCTGAAGGGCAGAAGGCCTTGGCCCGGCTCCCCTCCAAAGGCTCATTCCAGACACTCTCAGCCCCCCGGACTTCCAAGCAGGTTCACAGAGAGCACACCCTACCGCCTGGCTGAAACCCAGACTCTCCGTTCTCCCACGTCTGCACCATCCCTCTTGGTTGGGTTCCGACCACAATGCCAAGGCCCGTGTCTAGTATTCAGAGCACAGGCGGGAGTAATGTGCAAGTGCGGTCCTAACCCCTAGGCCTCCAGGGCAGTGTGACCCAGGTCCTCTTGTTGGTGAAGGCACCTGGGACTTCTAACAGGGTAGTCTATGCTTGTGGAAAAGGGTGGGAGGGCGTGCCTTCTGTGGGGGCCCCTGTTTGTGCTGAGGCCAAAGGGCACCACGAGGCCGCCAGGCTCTCTGGCTAGGAACGGGCAACCAGGGGATCCTACAGTTTGATGCCGCACCCTGGGGCTCGGCAATGAGGGAGGTGGGCGACCAAAGCCTCTCACCAACCCCCCCACCTCGCCTCCCCACCCCCATCCCATGCCTCTTCCCACGTGAGACCTCTCCAGAAACTGACACGGGCTACAGTCGGCACCGTTCCAGGAGGTCCGAGACAAGGGGATGGAACACAGGAGGACTCAGTGTTAGAGGACGTGGGGCAGGGTGGCAGTGAGCAGCCAAGCAGTCAGCATTGCCCCAGGCAGCTCCGACTGGACTGGGGTGGGCTGAGTGCGTGGGTGGGTAGGGCAAGGCACGACTTATCCCAGAGCTGCTTCCACAAGTGGGCTATCAGGACAGCAGGCATCTCCATATGGGATCCTTGTGCCCCGGACCGGGAGCCTTCCTTGGAGCATTGGCCAACGGGCTCCATTGACCTTGGATCTGTGGAAGGGAGGGGGGGGGGGGGCGGGGCAAGCGGCCGCGGTCCAACAGACCTGAGCCCTTTTGGCAGGCTCTCCACACCGATCCCTTGAGGACCAGGTGTAAAGCGAGCATGAGACTGGGGCACAGCAGCCAGCGCTATCCTTCCCCTGGTCCCTGAGACTCTTATGGGACTTGCAGAAGGTGGCCCGGAAAGCCGCAGGCTGTCAACGCAACACGTGTAGGGGACTGCTCTGCCTGGAATGGAGTCCGGGAGCGCTCGGGACAGATCGATGAGCCGAAACCCTGTGAGATGGCACTGCGGCCATCACATGTCTGTTAGGCACTGCTTCTTAGTCCTGGCCTCGGAGGAGCCAGCTGCCGCTGCTTCCACACCAGCTCACCCACTGAGGGCCTGTCCCTTTCAGACCCTGGTCGTGGAAACCCCCATTCCTGCCCCCGACCCTAGACTCCACTGGCCTCCCACCCCCAGCAACCCTCTCAAGTTGCCCTGACTCTGCATGGCCGGGCTCCACACCTGATCCCCAGAGCTGGACAAGGGGACATCAGGGGTTCTGCCTCAGCCAACAGTGGCCACTCTCAAAAGTGCCTGTGCCAATCTGTCGCTGGGCTGCCCTGTGGCCAAGGGGATGCGTCCAAGGTCCCGGGCCGCCCGAGCAGAACCTGCTGTAGCTCCGAGGGGAAGGGGCACGTGGCCCAATGGGCTAACGCCAGCCCCAAGCTCCTCCTGAGCACCTTCCGCCAGGCCAGCCCTGACCAGACCAGACATGGCAGCCACCGGGGCCTGGAGCCTTGGCCTCCTGGGCCCATCCCACCAGGAGCCTGGGCCGCGTCCCTCCTCCAGGTGCCTGGCTCTGGAGATGCCAGGGCCCGAGATCCGACCCCCGACCTGGGCTCAGGGGTCTGTCCTTTGTCTTACACAGGATGCTACCTTCACTCCTGGGCCATTCCTCCCCAGAAGCCAGCATGCAAGGTGCACGGGATCCATAAACACCTTCCTCTGGATGGCAGTATTGCACCAGAAATGCCAGCCTGCCCTTGCCCAGATTCCTCTCCCTCTGCCCTTTGCTCGCGAAAAAACGCCAAGCCGTGTGGAGCCGCCCTCTGCCTCCAACTTTGGCCAGCTTTGGGAAACACCGCCACGTTGATCGCCTCTTGGGGCAAAGCAGTGGTCCCCGGTGGGGCTTCTGGCCTGCCTTCGCGGTCAGAAAGCAAGGGCTCCTCATCAAGGCACCCAGCAGTGGAGCCGCACCTCTCCGTCCTCGCCACATCTTTAGCCCTGCAGGTCAGCAAGAGACCTCAGGAAACGCACTGAGCACAGGGGCAGGGTCCCCACCAGCCCTGGCCGGTGCCCGTTGGGGCACACTCCCCGGGGTGTTCTCTCGGGGGCCCTGGAGGCCAGCCACACCGCGAGGCCTCGAGCCTCCGCACACAAAGAACGGCAGCCTACGGCCCCGCAGGGGCGTCAAGAGTGAGGTCCATGTCCTGGCGGGCCCCAAGGGACCTGGCTCTTCTCCCAGAGTTTAGGCATGGATGTTGGCACACATGCCTCAGCTGTTAAGGTAGCTGGGTGCCTGCCTCAGAGATGCCAAAGAGTCCTTGCGCCTGGCCCAGGGTCCATCTCCTGATAGCTGAGCCACCGTGGGAAGGCTTGGGGTAGGAAAAGCCGCAGTGGGCTTCGCGGGTGAAGACACGCGTGTTTGGTGGTGAAGCGAGAGAGGGTGAGCGCACAGGGCTTGTGGTCTTGCACACGATCAGCCCATGTGCATCGCGGAACACCTCAAGGTCACATCAACAGCCCCTTGAGAACTCGCCTCTGCCACTCCGGGCGAATCCCAAGGGAGGAGAAGGTCACCTACCTCTGCCCCCACGCGTGGCAGAAACCCACTGGTTGACCGGGTAAAGTAGTCTGAAGACAAGAAGGGGACACAGGCCGCCACCTTGGCCTCAGTGCGCAATGTCGCTGCTCAGCCCCATGCCCCAAATGCTCCCCTTTGGCGAGAACTTGCAGAACTCAGCTTTCTTTCCTTCTGATGGGGAGGGGGTGACAGTCAGTTGGGTTCATTCTTTTCCCTGCCTGCTACCCGAGAACGTGCCACAAGTACCAATCAGGCCCCTAAACCGGGGAGGCAGCTTAGAGCGCGTTCCTGTAGCCTGAGAAATGTCCAGGTAACTTCGAGAGAAAGAGTACCCACTGTCCCGCCCGCACCTCATGACCCCTCCCACAGACAGAAAGACACACACGAAAGCACGCGCACACACAAACGCACACAGGCTGGGGAAAAGGTATACAGTTGGATGGCATCCTTTGTGTGCGCAGGAGGTCTGCCCCGCAGAGGAACATCCCCAAGCAAGCGCCTGTGTACGCAGAAGGTAGACGCCCTTTTGAACCCGGTCTGTGCGCCCCAGGGCAGAGACCTGTGTGTGTGCCAGCTACGGGGACCCACCTCCCTGGTTTCCTATTGTGTTACACAACTCCCACTTCAATCCCTAGAGAACCTTTCAGCATTTTTCCCTCCAAAGTGGACACGCTTCTCCCAAGGACTCAAGCCCGAGAGTTCTACCACCTGGTTCTTCCTAGCACAGGGAGCGAATATCCCGTCCTATCTCCGAAAAGCAACGCGTCTTACCCTCAGGTCGCCACCTCTGCAGGGTCATTCCGGTCCCTTCCAACTCTTCAGTCCTCGAACCCTGGCTGAACCACGCTGCCCTGGACACCCTCCTCTTCTCACTTGGGACAGTTGCTCCCTGAGTGCTAGGGGGAGGTGCAAGAACACGCACCGAAAGGGCCCTGGCCTCGGAACTGCCACATGGGTACTACCAGCGTTCCCAAATGGACGCGTCCTCCCAGAAACCGCCCAACCCCAGGGCCACGTGGAACTTCGTCTGATTTTCCCACTGCAGTCTCAGCCGTCTGCGTGCCTCGGGGGCCCACGGGAAGGGAGGCGGAGCCGTGAGCGATCACGCCCCGTGAAGGCACGAGTGTCTGCCACCCCTCTCTGGGTTGCCTGCGCCCTCGCCGTCCCTTCTGAGGCGCAGAAGTCCTTGGCCCGGCTCGGGTCCAAAGGCTCATTCCGGACACTCTCGGCCGCCGGGACTTCAAGCCAGGCTCACAGACAGCGCGCCTTCCTGCCCGGCTGAAACCCAGAGTCTCCATTCTCCTAGGTCTGCCACCATCCCTCTGGGTTCAGTTCTGACCGCAACGCCAAGGCCCGCGTCTAGCCCTCAGAGCACAAGCAGGAGCGACGGGAGACCCCCAGAGGAGGGGTGAGCCGCCTGGGGAACAGCCTAGCCCCAAGAGAATGGCCTGTGTTGGCCCATACATGGCCACAACAAGGGAGGGTGCAGGAGTTGCACCGGATCCACAGTGGGTTGGGCTTGGGGTTGTGGCCCCTGCGCCACATGGCTCCGGGGGTCGGGCCCCACGGTATATCCTACCGCCCATCTCGTGACCTATGACACGGAGGGTGTTGGTCCCCGCTGGGCACCAGCAACCCAAGAAGGACATGGTCCTCTGGAGTCACGGGATCCAGGTGCATCTCGCCGACTCCTGCCAGGAGTAGGCCAGCGCAGGCCTAACCCCAGGCCTCCTGGGCAGTGTGACCCAGGTCCTCTCTTTCTGGAAGGCACCTGGGACTTCAAGCAGGGCGGTCAACGGTTATGGAGGTGTTAAGGGGTGCACCTTCTGTGGGGGCTGCTGTTTGTGCCAAGGCCCAAAAGGCGGGAGGCTGCCAGGCTCTCGGGATAGGCACTGGGAACCAGGAGACCCAGGAGTCGACACCATGCCCTGGGGATCCGAAAGGAGGCTGGCAGGCATCCAAAGCCTCTTCTCCCACTGCTCCCCTACTCCATCCCCTTCTAAAGCCTCTTCCCCCAGGAGGGCTCTCTGGAGAGTGACAGGGGCTGCAATTGGCACCCTTCCAGGAGGTCTACAGAAGGGGATGGAACGCCCATCCCTGAGGGGCCCTCATGAGGACTCAGCATTGGAGGACGCAGGGGCAGGGCGGAGGTGAGCACAGGAGCAGGAAGCACTGCCCCAGGCAGCTCCCACTGGACTGGGGCAGGCTGGTGCGTGGGGGTGGGGAGCAAGGCACTATGTGCCCCAGAGCTTCTTCCACAAGGGGGCTATCGGGACAGCCTGGGTCTCCACATCTGATCTATGAGTCCAGGAATGGGAGCCTCTTTGGGAGCCCATGGCCCAGGGTCAGTGCTGCATGGTTGGAGGATGTATGGAAAGTGTAGGGTCGGGTAAGGGGCGTGGGGAGCGAGCAGCCTTTGTCCAACTGGCCTGATCCTCGATGTTGCTCTCTCCACACAGGTACCTCGACGACTAGGTCTGAAGGGATCATGAGAGACCAGGTCTTAAGGGATCGTGAGACTCTGGCACAGCAGCCAGGGCCATTCCTTCCGTGGCCCCTAGACTCTCACTGGACCTTGGAAAAGGTGGCCCGGGAAGCCAAATGCTGTCAGCGCAGCACGCGGTGGGGGACCAGTCCGCCTGGACTGGAGTTCGGGAGCACTGAGGAGACCGAGTCTCCGAAACCCCGTGCTAGGGCACCACGGCCGCCTCGTCTCTCTTAGTTACTGCTTCTTCAGCTCAGGCCTTGGAGGAGGGGCCTGTTGCTGCTTCTGCACCGGCTCACCCCATGAGGGCCTGTACCTTTGGGACCCTGCTCACAGGAACCCCCAATCCCACGCCGCCCCAGACCGGCCTCCCGCACCCAGCAACCACTCCAAGTCTCCTTGATGCTGGGCGGCCAGGCTTCACAACACCCGATCCTCAGAGCCGGCCAAGGAGACATCTCGGGTCCCCCCTGCGCCAATGACGGCCAAGCTACAGTGCCAGCTGCGGTCTGGCTGGGCTGCCCTGTGGCCAACCAGGGGTATTCAAGGCCCCGGGCGCCCCCAGGCGGAACTTGCTCTTGCTCCGAGGGGAAGGATCATGCGAACCAAAAGCCACAACTCCGCGACACTGAGCGCCTTCGGAGCAGCTTCCGCCAGGCCAGCCATGACCAGAACAGACATGGCGGCCTCCAGGTCCACGAGCCTTGGCCTCCTGGACCCGTCCCACCAGGCGCCCGAGCCGCGCGCCTCCTCCCAGTGCCTGGCTCTCGAGCTGCCAGGGCCTGAGACCAGACCCAGGCCATGGCCTGTCCCTCCAGCTGCCCTGGATCCAGCCTTTACTCCTCAGCCGCTCCTTCGCGGGAAGCCAGCAAGCATGGCGCGCGGGATTCGCCAACGCCTTCCTCTGGATGGCAGTATTGCACTAGAAATGTCAGCCTGCCTTCACTTGGAGTCCTCTTCCTCCGCCCTTTGCTGGCGAAAAAACGCCAACCCATGTGGAGCTGGCCTGTGCCTCCAACATGGTGGCTCCCCAACTTGTCCGCTTTCCGGGAGCACCTCCCCGTCGCGCGCTTCGCAGGGCAGAGCACTGGTCCCCGGTGGGTCCTCTCCGCCTGCCTCTGTGGTCAGAAAGCAAGGGCTCCTGGTCGAGGCACCCAACAGTGGAGGCGCACCTCTCCGTCCTAGCCACATCTTTGCCCTGCAGGCCCGCAGGAGACCTCTAGAGATGAACTGAGGGCAGGTGCAGGGTCCCCACCAGCCCCAGCCGCTGCCCCGTCGGGGCTCACTCTCCCCACAGCATTCTCACGAGGCCCCCAGGGCCAGCCTTACCTCGAGGGCTCGAGCAGCCGCACACAAAAGGCGGCGGCCAACAGGTCCCGGGCAGGTCGCATCGAGTGAGGTGCATCTGCTGCCGGCCCCCGAGGGACCTGGCTCTTCTCCCACGGGACCCCAGAGTTTAGATATGGACTGTGGCACTCGCGGCTCAGTCGGGAGGGCAGCTGGCAGCCTGCCCCAGAGAGTCCAAGGCGTCCTTGCGCCCGGCCCACGGTCCATCTCCTGACAGCTGGGCCGCCTCGGGAAGGTTCAGGGTGGGAAATGACTCGGTGGGCTTCTGCGGGTGGAGACGTGCACTTGGTGGCAGAGCGGGGGAGGGCCAGCGCACAGGGCCTGTGGTCTTCTTGCCCACCTGCTATGAGGAGCACCTTACCGTCAAAACAAGGACCCCCTGAGAACATGCCCCCAAAGCTCAGGGCGAATTCCAAGGGAGAAGAAGTGCATCCACCCCCCGCCCCAACAGCCCCACATGCGTGGCAAGAACCCACTGACTGACCAGTTAATGTGGTGTGATTCAGACAACAAGAGTAGGCAGGCCGCCACCCTTGCCTCCATGGGCACTGGTGCCACGCCCACCTCCAAAACTGCCCTTTTGGGAGAACCGGCAAAACTGTGCTTTCTTTCCTGTTGGTGAGTGGGGGGGGGGGGGGTATGGAGTCAGTTGGGTTTTTCATTCTTTTCCCTGCCAGGCTAACTGTGAACGTGTCGCCCCACAAGTCCCATGGAGGCCCCGGGAAGCCGCTAGAACACATTTGTGTTGGCCTAGAAGCATCAAGTGAACCTCGAGAGAGCTCACTCTCGCCCCACAGGACCCTTGCCACAGACACGCGCATACACACATGCACCCCCATGCATGTACAGACACACCCAGGCTGGGGAAAAGGTAGGTCACAGTTGGATGTCATCCTTTTCATCCACAGGAGGTCGGCGCCGAAGAGCAAACCCAAGCAAGAGCCTGTGTAGGCGGAAGGTGGACGTCCTTTTGAACCCCCGTCTGTGCGCCCCAGGGCAGAGACATGTGTGCACCTCAGCCAGAGGGACCCATCTCCCTGGTTTCCTATTGTGTTACAATCCTCCCACTTCAACTCCTAGAGAACATTTCCTCTTTTTTCCCTCCAAAGCGGACCCGCTTCTCCCAAGGACTCAGGCGCGAGAGCCCCACCACCTGGCTCCTCCTAGCGCAGGGAACAAATATCCAGAATATCCCGTCCCACCTCGGGAAGACAATGCTTCCCACCCTCAGGTTACCACCTCTGCAGGGTCCTTCTGTTCCCTCCCCACTCTTCAGTCCTTCGAACTCTGGCTGAATTCACAACGCCCTGGACACTCTCCTCTGCTCACCTGGGACAGTCGCTCCCTGACTGCTGGGGGTAGGTGCAAGAACACGCATCAAAAGGGCCCGGGTCTCGGGACTGCCACATGGGTACTGCCCAGTGTTCCCAAAGGGACGCATCCTCCCGGAGACAGCCCGGCCCCGGGCCAGGGGGGACTTGGTGCGATTCTCCCAGTCCAGGCTCGCCAGTCCGCGAGCCTCGGGCGCCTCCGGGAAGGGAGGTGCAGCTGCGCGGGCCAGGCCCCATGAAGGCACAAGTGTCCGCCGCCCCTTTCTGGGTTGCCTGCGCCCGCCCTCGCGCTCCCTTCTGAAGCGGAGAAGGCCTTGGCCCTGCTCGGGTCCAAAGGCTTATTCCGGACACTCTCAGCCGCCGGGACTTGCAAGCAGGCTCACAGAGAGTGCGCCTTCCCGCCCGCCGATACCAGGAGTCTCCGTTCTCCAAGGTCTGCCGCCATCCCTCTGGGTTCGGTTCTGACCGCAACGCCAAGGACCACGTCTAGCCCTCAGAGTACAAGCGGGAGCGACGGGAGACCCCTGGAGGAGGGGTCAGCTGCCTGGAGAACGGCGCGTGTCCTCGACAAGGGACGGTGCCGCAGGCGCACCAGATCTCCAGCGGGTTGGGATTGGGGTCGCGGCCCCCGCGCCACACGGCTCTCGGGGTCAGGCCCCATAGTATCCCCTACCACCTATCTCATGACCTGTGACACAGAGGGTGTCGGTACCCGCTCGGGACCGGCAACCCGAGAAGGACATGGTCCTCTGGAGTCTAGGGACCCAGGCGCATCTGCCTGACCATTGCGCGGAGTAGGCCAGCACAGCCCTAACGCCTGGGCCTGCGGGGCATATTCTCAGGAGTCACCCAGAGAGCAGCATGAGTGTTACACACGGGTCAGTGCAACCTCTCAGTTGGAATGGAACCGGGTTCCCTACCAGAGATACCAAAGGGAATTAGCAAGTGAAGGAGGGTCACTGTTTATTACTTTTAACACAAGTCCAGAAATCAAATATAAATAGCTCCAAATCAGTGTAAAAAGCCTTATTCTCTAGGCAATGCTTGAACTAGTCTCTCCTTTAAAAATATTTTATGTATATTATTTTATTTCACTTACCAGTCAAGGGTCTGTGTTATGTCAAAGGATGAATAATATCAATGGAAGACTTTCAAGAAGAAAACGATCAGCATTTGGTAACCCTTCGTCTCAGTGGAAATGTTTATCCCTCTTACTAGTCCTTGGAAATGAAGGGTAACACAAGCCTATTACATTTTGCTTTCTTTTGATGCTCTTTAACAGTGTCTGGGTCATAGTCTGCAGTTTCTTAAGCCCATCTTGTTATGTTTTAGTAAGGGTGACCCTTTTATTATATATTAATTGAGATATTCATCATCTTCTGGCGTCTGATCAAAGTCTGTTGTCCACATTTCTTGTCTAAAACAGTGATTGAGCCCCTAAATTCCTTGACTTCCAGTTGATTTCAAGTTCCTTTTGTTTGGAAAGCCTCCTGGGTCCTCAAGCAGGTAGTCTAGCTTGTCTATTTTCATCATGGTCCAGTGTGAGCTTTGGCCAAAAGGACTCACTGTGAGCACCTTGCTTACAGCCTTGGGTATTGCCCACAAGTTTGTGTGGATCAGGATCTAGCCGCTGACTTAATAAATAAGAAGGTCTCAGACAGCATCTTTCCTAGTTACTAACTTTCACAATGCTTAGAATCTCAGAATGTGTAAAAGTGTGGAAGTTCAAGGGTTTCACACCCATCCAATGAGGTGTTTAAAAAAAGTAGTGACATTTAATCTCTGTTTGCAACACTGCAGGTAAGAGGGAAAAAATTTCAGAGACATTGATTTATCACTTCTTTTCCTCCAATCTTACCCACTCAGTGCTCAAAAATCCAACAAGCAGAGGGGTATGCTTCAAATTTTTTTGACCTTTTGAAGAGTTGTTTAGAATATGGAAAATCTACCATTCAGTGATACCGAGAAAGTTAATGAGATTCTTGACAATCAAAGTGTTTACCAATACTTTTTACAAGCCAATTCTATGAATAAATATCCAGTTAGAAATAAAATGAACAGGATTTTAAAATATCAATAATGAAAGATTACATGATTAGGAGTAATCTAGGAAATCTACACGAGGGAATCTATAGAAGTCCTGAAGGACAGAAAAACAGACTTAAGAATAAAGATATACTATATTCTCAAGTAGAGATACTTAACCTCATGAACATATCAATTCTTCATCAGTTAGTCAATCTATTGCAATCCCAAGGAAAATCCAAAAGGCTTTTGAAGGCTTTGTTATTTTCCATTGTTCATAAGGGACAATAAACACCCAGGAATACCTAAGAGAGTTATGACGATGAACAGCAGTGTTGTGAGAGAACCAGTCTTAACACATGTGAAAATACAGAGTAGAACAGAAAGTCCAAGAATAAACCTGAAGACATACAAGAATTTAGCAAACAGGGGCCAGCCCGTTGGCGTAGTGGTTAAGTTCTTGTAATAGGATTCGGTGGCCCAGGGTTCACAGGTTTGGATCACAAGCACAGACCTAGCACCAATCATCAAGCCACTCTGTGGCAGCATCCTTAATGAAGTAGAGGAAGACTGGCAAGAGATGTTAGCTCAGGGCCAATCTTCCTCACACAGACACACACGAAAGAATTTAGTAAACAAAAAAAGAATTGAGTAAACAACAAAGCAGTCTTCCACATCAGCAGAGTAAGGATGGCCTTGGGACAAAGGGCTAGCCATCTACAATAGGCTCTTAGTTTCACACCTCTCACAATAAACAAGGATAAACTCTATAGGGATTCAAGAATTAAATGTACAATGAACAGAACCATACAACTACTAGAAGAAATAATGTGCAGATTCCTTTATAACCTCAGAGCAGGAAAAGCCTTTCATACCTTTGACTCAAAAGCCCATTTAAAAAAATGGATAAATGTGAACACATAAAATTCATCATGTTCAAAAAACCCACACAGTTAGCAAAGCAGTGATAAATGGGAAAAAGTATTTTCAATTCACATCACTAGTCTTCCCAACGCATATATATATAGTGTGGGCTTCTAGATATCATTTAAGAGTAGCAACCCAAAAGAAAAAGACATTAACAGTTCCCAGAAAAAGAAACACAAAAGGCTCTTAAATATACAGAAAGATTCCCCAGCCACTCATATAAGGGAAATACAAACAAAAACTACACTATTGCATAATTTCTTACATATTATGAATGCACAACCAAGACCTGCCCAGCTGAGGGCCTGTATTACCTGCCATTTCCTGACCTCTTATGAGTCTGATTTGTTTCAAGTGGCCCCAAGTTCCCTTAACCCATGAAACGGCTATAATCCCACTGGAAACCAAGTATAGTCTTCTATATGAAAATGCCTGCCCCTTATATCTCAATTGCCCTTTCATGCAATCAAATCTTCTTTGCAGAAGTTGAGCTTTTTAAATTTTGGAAATAAAACCAATATTCTGCCTCACTATCTAACAAGAAACGAGCATGCACGCAAGCACACACACATCCCCCTTAACAATGTCATCAAAAAATAACTAACATAATTGGGTTTTCTTTCCTTTTGGACATTTTGTCCACATACAATTTGTTCACCTTATTCATATTTTGTATTATTACCAATAACTTTTATCTTTGATACCCAAAAATCATTTCTTTAAAAAGCTCCATTTTTTTCATTAATAAGAGGCATCCTCCTTTCAGATCCTCCTATTTCACAGAAGTGTAAATAGATGAAGATATAAACCACCAGTATTTCCATCCCTTAGGGAGAGCCCCTGAAAATTTGGAGGCTTGTTCTTCCATGTGGTTAAACGCATACGCAGAAATGGAGCTGTAATTTTCTTAGGTTAAAAATTCATTAAATGTTGCTTCTCTAGGGACAGATTCCGGGGGCCCAGGCCCTGACGGCAGCGCCCTCCATCCAAACCGACCCGGTTGACCCACCTGCGGCCACGTACACGGGGAGGGCTGGGAGGACGGAGGAGGAACCCAGGCCACCCTTTGGCCACAGGGAAACGCTTCCGGGCCCACCGACGGAGCAAGGCCGGAGGGGCTCTCCTCGGGGGCCCGCCCATCCCGCACCAGGGCACAGACCTTAGGCGGCGGTACGGAGCCCGCGCCCGCGCCCAGCCAGCCCCGCCCGCCCCCCGAGCCGCCGCCGCGGCCACCACTGGCCTCGGTCGCACGCGGGGCACAGGCTGCCCACACGTGGAGGACAGGGCCGGGGCCAGAGGCCAGAAAGGCCACCCCAGCCCAGCCCCCAGCCCCGCGCCCCGCGTCAGGGGAAGGCAGGCGAGGCACCTACCGGCTGAGGCCGCGCACCCGCGGGAAAAACCCGCCCGCACCACGTCATGTAGCCGTGGGGCACCCCAGGCACCGCCTCACCTCGGATCCTGGGTAGGCAACCACCGCCTGTCCTCATCACCGCTGCTTCTCTTCCTCTTTCCTGGGAGGGGGTGAGGGCTGAAAGAATCCAGGGGCGGGAAGAGTAGGAGAAATCCAGTATCCCTAGTGCCGGCCCCGCCCAGGGGAGGGGTGCGACAGCCTCAGAAGGTCCAGGTGCAAGAAGGGGCGGGGAGAGGGGGGCTTGGGAAAGTCGGACGGGAAACTTCCTCTCTTTTGCCATTTGCCCCGGAGAACCCATTTGTCGCCATTGTGGGGTCCCTGCTGGCAAGAGGGCAAACGATGAATGTGATGAAATAAAAAGGAAAATTTACCGGTCGACAGTCGCAAAGCTATTTAGAGGAAAAAGAAGTTTAAATAAGTGCACTTTCAAACGCTGTTGCAAGTTTGCATCATTCGTATGCCTGAGATTATTAAAACTTGAATTGCTCGCTCCTCAGCTGAGAGGCAGGATCCTAAGAGCAGGCGCTCCCTGCGCCCCGTCACCTTCCGCTCTTTGCCAAGGACCTGCTCCGCAGCCAGCGCCTCTTCCTCCGTCTTCCCCGGGCTGCTGCAGGTGGCGTCCACAGCCCGAGGTGGGTGGGGTGTGCTGGATCCGAAGCAGTCACAGCGACTCGCAAGTTTCTCCGGCCTGGCTGGTGCCTTCATTTATTTCTTCCTTCCTATTGAGAAAAGGAACACGCTTCTCTTGCAAAATAATGCTCTGCTAATGGAGACACGTGTAGTCTAGAGAGGAAAAGGAAGATAACAGGTGATGCCCCCAGCATAGAGATGAGGGGTGTTACATTGGGGCGTGTATCATCCCAGGAGGTTGTTCCCTAAGGACAAAGAGAGAGCAAGGGAGACATGCAAATAAAGATCCTTTAAAAACAGTAGTCTGAGGAGTTCCCTAGGCCCAGGGGTAAACTGCAAGCTGTTTGGTGAGTAAAACAATTAACTCTGAAGATATTTTTGTTGATTGTTTCCTTTGACAAATGTAACACTTGCTTATTTTTTAAGAAAAAAACATCAGAATGCAGAAGTGCTTCAAGGGAGAACTGAAGTTACCCCTGCCCGCATCCACTCCCCAGTGTAACCACCCTTAAAAGAAACCCTTCTAAAAGACACCCAGGAGCTCTGCATCAGCCCCAGGGCAGCGTAACTGACTGCTGACTGCTGACGGCCCCTAACTCCTCAGAATTTCCCGTCACCATTCCGCTCCCCCACAGAGGACCTGCGAAAGCTCAGGCCCCTCCGAGACCACCTGCTGTCTGGCTACTCCCAGCCTTGGGCTCGGGCTCTGACTCACAGCCCCTTTCTCTCACCCCCTTTCTCTCTCTGACCTTTGGGCAGGGGTGGGGGGATTTCCAGGGCAGGAGGGAGGAGGACAATGAGGACCCTGAGGTGCTTTGTCCCGGCCAGGCAGCTGCCTTTTTGCATTTCAGGTCAACACAGGAAATCTCTCAAAGCCCAGCCATCCTCAACTGCTAGGGGGTGAAGGGAAGGGTGCCTGTTGGGCCACAACTTCCCCACCTTAGGAGAGGGTGCAAAGTGAGAGAGCGTCCACCTCCTCCCCAGGTGGAATTACCTGACCGCTCCCTGGGCCCTGCATCTGAGCCCCTCTGGCTCCTCCCTGTGTTTCTTTTCCTTCACTTTAGGGAGTAGTGGCCATTTCCTCACGTGGAGATCCAAGTCAAAGACTTTTTTCTGTCCCCGTCCCCTGGACAGACGCAGATTCAATAACTATTCATTGTGCCAGGAAACCAAGGTCTAAATGGCTTTGCCATTGTCAACCAGGGTTGCACAGCACGGACTCACACACTTGGGGCTCCCATGCTGCAAAGCCATTGCTCTCTCCTTGCAAATAGCCAATAAGCACACAAAAAAGGCCCGACATCATTAGTCATTAGGGAAATCAAAATCACAGGAGATACCACTCTACACCTATTAGGACAGCCATGATAAAAAGATGGAAAACAACAAGGGTAATAAGGATGCGAAGAAACTGGAACCCTCATACACTGCTGGTGAGAATATGAAATGGTAAGGACGCTGTGGAAAGCGGTTTGGCCTTTCCACCAAAAGTTGAACATGGAGTGACCACGTGACCAGCAATTCCGCTCCTAGGCATATATCCTGGGGAACTGAAGACAGATATTCAAACAAGAACTTGTACATGAATCTTTATGGCAGAATTATTCATACAGCCAAAAAGGAAGAACCCAAATGTCCATCAACTGATGAATGTTTAAATAAAATGTGCTATATCCATACCTTGGGTTTTTATTTAGCCATAATATGAAAGGAAGTATGGATACATGATACAAAATGGATTAACGTTGAAATTATGATACATGAAAAAAGCTAGACACCAAAGAACACACACTGTAAGATGTCATTCACATGAAATGTCCAGAACAGGCAAATCTACAGAGATAGGAAGTCAATTAGTGGTTGCCAGGGGCTAGTGAAGAAAGGATGTTGGGAGGAAAAGTTTTCCTCTACCATCTTAGGTTCAAGTAGCTAGGGACCTGAAAATTAATTAACAGTATATTAACAGGAGAAAAGTTTATTTACTATGTGGGAACTGTCAGATGAAGAGGTTCCCTAAACAGCTAGAGATGGGGGCTTATACACCAACTTCATAAGGAGGGGAGGTGGATCAGGACTTCCAAGTTTGGCAGGTTCTGGTGAGGCTTGTTTACACAATCTTTTTGAATGTTCTAATAGCCAAGATCAGGCCTCCATTATTAGAGACCCCCTGAACTGGGGGAGGGAGGGTTGTGGCAGCTGTGTTTTGTAAAGCTCTGGTTTAGTCAGATAAGGGGAGTTCAGAAAAGCCTTGTTTCTGCCTCTGTTGTAGCTCAGATGTTTTCACTTTGAAGTAATCTTTATACCATTCAGGTGGATTATCAGTCCCATCAGGAGAATGGGGAATGACTGATATAAGTATGGACTTTCCTTTTTGGGTGATGAAAATGTCCTAAAATTTATTGTGGTCACATGTCTGCAATTTTCTGAACATATAAAAAATAGTGACTTGCACAGTTTAATATGGTGAATTATATGGTATGTGAATGGCATATCAATAATAAAAATCTAAACCAGTGCATCAATTTAATAAAATTTAGGTAAAAGATTGATGGAAAGATTTTTTTATGTCTTTTTTTATGGCTGAGTGGTATTCCATTGTATTAATATACCACATCTTCTTTATCCACTCATCTGTTGATGGGCACTTGGGTTGCTTCCACGTCTTGGCTATTGTGAATAAGGCTGTGATGAACATAAGGGGTGCATAAATCTCTTTGAATTGTTGATTTCATATACTTTGGAAGAATACCAAGCAGTGGGATAACTGAATCATATGGTATTTCTAATTTTAATTTTTGGAGAAATCTCTCTACTGTTTTCCATAGTGGCTGCACCAGTTTTCATTCCCACCAGCAGTGTATGAGGGTTCCATTTTCTCCACACCCTCTCCAACATTTATTGTTTTTTGTCTTGTTAATTATAGCCTTCTGATGGGTGTGAGGTGATAGCTCATTGTGGTTTTGATTTGCATTTCCCTAATAATTAGTGATGTTGAACATCTTTTCATGTGTCTGTTGGCCATCTGTATATCTTCTTTGGAAAAATATCTGTTCATATATTCTGCCCATTTTTTTGATCAGGTTGTTCAGTTTTTTGCTGCTGAGTTGTATGAGTTCTTGATATGTTTTGGAAGTTAACCCCTTCTGCATATGTGATTTGCAAATATTTTCTCTCAAATGATGTGTTGTCATTTTGTTTTGTTGATGGTTTCCGGTGCTGTGTAGAAGCTTTTTAATCTGATCTAGTCCTACTTGTTTATTTTCTCTTTTGTTTCCCTTGCCTGAGAAGACATGGTATTCGAAAAGATGCTGCTAAGCCTGATTTCAAAGAGTGTACTGCTTATATTTTCTTCTAAGACTTTCATGGGTTCAGGTCTTACATGCAAGTCTTTAATCCATTCTGGGTTCATTTTTGTGTCTGGTCTAAAACAATGGTCTATTTTCATTCTTTTGCATGTGACTGTCCAGTTTTCCCAACATCGCTTATTGAAGAGACTTTCCTTTCTCCATTGTATGTTTTTGGCTCTTTTGTCAAAAATTAGCTGTCCATAGACGTATGGCTTTATTTCTGGGCTTTCAGTTCTGTTCCATTGATCTGTGTGTCTGTTTTTGTCCCAGTACCATGCTGTTTAGATTACTATAGTTTTGTAGCATAATCTGAATTCAGGGATTGTGATACCTCCAACTTTGTTCTTTTTTCTCCGGATTGTTTTGGCTATTTGGGGTCTTTTGTTGTTCCATATAAATACTAGGATTCTTTGTTCTATTTCCCTGAAGAATGTCATTGGGACTCTGATTGGGATTGCATTGAATCTGTAGATTGCTTTAGGTAATATGGACATTTTAACTATGTTTATTTTTTTCAATCCATGAGCATGGAATATCTTTCTGTTTCTTTACGTCTTCTTCGATTTCTTTCAATAACGTCATAGTTTACAGTGTATAGGTCTTCCACCTCCGTGGTTATATTTATTCCTAGGTATTTTATTATTTTTGTTTTGATCATAAATGGCATTGTATTCTTGACTTCTCTTACTGTTCGTCATTAGTGTACAGTAATACAACTGATTTTTGTATGTTGATTTTGTATCCTGTAACTTTACTGTATATATTGATTATTTCTTGTAAATTTTGGTGGATTCATTATGTGTTTCTATATAGAGAAGCACATCATATGCAAACAGGCAGAATTTCACTTCATCCTTTCCAATTTGGATCCCTTTTATTTCTTTTTCTTGCCTAATTGCTCTGGCTAAAACTTCCAGTACTACGTTGAATAAGAGCAGTGACAGTGGGCATCATTGTCTTGTTCCTGTTCTCAGAAGAATGGCTTTCAGATTTTCTCTGTTGAGTATGATGTTGGCTGTGGGTTTGTCATAAATGGCTTTTATTGTGTTGAGGCATTTTCCTTCTATACCCATGTTATTGAGAGTTTTTATCCTAAATGGATGTTGGATCTTGTCAAATGCTTTCTCTGCATCTATTGAGATGGGCATGTGGTTTCTTCTTCACTTTGTTAATATGGTGTATCATGTTGATTGATTTGCAGATGTTGAACCATCCCTGTGTCCCTGGAATAATTCCCACTTGATCATAGTGTATGATCCTTTTAATATATTGTTGTATTCGATTTGCTAATATTTTGTTGAGGATGTCTGCATCTATGTTCATCAGCAACATTGGCCTGTAATTCTCCTTTTTGTGTTGTCCTTGTCTGGTTTTGGTATCAGAGTGATGTTGGTCTCATAGAATGAGTTAGGAAGCTTCTCCTCCTCTTCAGTTTTTTGGAAGAGTTTGAGAAGGAGAGGTGTTAAATCTTCTTTGAATGTTTGGTAGAATTCACCACAGAAGACGTCTGCTCCTGGGCTTTTGTTTGTTTGGTGGTTTTTGATTACTGTTTCTATCTCTTTGCTTGTGATTGGTCTATTCAGATTCTCTATTTCTTCTTGATTCAGTTTTGGCAGGTTGTGTGAGTCTAAGAATTTGCACATTTCTTCTAGGTTATCCAGTTTGTTGGCATATAGCTTTTCATAGTGTTCTTTTAGAATCTTTTGTATTTCTGTGGTGTCCATTTTCATTTCTCCTCTTGCATTTCTGATTTTGTTTATTTGGATCTTCTCTCTTTTTTTCTTAGTGAGTCTGGCTAAGGATTTGTCAATTTTGTTCATCTTCTCAGAGAACCAACTCTTAGTTTCATTGTGTTTTCTACGGTGTTTTTAGTCAGTATTTCATTGGTTTCTGCCCTGATTTTTATCATTTCTTTTCTTATACTGACTTTGGGCTGTGTTTTTTCTTCTTTTTCTGGTTCTTTTATGCATAGGGTAAGCTTGTTTATTTGAGATTTTTCTTGCTTTTTGAAGTAGGCCTGTATTGGTATAAATTTCACTTTTAGTACTGCTTTTGCTGCATCCCATAAGGGTTGGTATGTTGTGTTTTCATTTTCACTTGTCTCCAGATACTTTTTGATTCCTCCTTTGATTTCTTCATTGATCCAATGTTTGCTCAGTAACATGTTGTTTAGTCTCCACATGTGTCACTTTCCCAGCTTTTCTCTGGTAGTTGATTTCTAGTTTCATAGCACTGTGGATGGAAAAGATGCTTGATATGATTTCAATGTTCTTAAATTTATTGAGGCTTGCCTTGTTTTGCAACATATGGTTGGGAATGTTCTTTTGGAATGTTCCATGTGCACTTGAGAAGAATGTGTGTTCTGCTGTTTGTGGATGGAATGTTCTATATATGTCAAGTCCATCTGGTCTAGTGGTTCATTTAAGGCATTCTTTCTTTGTTGACTTTCTGTCCGAATGATATATCTATTGACATATGTGAGGTGTTAAGGTCCCCTAGTATAATTGTGTTTCTGTCAATTTCTCCCTTTAGGTCTGTTAATATTTGCTTTTTATACTTTGGTGCTCCTGTGTTAGGTGTATGTATATTCATAATTGTTATGTCTTCTTGGTGAAATGTCCATTTTATCATTATATACAGCCCCTCTTTGTCTCTCATTGTCTTTTTTATCTTGATGTCTGCTTTGTCTGATATAAGTATGGCAACACCTGCTTTCTTTTGTTTGTCATTTGCTCAGGGTATCACCTTCCATCCCTTCACTCTGAAGTTATGTTTGTCTTTAGGACTGAGATGTGTTTCCTCGAGGCCGCATTGTTGGGTCTTGTTTTTTAATCCATCCAGCCACTCTGTGTCTTTTGATTGGAGAATTCAATCCATTTACATTTAGAGTGATTATTGATACATGAGGGCTTTATATGGCCATTTTATCTTGTTTTCTCTTTGTTCTATATTTCCATTTTTTCATTTCCCTTGAAGTTTTCTGACTGCCATTTCAGTTTGGTGGTTTTCTGTAAAGGTTTCTGAGTTTTCTTTTTATGATTTGTGACTCTGCTCTGATTATTTGTTTAGTGGTTACCATGAGGTTTGTATAAAAGATCTCATAGATGAGATAGCCCATTTTATGATAGCCTCTTATCTCCATTTCCCTAAGCATGTTCCATCCCTTTCATCTTCCCCTTCTATGTTTTTGTTGTCACAAATTGTTCTTTTTTTGCATTGTGAGTTTGTGACTAAATTGAAGTGTTTAACATTATCTTTGATGCATTCTTTCCCTTTATCTTTTATGTTATAATTAAGTGTTTGCTAACCTATTCTGATAGAGATCTGCAATTTTATGATTTTGTCTGTCTATTTATCTCCTTTTGCAAAACTTTGTAAAGCTTTGCCTTTTTGTTTCAGATGGGAGGGCTCCCTTCATCATTTCTTGTAAGGCAGGTCTGGGTGATGAACTCCCTCAGCTTTTGTTTATCTTGGAAAGCTTTTATTTCCCTGCCATATCTGAAGGATAATTTCACTGGATAGAGTATTCTTGGTGGATAGTTTTTGTATTTCAGTATTTTCAGTATATCATACCATTCTCTCCAAGCCTGTAAGGTTACTCCTGACAATCTGCTGAAAGCCTGATAGGGGTTCCTTTCTAGGTTATTTTCTTTTGCCTTGGTGCCCTTAATATATTTTCTTTTTCATTGACTTTTTCCAGTTTTACTATTATATGCCTTGGAGAAGGTCTTTTTGCATTGATGTAATTATGAATTCTAGTGACTTAGTATACTTGCAAGTCCAGTTGCTTTCCCAGATTTGGGAAGTTCTATTGTTTCTTTGAACAAGCTCTGTGCTCCTTTCTCTCTCTCTTCTCCCTCTGGGATACCTATAATCCTTATGTTACCTTTCCTAACTGAGTATCATATTTCTCAAAGAATTGCTTCATTGTTTTAAAGTCTTAGTTCTCTCTTACTCCATCTGAAGCCTTTCAAGGTTTCTGCCATTGAGGTCACTAATTCTCTGCTCCAAAAGTCTACTCTATCTTATGCTCTCTATATCATTTCTTATCTCTTTGTGTTCTTCATATCCAGAATTTTTGCTCGTTTCTTTTAGAGTTTCAATCTCTTTGATGAAGTACTCCTTCTGTTCATTAATTTTACTCCTGGGCTCATTAAACTGTCTGTCTGAGTTTTCTTGTAACTCATTGAGTTTCTTTATGACAGCTATTTTGCATTCTGTCAGTTAGATTGTAATCTGTGACTTCAGGTTTGGTTTCTGGGGAGTTGTCATTTTCCTTCTTTTCTGCCTTGTTACTGTAGTTCTTCATGGTGATTAATGAATTGATCCTCTGCTGGTGCATTTGTGGTCGTAGTCACCTTTTCTTATTTGGGTAGCTTTGGTTACTTTCGTTCAGGTCACCTGGGTCTCCTGTTCCTCGACTAGCTCTCTGTGGGCTCAGAAGCTGCTGTCCCATGTACCACCTATGCTGCTGTTCCTGGGTTGTCTTGGGGTGCTGGTCACACCACTACCAGGGGTGGTGAGTTCATGGGTGTCACTGTCATTGGAGGTGGCCTAGAGACCAGGGGACTTGTATGCAGCCCCCACTGCTGGTGGAGCTGGTGTTGGGGTTGCCACCACTGGGGGCTGGGTTACTGGTGATGCTGTGGGTCCTGATGCTTCTGGTCACACATTCCACCTGCCACTGCTGGCATGGGGCAGGGGTTTTTTTCTGTTCATGCCCCATCTGCTAGTAGTTGTGCTGATTGGGCTGTTCTGCATTCATGCCAGGCAGGCCACCACTGCTCAGTGGTGTGCATTTGCATGGGCCCGTCAACAGCTGCTCAGTGGCGAGTGTTCATGTGAGTGGGGCTAACACAGCTCAGTGGGTGCTTCCATGGGCCAGGCTACCACCACTCTGCAAGCATTCACATGGACCAGTCTGCCCCTGCTTGCACTCACAGTCACACTGACCGCTGTGTAAGGAGCCTCATCCTGGATTGTTGCCACCAGGGTGGGGAAGGGGGCCACTCTCCTAGCCACTGTTTCCCAGAGGATCCAGTCCACCCATCTCCAGATGTATAGCTGCATGGATATCTCAGTTGTCCTACTGTGCTGTGTAGGGAATCCTGTGTTGGTTAATGGATGTCGTTTAGTTGTGACATAGAGGGGAGAGACAAAGGGAGGAACTCACTCTGCCATGATGCTGACATCACTGGTTATATTTTTCTTGAAGACCTAATTGTTAGAGTTTATAGCAGAAAGTGTGGAGGAAATAACCTCTTTGGATTTCTGTGTAAAGTCATATGATATCTAGCATATACTTGGAAATATGCCAGCAATAAATAAATAAACAATTGGCAAAATGTTACTTATTGTTCAAGGTGTTTGGTTGTTATGTAGAATTTTTTATATTGGTTTATTTGCTTTGTTTGAAATGATTCATTTTATAGAGCCATAAAGATCCACAGAAAGAATTATGCCAATCAAAACTGATAAACTAATCATATTTTTAGTATGTTAATGAAATACATAGGGGAAAATACCAAAGTAAAAGAATTGATTATGGTTACATTTACAGAGCTGTAATTGGTTGTGTCTCCGGTTGAAACTAGAGACAGGTTATTATTGTTTAATGTATTGTAGAAATATTCAAGGACTTAACTGAGGTGAAGGTATCTGTTTTTAATGGGCCCTTGTATGAGAACGTAAATATGTGGGAGGAAATTCTGAAAGATGCGTCCTATACAGTTAACAGAGTCACCTTGGGAAATGGCATGAACATTGGGACTGGTGGCCAAAGGTGACTTTCATTATTGGCTGCACACCTGCTGTGTGCCAGACACTGTTCTTCATGCTGAAATACAGCCATGAAAGAGACAAAAAGGTCCCTGCTCACAGGGGTCACATTTGAGTAGGGGAGAATGAAAAAATCGGATCAGTATGACACGTATATACCATGACAGGTGGTGGTGTGTGCTACACAGCTTCCTAAAGCAGGGAAGTGGAATGGGGTGTGCAGAGGGTGTGGGGATCTGCACCTTCCTGAAGGTTCTGCAGCCAAGTCCTCACTGAGAAAGTGACATAGAGACCTGAAGGAAGTGAGGGGGGAGCCTGGTGGAGATCTTGGGGATGCAAGTGGCAATGAGAGGGACTATGCTGTGCCTGTTACTCATGTGGCTCTTAAATGACTTAGCCACTGAGAATCATTTTCCTTCCAATTTTGATGCAAGACGTGCTGTGTTGTTGTTGTATTTTGGCAGTAAGGAATTGGTCAGCTTGGGGCCAGAATTACCTTGATGGCATTTCAGGTCCACACAGGAAATCTCTCAAAGCCCAGCCGTCCTCAACTGCTGGGGGTGAAGGGAGGGGTGCGTGCTAGGCCACAACTTCCCCACCTTAAGAGAGGGTGTAAAGTGAGAGAGCGCCCACCTCCTCCCCAGGTGGAATTACCTGACCGCCCCCTGGGCCCTGCATCTCAGCCTCTCTGGATCCTCCCTGTGTTTCTTTTCCTTCACTTTAGGGAGTAGTGGCCATTTCCTCACACGAAGATCCAAGTCAAAGCCCTTTTTCACTCCCTGTTCCCTATACAGTTTTAAAAACAGGTCCAAAATGGAGTCACTTATACTAAGCCCCACCAAGACTTATTACCTAACCTAATTGCAGTTTCAGCCTTTCCCAGGAGTGGAATTTTAAAGCAATTAGTCTGGAATTTCCTGATCAACACTAGTGAACAAAAGACCACCCTTGAATCTCCTTGGAAGGAACTATACCAGGTCCTCTTCCTTACCCAGATGGCAGCCAAAATTCAGGGACTTGAACCTTGGATATACATCTCACAGCTAAAGGAGGCTCCACCTGACATCTGGTACAGTACAGACACCGGAGACCTCCAAATCAAATCAATGAGGAAGAGAAGTAGCTGACATTGAGGCAGACGGCTTCCTCCCCAACATGCCAGATCAAAACTTCATGCTTTAACTAAACAAGAAGTCCTCTCTTCTTTTCTTTCCTTTACTCTGGAATTGGCCTGGAAAGATGAAAGTTCAACTTTTACGGCCAGAACAGCCTGTGTCAATTATAACTGTATGTACCCCATTAGACAGATTTACCTACATGAATCTTAGTGGTCTGCCTGATAAGAGCCCCTGCCTTCCTCTAAGGGAAGGTGATCTTGCCAGAAATAATCCACTCTTTTAACCTCTTTGCCCCACCATCTTTCTGCCTATAAAAACCCTCCATTTTATACAGCTCCTTGGAGCTCCTATCTATTTGCTGGATAGGATGCTGCCCAATTCATGAATTGCTGAATACAGCCGATCAGATTTTCACATTTACTCAGTTGAATTTTTGTTCTTTAACAACAGACACAGATTCAATAACTACTCATTGTGTCAGGAAACCAAAGTGGAAAGAGGCTAATGGCTCTGCCATCTTGAACTAGAGTGGCACAGGATGAATTCACACACACAGGGAGTCTCATGCTGCAAATCTTTTGCTCTCTCCATACTGTAAACGGACTTTTTGATTTTGCCTTAGGGTGGAGACCACCTTGACCTGCAAACTTCCCAACAGTTGATGCTTCTAGACTCCCTACCTCAGCTCCAGCTCCAACTCCCCTTCTCTGGGCCTGTCCAATTTCAGTGCCAATAAAACTGAGCTCAGTATACTCCAACTTCTTTCTCAGCTGGAGATCAGGACCATCCTGACCTGGTTTCTGATTTGTTCCTGTTCCCTCAAGTTTTGTCTCTGCTTAGGTTCTTGAAGATTAGTTCCCCTCAAGGTCCCAGCTCCTGCCTCTGAACAGATTTTGATTTTCAAGCTCAACGCTCAGTGCATCAAGCTGACTTCTCTGGTGCCTGAATCTTCTGGAACTCCACAATTCTCTCTGGCCTTCTAGGACACAAATCCTGGGCCCTTCAGGCTTGGCCGCACCCTTCTTGGGGTTAGGAGAGGCCTAGGCTGGCAAAGACTGTTCCTGAAATCCACATGCTCATCTGTCGTACTCTCAGAATCCTGCTGCCTGAATGTTTTCCATCATGATTTCAGGACAGACGACCCCCCCGCCCCCAATCACATATGATTAGGGTCAAAGGGAACCTCAGCTTCAAGGTCAAATCAAAATCCTTCCCAGGTTGAAGACTTGTGTTTTCCCACCAAAGGCAGACCATTTCCCCAAAATTTAAAGTGCTCCTTGCATCTTAAAATAGATGAAGCTTTAGTATTATATTATCCAAGTACCAGGAGTGTGGTGGACTCCTTGAACTCTGTAAACCTTCAGTTCAATTTTAAATAAGCAAGCAGCACTATGCAATTTGGCCACTAGATGGCAGGACCCCTTCAACGTGAGTATAACTTGAAACTGGCTCAGAACAACCACAAGTGGTCACTCTGGCAAGCCCCAGACAAAGCAAGAGGAATTTACCAAGTTTTGATGAAAGGAGCTCTTCGCAAGTTTATTCATATCTTGATTATGATATTAGCAAGTGCAATTCTGATCATCTAGTTTGTTTCCACATTGATAAGTTTGTCCTCTTTACATCCTCTCTCCACATTTAAGAACTCTTCTAAGGAAAACGACTTTAATCAGGAAAGAAAATCTGAGACTGTTTATGGAAATTCAGGCAAACACGGAGGCTCCACTTTTGTGGATAAATGTATTTCAAAGGAAGTCTCTAGGAATTCTCAGCATGCTTCCTGAAAATGAGTCATTTCAAACACAGAGAAGAACTGATCCGAATTTCATTTGGAGCAATTCTTCAGTTAGATCTTTAAAATAATTAGTTTCATGCTAAGTACTTTGAACTTTTTCCAAGAGTGAAGAGGATGTGTTGCAAGATTGTGTTTCTCTTTTTAGAAGATAAAGCCAGAGGAGGTGAAGGAGTGGGCAGAGGGAAAACTGGAGACAAGTAGACCAGTTCTGGGCATGCCAGTGGGGGTGAAACTTGAGTGCACTTTCTCATCACTCTTCTTACAAACAACCAGGAGGTGGAGGCAGTTGTCTCTAGTGTCAAAGAACACCAGGAACCATCCATCCGTGTGGTGAAACAAGTGGGATTTATTGCCTATTGAAGGAACCATGGATTGACTCCATAAGAGGGTGTTAGAAAGGACTTAATTTAGAATTTGGGTTTGTATTAGATGGTTTTAGAGAGGGTTTAAAGAATTAGCGCTTTGCTCTGGATTGTGTTACAGAACCAGGTTCGTTTTTGCCCACCACCCAGAAAGCCAAACACCTAGATGACAACATCGCAGCAGAGAGAGAGTTTAATCACAAGGCAGCCACATGAGGAAGTGAGAGCACGAGCCTCAAATTTGCTTCCCCCAAAATAGGGACTCAGGGATATTTATGGGGTAGGGGGCAAGCTGGTCTGAAATGTGGAGGAAGGTGACTGGAGGTGAGGAGAGTGAGGTAATTGATGATGTGCGCAAGCGTAGTCAGACTCCACGCCTCTTCACAGGACCCAGGTTCACAAAATGGCAGCATTAGCATGATCTGAGAGTGGAGTTTTTAGCCTCTTGACGTCAAAAGGTTGCCTATCGGACATCTGCGTGGGCCCACCAGTTGGTGGTCTCAACCAGCCTGAAGTGGACAAGGAGTTCTAATTCCTGAAAAAGAGCTCACATACCCATTACCATGGTGATCCAGGCTCTAGGAAGATGTTACCTATAGGAACCTAGTGGGAGTCAGCTAGCATATTGCCTAAGCAGCACAGTTAACAATGGGTGGGTCAAACAGCTAAAAGGTATAATCAGTAATTGCAAAATGGAAAAAACTTTAGTACCTAGATACTTAATCATCAATGGCTGTTTGCCAGTTTCAATGGGATACTGTAATATAATAAAAAACAAGTGTTTGGTCCTTGTCCCTGGTTGCTGGTACATCACTCCCAAAACCACTGAAGTCTCCCAGGTGAGGTTTTTCGCATGCTAATGAGATGACTGGTGTCTGGGGGCCTCTAGATAGCTTCAGGAGGTGGGGGTGGGGGCTGGTCTCAGAAAGACCAAGGCATGATTAGAGGATTGAAAATTTCAGCCTCAACCTCTGACCTCCAGCAAGCGGAAAGAGACTGGAGATTGAGTTCAATCACTCTCACCAACGTGAGCTGGCATCATCCAATCTGTTGGGGGCCCAAATATAACAAAAAGGCAGAGGAAGAGGAATAGCAAATTCTCTCTCTCTTGTCTTGAGCTGGGACGTCCATCTAATCCTGCTCTCAGACATCAGAGCCCCTGGTTCTTGGGCCTTCAGACCCCAGGACTTACACCAGTGTTCCCTGACCCCCCACCCCCAGTCTTACCCTGGTTCTCCTGCCTTTGGCCTCGGAAGAGTGGGAGTTACACCATTGGCTCCCCTCGTTCTTAGAACTTTGGTTTGGACTGAATTATACCACTGGGTCTCCAGCTTCCAGATGGTAATTAGTGGACTTGGTCTCCATAACCATATGAGCCAATTCTTATGATAAACCTTCTCTTATATATATCTATATTTATCCCATTGGTTCTGTTTCTCTGAAGAACCCTAATACAATCACCAATGGCTTATGATTTAATCAATCATACCTACATAACAAATCTTCATAAAAACCCCTAAACAATGGGGTTCAGAGGGCTTCTGGGTTGGTGAACACATCGAGGTGCTGGGAGGGTGGCATCCCTGGAGAGGGCATGGAAGCTCTGCACCTCCCCACCAGGCATCTCTTCCATTTGGATGTTCCTGAATTGTATCCTGTAGAATAAAATGGTAAATGTAGTATTTTCCCAAGTTCTGCGAGCTGTTATATTAAGTTATCAAACTTGAGGAGGGGGTTGTGAGAACCTCCAATTTATAGCCAAGTGGTCAGATGTACAGGTGACTACCTTGGACTTGTGACTGGTGTCTGAATTAGGGGAATTCTTATGGGTCTGAGCCCTTAACATGTGGGGTCTTTGCTAACTCTGGGTAATTACTATCAGAAGGGAGTTGAATTGTTGGGCACGCACTTGGTTGTCACAGAAAATTGGAGAATTGCTTGCTATGGAAAATCCCCATACATTAAATGTCAGAAGTGTTGTGAGTGAAAATAGCACAGAAGATGCTATCAGGAAGTGGGATTAATTCTATGATTGGGAATCTTTTTTAAAAAAAATATTGTATTGAGCTCATATTACTTTATAACATTGTGTAAATTTCAGGTCTACATCACTATATATCATTTTCTGTATAAACTGCGTCCTGTTCACCATCAGTAGTCTAGATTTTATCCATCACCATACATATATGCCACTTTACCCCTTTTGCCCTCCCTGCACCCCCTTCCCCTCTGGTAGCCACTAGTCTGTTCTCCTTATCCCTTTGTTTGTTTTTGTTCCACATATGAGTGAAATCATATGGTATTTGTCTTTCTCTATCTGGCTAATTTTCCTTAGAATAATACCCTCAAGGTCTACCCATGTCGTCACAAATGGCACAATTTTGTCTTTTTTTGTGGCTGAGTAGTATTCCGTTGTATATATATACCACATCTTCTTTGTCCATTCATCTGTTGATGGGCACTTGGGTTGCTTCCACATCTTGGCTATTGTGAATAAGGCTGTGATGAACATAAGGATGCATGAATCTCTTTGAATTGCTGATTTCCTGTTCTTCAGATAAATACCCAGTAGTGAGATAGCTGGATCATAGAGTATTTCTGTTTTTAATTTTTTGAGAAATCTCCAAACTGTTTTCCATAGTGGCTGCACCAGTTTGCATGCCCACCAGCAGTGTATGAGGATTCTGTTTTCCTACAAATCCTCTCCAACACTTATTTTTCCTCATCTTTTTGATAATAGCCATTCTAATGGGTGTATGATGATATCTCATTGTACTCTTGACTTACAGTTCACTGATGATTAGTGATGTTGAACATCGTTTCAGGTGCCTGTTGGCCCTCGGTGTATCATCTTTGGAAAACTACCTATTAATATTCTCTGCTCATTTTTTGATTGGGCTTTGTTGTTATTGTTGAGTCGTATGAGTTCTTTATGTATTTTGGAAATTAACCCCTTGTCAGATATATGATTTGCAAATATTTTCTCCCAGTTATTGGGTTCTTTTTTTGTTTTGTTGATGGTTTCCTTTGCCTTGCAGAAGGTTTTTAGTCTGATGTAGTCCCATTTGTTTATTTTTTCTTTTGTTTCCCTTGCCTGAGTAGACATGGTATTCAAAAAGATACTGCTAAGACCGATGTCATAGGGTGTACTGCCTATGTTCTCTTCTAGGAGTTTTATGGTTTCAAGTCTTACATTCAAGTCTTTAATCCATTTTGAGTTCATTTATGTGTATGGTGTAAGATAATGGTCTACTTTCATTTTTTTGCACATGGTTGTCCAGTTTTCCCAATACCACTTATTGAAGAGATTTTCCTCCCTCCATTGTATGTTCTTGGCTACTTTGTCAAAAATTAGCTGTCCATAGATGTGTGGTTTTATTTCTGGGCTTTCAATTCTGTTCCATTGATGTATGTGTCTGTTTTTGTATCAGAACCATGCTGTTTTCATTACTATAGCTTTGTAATATATTTTGAAGTCAAAATATACCACCAGCTTTGTTCTTTTTTTCTCAGTATTGCGTTGGTATTTGGGGTCTTTTGTTCTTCCATATAAATTTTAGCATTCTTTGTTGTACTTACGTTAAGAATGTCATTGAGATTCTGATTGGGGTTGTGGTGAATGTGTAGATTGCTTTAGGCAATATGGACATTTTAACTATGTTTATTCTTCCAATCCATGAGCATAGAATATCTTTCTATTTATTTATTTCTTTGATTTCTTTCAATAATGTCTTAGAGTTTTCAGTATACAGGTCTTTTACTTCCTTGGCTAACTTTATTCCTAGATATTTTATTCTTTTTGTTGTGATTGTCAATGGAATTGTATTCTTGACTTCTCTTTCTGCTAGTTTACTATTAGTGTATAGAAATGCAACTGATTTTTGTATGTTGATTTTGCAACTTTGCTGTAGTTGATAATTTCTAATAATTTTTTGGCAGATTCTTTATGGTTTTCTATATATAGAATCATGTCATCCATAAACAGTGAGACTTTTACTTCTTCCTTTCCAATTTGGATCACATTTATTTCTTTTTCTTGCCTAAATTTCTCTGGGTAAAACCTCCAGTACTATGTTCAATAAGAGTGGTGAGAGTAGGCACTCTTGTCTTGTTTCTGTTCTCAGAAGGATGGCTTTCAGTATTTCACCATTAAGTATGATGTTGGAATGAGATCTTGTCAAGATGGTGATGTAGGCAGACTCTGAACTCACCTCCTCCCATGAACACAACCAGGTTACAACTATTCTTGGAAAAATTACCCTGGAGAGAGAACTGGAAACTAGATAAATAGAACCCCCACAACAAGGGACAGTCCTGACTGAGGCGGAAGAAGCAGAAATTTCTTCTGGAGAGAAAAAAGCCACTTCTGTGAGTGGCAGAGCTTCACAGACAGCTGGGTGGGACCCACTCTAAGGTACACAGCCTTCCCTGGAGAAGTGGAGACCTTATCAGAGGCATGTAACCACTATAAGCCTCCTTCAGATTCAGGACAACTGAGACAAGTCTCATAATATCTGGTTTCACTGGCTATTAACTGCAGTGGAGAATACCACCAGGAAAGCTACCAACATAAGCAGAAAGACCTAGCTCTTAAAGGGCCCATGCACAAATTCATCCATCTCAGAAAGCAACCTAAAATCACCAGAAAGAAAGGTACACTTTCCTTTGGTGAAACGAGACTCACCTAGTAGGCTCTGGGTGCATGTTGGTGAGAGGTGAGACCTCTTCAGGGACTGAGACATTGGTGGCAGACATTGTTGTGATATGGTACAGGCGTGCTGACACAGATGCTGGCTGACACCATTGAAGTTCTTCCCCTGGCCCATAAGCCCAGGGGTCTGACACACTCACTAGAGCACCAGTTTAATCCAGCTCATCCAGGGCAGAAGCCCACCCTAGGGATGGGCCCCACCCAACAGAAAGCCCTCAGGCTAATTGTTGGCCTGCAGAGACTGGGTGCCTCAATCCTCTGCAGACAGGGGAGTGCATCCACCTCTTTTGGGCAGCACCTGTGTGAGGAGCAGGTGGAGTGTGGGGGGGCGTTGGTGGAGAGTGGGGCAGCCTGTGCAGTAGGGTGACTGGGTAAAATTCAGGGGGTCGGGTCATGTGCACAGTCCAGAAATGTGTTGACAATGTGTGTGGACCTGTGTGGGGGGGTGGGGCTTATCAGTGGCAGAAGACCTGTGATCCACAAATAGCCACAAAGGGGATTGGTCCCACCTGCCAAAGCCAGAAATGTCCTTTGGGACAGCCCCACTCAGCTGCAATCCTGAGAGAGCTGACAACAGCCTTGCAGGCCTGAGGCATACAGCAATTGTAAGTCCCTGAGCCTAGCAATCAGCCACATTGGGTACCCACTCACTTAACAAAAAACTGCAACAGGAATGTGCTATTAAAGCTTGCCATCAACTGTGCTGGGCCTTCCTGAACCCAAGTGACAAACAGCCAGCTTGGGGGCGGGAAGCCTAGACTCCCTGGGTACCATCAGCAAGAGCAACCCTGCCACAACAGAATGACACACATAGCCCACATAAGGGTCACTCTTGGAACATTTGGATTTTTGACAAGAGGGAAGCACATTGCTGGGCCTCAAAAGACATCTTTACGTAAGGCCATTTCTCCAAGATCAGGGGACACAGCTGACTTACCTAATACATACATATAAGCACAGAGGAAGAGGCAAAATTAAGAGGAAAAGAAACAATTTCCAAGCAAGGGAACAGGACAAAAACCCAGAAAAAGAACTAAATGAAACAGAAATAAGCAATCTACCTGACAAAGAATTCAAACAGAAACTCATAAGGATGCTCACTGGTGTTGAGTGAAGACTGGATGAACACAGAGAGAAAGTCCACAGAGAACTGGAAAATAGAAAAAAGAATGAATCAGAAATGAAGAATACAACACTGGAAATGAAAAATTCACTAGAGGGAAGACAATAGATGATACAGTAGCAGAGGAGATGATACAGAAGAACAGATCAGCGAGCTAGATGAAAGGTTAGAGGAAATCACCCAAGCTGAACAGATAAAAGAAAAAATAAAAGAATGAGAATAGTCTAAGGGAACTCTGGGACAATATCAACTGCACTAACATTCATATTACAGGTGTCCAAAAAGAAAAGAAAGAGGCAAAGGGGCGGAGAATCTATTTGAAGAAATAATAGCTGAAAACTTTCCTAACCTAAGGAAGGAAACAAACATCCAAGTATAGGAAGCACAGAGAGCACCAAACAAAATAAACCCAAAGAGGCCCACACCAAGACACATTATAATTAAATGTCCAAAGTTAAAGATAAAGGGAGAATCCTAAAAGCTGCAAGAGGAAGGCAACAAATGACATGCAAAGTAAACCCCATAAGGCTATCAGCTGACTTCTCAGCTGAAACCCTAAAGATTAGAAGAAAGTGGCATGACATATTTAAAGTGCTGAAAGGAAGCAAACCTCTAGCCAAGAATACTCTACCCAGCATGGTTATCATGTAGAATGGGAGGAGAGATAAATAATTTCTGAGATAAGCAAAAACTAAAGGAGTTTATCACCAAGAAACCAGTTCTACAAGAAATGCTGAAGGGACTTATTGAAGTGAGAAAGAGAAGACCACAAACAGGAATAAGAAAATTATTTTTTAAGTAAATCAGGCAATAAAAATCACTGGTAAAGGCAAAAATACAGTAAAGGTATCAGAACACCCACCCATGAAGATAATATGAAGGTTAAAAGACAAAAGTACTAAAATTACTTATTTCAGTGATAAAAGGGTAATGGATAGACACATACAAAGTAAGAGGTTAGATATGATTTAAAAAACATTAATTGTGGGAGGAAGGGAGTAAATGAGTAGAGCTTTTAGAAAGAGGTCAGACTAAAGAGAGTATCAACTCAATATAGATCGCTATATACATAGAATATTATATATGAACTCACAGTAATCACAAACCAGAAACCTATAATAAATACACAAATAAGTAAGAGAAATATTACTAAAGAAAGCCATCAAACCACAAGGGAAGAGGAAAAGAAGAAGAAAGGAACAGAGAAGAACTAGTAAAACACCCAGAAAAAAGTAACAAAATGGCAATAAATACATATTTATCAACAGGTAGTTTAAATGTCAATGGACTAAGTGCTCCAATCAAAAGGCATAAGGTGGCTGATTGGATTAAAAAAAAACAAGACCCATATATAATCTGTATACAAGATACACACTTCAGACCTGAAAGTGAAAGTGAAAGGATGAGAAAAGATACTCCATGCAAATGGCAAAGAAATGGAAGCTGGGGTAGCAATACTTATATCAGACAAAATAGACTTTAAAACAAAAACTGTAACAAGAGATAAAGAAAGGCACTACATAATGATAAAGGGAACAATCCAACAAGAGGATATAACACTTGTAAGTATCTATGCACCCAACACAGGAGCCCCTAAATATATAAAGCAATTATTAGCAGACATAAAAGGAGAAATAGGCGGTAACATGATAATAGTAGGGGACTTTAACACTCCACTTACACTAATGGATATGTCATCGAAAGAGAAGCTCAATAAGGAAACACTGGCTTTAAACAACACATTAGACCAAATGGACTTAGTAGATATATATAGAACATTCCATACAAAAACCACAGAATACACATTCTTTTGAAATGCACATGGAATATTCTCCAAGATTAATCACATATTAGTCCACAAAACAAATCTCAAACAATTGAAGAAGGTTGAAATAATACCACACATCTTTTCTGACCACAAAGGTACAAAACTAGAAATCAACTAGAGGAAGAAAATCCGAAAAGCCAGCAAAATGTGGAGATTAAACAAAATGCTACTGAACAACGATTTGGTCAATGATGAAATCAAAGGAGAAATCAATAATTACCTGGGGACAAATGAAAATGAAAATACAACATGCCAAAATCTATGGGATACAGCAAAAGTGGTTCTAAGATGGAAGTTTATAGGAATTCAGGCCTACCTCAACAAATAAGAAAAATTCCAAATAAACAATCTAACAGTGCAGCTACAGGAACTGGAAAAAGAAGAACAAATAAAGCCCAATCCGCAGAAGGAAAGGAATAATAAAAATCAGAGCAGAAATAAATGAAATAGCCACTTAAAAAACAATAGAAAAAAAATCAATGAAACCAAGAGCTGGTTCTTTGAAAAGATAAACAAAATTGACAAACCCTTAGCTAGTCTCCCCAAGAAACAAAGAGAGAAGGCTCAAATAAATAAAATCAGAAATGAAAGATGAGAAATTACAATGGAAACCTCAGAAACACAAAAGATTATAAGAGAATACTACAAAAAGCTATATGCCAACAAATTGGATAATATAGAAGAAATGGATAAATTCTTAGAATCATACAACCTTCCAAAACTGAATCAAGAAGAAGTAGACAATTTGAATAGACTAATCACCAGTAAGGAGATCAAAACAGTAATCAAAAACCTCACAAAAAAATAAAAGTCCAGGACCAGACAGCTTCCCTGGTGAATTCTACCAAACATTCAAAGAAGACTTAATGCCTATCCTTCTCAAACTCTCACAAAAAGTTGAAGAGGAGAGGAAGCTTCCTAACTCATTCTACGAAGCCAACATTATCCTGATACCAAAACCAGACAAGGACAACACAAAAAAAGAAAATTATAGACCAATATCACTTATGAACATTGATGCAAATATCCTTCACAAAATACTAGGAAATTGAATACAATAATAGATTGAAAAGATCATATACCATGATCAAGTGGGATTTATTCCAGGCATGCAGGGATGGTTCAACACCCACAGATCAATCAACGTGATACACTACATTAACAAAATGAAGAATAAAACTCACATGATCATCTCAATTGATGCAGAGAATGCATTTGATAAGATACAGCATCCATTTGTGATAAAAACTCTAATAAAATGCATATAGAAGGAAAATACCTCAACATAATAAAGGGTATATATGACAAACCAACAGCTAATATCATTCTCAATGGAGAAAAACTGAAAGCTTTCCCTTTAAGAATAGGAACCAGAGAAGGATGCCCACTTTCCTCACTGTTATTTAACATAGTATTAGAAGTCCTAGCCAGAGCAATCAGGCAAGGAAAAGGAAATAAAAGTGATGCAAATTAGAAAAGAAATGAAATGATCACTATTTTCAGATGACATGATTTTATATATTGAAAACTCTAAAGAATCCACTAAAAAACTTTTAGAAATAATAAATGAATACAGTCAAGTTGCAGGATACAAAATCAACATACAAAAATCAGTTGCATGTCTAAACACCAACAATGAAGTAGGAGAAACAGAAATTAATAATACAATACCATTTATAATTGCAAAAAAATGAATGAAATCCCTAGGAATAAACTTAACCAAAGAGGTGAGTGATCTGTGTTGTGAAAACTATAAAACATTGTTGAAAGAAATTGAAGAAGACCAAAAGAAATGGAAAGATATCCCATGCTCTTGGATTGGAAGAATTAACATAGTTAAAATGTCCATACTTCCCAAAGCTCTCTACAGACTCAACGCAATCCCCATCAAAGTTCCCACAGCATTTTGCACAGAAATAGAACAAAGAATTCTAAAATTTATATGGAACAATGAAAGACCCTGAATAGCCAAAGGAATCCTGAGGAAAAAGAACAAAGCTGGAGCTATCACATTACATATTTTTAAAATATACTACAAAGCTATAGTAACCAAAACACCATGGTACTTGCACAAAAAGAGACACACAGGTCAAGGGAACAGAATCAACAGCCCAGAAGTAAACCCACACATATACGGACATCTAATTTTTGACAAGGGATCCAAGAACATACAATGGAGACAGGAGAGTCTCTTGAATAAATGGTGTTGGGAAAACTGAACAACCACAAGGAAAAGAATGAAAGTAGACCACTATCTTACACCATGCACAGAAATGAACTCAAAATGGATTACAGACTTGAATGTAAGACCTGAACCAAGAAACTTCTAGAAGAAAACATAGGCAGCACACTCTTTGACATTGGTCTTAGCAGCATTTTTTAAAACAGCATGTCTGACCCGGTAAGGGAAACAATAGAAAAAATAAACAAATGGGACTACATCAAACTAAAAATATTTTGCTCAGCAAAGGGAACCATCAACAAAATGAAAAGACAACCTAACAATTGTGAGAAGATATTTGCAAACCATATATCAGATAAGGGGTTAATATCCAAAATATATAAATAACTCATACAGCTCAACAACAAAAAAACTAACAACTCAATTAAAAAATAGGTAAAAGATCTGAAAAGAGATTTCTCCATAGAAGATATACAGATGGCCAACAGGCACAGAAAAGGGTGTTCAACATCATTAACTATCAGGGAAATGCAAATCAAAACTACAATGAAATATTACCTCACTCCCATCAGAATGGCTGTAATTAACAACACAGGAACAATAAGTGTTGGAAAGGATTTGGAGAGAAGGGAACCCTTGTACACTGCTGGTGGGAGTGCAAACTGGTGCAGCCACTATGGAAAACAGTATGGAGTTTCCTGAGAAAATTAAGAATAGATCTACCATGCAATCCAGCTATTCCACCGCTGGGTATTTATCCAAAGCACTTGAAAACACAAATGCATAAACATACATGCATCCTTATGTTCATTGCAGCCTTATTCATAATAGCCAAGATTTGGAACCAACCTAGGTGCCCATCAAGGGACGAATGAATAAAGAAGATGTGGTACATATACTCAATGGAATACTAGTCAGCCATAAGAAATTATGAAATCTGGCCATTTGTGGCAACATGGATGGACCTTGAGGGTATTATGCTAAGTGAAATAAGTCATAGGGAGAAAGTCAAATACCACATGATCTCACTCATAAGTAGAAGATAAAAACAATGACAAACAAATACTCTGGGAACAGAGATTGGATTAGTGGTTACCCCAGGGGAAGGGGAGAGGGAGAAGGGTGAAAGGGATGATTAGGCACATGCGTGTGGTGATAGATGATAACTAGTCTTTGGGTGGTGAACATGATGTAATCTACAATGAATTTGAAATGTATTATGATGTACACCTGAAAAAAGTAGTATGCTGTTGGCTGTGGTTTTGTCATATATGGTCTTTAAAAGATTGAGGTACTTTCCTTCTATACCCATTTTATTGAGAGTTTTTATCATAAATGGTTGTTGGATCTTGTCCAATGCTTTCTCTGCATCTATTGACATGATCATGTGATTTTCATTCCTCATTTTGTTAATGTGATATAGCACATTGATTGATCTGCAGATATTGAACCATTTCTGCACACTTGGAATCAATCCCACTTCATCATGGTTTATGATCTTTTTAATGTTTTGTTGTATTACATTTGCTAATATTTTGTTGAGGATTTTTGCATCTATGTTCATCAGTGATATAGGCCTGTATCTTTGTGTTGTCCTTGTCTGGTTTTGGTATCAGAGTGATGTTGGTCTCGTAGAATGAGTTAGGAAGTGTCCTGTCCTCTTCAGTATTTCAGAATAATTTAAGAAGGATGGGTATTAAATCTTTGAATGTTTGGTTTGAATTCACCAGAGAAGCTGTTTGGTCCTGGACTTGTCTTTTTTGGGAAGTTTTTGATTACTGTTTCAATCTCTTTATTTGTGATTGGTCTATTCATATTCTCTTTTTCTTCTCGATCCAGTTTTGGGAAGTTGTAAGATTCTAAAAATTTACCTATTTCTTCTAGGTTATCCAGTTGTTTGGCATATAGCTTTTCATAGTATTATCTTACAATCCTTTGTATTTCTATGGTATGTGTTGTAATTTATCCTCTTTCATTTCTGATTTTATTTATTTGAGTCTTCTCTTTTTTTTTCTTAGTGAGTCTGGCTAAGGGTTTGTCAACTTTGTTTATCTTCTGAAATAGCCAGATTTTAGTTACATTGAATGTTTTCCATTTTTAAAATCTCTATTTCATTTATTTCTGCTCTCATTTTTATTATTTTCCTCCTTCTACTGACTTTGGTCTTTGTTTTTTTCTTCTTTATCTAGTTCTTTTAGGTGTAGTTTAAGATTACTCATTTGAGATTTTTCTTTTTTGTTGAGGTAGGTCTGTATTGATCTAAATTTCGCTCTTAATACTGCTTTTACTGCATCCCATAAAGGTTGGTGCATTGTGTTTTCCTTTTCATTTGTCCCCATGTATTTTTTGATTTCTCTTTTGATTTCTTCATTGATCAAATGGTTGTTCACTGAAGGTTGTTTAGTCTCCACTGAACTAGTTTATTTCTAGTTTCATACCATTGTTTTTGGAAAAGATGCTTAATATGATTTATTGAATTCTTAAATTTATTGAGGCTTGCCTTACTTCCCAACATATGGTCCATCTTTGAGAATGTTCCATGTGCTCTTGATAAGAATGTGTATTCTGCTGTTTTTGGATGTATTGTTCTCTCTATATATATATCTATTAAGTCCATCTGGTCTAGTGTTTCATTTTAGGTTACCATTTCCTTACTGTCTTTCTGTCTGGATGATCTATCTATTGATGTAAGTGGGGTGTTCAGGCCCCCTACTCTTGTTTTGGTGTCAATTTCTCCCTTTAGATTTGTTAGTTGTTGCTTTACATACTTTTGTGCTCCTATGTTTGGTGCATATATATTAATAAGTGTTATGTCTTCTTGGTGAAATGTCCCTTTTTCATTATATAAAATGTCCATTATTGTCTGTTTATCCTTTTGTCTTGAAGTCTGTTTTTTCTGATATAACTATGGCAACACCTGCTGTCTTTTGCTTGTCATTTGCTTGGAGTATCTTCTTCCAGCACTTCACTCTTAGCCTGTTTGTCTTTAGAACTGAGATGTGTTTTCTGGAGGCAGCATATTGTTGGGTCTTGGTTTTTAATCCATCCAGCCACTCTGTGTCTTTTGATTGGTGAATTCAATCCATTTACATTTAAAGTGATTATTGATATATCAGGGCTTAATACTGCCATTTTATCTCTGTGTTCTGTTTGTTCTATATTTACATTGTTTCTTTTCCCTTGTATTTCTGAGTGCCATATCAGTTGTGGTTTTCTCTGATTGTTTTCTCATTACTTACGATTTGTGACTCTGCTCTGATTTTTTGTATTGTGGTTACCATGAGGTTTGTAAAAAGATCTCACAGATGAGATAGTGCATTGTCTGGTAGCCTCTTATCTCTATTAGCCTAAGCACTACCATCCCTTTCACCTTCCCCTTCTATGTTTTTGTTGTCACAAATTATTCTTTTCTGTGTTGTGACTTTGTGAGTAAATTGAAGTGTTTGTAGTTATTTTTGATGCTTTCTTTCCCTTTATCCTTTATGTTATAATTAAGTGTTTGCTAACCTATTCTGATAGAGAGCTGAAATTTTCTGGTTTTGTCTATTTATCTCCTTGCTCAAAGCTTTGTAAACCTTTGCTTTTTTGTTTCAGGTAAGAGGGCTCCCTTCATCATTTCTTGTAAGGCAGGTCTAGTGGTAATGAACTCCCTCAGCTTTTGTTTGTCTTGGAAAGCTTTTATTTATCTGTTGTATCTGAAGGATAATTTCACTGGATATAGTATTCTTAGCTGATTGTTTTTTCTTTCAGTATTTTGAACATATCATTCCACTCTCTCCTAGTCTGTAATGTGTTTGGTAAGAATTCTGCTGAAAGCCTGATGGGGGTTCCTTTGTAGGTTAGTTTCTTTTGTCCTGTTGTCCTTAATATTTTTTCTTTGTCATTGGCTTTTGAGAGTTTTAATATTATATTCCTCAGAGAAGGTCTTTTTTGCATTGATGTAATTAGGAGTTTTATTAGCTTCTTGAACTGGCATGTCTAATTTTTTCCCCAGTTTTGGGAAGTTTTCAGCTATTATTTATTTGAACAAATTCTCTACTGCTTTTTCTCTCTCTTCTCCCTCTGTGATACCTACAATTCTTATATTACTTTTCCTAATTGAGTTGAACATTTTTCACAGAATTTTTTCATTTTTTAAAAATCTTAGTTCTCAGGCCAATCTCAGTGGCCTATTGCTAAAGTTCAGTGTGCTCCACTTCATTGTCCTGGCTTCAGTTCCTTGGCATGGACCACACCAGTTGTGTGTCAGTGGCAATGCTGTGGTGGTGGCTCATGTATATAAAGACAGAGATTGGCAGTGGATATTAGCCCAGGGAAAACCTCCCTCAGCAAAAAAACAAAAAATCTTATTTCTTTCTCCTTCTCCACCTTAATCATTTCTATATTTTTATCTTCTAGGTCTCTATGTCTCTCCTCCATTGATGTCCTCTATTTTTAATGCTTTCTACATTATGTGTTTATCTCATTGATTGTGTTCTTCCTCTCCAGAACTTTTGTTTGGCTTTTTTTTAGAGCTTCAATCTATTTTGTGAAGTATTCCTTCTGTTCATTAATTTTATTCCTAAGCTTATTGAACTGTCTTTCTGAGTTTTCTTGTAACTTATCAAGTTTCATTATGACTGCTATTTTGAATTCTCTGTTAGTTAGATTGTAAATTTCTGTGAGTTCAGATTTGGTTTCTGGGGACTTGTCATTTTCCTTCTGTTTTGCAGTGTTACTATAGTTCTTCATGGTATTTGATGAATTGATCCTCTGCGTGCACATTTGTGCTAGTAATCACCTTCTCTTATTTGAGTATGGCTTTGGTTACTTTGGCTCTGGTCACCTGTGTCTCATTTTCCCCCACTGGCACTCTGCAGGCTTAGATCCTGTTGTCCCATGCACCACCTGTGTTGCTGTTACCCTGTTGTCTGTGGGTGCTGGGTTTGTGGGTGTCACTGTCACTGAGGGGGTTTCAGGGACCTGGGGACTTGTATGGAGCTCCCTTGCTGACGGAGTTTGTGTCAGGGGTGCCTCTACTGGGGACTGGGTGCTTCTGCCCTGTCTGCTTGTATTTGTGTGGGTCAAGACACTGCCTCTGCCACTGTTGCACCAATTGTCACAGGGCAGGGCTTCTGCTGCACTTCTACCACTGTCCCTTGGGTGTTCACATGTGCACTTGTGTGTACGAGGCTGTGCTGGACTCTGCCACCTCCCTGGGGGCATTTACATGCACACAGGGCCACAGCTGGCCGTTGCTGCTGTTCCTCATGCATTTGCATGTACATAGGGCCGCTGCTGGCCACTGATGGCTATGGCTGCCTCCCCAGGGGCGTTTGCACATGGGCAGGGCCACTGCTGCTTCCAGTGCACCGGGCTGGGCCACCCTTGCCTCCACTGACAGTCTCATGGACTGCTGTATGAGGATCCATGTCCTGGATCACTGCCACTGGGAGTAGGACAGAGGGCTTCTCCTCTAGTTCCATTGCTTTCCAGGGGTCCAGTCCATTCACCATCAGATGTATAACTTCCAGGATCTCTCAGGTCCTGTTGTGCAGTGTAGGGAATCCTCTGTTTGCCAATGGATATCTGTTTGGTTGTAACTTAGAAGGGAGATACAACGGGAACCTCTTATTCCACCATGATGCCCACATTACCTATGACTGAGAATCTTACTAAGTCTATCCAGGAGGAGACAAGAATATAGAGTGAGGCTGAAGCTGTAATTTGTTTAAAAAAAAACATGGTAGTTACTCATTATCATGGTTAATGTTATGTGTCAACTTGACTGGGCCATAGGACGCCCAGACGTCTGTCTGGTTAAACATTATTTCTAGGTGTGTCTTTGAGGGTTTTTCCTGAAGAGATTTAACATTTGAATCAATAGACATAGTAAAGCAGATTACCACCCCCACAAGGTGAGTGGGCTTATCCAATCTGTTGAATGTCTGAAAAGAACAAGAAGGCAGAGGAAGGGATAATTCTCTCTTTCAGTCTGAGCTGGGGTATCAGTCTTCTCCTGCCCTGGGCCTGGGACTTATACCACTGGTGCTCTGGTTCTCAAGCTTTTAGACTCAGACTACTGGAACAACATCACCAGCTTTCCTGGGTCTCCAGCTTGAAGAGCAGATTGTGGGACTTCTCAGCCTCTATAATCACATGAGCTAATTCTTCATAATAAATCTCTTTATTAAGAAATAAGCAATTGTGGGCTGTTACACTGGCATTCTGTGGAGTGGCAAATTTATAAATACATTCCATAATTTCTGGAAGTATACTCTTCCTCATAGTAAATTTTTCAATGTGGCACAAAACGTTTTTACTAATAGGCCCAAATATCTTTAGTTCCTCTTAAAAGGAAGCCAAAGGTGGATAAACCTATGTTGAGTAATTAATGTTTCAGTATTTTATCTTATTAGGAAATAATCTAGATAGTCAATGAATAGCCATCATTTAACTTATCTCAGTATAATTTTAAGATTCAAGTTGCCAAAAAGATTTTGTAAACTATTTTTAAGTAGACATAACCTAAAGCATCATTACTGATAAATAGTTCACTCATGAACTTTTTATCTTACATCTCTTTAATTTACTTATTCTTGACAATTATGTTTAGATTGCTCATGAAAGTTTCCTGAGACATTAAACAGCCAACCATCATCTTAAGTTATCTTTTTTGCTGATAAATTTTGTAACAGAGATAATGTGAATTTATTGGATGTTTAGTAAACCTTGGTAGAATAAAAGTTGTATGTTCACATTGTATTTAATGCTAATAACTCTAAAGAGATGCCTATTTAAACCAATAATCTTAAACTAGCTTTTATTTATTGAAGATTATCCTATATCATGTGAACTTGAAAAACATTTGGTTAGCTTCTATATTTGTGAGAGTATACTTTATTTATATGATTGTTTAATTTTCTTTAAGCCAATCAAATAGAACTCTATATAAATTAATTTTGGCAATACCATCTGAAGGTAGAAAAAAAATCACACATTTATAACATACATACATAGACATACACAAACATACAGACAAATGCACACAGAGACATTATAGCTTTTGTTTTAAACATTTTAACCATGAGATAGATATGATAATGCAAAACTCACTGGTTTATAAAAGAACAGTTGGATCCAAATTGTGTTTCTGGAAGATGGAATAAGTCAAGGCTACCTGCTCAGATGGCATAAATTTTTTTACTGATATTTGTGAAGAAGACTTTTAAGATTTTTCTTAGGCTTAGTTTTCAAATAGCCTTTCGTTTTTACATGTCTTGAATGACATGAAAGGGCTGACCTACCCATCCAACTACATCATCTTCAACTTGCTTCTTTTATCAGGGAGAAGATCTTCAACTAAGAAGGAAATCAAAATATTTCTATTTTCTAGATTTAGGGCTTTTTGCCTTTGGAATGTTCTTTCCCTCTGGGTATGTAGTTTCATTTAACTTAGAGGAGAAGTCCTAAAAAAATGTTTCCATCAGGCTCTGAATATCAGCTTTCAATTAGGCCAACTTCTGACCATAGATTTACTTTAAAAAAATCCATTAAAATATTTTGTTAGGTATCAGCTGGGACAAATAGTAAATATTCCTGGCTGTTGAACAATCTCACGGACCCAAGAGTTGTCCCCGAAGAGAGCACAAAAGATACTACCCTCCCAAGACCCAGAGCCACTCCCAAGATAGCCAAAAGAAACTTAGACAATTCCCCTGAGAGTTGGCAAATGGTAGGATCCTACTCACAAATGTAGTGCAACACACATTTCTGCCTGGCCATATTTTGGGGGCCCCCAACCTGATGACTGCCAAGCCAAGTTCCTAGGACACAAAATAAGACAAACAAGAAGGTAATAGCTGTCCTTAGGAGAGAAAGGATCAATAACCAATGGGTCTGGATTTGGAAAGGAAATGATAACATGAAATTTTACATTCCTTACTCTCAACTGAGCACTACAGATAGAGGTCTGGGACAGCTGACTCTTGTACGAATTCTCACCCTTCACCAGTTTCTGCCAGCTTTCCCATGATCCCATCTGTAGGCTCAGGAGCAAGAGGGGTTTAGAGAATGTAGCTCTGGTATCTATCAGTATTTTGACAAGGTTTTCCATTAATTTTAATTTCTCACCTCCTTGGCAGTGTAGGGCAAGAAAAATTTTCCCTTTTTCCCTTCTAGGTTGGCTTGGCTAATAGTCAAATTGACATAAGACAGATTAATGAGAGAAAAACAAATTTAATTTCACACATACAGGAGCCCAGAAAGATTCAAAGGCAGTCAGGCAATTGAGGCTTATTTGTCATTTGAGCTAAGGAGAAGTGGGTAGGGGTCTAGAGCTTCAAAGAGGAGGGAGACAATTCACAGAAAGATGGGAAGAGCAAATGTTTGCCATGCTATGCAGATTAGTCTTCCTGATATAAAACGTTGTCTCTGGTAATAGCTCTCTTCCCGGTACAGGCCCCTTATCTAAATTTCTTTAGGCAGGGAAGGGAGAGGCAAAAGCTTTTCCTGAGTCTGCTGGGTCTTAATTGCTTTCAGTTCAAAACAATCCACATGCCCAAGTGGCACATTTTTGGTTTTGTTTTTTGTTTTTTTGGTTTTTTTTGGAGGAAGATTAGCCCTCAGCTAACTACTGCCAGTCCTCCTCTTTTTGCTGAGGAAGCCTGGCTCTGAGCCAACATCCGTGCCCATCTTCCTCTAGTTTATATGTGGGACGCCTACCACAGCATGGCTGCCAAGCAGTGCCATGTCCACACCTGGGATCCGAACCAGCGAACCCTGGGCCGCCGAGAAGCGGAACGTGCGAACTTAACCGCTGCGCCACTGGGCCGGCCCCCCCAAGTGGCACATTTTGAGGTGGTATATTCCGTTCCCCCTCAGCTGGTTAAGGGAATAACTTGCAGCAGTTTACCAAAGAATCCCTCAGTGCTGCCAACCCTGGGAGAGGCACACCTGAGGGCCCTCCTTCGAAGGGAAATAAGGGGGCATCCGTATGCCCAGCGACTTTGAGATAACTTTTCTTTATGGTCTTGTGGTCTCTCCAGAGTGGAAAGGCGGTTGAGAGAGAGGATTAGTAGACTGTGAGTACTCAGGGAAAGGAGGCTGGAGGGGAGCAGTAGGAGGTACATCAGTCTTATAGACTTGTGTCTTCAACTTTTCTTTAGCCTTTTGCAATGAAGCTATCTTCGAATTTTGAAGCCTTTCGGAGGCTTTTGTATGCCAGTTAAAGTAGGTATCCCATTCTGTTTGATATGGGAACCCTTACTTTCAAGTGCACTCCTTAAATGAATGATCTTGTCTAATTAGAATGTTCCCCATAATGGCCATTGTAATTATAGATTGTCTTGGTAAGGTTTTGCCATTTTTGTAGGTACCTACAGCTTCTGAGACCACAGTTCTAAGACATAAAATAAGTAATTGTGCCAGAAGGTGGAGCACTCAATTCCTTGAAACTTGAGGATCCCATTTCTTTAGCTAAGCCTTAGGTCTCTCAGAGCTGAATTAATACCTAAGAAGAATGTGCTGCTGGGTTGGGAATTTTGCGGTGTTTTAGAGTGTACTTCATTGCACTGAAATTTTCCTAAGGTTGGCAAGTGACCTAGTATCAATCTAACCCATTCTGTCACCAATTTATCCTAGCATGGGAGTCTTAGATTTAGGTGGTGAGCTCTCTAGCAACTTTTAAGTGCTCAACCTGGGGCCCACTAATTTTTCAGCTTTGGCTTCTGAGATTCCCATTAGCAATAGATCTATTATTCTTTTCACCAGAAGATTTCTTCATAAGGGCAGAGATCCTAATGGCATTTAATAGTCCGACTTGTGCCTACTTAGATTTTGATGTGCAGTTGGTCAAAACAGTCCGAATTTCTTGTCTTAATTTATTTCCTCAAGTCCCCCAGTGGTTTATGCTGCGGACTTACCTTGAGGCTTTGTGAACCCCTTAACGGCTGCCATCTCCCTTTGTTAGGTTGAGGGGGTACCCGTTATTTTTCCTTGTTGAAATAATCCTCCCTAATTCAACCAAACTTACTGTTTCTCTCTGCCTGTGCACAATCCCTGAGACCCGTCAGGACTTCTCAAAGGCAATTACCTTGTAGATGAGTTTAGCCACAAACCCAAATGTTGTGGCCCATTAAGTCTCAACACGAAAAATCTCGAGTCTCTCACACCCCAATTTTCCACCCAGAAGGATCAGGACAGACAAACACAAAGAGCTCTAGCACAAAATAAGCAGAGCTCGATCCAAGAGAAGCTCAGCAGGGATCCTGGAGAGCAAGTGAAGCGGCAGCGAAACAAAAGGGCTCTGTGGGTACCTTCACCTCCGTCTAGGGGTCGTTTCGGGAATCTTTAGCAGCTGTCTTCAGGTCCCGTCTCATTGCCTAAACTGTCAAATGACAAAACTAAAACAATTTTGTAACGAGTTCAATGTCCTTTACTCAAGGGAAAACCATCCATGGATTGGGGGAATGCAGTGCCTCACAAACAGTGCAGCACTCTTCCCGAGGGATTTTGGGTAAGAGTGAGGTTCATAGAACGTTATAAGGGGCAGTGTGGAAACAGGGCATGATTGGTTAGGAGGTCAGAGATTTTCTTATGAGGATAGCAGGTCCTGTTTTCTAGGGTAATTAGCTAAAGCTGAATTCGAGGATTGTGATTGGAGTATGTTAGGTACAGGTGTTTCCCGTAAGTAAGTGCAGGCTGACTTAGATTTAGATTTGTGATGTGGGCCGGGCCATGGGAGCAGGCTCCATTTTGTGGGTCCCGATATACGAATCAACTTTATCAATAGGTACAGTAAGGAGTGTTTGCCATAGGATAAATTCCCCTTTGGCTAGTTAAGAGGCAATCAAGGACTATGTGATTGTCAATAACAATCCTAATTAATGAGTTTAGACTAGTTTTGAGTTGAAGTTATTTATGATTTTTGTTAGGGTCTAAGGCAAGTTTGGGGCTATGTTTGCCAGTGATAGTATCTCGAATGGAGGAATTGCAGCTTACATAGTATGCATGAAAACTGAGTCAGTTATGCCTTCTGGGAGTTTTGTGATTTTTTAAAAAATAAGCTTGCATATACTGCATTTTGGAGGCTTCTGCATCGTATTTTTTTCTAGAGAAACACGATCCACTGGAGGGATGGTACTTTTTTTTAAATTAAGATTATGATAGTTAAAAACCTTGTGAAATTACAGTTGTACATCATTATTAGTCATGTTGTAGGTACACCACTTCACCCTTAGTGCCCTCCCCCACCCCCCCCTTTCATCTGGTGACCACCGATCAGTTCTCTTTGTCTATAGGTTAACTACCACCTATGAGTGGAGTCATACAGAGTTCATCTTTCTCTGACTGGCTTATTTCACTCAACATAATACCCTCAAGGTCTATCCATGTTGTTGTGAATGGGACGACTTTGTCCTTTTTTATGGCTGAGTAGTATTCCATTGTATATATATACCATATCTTCTTTATCCAATCATCAGTTTCTGGGCACTTAGGTTGGTTCCATGACTTGGCTATTGTGAATAATGCTGCAATGAACATAGGGGTGCATGGGACTCTTGGAATTGCTGATTTCAGGTTCTTAGGCTAGATACCCAGTAGTGGGATGGCTGGGTCATAGGGTATTTCTATTTTTAACTTTTTGAGAAATCTCCATACTGTTTTCCATAGTGGCTGCACCAGTTTGCATTCCCACCAACAGTGTATGAGGGTTCCTTTTTCTCCACAGCCTCTCCAACATTTGTCACTCTTGGTTTTGGATATTTTTGCCATTCTAACAGGTATAAGGTGATATTTTAGTCTAGTTTTGACTTGCATTTCCCTGATGATTAGTTATGATGAGCATCTTTTCATGTGTCTATTGGCCATCCGTATATCTTCCTTGGAGAAATGTCTATTCATGTCCCCTGCTCATTTTGTGATTGGGTTGTTTGATTTTTTGTTGTTGAGCTGTGTGAGTTCTTTATATATTATGGAGATTAACCCTTTGTCTGATAAATAACTTGTAAATATTTTTTCCCAATTAGTGGGCTGTTTTAAGAGATGGTACTTTTAAATATTTAAAAGTGTTTCACAGTTATCCTGAATACACAGGATAAATTAGTGTGTAGCAGACAGGTGTAAGTCTATCCATATAAAATGTAGTACTCCAGTTGGGGGTAAACTGTATGGAAGTATAAGCGTCACTTATCACAATAGGAGTAAGCCTGCTTGGTGTCCATCGAGGAAGGCAAATTTTTTTTTGAATGGAGCTAAATAGTTCAGCAAAGTAGGATGACATGTTTTCTGAAGAGAAGGAACTGATTGTAGTGGTCAGGAAAGCCTGAATTTTATTGTCTACTCCTGATTGGCAAGGTCTGGCTGACAGTATTATAATAACCTTAGGAGAAGCATTCTGATAATGTGAGGTCAAGGGCCATTTTTACAAGGCTGAAGGTCGGGATTAATGATATGAGGGAAGTTTAAGTACCAGAAGGAGCCTATAAAAGGGAACTGCCTTCTGAGATGTTTCAAGGAATTGATATTAAATTACTGTCAGCAGGGTCTGGTGGAGGATGTTAGATTCAGCAATCAGTTAAACTCAGAGCAGTAGCTATGGCCTTGGAAAAGCATAGAGGAGAATTTTGTTTTTTCTTAAGTGGCAAAAGAGGACCATAGGGGCTCAAAAATAATAGGACGAAGATAAGGGAGATCATATTAGTGTTCCAGAGGGTATAAAAGTCTAATTATAGGTAATATTAATAGAATGGCAAAGGGACAGGAAAAGAATGTTGAAAAATAAGAAAATTAATCTTGTTGTGTCATCTTGGACAGAACTTACCCACCTCTGAAGTCAGCTGCTTGTTTTGTTGTCTTGGGTGAGAGCCGTCCACTTGTGCTATCAGCAGCTTTTGGAGGATTCCTAAGAATCTTCAGTTTAAAGTCTTCTGATGAAATGGATGTCCAGTAGTGTGGGAGGAAGTAATGTATATCTTTTAAGTTAAAAGTTTTATATACTTAAAAAAGATCTAAGTAGCAATACTTTGGAGTTTTACTATGTCATTTGTTAACAGTATCAAGTAACAGGATATTTTTTTATCAAGTCTTAAGTTTTATTTCTGTTGCCTGTTTCAGAAGACCAAATCTCCGGGTGGCAGATCATGCAGAGGATGTTTAGGTGTGTATTTCAAAAATGAACCTTGAGGGGGCCGGCCCAGTGGCTGTGTGGTTAAGTTTGTGCACTCCACTTTGTGGCCCAGGGTTTTGCCAGTTTGAATCCTGGGCGCCGACATGGCACCGCTCATCAGGCCGTGCTGAGGAGGCATCCCACATGCCACAACTGGAAGGACCCACAACTAAAAATACACAACTATGTACCAGGGGGCTTTGGGGAGAAAAAGGAAAAAAATAAAATCTTTTAAAAAAAATGTACCTTGAATCCAATGGTCATAAAGCTGGAGATATTTTATGAGTCTCTTGGAATATTCAGTCACATTAGCCTGTAATAGAGTACAATTTGGGATTGAAAGTGAAATTTACAGATGCATGAGGTGGCTTTTTATTAACTGATAAGGAGATAACTTATGGCTCCTTGAAAGGTTTGATCTTATTTTCATCAGGACTAATGGCAGTACTTTGGGCTCGGGAAGACTGACGGTTTTTGAGAGCTTTGATAATTATAATTTTAGAATTCTATTAATTTTCTTCATATTTTCTGAATTTGACTATTGTAAGCAAGGAATTTCTGAGTGAAAGCTGATACTATAAAGGCTTTTAAAAAATTATTTATTTACTTTTTAAAAATAGAGATTCATAATAGTTTACATCATTGTGAAATTTCAGTTGTACGTTATTTCTTGACTGTTACCGCGTAAGTGCTTCCCTTCACCCCGTGAGCCCACTCCCCAACCCCCTTCCCCTGGTAACCCCTGAACTGTTCTCTTTGTCTGTGTATTTGTTTATATTCCACATGAGTGAAATCATATGGTGTTTGTCTTTCTCTGTCTGGCTTATTTTGCTTAACATAATACCCTCTGGGTCCATCCATGTTGTTGCAAATGAGATGATTTTGTCTTTTTTATGGCTGAGTAGTATTCCATTGGGTATATATACCACATCTTCTTTATCCAATCATCAGTCGATGGGCACTTGGATTGTTTCCATTACTTGGCTGTTGTGAATAATGCTGCAACGAAAATAGGGGTGCCTATGTTACTTTGGATTGTTGATTTCAAGTTGTTTGGGTAGATACCCAGTAGTGGGATTGCTGGGTCATATGGTAGTTCTATTTTCAGTCTTCGAGGGTCTCCATACTGTTTTCCATAGTGGCTGTACCACTTTGCATTCCCACCAACAGTGTATGAGCGTTCCCTTTTCTCCACAACCTCTCCAACATTTGTTGTTTTTTGTCTTGGTGATGATAGCCATTCTGACTGGTGTAAGGTGATATCTCATTGTACTTTTGATTTGCATTTCCCTAATTATTAGTGATGTTGAGCATCTTTTCATGTGTCTGTTGGCCATCTGTATATCTTCCTTTGCAAAAGGAATCTGTTCATATCTTCTGCCCATTTTTTGATCAGGTTGTTTGAGGGGGTTTTTTGTTGAGTTGTGTGAGTTCTTTATATAATTGGATATCAACCCCTTGTCTGATAAATGATTTGCAAATATTTTCTCCCAGTTGTTGGGTTGTCTTTCCATTTTCTTGATGGTTTCCTTTGCTTTGCAGGAGCTTTTTAGTCTGATGTAGTCCCATTTGTTAGCTTTTTCTTTTGTTTACCTTACCTGAGTAGACATGGTATTTGATGTGGCTAAGACCAATGTCAAAGAGTGTACTGCCTATATTTTCTTCTAGGATTTTTATGGTTTCAGTTCTTACACTCAAATCTTTAATCTATTTAGAGTTAATTTTTGTGTATGGGACAAGATATTGGTCTACTTTCATTCTTTTGCATGTGGCTGTCCAGTTTTCCGAGCACCATTTATTGGGGACACTTTCCTTTCCCTATTGCATGTTCTTGGCTCCTTTGTCAAAGATTAACTGTCCATAGATGTGTGGTTTTATTTCTGGGCTTTCAATTCTGATCCATTGATCTGTTTGTCTGTTTTTGTGTCAGTACCATTCTGTTTTGATTACTATAGCTTTATAGTATGTTTTGAAGTCAGGGATTATGATGTTTCCAGCTTTGTTCTTTTTTCTCAGGATTGCTTTGGCTATTCGGGGTCTTTTGTTTCACATAAATTTTTGGAATTTTTTCCTATTTCTGTGAAGAATGTCATTGGGATTTTGATTGGGATTGCACTGAATTGGTAGATTGTGTTAGGTAGTATGGACATTTTGACTATGTTTATTCTTCTGACCTATGAACATGGAATATCTTTCCATTTCTTTATGTCTTCTTCAATTTCTTTCAATATCTTATAGTTTTCACTGTACAGGTCTTTGACCTCTTTGGTTAACCTTTTTTTTTTTTTGAGGAAGATTAGCCCTGAGCTAACTGCTGCCAATCCTCCTCTTTTTGCTGAGGAAGACTTGCCCTGAGCTAACATCCATGCCCATCTTCCTCTACTTTATATGTGGGACGCCTACCACAGCATGGCTTGCCAAGCAGTGCCATGTCTGCACCCGGGATCCGAACCGGCCAACCCCAGGCTGCTGAAGTGGATCGTGTGAACTTAACTGCTGCACCACCAGGCCAGCCCTGGTTAAGTTTATTCCTAGGTATTTTATTCTTTTTGTTGCGATTATAAATGGGATTGTATTCTTCATTTCTTTTTCTGCTAGTTCATTGTTATTGTATAGGAATGCAACTGATTTTTATATGTTGATTTTGTACCCTGCAACTTTGCTGTACTTGTTGATTATTTCTAATACTTTTCTGGTGGATTCTTTAGGATTTTCTATATATAGAATCATATCATCTGCAAATGGCGAATGTTTCACTTCTTCCTTTCCAATTTGGATTCCTTTTATTTCTTTTTCTTGCCTAATTGCTCTGGCCAATACCTCCAGTACTATGTTGAATAGGAGCGGTGAGAGTTGGCACCCTTGTCTTGTGCCTGTTCTCAGAGGGATGGCTTTCAGTGTTTTGCCATTACGTGTCATGTTGGCTGTGGGTTTGTCATATATTACTTTTATTGTGTCAAGGTACTGTCCTTCTATACCCATTTTATTGAGATTTTTTATCATAAATGGCTGTTGGATCGTCTTAAATGCTTTCTCAGCATCTATTGAGATGATCATGTGGTTTTTATTCCTCATTTTGTTAATGTGGTGTATCACGTTGATTGATTTGTGGATGTTGAACCATCCCCATACCCCTGTAATGAATCCCACTTGATTGTGGTGTTTGATTCTTTTAGTATATTGCTGTATTCGGTTTGCCAATATTTTGTTGAGGATGTTTGCATCTAAGTTTATCAGTGATATTTGTTTTCCTTCTTTGTGTTGTCCTTGTCTGATTTTGGTATCAGGGTGATGTTGGTCTCATAGAATGTGTTAGGAAGTGTTCCATCTTCTTCAATTTTCTGGAATAGTTTGAGAAGGATAGGTACTAAATCTTCTTTGAATGTTTGGTGGAATTCTCCAGAGAAGCCATCTGATTCTGGACTTTTGTTTTTTGGGAGGTTTTTGATTACTGTTTCAATCTCTGTACTTGTGATTGGTCTATTCAGATTCTCTATTTCTTCTTGATTCAGTTTTGGGAGGTTGTATGAGTCTAGGAATTCATCTATTTCTTCTAGGTTATTGAATTTGTGGACGTGGTTTTTCATAGTATTTTCTTATAATCCTTTGTATTTCTGCAGTATCTGTTGTAATTTCTTCTCTTTCATTTCTGATTTTATTTATTTGAATCTTGTCTTTTTTTTCTTAGTGAGTCTAGCTAAGGGTTTGTCAATTTTGTTTATCTTCTCAAATAACCAGTTTTTAGTTACATCGATTTTTTTCTATTGTTTTTTTAAGTTTCTATTTCATTTATTTCTGCTCTGATTTCTATTATTTCCCTCCTTCTGCTGACTCTGGGCTTTGTCTGTTCTTCTTTTTCTAGGTCCATTAGGTGCATTTTAAGATCACTTATTAGAGATTTTTCTTGCTTGTTGAGGTGGGCCTGTATTGTTCTGAATTTCTCTCTTATGACAACTTTTGCTGCATTCTATAAGAGTTTGTATGTTGTATTTTCATTTTCATTTGTCTCTAGGTATTTTTTAATTTCCCCTTTGATTTCTTCAATGATCCAATGGTTGTTCAGTAGCATGTTGTTTCGTCTCCACATATTTCTGACATTCCCAGTTTTGTTCTTATGGTTGGTTTCTAGCTTCATAGCATTGTGGTCAGAAAAGATGATTGGGATGATTTCAATCTTCTTGAATTTATTGGGGCTTCTGTTGTTACCCTTGAGAATGTTCCATGGGCACTTGAGAAAAATGTGTATTCTGCTGTTTCTGGGAGGAATGCTCTATAGCTGTCTATTAAGTCCATCTGGTCAAGTGTTTCATTTAAATCTACTATTTCCTTGTTGACTTTTTGTCCAGATGATCTTTCCATTGAAGTAAGTGGGGTGTTGTGGTTCCCTACTATTATTGTGTTGCTGTTAATTTCTCCCTTTCAGTCTGTTAATAATTGCTTTATGTACTTTGGTGTCCCTGTGTTAGGTGCATATATATTAATGTGTTATGTTCTCTTGGTGGAATGTCCTTTCTATCATTAAATACTACCTCTCTTTTTCTCTCATTGTCTTTTTTAACTTGAAGTCTGCTTTGTCTGATAAAAGTATGGCAACATCTGCTTTCTTTTGTTGGCCATTAGCTTGGAGTATTGTCTTCCATCCCTTCACTGTAAGCCTATGTTTGTCTTTGTAGCTGAGGTACATTTCCTGGAGGCAGCATACTGTTGGGTCTTGTTTTTTAATCCATCCAGCTAATCTGTGTCTTTTGATTCGAGAGTTCAATCCGTTGACATTTAGAGTGATTATTGTCATATGAAGGCTTAATGCTGCCATTTTATCTCTTGTTTTCTGGTTGTTTTATGTTTCCAGTTTCTCTTCCTTTCTATTTCTGACTGCCATTTCATTTTGTTGGTTTTCTGAGAGGGATTTCTCAGTTTTCTCTCTTTTTGTGAATTGTGGCTCTGCTCTGATTTTTTGTTTCGTGGTTACCCTGAGGATTGTATGAAAGATATTGGAGATGAGATAGTCCATTTTCTTATAGCCTCTTATCTCCATTAACCTAAGCAGGTTCCTTCCCTTTCCTCTCCCGTTCTGAGTAATTGCTCTTACAAATTATTTTGTTTTTAATTTTGTGAGTTTGTGGCTAAGTTGAAGTTGTTCATCATTACTTTTGATACTTTCTTTCCCTTTCCCTTTTAAGTTGTAATTGAGTCTTTGCCTCTCTGTTCTGGTAGGGAGCTGAAGCTTTCTGACCATGCCTGTCTATTTATCTATCTCCTTGCTCTGAGCTTTGTAGACCTTTGCCTTTTTGTTGCCAGTGTGAGGGCATCTTTCATTATTTCTTGTAGAGGAGGTCTAGTGGTGATGAACTGTCTCTGCTTTTGTTTATCTGGGAAAGCTTTTATTTCTCCATCGTATCTGAAGGAAAGTTTCACTGGATAGAGTATTCTTGGCTGAAAGATTTGTCTTTCAGTGTTTTGAGTATATCATTTCATTCTCTCCTAGACTTTAGAGTTTCTGTTGAGAAATCCATTGAAAGCCTGATAGGGTTTCTTTTGTATGTTATTTTCTTCTGCCTTGATGCTCCTAATATTTTTCTTTAATGACAAACTTTTGCCATTTTGGCTATTATATGCTTTGCAGAAGGTCTCAGCATTGATGAAGTTGGACGTTTGATTAGCTTCATTTGTCTGTAAATCTGAAACCATCCCCAGGGTTGGGAAGTTCTTGGCAATTATTTCTATGAACAAGCTCTCTGCTCCTCTCTCCTTCTCTTCTCCCTCTGGAATACCTATAATCCTTATGTTGCTTTTCCTAATTGAGTCAGATATTTCTCAAAGAATTCCTTCATTTTTTAAAAATCTTAGTTCTGTATCCTCCTCCACCTATAGGATTTCTACATTTTTATCCTCAAGAAGACTAATTCTTTCCTTCATAAGATCGGCTCTATTTCTTAATGATTCTAGATTATTTTTTATTTCATTAATTGTGTTTTTCACATCCAGAATTTCTGCCTGATTTTTTTTATTGTTTCAATCTCTTTGGTGAAGAGATTCATTTTATTGCTGAGCTCCTTGAATTGTCTTTCTGTGTTTTCTTGTAAGTTGTTGAGTTTCCTTATGATGGCTATTTTGAATTCTCTGTCATTTAGGTTGTGTATTTCTGTGTCTTCTGTGTTGGTTTCTGGAGAATTGTCATTTTCCTTCTGTTCTGAATTGTTGCTGCAGTTTCTCATGGTGTTTGATGAACTAATCTTTTGTTGGGGCATTTGTGGTATTCTTAGGATGCAGATTCCCCCTTACTGCTAGTGAGTTGCAGGAGCAGTGTTTTGGGCCCCACCCCATCTGCTGGAAGCTGTGGGGTTATTATGGGTGCTTGCCCCAGCCTGGATGCGTTCAGACACTTGTGTGGACTGTCCTTGTTGGGAGGGGCTTCCTTGCTGGGCTAGGGCCACTCTTTGGCACCTCAGGGGTACTCTGAGCTCCCCCTCCCCACCAGAAAGTGATCACCAGTGGGCTCAAAGCTACCGCACCTATTCCCGCAGCTGCCCGGGTCCTGTTCCCAGTTTGAGGGCTCAGCAGCACTGTGAGTGCTGGTCTACACACCTGGGAAGCATTTGCCCCAGCACAGAGATCTGCTGAGGTCTCTGTTTACAATTTGCAGTCAGTGGGGCACCTGTGCTTGGTGGATGGGGCTTCCTCACTGGGACCCAGCTATGGCTGCCTGGCTGGTATAGGGGCACGATGGGTTCCCCCTGCCCACTGGGAGAGTGACCATGAGTGCCGGCTGAGGGTTACTGCCGCCTCCTCTTAACGGTCACCGTGGTACGTGTTCCCACTTTCCATGCCCTTGCACCAGGTCGGCAAGTGTTCCTGTGCATGCTTAGGGCTACTGAGAGAGAGCAAGGCATGCTCACCTATCTGTGCCACTTCCCTGGGGGGCCAATCCATCCACCCTCAGATGTATACCTACGTGTGTCTCTCAGGTGTCCTGTTGTGCTGTGTGGGATCCCTCTGTTGGTCAGTGAATGTCCATTTAGTTGCAGTTCAAAAGGGGGAGAGACGAAGCGAGCAGCTCACTCCACCATGTTGCTGATGTCCTCCTAAAGGCTTTTTAACTGACAATACCAGCAAAATGTGTGTCGCTGTTCCTAGAGAAACACCTTGGGATTCCCCCATCAGGAGTGGGAAATCATTTCACTCAGTTCTCCAACAAGGAGAGGCCTCAATCCACCCTAAGAATAGACAGCAATTTCCAGAACACTCTCATAGCCCATTTGGAGATGTCTAAAGGGGCCTCAAGTCTTTGGTTCCTGTCCATGTCCTACCTTTACTGTCTTTCAGGATTGCACAATTGCAGGTCGGACATGCACTGGAAACATCCTCAGCAGTACCTTGTAACATTCTCCCATTCCCCCACTATAGTTGGTTCAGTGTTGTGGCCAAACTATTTCTGCTACTGAGGGTGATATCATGAAGCATTTTGCTAAAATCTATTTTTATTATGGTTATCTTCTTAAATAATGGCAAAGCATCTCAAGGTCTTTTAATTCACCATTTATTTCATAGGGGTTCCAGGAGAGGTCAGGAAATCTCTTTGTTTTTAGAGCATGTTGATGTCATGGACTGACCTAAAATCACATATTTACTATCAGTGTAAACTATCCTCTTTTATATTTTGTCAGCTGGTAAGTCTGGGCAAGGGAAATTAATTTAGCCATCTGAACTGACTTTATTTCTATGAGAAGCTTTTTTTGTTTTGGCTGAGGAAGATTCGCCCTAAGCTAATATCTGTTGTCAATCTTCCTTTTTTTTTTGCTGAGGAGGATTCACCTTGAGCTAACACCTATCATCTATACCAATCTTCCTCTACTTTGTACGTGGGTTGCCACCATAGCACGGTCACCAACAAGAGGTGTAGGTCTGCACCCAGGAACCGAAGCAGGGCCACAGAAGCAGAGTCACCAAACTTAACCACTAGGCCACGGGGCCGGCTCTGAGAAGCTTATATCTTACAGGGAAATTTAAGTCTGTGATAGTGTATCCTGTTTAGCAATTTTTGGTTGTACTTTTTATGTTTGAACCATTAACTAATACAACTAAATCATAGTTATTTAAGAGAATCTCTAGAAAATCTGCCTAGAGCATAGATAATCCCTGAAAGAGATAAGCGACCATGGGGCTTCTCTGTTTCAGGTAAAGAAAGAAGAATGACTGGGTTTGGAGTATTGCAGGAGTGGATAGTGTTGTATGAAGTAGAAAGCAATAATATTTCTTAGGCAGTTAGGTGACTAGCTGAAAAGTGGTGAGCGCTTTTGTTCCGTAGAAGAGTTTATACAGCATGGAGAAGCATTACGCTCAGTGAAGACCTTAGAGCTAAGCTTACTGAGGTTTTTACGTGTTTTGCTATTGCTCTTATAGCTCACGAAGTGGATATGTCTTAGTTACTGGATCTAAGCAATAGGCCCCTCAAGAGTCCTAAGTAACTGAGTCAGTACCCCCAATGCCTATCCACAAATAGTTTGAACAAAAAGGGAAAATCGTTTGTGAATCCAGAATCCTGGAAAAATTTTTGGCAGCTAATTATTGCATCAGTCTTTATGCTTAAATGTGAGTATGTTTGTTTCTTTGTTTGTTTTTAATTTTTACTGAGTTAATGATAGGTTACAATCTTGTGAAATTTCAGTTGTACATTATTGTCTGTCAGTCATGTTGCAGGTGCACCACTTCTCCCTTTGTGCCCACCCCCCACCTCCCCTTTCCCCTGGTAGCGACTAATCTGTTCTCTTTGTCCACATTTTTTAATTCCTCATATGAGTGGAGTCATACAGAGATTATCCTTCTCTATCTGGCTTATTTCACTTAACATAATTCCCTCAAGGTCCATCCATGTTATTGCAAATGGAATGATTTTGTTGTTTTACAGCTGAGTAGTATTCCATTGTATATATATACCACATCTTCTTTATCCATTCATCTGTTGCTGGGCACTTAGGTTTCTTCCACGTCTTGGCTATTGTAAATAATGCTGCAATAAACATTGGGGTGCATAGGTCTTTTGGAATTGCTGACTTCAAGCTCTTTGGATAGATACCCAGTAGTGGGATAGCTGGGTCATACGGTAGTTCTATTTTTAATTTTTTGAGGAATCTCCATACTGTTTTCCATAGTGGCGGCACCAGTTTGCATTCCCACCAACAGTGTTTAAACGTGAGTATGTTTGTTTTAACTTTAAATGTATTAAATCATTAAAAGATATGTAACTACTATATTTTGTTTATGCTTAACTAACATAAGAAGTTCGACTCTTTTAATCTGTCAAGTTTATCATTATCATCATCATTATTATTGTTATTATTTAAAGATTTTGTTTTTCCTTTTTCTCCCCAAAGCCCCCCGGTACACAGTTGCATATCTTTAGTTGTGTGTCCTTCTAGTTGTGGCATGTGGGACGCCGCCTCAGCATGGCTTGATGAGTGGTGCCCTGTCCGCACCCAGGATCCGAACCAGCAAAACCCTGGGCCGCCGAAGCCGAGCGCGTGAGCTTAACCACTCGGCTGCCGGGGTCGGCCTCAATTATTATTGTTATTACATTTGGCAGACAAAAGCTCTCATAAAACCTTTGACTTAGTTGGAAGTTAGAAAAATTTATTCTTATTTTTCTCTTTTATAGGATTGAAGAGCAAATCTTTGTATTCCCTAGTGGCTGTTTCGGGAAACCCAAAGATAGTTTAGGCATAAAAGATATTTTCATAACTTTATTATTGTGAATTTGGAGCCTGGATTTGGGAAAGGAAAAATCAAGAATAGTTTGTAGAGGAGACAAGGTATGTCATAAGTGTCTAAAGACAAGAAAAGTTTACAATCAACACTGCAAAACCATGCTAGATTATACCAAGGCTAAAGCTGTATTGGAAAAAAAAAAAAAAAAACCCAGCAGCAGTGTCTCATGTTAGCCAGGAGAGGGGGATGTTTGGTCAATTCTGAGACTTGGACGATCACGTTTTGTCTGTGTTCAGGCATGATAATGCAGTGGGCTTGTTTGTGTCTCACTTCATCACCGTCACAGAGCCTTGTCAGATGTTGGCGTTCTGTGAATTTGTTTATGACCACAGGAGAACAACAAGGCCTAGCTGTGAGTGCCATGTCAGCTGCCGTATGTCAGGGGCTATTTTCCTCTTTCTCCTCAGTGATATTGGACCGTGAGAGGAGAAATTGGTGATGCTGTTTAAATCTGTCTTACATATATTTTAAGTCTAAGCTGTCAAGCCTTACAAGGAGCTGCTTCCCTGAAATCTAATGAGTGTAGCACAGTTTTGAAATAGGATTTTGGAACCAGGGAGTAAATATGGGTCAAATTTGGACCTCAAGAAGAAGTCTGCAAAATTTTTATTTTTTTCTTCCATTTGTTTTTTTCCAAAGAAAGGCAGGCTGCCACATGCAGTGCCTCATTTGGATGTGCCTGGAGTCTTGGAAGCTTGACTACCCTATGTTTTCCTACAAATGGACCTTGAGAGCTTGTTTGGAGGTTCTAGCAGGGCAGCGCAGCTACTCGTATAACCTTGACCCAAGAACGGTCCTCCTCTGTTGGGGAAGGTTGTCTTCTTTGACCTAGCACACCGCTTCAAGAGGGACACACATGGAACAGTGGGGGAGGAAGGGGAAACCCGCCTAGCCAGCCGGATCAGCCCAATGAACCCTGGTGATCAATGAGTGACAGATGTCACAGCCATATCACCCTCACATCCCCTGCAGGACTTTTAAAAACCTATCTGGGCGCTTTTATCTCCAGTCAAACTTGTAAGAAACTACCACCTGAAGCATCAGTTCACGCTGGGGATTTTGCTGACCACCACCACCCCTAACCCATACACATTCTGTCTACCACTGTCAAAATTCACCCTTTCTGACTTTGTGCTTCTACCTGGTACAAACTTCCATTGTTACACTTTATGGTAAGTGTTTAATGTTTCAGATACACTACAGAGCTCAAGGAAAAGAATGTGTCTCATTCATCTTATTCAGGCCTTAGACAAAAGCCTAGGACAAAGCAGGTACTCAATATTGTTTAATTGATTAACTAATTAATTTTTAATAAAAAATTTTAACAGAAGACTGAATGGAAAATGTAACTTTGAAAACTTCTCCATCCACAGGAAGTATGTTAATAAAAAATGATGAAAGAGGAAGACTACAGTCCTAAATTCTCCACTTAGGGACTTTTCACAAAGTGAACAAAATCCGATAAATCCTTCACGAATCACTGCAAGTTCTTATACCCGGTGTTTAATGGTTTTATATAAAAATATTTCACAAATAGTATTTGTTTCCCAGTAAGTGGTTGTCATCTCCATCTTGTTTGTCCTCTAAATTTACCTTCCCACGAAGTGTTCCCAGGAAGATATATAAGGGACATAGGACCATTTCCAATTAAATAAGCAGTTATGGCTTTTTTCATCTTAAAAGAAATTATTTTATTGTGAGAAGAACATTTAACATGAGAGCTACAGCCTTAGCAAAGTTTTAGATTGGAAGGGAAGAAATAAAACTTTCCCTATTTGCAGATGACATGATTGTCTATGTAGAAAATCCCAAGGGACATAAAAAAAAAAACTCCGAATAAAATGACATACTTAGGTATAAACTTTTAAAAAATGTACAGATTCTGGATACTGAAAATATTAAAATGTTGATTAAATAAATCAAGGAAGACCTAAATAAATGGAGAGATATACCATGTTCTTGGATTGGAAGAATTAACATATTACGATGTCAATTCTCCCGAAATTGATCTATACATTTCACATAATTCCTATCAAAATTCCAGCAAAAATTTTTCTGTAGACATAGAAAAGCTTATCTAAAATGTATAGGGAAAAGCAAAGGACCTAGGATAGCTAAAACAATTTTGAAAAAGAAAAATAAAGTGGGAGAAATCACTCAATCTGAGTTAAGGTTTATTATGTAGCTACAGTAATAAAGACAGTGTGGTATTGGCAGAGGGATAGACACGTAGATCAATGAAATATAATAGGGAACCCACAAACAGACCAAGGGGTTAAGGGTGAAGGGTGGTAGTTGTGGCCATAAAGGAGTAGCACTAGGGAGCATTGATTATGGTGGTTGTCCTATGAACCTACACATGATACAATTGCACAGAACTATATATATATACACACACACACACATACAAATGAGTGCATTTAAAACTGAAATATGAATAAGCTCTGTGGATTGTACCAATGTCAATGTACTAGGTAGGGTTTTTTTTCACTGTTTACTCTTTTCCAGTTCCTGTTTATTTTTAATTGAGATATAATTGACATACAGCATTATGTTAGTTTCAGGCGTACAACATAATGATTCAACATTTGTATATATTGTGAAATAATCACCACAATAAGTCTAGATATCTGTCACCATATATAATTACAAAATATTTTTTCCTGTGATGAGAACTTTTAAGATTTACTCTCTTAGCAACTTTCAAATATGCGATACAGTATTATTAACTATAGTCACCATGCTGTATGTTATGTCAACATGGACTTATTTATAACTGGAAGTTTGTTCCAGTTTTGTCACAAACAAAAGGTTTGTGACTTTTTGACCCCTGTCACCCATTTTGTCCACCTGGATTTTGATATTTTACTATAACTATATAAGATGTAATTACTGGGTAAAACTGAATGAAGGCTGCATGGGACCTTTTGTTCATTTTTTCTGACGCTCCTGTTAACCTGTAATCGAAATAAAAATATGAAATAACTCACCTCCCCAAGAAAGCCATGTCACCTTTTTAACTGTACCCGCCCAGCAAACCCTACAAACTCATATCATGAACTCATTTATACCAGGCTTTGTAAATATTATTTTGCCTAAATTGCAAAGAATTTTTTTTCTTTTTACAATCAGACGAATCCAGATTGTGGGATAGTCTGCAACAAAACTAGTCTGAACTCTCAACAAATATCAATGGCACCAAAGATGAAAAAAGGAATGGATTGTTCCAGTATCTTAAATGTTAAAGGAGAGAATGGGGACTTGAAAATCAAATTCGATGTGTAATTTTTTATTATATCTTGGATTTTAAAAAATCTTTAACGATACTTTTGGAATAATTTGAATTTAGATTGTGTATTAGATATGATGTCCATGTTAAATTTTGGAGGTATGACAATGTTATTGTAGTTATGTGGGAGAATGTCCTTGTTCTCAGGAGATTTAAGCTGAAGTATTTAGAATGAAATGTCACGATGTCTGCAACTTACTTTCAAATTGTTCAACGCTGATATAAAACAAATATGTCACAATGTTAACAATTGGTGAAGAATATAGAGATGTTCACTGTAATAGTCTTTTAACTTCTCTGAGGGTTAAAAAATTTTCTATTTGCCTGATTATGGTAAAATTATATTTTAAAGATTTTATTTTTTTTCCTTTTTTCTCCCCAAAGCACCCCGGTACATAGTTGTATATTCTTCATTGTGGGTCCTTCTAGTTGTGGTATGTGGGACGCCGCCTCAGCGTGGTTTGATGAGCAGTGCCATGTCCGCGCCCAGGATTCGAACCAACGAAACACTGGGCCGCCTGCAGCAGAGCACGTGAACTTAACCACTCGGCCACGGGGCCAGCCCCTAAAATTATATTTTAATTTTAACTTGCCTTTTAAATTTTCCTGACATTATAGAAATACATAACATAAAAAGTAAAAAACCCTGGTTATCCCACTCCGCCTCACAAATGTATTTATGTAGCTTCCTCTGGATTTTTATTTATGTGTATACTACCATTTATTTTTTAAAAATGGGATAACACAGGATGTCTTTCCTTTTTTGTATACATAGAGCTACAGTTGTCTTTTTAACTACATAAATATTCCATTGTATAGAAGGACCACAACTTACTTCACCAATCATTTATTACAATACAAGGTGTATCATGGCACACTGCTATACACGCTGGCTGCAAAGCTGAAGGATATGCCAATTTTTAGTTTGACTATAATTACCAAATTGCCTTTAACAAATTGTCAGTAAACCGTTCACTCTTCCATCTGTGGTCTTAGAAAGTGTCTGTATACTAATACTTTCATCAGCATCAGATAACTTATCAATCACTTTTTTTTTAATCAGTGAAAGGCAGTTCTCTTAAATGCACGTTACTAAGTGAAAGAGGCCAATCTGAAAATGCTACATACTGTATGATTCCAACTATATAATGTCTGGAAAGGGCAAAACTATGGAGACAGTAAAAAGATCAGTGGTTTCTAGGGGTTAGGGGATAAGGTGGGATGAACAGGTGGAGCACAGAGGATATTTAGGGCAGTGACGCTACTCTGTATGAGACAGTAATGGTGGATACATGTCGTTATATATTTGTCCAAACCCATAGAATGTACACCACCAAGAGTGAATGGTAATGTAAACTATGGACTTTGGGTGATGATGATGTGTCAATGTAGGTTCACCAATTGTAACAAGTGTGCCACTCTGGTGCAAGATATTGATAGTGAGGGAGGTTGTGCAGGTGTGGGGGCAGGGAATATATGGGAAATCTCTGTACCTTTCACTCAATTTTGCTGTGAACCTAAAACGGCTCTAAAAATAAAGTCTGCTGAAAAAGGCAGTTCTTGGTTGAGTTGAATTGCAGAACCCTCATTACTTCTGAGATTCAGCATTCTCTCTTTATAAATCATTGGTTAATTAAATTTTTTTGAATTGGATATTCATCTCCTTTGCCCATTTTTCTAATGGAACATTGTCTTTTATAGATTTGCTAGAACTCTTAATATATTAGTGATTTTGCCCATTATTTAGAGGAAGGAAGAAACGGTGTGTTCAAGCCTCACTGCTTTATTTGAGCACTTAACTATCCAAAGGTGCATTCTTACGGACTACGGGCCTTGTACAGTGAACCACCCAAGAAATCAGCTCCTTTTTTGAAGAAAAGGCAGGATGGAATAAACCTTTTCTATATTGCTTCAAAGGCATTTCAATGCATTAGGGCCATAGTTACTTATAGAGAAGGACCTTTGTACTTGGAAGAAAACAAATGTGGGGATTCATAGAAAATACAAAGAGGAAGACAGGTCATAAGATGTGATTGTCCTTATCAGTTATCCTGGGATATGGTTGCAGAAGACTTGTCTTTCATTTATCCATAAAAGTTGTTTTGTGTTTCTTTTTGGTGAGGAAGATTCACCGTGAGCTAACATCTGTGTCAATCTTCCTCCATTTTTTTGTATGTGGGATCCCTCCACAGCATGGATGATGAGTGGAGTAGGTCCATACCCAGGATCTGAACCCATGAACCAGGCTGCCAAAGCAGAGTGCGTTAACCACTTGGATACAAGTCTGGTCCCATAAAAGTTGTTTTTAAGTTGAGAAAATTAATCCATCACATGGGTACTATAGACCAAATGTTTGTGTCTCCCCCAGAATTTGTATGTTGAAACCTAATTTCCCATGTGATGGTATTTGGAGGTGAGGCCTTTGGGAGGTGATTAGGTCATGAGGGTAGAGCCCTCATGAATGGGATTTGTGGCCTTATTAAAGAGACCCCAGAGAGCTCCCTTGCCCTTTCTACGATGTGAGGTTGCAGCAAGACAGCCCTCCATGAACCAGGAGGTGGGCCCTCAGTAGACGGCAAATCTGCCAGTGCCCTGATCTTGAACTTCCCAGACTGCACACCTGGAAGAAATAAATTTCGTTGTTTATAAGCCACCCAGTGTATGATATTTTGTTATAGCAGCCCAAATGGACTAAAATGTGGGACTAAACTTTTTTCTTGGCCATCTATATTTTGACTTTGTTTACTGTATGTATTTATATACTTTTTTGCAAAAGCAGAATTGTTGAATTTATCATTCTTTTATTTTATGTCTTTGGGGTTTGTATCATACAAGAAAAGTTGTTCTGTTTTTTTTTTAAGATTTTATTTATTTATTTTTCTCCCCAAAGCCCCCCGGTACGTAGTTGTATATTCTTAGTTGTGGGTCCTTCTAGTTGCGGCATGTGGGACACCGCCTCCGCGTGGCTCGATGAGCACTGCCATGTCCACACCCAGGATTCGAACTGACGAAACCCTGGGCCACCTGCAGCGGAGCACGCGAACTTAACCACTCGGCCACGGGGCCGGCCCCTGAGAAAAGTCTTTCTTATTCTTAGACTATAAATACAAAATATTTTATAATATCACCATGCAGTTCCTCAAAGGACTGCATTTTATAGAACTTATTCACACAAAGCCTTAAAATGGTACCATGAACCACCAGTTGGCAACTAGGGATGATTTTGCCCTCCAGAGGACATTTGGCCTTGTCTGCAGACACATTTGGTCTACACACTGGGTGTGTGCTACTGACATCTCGTGGGGAGAGGCCAGGGATACAGCTAAATCTTCTGCAATGCACAGGACAGTCCTCTGTCCCCTCCAACAAAGAATTACCTAGCCCCAAATGTCAGTCAATAGTGATGAGGTTGAGAAAACCTGCCATAAACCCTCTCTCCTCCCTGGCTGCTCAGATCCCTGTTGTTTTGGTCTTATGTATATTATAGAATATTGAAAAGACTGAGTGAGATGGGAAAAAAAGAAAAAGGGAACTGGATAAGGACATTTTGGTAAGTTGGAGAAAACCATTTTACTCCATTGGTACTATCCTTAATTCAGTCCCTGTAATTTACTTCCAAAAGCTTAAATTTAACAAACATCATTTTACACAGTACACCAGAAAAAGAGTTAGAATATTGGAGAAAAAAAAACCTGGCAAACATTGGTACGCTACTAAGGGACAGAAGCATGAAGACACTAATTATTATGTAAATGCCTTTATTTGAACTAATACATTGCTACCAGATTACATCACTTTTCAGAGTTAGAGTAACATTATGATCCTGAAAACTATAGCAAACAGCTTGACAAAGCAAGAGTACATTAAGTCCTACATATATATTTTTATTTTTTAGTGCCCACATCTCCTTGTCTTAGGTGTAAAATTAGAAAATTTATTGTACACTTAGCAAACTTGGCCTACTGTGTCCTAAGTTCTGAGCACACTCTCTCCTCAAAATGTCATAGTCAACAGCATTTTAAATCTAAAGAGAGAGTTTGATGATACAGGTTTTAAAACAAATAAGCATATATTGAACAAAGTGTTTTAAGACAAAATATGTCAATTGTTTACAGCTTGGGTGTGAGAGGGAAGATGCAAATTCAAGGTACATTTTTCCTCTACCTATAATGTGTGTTTTCTACTTACTTGAAGACCCCTTAAAAAAGTAGCAAAATCAGCAGTCTTATTTAATGTAATCAAAATATTCTTAAATGTACAAAAAAGGATCATGTAGAAAGAATACTGTAAAAAGATACTGATTTTAAGAATAAAAGAATATGAAAAGCTTCTATTACATTCTGCACAGCCAGTTACTTCTGCAAATTTTCAGTACTATAAAGATAAGCAAAGGATACTCATATCCAAATACCCTCTGACCACAGTTCTCAAATAGGAACTAGCACACTGGGTGGAAAGCAAAATTATTGTAATAATATTCATATCCAATCATCTAAGCAAGTCCCAGGAGTTGGACATTCTAAGAGGGAGAAAGATACATAGAGAGAAATAACATACAGCAACTGGGAATGTCAAGGGCAGCAACCTAGGAGGAGAGAGTAAATGATTTGGCTATAAGCACATTTCAGGTGTGCCTGACAGATCCAACTTTGACTATGGGAAAGAGGAGTTGTTTTTATTAAAACTCTTTCCCCCGAGGGCTCTCATGATGAGCTAGTCTTGTTAATCAAAACCAAAAGTCCTTTAAATTGATCAACAGTTCCTTAAGCCACGAACACTTCACCTGGAAATAGCTGACCTAATCATGCACCTGGGAGCAAGGTTGTTTTTATCCGTATTGGTTATTTTACACTCTCTTCATTCCCCTGCCCATCAGGCATGCAAACACGGTCATAACCATCTTGGGCTTCACTTCCACAAGGTCTTCAGGGAGGGCGTACACCCTGGCTCCAATTCTTCTGGCCATTGACACTGCGTACCTATTTTTTGAGGAAACAAAAATTAAGATGAAACTCTTGTCAGTCAAGGACAAAATATGAGACATCTATTTCCTCTTATATAATCATTTGCCTGGAATGCAAAACTTCTGTATCTAAAGTTCAAATCAGAATGACTTCACTTTTTGTTGTTTTGTTTTATTTGTTGTTGAGGTCACTCTTAAGTGACACCAGGTTTTCAAGCTCTACTATTTGGGACTGACAATACTTATTCACTCCTTTTCTTCAATAAGAAATAAGAATGAATTTTGGAGCACTGACGAATTGATATGAAAATGAAAAAAATATATATAATTACCCAGATTGGCTGTACAATCAGTGTTGATATGTAATAACAGACACTCTTATGTGATCTTAGAGATATGGGGTGGAAAATTATGCCAGATGCAAAATCCACGTTGCTTTGGTAGATGCAGTGAGTACTTCCAAATATTCACGGGAGAGGAGAGAGTCTACATGGTACCTGGAGAGAGCGGCCAGAACGAGGAATGGAAATGGTAGACAAGAGAAGGGAAGAAAGAACTGACGTGTTCAGCTGGGGAAATTTGCAGGAGCACACCTCAATTAATACACGAGGCATTTCTAGGTGTTTTGTGTCAGGAATCTTTAAAGATGATCAAGTTTATGGAAAAGGAAGTTTCGAGAGTTCTCCATATATTATGGATATTAAGTCTTTATTATATATGCTACAAATATTTTTAAAGGAGGGAAGAAATGGTGTGCCTAACTCCAAAGCTTGATGGTAGTGCTTGTTAGTCTATGAAGCCTTGCTGTGGACTAATTTTCAGTGTTTACTAGTAAAGCTTTCATGGGTTGCCCATGAAACCTGGTCACAGTCTAGGTCTTCAGTGAAGAAGGGAAGAGACAGGTGGAAAAGACCTTCTCAATATTGTTGAAATGCAAGAAACTTCCAAGGCATAGTCTCAGCTGAGGGTTAAGCATCCTGCCCATTTAGGCACCAAGATAGTAAACTTCACATATGTAGTAATGGTGATCTATGCACAGTAACAGAGACATCAGTGGGTAATACATTTTAAAAAAGAGAGAGAGAGACAGAAAAATACTCTTACCTGAGGCAAGAATATCCCTGGCTGATTTTTGCCTTGTTTTAACTTTGTAGCTGAGTTGCATTAGAACGTACACCACATTATTTCTGTAATCCACTAAAGCAACAGCTGAATGACCACCTACTAGGTCAGGCACAATACCAGGCTCTTATATATTGCATTCATTTCAAAATCTCTAAGGTAAGTATTATTGCTCCTATTTTACTGATGAGGCATCTGAGGCTCAAAGAGGTTTCCCCCAGGTGACACCATTTTTAAGTCGCAGAACCTTAATGAGAATGCAGATCTGCCTGGCTACAAAGCCCACGCTCTTGCCAGGATCTTACGCAGTGTCCCTTACTTGGCATTATTGTGCTTGTCATCTTCTGTTAGATTGCCACTCTTAACGAGGTCATAGTTTATGCAGCCTGGCTGGATGGCGTCAATCAAATCCACAACTGCCAAACTGGAGCTGATCGTCTTGTCCTAGTGCAAAAGGACAATAAATCTGAGAATTTCAACATGTACAAATTAACATGTGATTAATTATATAAAGTTGCCAAAAACAAAGCCCAGTGAATTAAAAAAGAGTCTTGCCATTAGCCCAACAATAATTTTCACTCACAAAGAAACCGAAGATTGTCCTTTCAAACTACAGATACTTTCTAGCAAACACAATGTTTATCAGTCAAATATGAAATTCTTACCTTAAAACTCTGAATGGAAGTTGATTTTCCAGCTTCACTCAATGTTCTATTCACCCAGCTCACAATGATGTCGTCATTAGCTTTCTGACCATCTCCCAGATCTTCCAGGACATTAAGGGTATATCTAAAAGAAGCAAAGAAAAGATCCCAATCTACTTTATGAGAAAAAATGCAACATTAGAAAGATGCTTTATCTTCCATTTCTCTTATTCCTTAGGGTTGAAAGACTAAAGATTTAATGGAAAGAGATTCACACTATATACAAAAAATATCTATATTTCAAGTAGTGGTGGCTTGCTCCTGATCTCCCATTTGCAGTGGTGGGGGGGAGATTTTCAGTGCTTTAATGAGCAAGCCCAACAGTCTACTGCAGGCACATTTTGTACTAGTCCAACAGTGGTAATGACTCAAGCTCTGCTTTGGCTGGTACCCAGTCATAATGAATGCTTTTCAGCATTATAGTTAAGAGATCTTTTTCAAATGGATACGTGAGATGTTCATAAATTTTACTATTTTTTTATTCACTGACACTAAATGAAGCTCAAGTCTATGTGTCAGGCTTCCTATGAAAAAGAAAGAAATATGCACAGCTCTGCTGCATAACTTTCACAGAGGCGTCTCCCACGGAATATCCTACATATCTTCATTACTTAAGCTTACTTCAGAGTCTAAATACAAAATTTTCAAAGGTGTAGTCATTGACACATTTGCTTCAAATTAATAAGGACTAGACCACAGAACTGTATTATAGTGAAGCTTAAACAGCTAAAATGGTGTACTGTACCTTCTCATCAGCTGCCAGACTAAAGCTAAAGTCAGGGTTTGGTTCCCATCATTCAGGTCTTGCCCTCCAATGCCTACCAGGGAGAATTTGGCAGGATGCTTCCCTAACTCAACAGCATAGTTGCAGTTTTCTAGCTGCAAACACACAAAGTAAATGGTTAAAGATTTTCATTTATTTAATCTGTGTACGTGTTTGTGTGTATATGTGTGTGCGTGCACTTGACGCTAGGTGCTTAGCATACAAAAATAAATAAGACACAGTTACTATCCTCAAGAAGTTCAGAGTTAAGAGTTTTCAAACAAACAGAGAATCTGAATAGACCAATCACAAGTAAAGAGACTGACACAATCAACACCGCGCCCCCCCTCCAAAAAACCCCCAAAAGTCCAGGACCAGATGGCTTCTCTGGTAAATTCCACCAAACAGTTGAAGGAAATTTAATACCCATCCTTTTCAAACTCTTCCAAAAAATCGAAGAGGAGGGGAAGCTTCCTAACTCACTCTTCCAGGGGAACATCACCCTGGTACCAAAACCAGACAAGAACAACACAAAAAAGGAAAATTATAGGCCAATATCACTGATGAACACAGACGCAAAAATCCTCAACAAAATATTAGCAAATCGAATACAGCAATACATTAAAAGGATCATACACCATGATCAAGTGGGATTTATTCCAGGGATGCAGGGATGGGTCTACATCCACAAATCAACCAATGTGATACACCACATTAACAAAATGAGGAATAAAAACCACATGATCATCTCAATAGATGCTGAGAAAGCATTTGAGACAATCCAACAGCCATTTATGATAAAAACTCTCAATAAAATGGGTATAGAAGGAAAGTACCTCAACATAATAAAGGCCATATATGAAAAGCCCATAGCCAACATCATACTCAATGGTGAAAAACTGAAAGCTATTCCTCTAAGAACAGGAACAAGACAAGGATATCCACTATTACTACTCTTCTCCAACATAATATTGGAAGTCCTAACTAGAGCAATTAGGCAAGAAAAAGAAATAAAAGGGATCCAAATTGGAAAGGAAGAGGTAAAACTGTCACTATTTGGGAATTACACGTCTATATATAGAAAACCCTAAAGAGTCCATCAAAAAAACCATTAGAAATAATTAACAAATACAGCAACGTTGCAGGGTACAAAATCAACATACAAAAATCAGTTGCATTTCTGTATACTAACAACAAAATAGCAGAAAGAGAAATCAACAACACAATCCCATTTACAATCGCAACAAAAAGAATAAAATACTAGGAGTAAACTTAACCAAGGAGTTGAAAGACCTATACACTGAAAGCTATGAGACATTATTGAAAGAAATCAAAGACATAAGGAAACGGAAAGATATTCCATGCTCATGGATTGGAAGAATAAACATAGTTAAAATGTCCATATTATCTAAAGCAATCTATAGATTCAATGCAATCCCAATCAGAATCCCAATCACATTCTTTACAGAAATAGAACAAAGAATCTTAGAATTTATATGGAACGACAAAAGATCCTGAATAGCCAAAGCAATCCTAGAAAAAAGAACAAAGCTAGAGGTATCACACTCCCTGATTTCAAAATATACTCCCTGTAAGCAAAACAGCATGGTATTGGTAGACAGACACACAGATCAATGGAACAGAATTGAGAGCCCAGAAATAAACCTACACATCTATGGACAGCTAATTTTTGACAAGGGAACCAAAAACACACAATAGAGAAAGGAAATTCTCTTCAATAAATGGTTTTGGGAAAACTGGACAGCCACACTCAAAAGAAAGAAAGTAGACCATTATTTTATACCATACACAAAAATTAACTCAAAACGGATTAAAGACTTGAATGTAAGACTTGAAACTATAAGACTCCTGAAGAAAACATAGGCAGTATGCTCTCTGACATTGGTCTTAGCAGTATCTTTTTGAATATCGCATCTCCTTAGGCAATGGAAACAAAAGAAAAAATAAACAAATGGGACTACACCAAACTAAAAAGCTTCTGCACGGCAAAGGAAACCATCAACAAAGTGAAGACAACGTACCAACTGGGAGAAAATATTTGCAAATCATATATTTGATAAGTGGTTAATATCCAAAATATATAAAGAACTCATACTCAACAACAAAAAAACAAACAATGCGATCGAAAAATGGGCAAAGGTAATTTTTCCAAAGAAGATATACAAATGGCCAACAGGGACAAGAAAAGATGCTCAACATCACTAATCATCAGGGAAATGCAAATAAAAACTACAATGAGATTTCACCTCACACTCGTCAGAATGGCTATTATTAAAAAGACAAGAAATAACAATTATTGGAGAGGATGTGGAGACAAGGGAACCCTTCTGAACTGCTGGTGGGAATGCAAATTGGTGCCGCCACTACAGAGAAAAACAGTGTGGAGGTTTCTCAAAAATTTAAAAATAGAAACACCATACGATCCAGCTATTCCACTGCTGGGTATTAATCCAAAGAACACAAAAACACTAATTTGAAAAGATATATGCACCCTTATGTTCATTGCAGCATTATTCACAATAGCTAAGACTTGGAAACAACCTAAGTGCCCATCAACGGATGAACAGACAAAGAAGACGTGGTATATATACAATGGAGTACTACTCAGTCATAAAAAGGATGAAACCTTGCCATTTGTGACAACATAGATGGACCTTGAGGGTATTACGCTAAGTGAAATAAGTCTGACAGAGTAAGACAATTACTCTATGACTTCACTCATATATGGAAGATAAACAAACAAACACATAGACATGGAGAACAGACTAATGGTTACCAGAGGGGAAGAGGTTGGGGGGAGGGTGAAAGGGGTAAAGGGGCACATGTGTATGGCGACAGACGCCAACTAGACTTTTGGTGGAGAACATGATGTAGTGTATATGGAAGGTGAAATATAATGATGTACACCTGAAATTTATATAATGTTATAGACCAGTGTGACTTAAATAAAAAATTAAAAAATAAAGAAATAAAGTTAACATAGGTATCTTATTAATGGCATGGAGATCATCAGCATTTGAATGTTTAAAGATCAGGCCAAGAGCGTTTAAGTATAAAAGCAGTGTATATAATGGTAGTTGTGTGCAAATATGATTATACAAGCCTAACATATCTTACTTGGTAGGAGTATATATTTTATCAATCCTCTATGAAAGCAAGACATAATAATAAAAAAACTTATTCCATAAATAAGAGTTTTCAAACAAAAGAAACAAATTGAGAATAAAAATAGTCTGTAACAAATATATGCAGCAACTTAATTATCTACCTTTTTCATGTTGGCTCCAAGCTTTGGGTATGGAGGTTTATTAACCTTACTCCAGTCAACAGGAACTTTAATTCGTTCATAGAGCTGTAAGATTACCAGGGCATCTTGCAGGTCACTAACGATTTAAAAATTATTTGATCAGTGTTTTCAGACAGCTAGGCCTTTGTTTCCATAAAAATCTAACACTACTCTACTAACCCAGACATATAAAACCATAGACAATACCCAAGACTCATATTTTCTACCAATCTGCACAGAAAATAGAGCTAACTTCACCCAATTCACCTAAAAATATTTATTTAGAGTTTATTGTTTGCAAGGTACTGTTCTAGAAGCTGGGCACACAGGACAAAAATCCTTGGCCTTACATTAGAGTGCAGAGAGAAAAGACAATAAACATGTATATGGCTAAACGGATAAAATGATTTTGGGGTGTATATAAGGGCTATGAAGAAAAAATGAACTAGGGTTAGAGGTCAGGGAGTGGTAGGTGGTGGGTCAGGGTCGGAATGAGTTGCTGGAATATAGTAAGAGAGTAACATTCCAGGTTGAGAGAACAGCGAGCACAAAGGCCTCGAGGCATCATGGATGATCTACTTAAGGTGTTCCCTGGTCTCTGTTTCAAAATATAAAGTATCTGTTCCCTAGCATGTTAGAAAGACATTTATATATTCTTTTACTTAATGTTAATGATCATGTAAAGAAAGAATCTGGGCTTTTATGTATTCGGAAAATGATAATGGAAGTCACCACTCAACATTTTCCAACATAAATAATCACTACAAACTAACATTTAGAAAATGTTTAGAGCTGTAATTAATTGTGCAGCATCCATTCCTGAGGTTCCTACTGTTTACAATAGCAGGAGGAAGGCTTACGCATAGAGATGGTTCACATGGGGGTTAACACCCAGAGAGTTCATCCAGTTACGGAAGGTTCTTTCTTCACGAGTTTCTCCTATTAAGAATAATCACAAAATTTGCATATTCATTAAACACCTTGCATATGTGCACATAATATCAACCCATATGTAAGATTATTTTATTTCCTCTGTACAGATCTCGACGTTTCCACCATATGAATCTCAAGGATTCTAAATACATTCTCTCTAGATACATGCTTATCTTTTTAATTTCTTGAATTTATTTTCAAGAACGCAACCTTATAACCATTTAAGCAATTTAGAGGCTTATGAACCTCTTACAGTCTCCTTCCCTCTCTAATCCTTCTTCAATTATCTCCCAAAATTCCCATACCTCAAAAGTAACTGCTGTTATCAGTTTAGTTTATATTTTAAAAATCTGCTATGGTCACATGAACCTCTATACTAATATTAATTTATGTCTTCTGTCTATCCTTTTTTTTTTTGCTGAGGAAGATTCACCCTGAGCTAACATCCGTGCCAATCTTCCTTTATTCTTTAGTATGTGGGCGGCCAGCACAGCATGGCCACTAGCAGAGTGGTGTAGGTCTGTGCCTGGGAACCGAACCCAGGCTGCTGAGGTGGAGCACGCTGTACTTAACCACTAGGCCACTGGGGCTGGCCCTCTTTTCATCTTTAAATGCTAAGCTACACACGAATAGTCCTTTTGCATGCCTATATTACAGCAACAAATTACTTGAAACTTCAGAAGCATAAAATTTAAGGACTTTATAGTAATGCCAGTGGATATTCAACAAACTATTATTTACATTTGTTAATTTTTAAATACCATACTTCATGCATATATAATCTGGAAAAGGTAGTCTCCGCCTTTCCCACACTTAAACAAATAGTTACTATACACTATTTTATTTTTTGAGTAGGTAAGTGGGAAAGGAACTGGGGCTAGTTCCAGTTAGTCTGACTGTGGACAAGTGAAACATAAATACAGTATATTTATAGGTCAAATTTTATGCATATCTGCATTTTTCTGGTGTGAGGTTTAAAAAGTGATCTAATTCTAAAATATTAAGATAAAACATTGGTTTACTAAGTGGCCTTAAATTAAGTGACCCCAGACTACTTTACTTGAAAAGTTCTCCTGTATCATCCCTTTCTATCAGCTGCCACTTTTTCCTCAGCCCTTGGGGGTACTTTTAGCAGATACCTGCTCAGGGAAAGTGGATGAGGAAACTCACTAAATCAAGGAAATCTTCACTGCTTATGTATTTCTACCCTGTAGTCCCACACCTTAGAATTTGAGGAATCTTTCGTTACCTTCTAACAGAGTCCAGTCAATATCCTGGTTCTCTGGCTTAGTTAGTGCCGGGTATTTATTAAACAGGTTAGCCACGAAGGCTAAGTTCAGTTTGGGGTTTCCACTGACAACATCAGCAGGGGTAACAAACTGTCTGCAACCTAATTTGTCTGCTTGTTGAAGCATACTTTCAGCTCTCTTCAAATCATCTGTTTCCTGTTGAAGTAAAATAAGAAGACATTTTTTAAAAAGCCATACTAAATATATAGAAATGTTGCTCTACAATGATAGGCTGGATCTACAATTCCGCTTTCTCTTACCCAACATAGGATACTTATTATAAAATTGTTTTGAATGCAAAAAAAATTTTTTAAGTTGGTTGTGCTGGATATGCAGTACCTTGAAAATACCCTAGATGGCGCCAGATCATATAACTAAGGACAGAACACATTTAACTCAAGGCATTATATCTCTCACGCCAAAACGCATCAAGAAAAAAGGTAAAACTCTTCACATTTTTAAATTAGGCCCCAAAAAAGGTGTAAGGCTGAAAAATATGAAGGAATTATGAGAAAAAAATTTAAAAATAATACTAAGTATAGCAGGTTCCAATAATTTAATTACAGGTTTAAATTGCATATTTCAAATTGTAGTTTTTCTCTTCAACTATTTTTTTGTTTTATTTTACTTAACTTTTCCATCCACGAAGTAAAGGTGTCCATTTCTGTAAAGAATACTTACTTTCAACTAATTCCTATGACTCCTAACTTGCTACCTTCTTCCCCATTCTTTTTTTCCTGGAAAGATTCACGCTGATCTCTCGATTGACATAGGGTTTGGTGAAGAATTTGTTATAGATCCAATGATTTCAGACCGATGTAAAAAATAGTTTCTAAGGAGCCCGCCATTCCCACCTCCTAATGCTAAAAGTAAAAACCTGGAGCTGCAGGAGGAGCAACTGCTTGTGGATTTTCCGTTTGCAGCAACCTACTCCTGGAAATGGCCAAAGCAGTGCTCTTGGCAGTTACTACTGACGTCTCCACCCCAGTATGCCCCAGGGCAAAAGTAGAACTTCTGGAAAACAGTGTCATGTGAAAAAGGTTTTATAATTGGGGGGAAAAGAAAAGAGATAAAGGAAATTTGAGAAATGCTATAAACCAATGCTGCTCTGAATGTATAATTTGACAGTCTTAACTCTGTCTTTAATGTGTGATGCTATCTTTAACTAGTTTTTTAATCTCCGGTGAGGTGCCTTGATTGTACAGGACTCCAGAACAATGTGTGTTTATTGTTACCCTTCATTGTTAACCTCATCTGTATCAAGGGTAACCTGAGCAGGTGAGTTTCATATTTAACATACAGACAAAAATATAAGCACACCAGTCAGTTACAAACTCAGTTCTGGTAAGGGCAGTGTAAACAGTTTAGCCAGTGTTATCCACTCAATCCTACTGCACGATAGGCTGGGAATGTGGATTTTTAAAATTAGTAGAATGCATTCCATATCTAATGGGTACAAGGAACCACAGGATCCTAGAAACTTGAGACTAAATAATCTAGGCCAACTCCTTACTTTATGAATGAGCAAAGTGAGATCCAATCTTGGGAGGAACTTGTCCAAAGTGACTGAACAAATGAGTGACGTAACCAGGGAACATGGTCCATGACAGCGATTCCCCAAAGTGGATTTCAGGGGTCAGGAATTTGTAAACATATTCACACTACTCTTAACACAGGAATATGCCAGACACAGATATGAATATGCAATTATTAAATCTATCACTGTGATTACAATCCGAATACTTGGAAAAGGTTAGTCTCTTGTGCTTATTTCCCCACAATTACTTTGAATATTTTATGCCATCCATATAAACCAATGCCACCATAATTATGGAACTCACCAATGAACTATCAACTAAATCAAAGCTAGTCTTTCTGCCTCTGAATTACACCTACGGCAGTAAGTTTTATAATAATATTTAAAATTGCCAACACCACTACATGCAATTATAAAGATTCTTGTTTTTATAAGAAATTGACAATAATTTTGTAAGGCTGTAGAATTCAAAAGAAACACCTATACTTACATTGAAACCCGACATGTTAATATCTATCCGTGGTTCACCTTCCTTTTGTCCTTTCGGTGCAATTTGATTGAGAAGATGGAAATAGGCTTTGGAATCCTACAAATGAATTGAAAATGTCAGTGAGATCACATTTACAAAGAATGAATGTATCCTATTGTCCCATGTTTGGAAGGATATTTGCATTGGATTTTGTGAGAATAGATGGCACAAATCTCTTGTCTTCTAATATAATAGATCTTTTCCCCAGAAAAGTCCATCTCTCTGGCTTTATGTCTGTCTTGAATATAGATGGACCAAACTTTGTCATGACTTTACAATTTTATTGAAGTCATCAACAGAATAACGCTAGTAAACACATAACTAGTTCTGTACCTTCACTGAATTACTGAAGTCAAAAAGCTTGGTACATAACACAAGCAAGAAAAAAAAGTAGGAGAGCAGAAATCCAGGAAGCATAGGGAAAGAGAAAATAAACAGGTTACATCATTACAAAGCACAATATATACCATAACCTGTGGAGAAGAGATTAGCTGGATTAAAGATTATTTAATTGTAAATTTAAATGACAAAAATGTTTAAACGAGTAACACTTGAGTTGGTGAAATAACATTTAACCCTTTATGATCTGAACACATTTATCCAAATACGCTTCTCTTTTTGTTTTAAGCTATGGTACTCTTTCATCACTTGAACACTTGGAATCTCAATACCTAGAACAAAGTGGCATTGCTCATATCAGGGGTGGGCTGGCAGGACACTCCACAGAACACAACTTGAAAACCATTGTACCAGTGCAAATGCTTAATATGGGTCTTCGATTCACATGTCAAGTAAAATTCTGCCTCTCTGGAATACGAGAGGACAGGAACTGGAGTCAAGATTCCTTCATCCTGCTATATCCAAAGGCCACCTTCCCAGCTATTATAGTTTTCTATTACTGAGCCTTGACAGTCCGGACAGTCTATAAAGGAATGATTCTCATAGTAAACTCCACAGAATATGTGCATCCTCACCCCCAGGGAAGTTGTTCAATATGCAGATGAGTGGATCCGACTCCAGACCTACCAAATAGGAATCTCCAGGAGCTGCCCAGAAAGTTGCATCTTACACGAGCTACCCAAGTTGAGTTTGATACACTTGCCATAAATGATTCTAAGGGGGAAAATCAGGTGAGTGAAAGCCATTTCAGACCAATTCGTAAAAAGCAAACCCAGATCCTACCCTTAGTGGGCATGGGATTTACCCCTCAGGAACAGTGCATTACAGTTGTGAAAGTGCTTTCACGTAAACAGTTACCCACTAAAGGCACATAAACAACTCACAATCTAACAGAAAAACAGGTGAAGAGCAGACCCAGCAGTCTGTATTTACTACCGGGAAAAGGGCTTTACAGGTGAAAATTAGAACTTGAACACAGATAAATTGGAAGTTCCTTTTCACATTACCAAGCAATACTTTGCTTCTTAAAAATATTCAAAGCAGGCTTCATTTTTAAATAAGATTTCCTTTTGTACATTTCAAATATGGCTTAGACACAATATCCATTTACGAATAGTTTTCAGGAACTCATCTAATGCATAAGGCCAATATGCCTGGCTAGTCATGTGTAAGTTAAAAGAAGGGATGGGGCCAGTTGGTCTTATAATTTGGGGGCTATCCTTAATTTTCACTGATGAAATCAGGAGCGCAACTATCCCATTACTTCCTCTCACCACTAAACAAATTGATATGATCACAATTGTCATAGCCCTCTTGGGTCAGGGACAGCTGGTGAAGATCCCCGCGTTTGTGCCCTGTGTTCCAACATCCGGATTGGAGAGAGTCGAGTCAGTTAATGAGAGCCCCACCATATCTGCTAGGGTAATTTCGGCCCTCTCTCCCTGAGGGGCCAAAGGCAACATGCGGTAAATAACTGTCACCAATGTCTTCCGCCCTTGCTGGTTTTTCCCTACTGCTCATGGAGAGCAGTGAGGGCCAAAATTCCATTCAACACAAGAAATCTTTGCGGGTCTTTTATGCGCCAGGTGTCGTGTTAGAGGCGGGCTTTAAGAGGAGGGCACTGGGCCAGGGGCTGAGGAAGGAGGCATATACATCCGTAAGAGCTATCACTATCCTCAAGAACTCAACATCTGAAGGAGGCAGCGCACCACAGGAAAGGAGTCAAACAAGAAAGGGAAAGGGGAATCTTGAGGCCCGTTCTCTCTCTTCTAGGTCTTTACTAACAGGTACACCTAGGACTAAGAAAGGCAGTTAGGAATAGAATAGTCATGGCTCATCCTTTCATACTCCATGTTCAACAGTAGGCAAACATAAAATGTTAAGACCATAATATATTTACCCTTTTCCACTAAATGAAAGCTAGTCCTTGTACTAGGGCTGTTTACTGGTCTCCACCTCTCTACTGAAATCTATCATCAGAGCCAAGAGGCAACAAGACTTGGCGATTACTGGTAGGATTTCCCTCTGTTATGGTGGGATGAAATCTCCCAAGTCATTATATGCCCCCAAAGTGTTAATGGTTCTTTGCAGTTACCTTGATGTCAGCACTAAAGTTGTTGATTTTTTGCCACCCCGAGTTTTCCAAATGAAAGTTTGCCCATCGAAGCAGAAGCTCTTCTGGAGACAATTTCATAAGCTCCTCCAAAGTCTCGCCATCTCGAAGTAAAGCAGCCAAGGCTGTAAGAAAAAAACCCCCACAACCAACATATTGTATGATAATGGTCAATTACAAGTTCATTCAGTCTTTTGACATTCTGTTAAGTATCGAGGTGCAAAAAAATTGTATGACTAGAAAACTAGTGCAAAAATCAAGTAGTTCTTGATTTTCAGGTACTCATAGTCTAATAAAAAAGATAAACAGGGGCTGGCCCAGTGGCATAGTGGTTAACTTTGTGTGCTCTGCTTTGGTGGTCCAGGGTTTGTGGGTTTGGATCCTGGGCATGGACCTACACACTGCTCATCAAGCCATGCTGTGACAGTGTCCCACATACAAAATAGAGGAAAACTGGCACAGATATTAGCTCAGGAACAGTCTTCCTCACCAATATATATATATGTGTATATGTGTGTGTGTGTGTGTGTGTATAGGTACTTTTGAGTAGATTAAAAGTGTAAGTGCAATAAAGTCTTGAAAGTGCAAAAGTATTATCATGGATAAAAGTGAAAAATAAGACTGTTGACAAGACACTCTGGGACCTTGAAAATACTGAGAACCCCAAATATATATTCTTCCCCCAAAGCAAATGAAGATTACAATGGTGATTTATGAAACAAAATATAAATATTTGGAGTAGTGCTTAATATTTTAAACTTTATCTGGAGAGGATAACGTAGCCCTTCCTAAGACCCCATGTCAATTGTATTGCACATGCGTATGCTCATATATTCTATGAATCCATATGCGATGTGACACAAAAACCTATGCTGTAAGAAGGATGATGCTTCTGCTGGTTCAGGAAATAGGAGGCCATCAAGGGCAGGTTAGAATATTTTTGAAGAGGTCTAAATCCATGAGAGAATATGAAAAGTATTAAAAATAATAGGAGCTGGTGCACAGTGGTAGAGCTGAGGGTGGTGATGGGGTGGGGCTGTGTGGGCAGAGCAGAAAAGAATAAATATCACGTTTGGAGACCTTGGGGAAGTTCCCCAAACTCACTGTGCTTTTCTGTCTTTATTGTAAAATGAATTCTAAAGTGCCAGACAAATGTTAATTACTACTAGAGAAGAAAGTTATAATTAGGCTGTTTTCCTGAATAACACTATATAGCATTACCTTTGGTTAATTCTAGTTACCATCTAATCACCTCAATTAAGTGAAAGCATGACAGTCTCCATGACTAGAAAAAATAACCAATAAACAACTTCCAAAATAGTGACTGTGTTCCATTACCTTCATTCCTGCTTAATTCAATGTCAGCAAACAAACCGATCTTAATGATCTGCCAGAGCAGTCCCAAAACCAGGTGAGGTTTCCCAGCCCGCAAATCCTCTGCACCAATGTTCACAACGTGACATCCAATGGCAGAAGCAGAGTTCAGTGCCAAGTTCAAGTTTTCCTGCAAGACAGCCAATTTAAACACTTGCTTCTTGACCTTTCCATTTTGTAGGAGTCTACTTCTCCCCTCACTGAAAACAACACTCAATGAGGAAATTAATACCTCGTATTAATTTTGTATGATCCAGAGAAAACAAACACCAGATTTTGGTGTTAAAAGCATAGCTCAAACAAATCTCAGGCTTATTGCTTTTGTCTTTTCCAGAATTCCACGGGAAGTTAACTTGGTATTTTCATTTGATCCCTTTTGAAATACACTGACACTAAAGGAAAAGGCCGAGTGACTGGAATAAGTACATCCATGTGAGTTGTGTTGTATTTCTGAAAATGCCTCGATGAGTCTGTTGCATACTCCTGAAAGAGTTCTAGAAGTTCTCAATCTCCACATCCCAAGAGGTGCTCTTGCCTGAGGGAATTTTGCTAATAGTGTAATACTCACTTGATGGAAAAGAAAAACGCTCCTTTCCTTAAGTATGCTAACTAATTAAGAGCTTAAAGATTTTTGCTTATTTCTGCATGTTTGTACACAATATGTAAGGAAAAGAATCCAGAGGGTTAGACCTGGATTTGAACTTCAGTTCTAACATTAACCTCAAGCAAGCTCGAAAACTTGAGTCCCAGCTCTCTTCTTTGTAAAATCTGAATAATAATCCTAAACTCAGAGTTGTTATAAGAAATAAATGAGAAGATACGAAGTGCAGAGCCTATGGTCTATATAATAGGTCCTCAAACAGTAGTTTCATGGAAGAGGGAAGGGAGAACAACGCATACTTGAATGATGAAGGGTGTAAGTTTCTTCTTGTTGATTGCTCTTTCATCAATTGTATCAGGAACTGAAAGGTTGATCATTTTACTGAAACACAAATTAAAGAATGAATTGGTTTACTTTTAAAAAGTCTGTAAATATTCACAAATATTTTAAGTCTTATTATAAACATGTCTCTCATGTAATCTGAAAAAATAAACGCAATATGACTTTTATCATGTTGATCACAAAAAACTATACATATGAAAAATGCAAATTTTAAAAAAAGGCCAAAATATTTACAGTAGTAGGGTATTCCTGAGTTGGGGATTGGGGAATATTTGCTCATTTTAATTTTTTGGTATTTTCCACATTATTTTATAAGAATGAGTAACTGGGATATTGAGAAAAACTTTATTGAATAAGTGTTAAAAAGATAAAATCCCACAATAAAATTGTGTCTTTTCTAGATTATATAATTCAGAACTTAAAATTACCATCTATCCACAAAGAGGTAAAATTAGTTGAGCAGGAGATTCTTCATTCACCAAATATCTGAGTGCCTAAATGATGAGCTAGGGGCTGTATTTGGTGCTGATAATACAGTGGTGAGAGAAAGAAAGGTTACACAAACTAGACTAGAATCTGTGACTTATTAAGGAAGAATCTTATTTGGTGAAATTTGGAGTTAGCTCTAACATTTTAGATGTTTATAATGCTCCTTCAAACTTATTCTGCATAGGGAAAACCATGCTTCTTTCTTTGCAAAATATAAATATTAAATAAATAGTACTATATGATAATCTCTTTCTATCAAAACACATGGGGAATTATTTCTTTAGTGCTTATAAATGGACAAAATAGGAGATATCTTGCATTTTTAACATCAGCTTTTCAAACAACCAAAATGACCTTATTGTAAAAAACCAGATTTTATATATTGTACACTGTCATCTGAAATCTATCTATTTCACTGTTCTAAGCACTCTAAATGTAGCCACTTGTGCTCGCAATAGCCCTGGGAGGTAAGTACAATAATATGGGGATCATAATAGATGGAAACTGACAGGCAAAGGGGCTGAATAGCTTGATTACAGTTACACAGCTACTGAGTGGCAGACCCTGAATATGAACCCAGGCAGACTGACTATGGAGCATGCTCTTAACCACTGAGCTACATTGCCTTAATAAAAAGGTGCAAAAACGGACAAAGTGTTGATAATCTTCTATCATTTCTGCCAAGATGCTGTTGGCTCTAGGGAAGCAGCAGTGACAAATGCATTTTTCAGAAATAAGCAATTGGAGAGTGAGAACTGAAGAGTAGTTTCTTTTTTTCTTTTGGAAGCTATGGTACTTTAGAATAAAGAGATACTGACACACTTAAGTTCAACAAAGTTATAATGCTCTGCCTGCTTAGTGATGAGATGAAATTGAAAGCAGAGAGCTTCCCTACAAAGAGGTCCTCAGTCTAAATGACTGAGTTTTAGATTCTTTTTTTGTGTGTGTGAGGAAGATTGGCCCTGAGCTAACATCTGTTGCCAATCTTCCTCTTTTTGCTTGAGGAAGGTTGTTGCTGAGCTAACATCTGTGCCAATCTTCCTCTATTTTATATGTGGGATGCCACCACAGTGTGGCTTAACCAGCAGTGCTAGGTGTGCACCCGGGATCTGAACCTGTGAACCCTGGGCCTCCGAAGCAGAATGCCCGAACTTAACCACTATGCCATGGGGCCGGCCCCTAGATTCATATTTTGATAGTGGCTTCACAGACAGACCTAGAGATGAAATGAAATGAGCAGAACCTAGACAATTTTCATTTCTAATTATTTCCCGAAGTGAAGCTGTCAAGCACCCAGAAACAAATATGTCAATTACGTGGAAGACTATTTTCAGCAATCTGGACATAACAATAAGCCAATATCTTACCAAAGCACAATTCCATCACCAACAGCTTTGAACAGGTCATCAGTATTTGGGTTCATTGGTATAACATGTCTGCAATCAGGATCATTTTCCAAGGCTTTGTTTATCCAGTTAACAAAAGCATATTTTTCTTCCTCTAAAATTACGTTGAATAACAAGAAATCAGTTCATCCTCTAGGTTAAATATTTGACTCCAAAGCCTAAAATAGTTGTACAGTTGTGCTGACTATTAATATGTCACAAACATATGGTTATTCTCTTTGGAAACCCAGACACTTGAATGCAACACAGTGGCTATTAGGAATTACAAAGTTAACAAAAAGAATAGAGCAGGGTTAACTGAGCCTTAGAGGAGTTACAAAATTCTTTAAGAATTATATTTATATTACCATAGAACTCTACTGTAATAAAGCCTATCATTGCACATACTGTATCATGTTTTTTGCAAGCTAACAAAGCCATACAATAAAGACTTATAATGCCTTTATGGCAAGTATTAGTCCCAAGTCCAAATACAGGTCACAAAAGACATCTACTGTATTCTTGATAAGGAGGCAATGTTTTTCTAGAGCCCCATGGTGGCACTGGAGCATGCACTCTACTTAGGTCATTGTGTTAACCTAATGCACGTAAAACGATTACCTGAGTAAGAATGCTGGGTTCCTTCACTGGACAGCTCTGACGTTCCTCCCAGAGCACAAATCCCTTCTTTCCTGTTGATCGCTTTGCGAAAGGTTTTGGCAATATCACTGCTTTTTACCTCTTGGAAAATCTATTAATTAAAATATGTTGTTGATTCACCATTAATTTTAAATCAAGCACAATAAGCATATTTATCTTCTTTATACTCTGATCACCTACATTTTCCTCCATAGGTGATGAGTGTTAAGAGATATGGAAAGCTGGGCTTGAGTTTTCAAAATGCTAAACAAATACTACAATACTGCTCTTGAAAAGGAAGCGTCAGAAAGTCAATTGCACACACTTGTCAAAAACATTAAGTGCCACATGCATTGAACTCGCTTTAAGCCAAAAGCTAGCGTGGGTCAAAGGCATAGGTACAACTGTAAGGCTTGGTGCTTTTCCTGGAGAGAAAAAGCTGAAGCATCCCCTTTCTTTAATCACAATTCTTAGTGTGAAGAAAGATGAAAACCTATGACTCAATCAAAATAACTAGTTTTTGGTACAGTGGGGTAGCTCTGTAAGAGTGTGCTCAGTCAAAATGTATAGAATAATGTGCAAAAATGTGTTAAGTTGGCAGCAACAGATGACTATTGTCATCTGGACAGAAACGAGGCTGTCCAGTGATTGTCTTGTTTGAGCATTTACGAAGTCCAGCTTCTCTTCACAATAAGGAACATGGCTAACGAAATTAACTTGTACTTTCTAATTGTACAAGAGCAGGGTGTAACAAAGCAAAGTTCACACGCTACACTCTAACCACTTGGTTGAATGAATGGACATTCTAAAGGACTGTCTGTATATTCCTTAAATACTGGAACTTACCTAACTCCAAATTTGTTCCTGATCTACCAATGTGCAGGGCTAAATTAGCCACTGCCAGTAAAACAAGAGCAAGATGTACCATCTTCATAAATATTTCTTTAAAAGATGTTTAGAACTCATAAGTGGACTTAGCGAAAGAAATTTATGACCCTAACGCAAAAGTTGCTGAACAAATAGAAAATAGGTCAAAGGCCTTTGGCATTATTGACAAGTACATACACACACACATTTCAGGAGGTACAGCCTATGTGTAAGTTCAGAGAACAGGGTCAAAATATCTAGCGGTTCAGGGTGAATCCGTGAGAGCAGGCACGAGTAGAAGCTGAAATTCAGCCCATGCTCCACTACCCAAGCCTTGTGTCTTGTACAAGACTGTGTCAGGCAGAAAGCAGGAGTGCCTTTTTATACTTAGTCTTTCCAGGATGGCATTTTTTAAATAATTAATCCACCCAGAGACAGTGACTTTTTCTAACTGCTAAAAGGGTTGCTGTAGGTGTTGTCAGCGGTCCCATCACAAAGTCATCTTTTCTTGTTATGTTTCTTAAATATTGACTTTCCTTGGACTCATAAACCTAATTTTATTTAGGAAAATAGTAAACAGTAAGTTTTACAAAAATCAAGCTTACTCAGTTTCCATAGCTGTGGTTTCATGCTATACCTGTAAGTTCAGAGGTAGAATTTTAGAATGGATGTGTGTGTGTCTAGGTCTGTATATGGATGTAGACACACATACATACTGACTACTGTAAATACTGCATACAACCAAGGAAATCACTCTTCCTCCTTTTAGGCCATTATACTGACTCTTGTTAAGTAGCAATAGTATGGAGCTGACTCATGCACTCTGGTTAACCTTCAAATTATTAAAGTTACTTTTACTTACACTCTGATTTTTTTAGTCCAAGTTTAATTTCACTTAATTTACCTTAACTTTCAAGCCAAGATTACACAACAAAATATTTATCCGGGAACGTGGTGATCTTAACTGTGATGCATTTTGCTCCCAGAGCTCCCCCTGTGATAACTGCATATCTGCTCAGCGAAAAAATAGTATTCACTATTCTACCTCATTCTTCATTTGGTAAAACATTGTCTAGTAAATTACAATCTAAATGTGTGAATTTCCTCAAGACTGACATACCATCAATCACTGGAATGACAAAAAATGTCCAAAATGTTACTGGAGTTTCTGCCTCCAAATGACACATGGAAACTTATTTTTCTTATTACGACTACTTTTGCCTCTAAAAATTAAGTTGTTTCCATGATCCCAGTTTCAACTGAAAAATAAATCCAACTTGTATACATCATGGGAAAGAGGAATAATACAAATTATAATAAAAAAAAGAACATCTGCTATATGATATCCTAACGCAATTACTTACACGGCTCTCGTTAAACTCCTGATACTTGGGAATGACATACAAAGTTGCAATTAAATTAATTTTCAACTGTCTCACAGAAGTTACATGACTTTCATTTTCTAAATACTTTTAAATAAATTATTGCAGTCAAGCTCAAATTTTCCGTTTCATAGTATTTTCTTCTGCTCCTTAAATTAAAAAAAGTTAAAAGATAAGAGCTAATTGAAGATCTAATCTATTAAACTGATTCACTAGACAAGAATTTGCATTTTATTTCCTACTTTAGTAAAGAAATTGCTTGAGTGGATGATAAAGCTATTTGAGTATAAGCCTTGGTTTAACAAGAATCTCTGAAATCAGAGATACACAAGGCCAACTACTGTGCTGGAGTCTTCTCAATGAATCTTTTCAAAGCGGCCTGTTGCGGTACTAACGAGCTCACTGGTTCATGCTGTTTTCCCTCCATGAGGAAGGACTTGCTTTATCACGCGTCAACTCCTAGTATACACTGTCCTATACATCTTTTCCAGTCTCTTTTATGGAGTACATATGTTTCTTATTCCTTTTAAAAGTTTCATCACCTTTCTAGCTCAGCACAGGAGTAGTGGCCAAACCAAAGCAACCCAGAGGCATATGACTTGAGAGAAGAAGGAAAGATTTCAGAAAAAATTGCAAAAAAATATTGACTGGCTTCCAGTGTTTGAGGTTTGCTTCCAAAGTAGCAGGTTTGAATTTTTCCTTTTCTTGGAATCCGTTGTAGGCCTAACCTTAGTAATAATAGGAAAAGAACACTACTTTTTAAAAAAATAGAAATAGCTACTCCAACAACTAACACCTATACACTACATAGCGTTTGCTACATAGCTGGCACTGGTCTAAGCATTTTACTTGTATGAAGTTATTTAATCCTATGAGGTCGACACTATTAGTAAAAGTCTTAAAACAGGTCAACAACTTATTACCATTATGCAAGGGCAAGTTTCTCACTGTGAAAATAAGAGTTTATTGCAGACATCTCTGCTGAAAGAAACTGACATACAGTCTTTTCACAGATGCAGAAAAAACCCCTATTATCTTGTAAGTATAAAAATCTAGTAATTTAGTTTTGAAATACTTAGAAGAAACAAAATCAAGGTATTAAATTTAATTTTAATGTTTGAAGTTTACATATAATTTAGGGACTCTTTTCTACCCTATATATATATATTCTTCTCCAAAATTAACGTAAACTGGTTTTGTTTGTAGGCTGGTTTGCAATTAACAGCTCTTAAGCAGCAATTTAAATAAAAAACCAAAACCTAACATGCAAGAACATGTTTATTTTCATTTCCTTATGTTAATATCTGACAGGAATAATGTGCTTCCTCCTTCTCAGGTAACTAAGATCTACCCATATTTTGTACAACAATTTGTAAGATGTTTCACTGATGACAAAGCAGAGGGGAATGGACAGACATTTGTTTAAACGCCCTTCTTTCTCTCGGTACAGTCATGGTGGTATCATTCTGAAACTTCAGGCAGGTTATTTTACTGTCCTTCATATTTCCAGTTTCTTGAATAGAAAGGAGGTAACTAGAAGAAGCAACTAGTCTCCTGTGTAATGTTGGGCAAGTCATTTCTTCCTTTTTCAGGAACCCAGGCTTTTTTTTTTTAATTTGAAAAATGAAGGAGTAGGAACGTATTGATTCCTTCTAATTCTAAAATGTACATTTTAACCTAAAATGTTCTTGTTAATATTTTACTTTTTAAAAAATCCCTGATGATGCTAAATCATGCATGTTCTCTACTTTTTAAGAATATACTAAGATAATCACAACTCTTCACTCAAAAGCCACAAACGGCTGTGCAGAAACTGCAACGTTTCAAAACACACAAAATTAAATATTTCCCTAAGATCATTTTTCTTAATGACACTTTCAGAATTTTATCCTTAACAATACTGGCACACTGCAAATCTTAATGATTTAAGTCTATTCTTTTCACTAGATTAAAAAATTCTGAGCAGTAAATTATATCAAAATGAACCCATCATAGTTAACTGCTGCTCTAAGCTGCTTTAAATTCACAAACATGCAGTTACAAGGGGAGCAAGTTATACATCAGAGGACATGCAAGTACTCATATTGCAAGTCAATTGCAACTTACTATTGAACACAGAATTCAAAACAAAAGGCTTTGGCAATAACTGGAGACAAAAACGGTGGGGAGGAAATCAGTATTTCGAAAGATGACGACAAGAACTATATCATGATAATTATGACACACGTTTGCATTTTTACAACAGTAACTCCCCCCACAAAATGCTATCAGCTAAGTAGACATCATTACTTAGTCAAGTTGCTTCTTGAACTCTTACGGTGTTCTAAAGGAGTTAATTCTAATTGGAGAGAACATATCAGAATTCCACTTGCTATAGTGAGCCGTGTTTACCTACGGGAGTATATGTTATCATTTCAGGTGTCTTGGGCAAAAATAAACCATGGAGAAGGAGGACAGGAGTGCTAGGGACTTTGTGACAAATATTAGGCACTAATTATCTGTTTGTAATATACTTTCAGGAATGCCTAATTAGATCTAGTCAAACTCAGCCTTAAATTAATAATAAATAAAAACAATAAAATCTTAAGGGTGTTCTTAACTGAGGGAAGAGGCCACATCTATTCCTTAACACGTACCTCAAATATTTTGTCAACGAATACTGACTGAAAATGGCGTATGTCTAGAAAATCTAGACCTTGCACACCAGTAGCTAAAAGCAGTCAGCTTCAGTAATGAGCGTCACACACACACACACACACACGCTCCAAGCACTGAGTACAGAACAATAAACGAGGTGCTCGGGGTTCGAAGATTAAATCAGCCCCTAACCTTCAAGAGTATTTGATACTAGAGAAGAAAACAATTTTAAATGCCTCTTCCAATGGACTAAAAAGATATGCTTCTAACTTTTAATTATCAAAATTATCATCCTAGAGAAAATGGTACAGTTAAATACTACTACCATAAGAGTAGCATACATCTTTTTAATCAGAAAGTTCAACTCAGGAAGCTTCCAAGACTGTGAGTCAGGGTGTGTCATTAAAATTTGGGAGCACACCGTTCTCCGAGGGAGACAGAAGGAGCCCTTCAGGATGTCATGTAGCACCTTGAAAACTCTCCTTTTAATGACGCCCCCAAAGGGGACTGCTCAGCTTACACAGTGAGCAATGTGTGCTATTTTTGATTCTTTTTCTCAATTCTTTTCTTAAGATAATCTAAAAAAATTTAGTGGGTAAGATGAGAGAAATAGTATTAGTTATAACAGTACGAATATGATATATTTAGGAACTTAATATGATAGGGCTTATGACTATAAGATCCCACTAGACAAACGAATAATCGTTCCTTGTAATAAGGGTGGATTTTCACATACTTACATAAACAAATTCGTCAAAGCTTATCTTCCCATCTTTATTCCTGTCACCATCCAGCATGAGTTTTTGAATAATTTCTCTCACTTTATATCCCGGTAATGGCATATTAGCTTCCTTGAAAAGCTCATGAAGTTCGTAGTCACAAATGAATCCATTGCTGTTGAGATCTTTGTAAAAAGGTAGAGCAAGCAAAAAAGAAAAAGAAGTTTTAGGAGAAATAAGTTAACCTTTTAGAGTATTTTTCTTCACTTGAGGCTCAGTTCATTAGCTCGCCTAAATAACAACGTTTTCCTTTCTTATTGTTTGGTACCTAAGGTCATTTGAAATGAAAATGCAAATTTTAACTGAAAGAGCATGGTTTTACAACACGTTTCCTGTATTTTAAACAGTGTATGAGTAGCTTTACTTAAAAATAGCATCCCTATTATTAAAAAAAATAGTTGTTTAATAAAATTATTATTAAATCATGAAGCTGACAGGACTTTAAAAAAAATTAATAGATTATACACCAATAAAACACTGCCATGGTATAAAACAATTTCTATTGTGGCTATTTAAGGGTTTTATACCCCTTACTCTTCCATTAGTCCTACAGAATAGTTTATGAATTAATGCTGTTTATATTACAAAGCAAACCTGAAATTAAGCTACCATCTTCAGCCCCAACTTTTTCTTCTAGTTAATGGAAATAAACATTAATCCAAGAAAACCATAGAGTTCATAAAAATAAACGCAGTCTTGAGTAATGCAAATGTTTAACATGACATTTTTGATTGCTACAACTGGGGGTGTGGGGTGGGGAGAGGATGCTCCTGGAATCCAGTGTGTAGACACCAAGGATGCTGCTAAATATCCTACAATGCATATGACCCCCTCTTGCCCTGACTGCAACACCGAATTATGCAGCTCAAATTGTCAATAGTGCTGAAGCTGAGTAACCCCAGGTTATAGTGACAGGTTGGGGAGGGGATGCTAGTGGGGGTGCTATTTCGACAGAATGGTCAAGGGTGGCTACTTTGATGAGGACATATTTGAATGAAGACTTACAGGAGGTAAGGGAGCAAATCATGTGGGTATCTAGGGGAAGAGATTCAGGTAGAGGAAAGAGCAAATGCAAAGTCTGCGATGTGGAAGAGTGTCTGGTGTGTTTTGGGAACAGCAAAGATACAGTATGACTTGAGCAGAGTGAGCACAGGAGAAAATGAGAGATGAGGTCAGGGAGCTGATCATAAAAGCTCTTATAGGCCAAGGAACATACTCTGGCTTTTATTTTGAGTGCAATCTAAGCGTGATTCATATTAGCCAATTTTTGCCAATTATTAAAACACTAAATGAAGTCTTCTACATGAAACCATTTCCCCAATACTCTGAAAGCTGATGAAATTCTATGTCTAGTTTCAACGAAGTATACTTCTGGAGTCAAACAAATTTTCTCAAACATAGATTATTATATTTGAATCCATCAATTAAAATATCTATACTCTTAAAACATCATCCTCAAACTACCCAACACTTCTAAAAATCACTAATATTTCCTTCAGGGTAAAGCATTTAATTCCCCTAGGGTACATCTTCACTTTCTTTGCTTCGAATTTATAAAAGGTCATACGTCAAACTCTTTATTAGAAAATAATCCAGCAACAACATCTGCAGTTGCTAAAAAGAACAAAGTAATCCACATGATGCTGTGGCAGGATTTTAGCAACTTTTGATAAATAAAATTCTTGGATTTAAATATACCTTCTCCCATGCCTATACCAATCTGTTTCTCTCATTTTCTTTAAATTCAGGTTAAAATAAAGCGCTGTACTAAGGAGTAAGCGTGGCATAGTGAAAGATACACAGCATAGGTGAAGCGACACAACAAATGGGAGTAACGTAACAGGATCTCTTTTCATCTTAGCTACTAATTTGCACAATTCACCTCCCCAGGTCTTAGTTTTTTCATCTGTAAAAGGAGTGCTTTGGATCTAATGATCTCCAAGGTCCCTTTTTGGCTCTAACACACTTTGATTGGAAATTCAAGTACACAGGATCTCACAAACCACACACAGACACACTTTTTTTCTTTAAAAAAACTGGAGATATCATAAGACATATTAAAAACAAATATAGAGTAATAACATTCTGATGACTACTACACCTGATTATCTAAATACAATAGTCCTTCAGTTTTATATCTTTATTGAAAGAGGTAGCTTATTCCTTGCAACTATCAAAACGTTGTCCACTTCAGCAATTTCTGATAGAAAGAGATTTTTAAATGTATTCTACTTTTCCCTGACTTCTGAAATGACGTTATCTGAGCATAATTTAATCTGCTTATTTACTCCAGTTTAGACCTAGCATACCTAGTAAAAGGTATTTAATTGTTCTTTTTGTATTCTCAGTGATATACTAGAAGTGGAAGGTAGAGATGTTTAAAAATAAATATTGGAGAACTATAATGAATTCAGAGCTGCATGAAACTGACCAAGGCCCTGAGAGTGTAGTCTATCTGGCAGTTTATTCACGTTAGGCGGAACAGAGGTGCTGGCAATGGGGAGAACTACTACTTGCGTGAACCCTCTCTGAAATAAGCTCTCTTGAGCATTAATTAGAAGTTCACTGATGTGATTAAAAGATGCTAGGAAGTAGCCACCCTAAAATATAACCAACATAAAATAACCACATGCGGAAACTCCATTTTGAAGTAAGAGTAGTAATAACAGATGCTTTTAGTAACTGATAGGAACATTTTAAAGGGGGTTGGAGGAATAAGAACTTGTCATTACACGACAATCTTATTAGTTTGCAAATTTCTGGATAAAGATTCTTCTAAATTTTGTTATCTCCCAGCCCAATATGTAGCACAGTACCTTGCATATAACAAAGCAATGGGAAAAATTATTTTTGTAGAACCAGTGATTCTCAAGTATTAACCAGGAAAAGAATGCTTCATCTACTGAGAATTTTAAAAACAAAATTAAACAAACAACAGTGACAAAAAATACAGAAATAGCACTAAAAGACTGAATAGCAATTCATCAGGAAACCATAACGACAGAAATATCCCTTAAATAACATTCAATCTCATTCCCTTTGTTCTAATCCTGTCCCCACCCAGTAGCCTTCAGATCTGTAATTTGGTTTTCTAAGTGGACACACCCACCAAGGAAGACCCAAGTAGACAACCAGCGATGGCTGTCAGGTCAGGATCTCTCTCTCATTCTAAATCTGGAAACCTGCTTTGGCTTTATTAAGAAATACTGTGTGCATTTGTTTAGCATGAGTCAACCTCTGGAGCAAAGTGAGTACCTACTCTGTGGCAGGTACTGAGCCAGATACTAAAGATACAGAAATTTATCAGACAGAATCCCTGGTTCTTACTTGAAACTGTAGCTTCAAAATCCTTGCTAAAACGTTGAGTCAATTGGAATATGTATCCTATATCTTTCTTGAGATGGGAAAAGAATCATTGCCCACGTCATCCAGTTTTACATATTTTAAGAGTTTTACCTATTCTGTAATTTTTCCACATTTTATCAGCAGATCTAGCTTGTACAACCTCATGTGATCAAAGGCATTCTAGTGTTAGTACTAGTAAATTATAGCAAGCCTTTCTTAGAGCTCCTAAATCATATCTCTTGAAGAAAACAATTTCAATTTCAATAGGAAGGCAGAGGGAGCCTAAAAAGGCGGTTTGCAATTAATTTTACAAAATCTCCCAGCTGGTAAAGTACTTGAAAGACAAAATAGGGTGCAATTATTTTTAAAGAGTTTTATGCTAATTTTATTTCCAGTCCCCAGCCAACACACACACACACACACACACACACACATCCTTAAACAATATCAGAGATCTAAAGTGCTGTGCTTTGGAAGGCCAAAAAACAACATTGCACAATGGCAATTTAGAAAGATTCTATCTCATAAGCAACGTTATTAGCTGGGAGCTCAACATTATGTTTGACGGTGAACTTTTCCTATTCTGAGTTTTGACGTAAACATGAGAATTTCATAATAAACTGACCTAAAAAAACACAGACCTAGATTGAAAACAGTTTTAACAACTGGAAACTAAAATCACAACTTCCTGGCATGATGATGGTTTTTTATTTTCTCATTAAAGCTGCCAATATTCTGGAACCCCTTTCTGGCTCATGTGCCACTTTTTCATTGACTACACATTGGCACGGGGTGGAACAGATTCTGCAGTGCACAGACTCTTCTGTTCCAGCACCACATTTTCAACCACCTGATAAAGTAGATATTATCATACAGCCTGTATTATCTAGAGCACTCTCAATGTTTCCACAAGCACGTCTCAACATTTTGCTTCAGAAAACATGGTCAGTATGGGCAGAGAGTAGCAGGCGGTAGGAGAGAAGAAACTCCACCTACGCACTGAAGAAAGTTCCCGTAGAAAGTAAAGAGCTAAATTTCAATCAAGCGACTATGTGTCCTTATTTTTAAAGAAAAATCACTATACTTGAAAAAATCACTAAGAGGCTCCCAATGCCGCCCCGGAGAGGCCTGTCTTTCATATTGGCTACTGAATTCATCAGAAAGAGACCAACTGTTTGTAACAACAGATTCAGTCTGTCTCTGTGTCTCTCTCTCCCTGATGACACATGTAGGTTCACAGTTGCATTCTGTTTTAAAAGAAACCTCCTTATGCTGTTCTACTAAGTATTATTTTAAATGCTAGTTAACTCTCCCAACACCCTCCCCCCAAGTGATCTTAAAGTAAATAAACTTATTATACAGCCATGTCCCTGCAGAAGTTTGAATCACACCAAGAATGCATATCCTTAAAAGGAAATGTTTTCCCTCCCCTTGCATCCTGTTATTTAAGCTATTTTAAGTACTTGTCTGGAGAAAGCTGAGCCAGAATTCAAGTGGTTTTGATTTTAGCTGCTGTTTTACACTGCCCATGTCCAGGTGGTATGCGGTGCAATCGATCACTTCAAACGCATCTTTTGGGGTGCTACTTTGTGTTATAAATCTGACAGTAAAAACGACTGGGATTTCCTTTGACCTCCAGGTTGTGTGTGTGCGTGTGTTGCTTTAACCATCCTTGAATCTGTTTAAATCTAGCGTCTTTCTTTATAAAGAGGTCGCATGTGTGTGCCCTCATCTGCAACACATATGCAACCTCTTTACTAACCCACTACAGACAGGGCTCATTTGGACTTAAAGAAGAAAACCAACCAAGTGCGGATGCACGTCCTTTCAGAAAAGCGGGGTTTAAAAGTTCCACTCAGTTTAACCAATGTATTCCACAAATTTTTTGCACTAAAAATAATGACAAAAGGAATCTATACATCTAACAGTAATGGATTTACACACACACACGCATGATCTTGAATGCCTATGAAAGCACACGAAATATTGATTTAAAAGACTCAGCCAAAAGACTTGTGCAGAAGAATTTAGATTATATTCCACCCTAAGATCTAAGCAGTAAAGTCAAGCTTTCATTAGGCATTAAAACCTTAGAAAAGGCAGCTGCTAAACATCTCCAGATGCTTAGCTAAACACGGGTTTTGCCTTTCACAGCTTTTACCTTTTGAGGTAGCTCGTTCCAGCAAATATAAGAGGCAGTTTAATGAGACCCAGCTAAGGGTAGAATAGAGGTCGTTACCTAAGAGCTCATCCAAATACCGGATCCCCAAAGGTGGAGGTCAAGTACAGCGAAGGCTGGACAGGTTAAGAGGGCTGAGACCAGGCAATCAAAAATGTCATCTATCAATCCTTTTCCAACTCATAATTTCCAGCAATTTGGCCATCATTTTCCGCTTGTTGCCACTCTCTAGCTTTAAAAATACATACACACCGACACACACGCTCACGAGTGCACACACACACACTTATACTCCTATCCTCCACGCCATTAAAACATGTTTTTCAGGCTACCCCGAGACCTTCATTTGTAATATTCCATCGATAATTAACCAGATGGCACGGTGAAAGAGCACTGGTTAGTTTGTTTATTTTTTCTGTTGCGCTATAGATTTTATTTTTTAAGTCTTAATTAAACCAATATGCCCTGGTACAGTTTCATTGAACACTACAAGTAAATTAAACCACCATCCTTTTTGTGGCATCATCCTGACGTGGTTTTTATATACTAGAGAATATGAAGTAATTTGAAACAACTCAATTTCCTCAGATGAGAAAATCTGGTACAACTATAACACCATAACTAAAAATATTTGGCTTAGTTTGATGGGCGGCCTCAAAGGAATATACCCACACTATTCCTAGTCATTTATGAAACCCCATTATTCTTTCATTTCAAAAGTGCTGAATTCACATTAAAAATAAAAAGCTTAGTAGCAATTGCTTAGGAGAGAAAAAAGTCAGATATAAGCGTTTAGAAGACTAAAGTCAAACTGAAAAGATTTATATTACACGAATTTATCTTTATGCCAGGTAATCATCCAAATGACCCCCAGCTGCCACAACAAGATGAAAGTCTCAAAACGTAGAAGACATTTTCTAGTTGGTAAAATATTTACTTCCTAAGTGTTCTGAAAAGTTTTATTCATTTGTCTTTAGAAAGAACTTATGCAGCATTGCAGCATTTAAATTAAAACAGAAACATTATGAAGTAGGAAAAAATGAGAGCAAAGGCTTCTGCTATCCCAGTGGGAAATACTGGAAACAAATGTTGAGAAAGTTAAAATAATTTAATGAAAATATACTGCTTGGAGCTTAACACTAAGCAGGTGCAGAAAGTGTGCGAAAGGAGAACTTCAAATCCTAATACTCAATTTATTGCTAGTAAAGAGAGTTTCAAAGCACTATTAATTGATTGCACAAAGCCTATGATTAGTGATAATTACAGAGATTTTCTCCACACACTATGATTTTGCTGAATTTCTAAAGAGATAATCAAGGCTATTATTGTTAATAGATGGAAAAATCATATAATGATTTCCATATTTTGTCACAATTGAACTGAGACAAAGTAGTCCTCCCTACCCTACCCACCAAAATAAGAAAAAATTGTCCCTGACAGGAAAATAAGTTACAGAGCTTGTTTTTAAAATCTAGTTTCCTTGAATGAAAGAAAAAGGATTTCCATAACACCTTTGACAGTTGCCGGAGGGCTCCATAACCAACAACAACTAAAAACTACAAAGATTTTAAAGGAAAATCAAAAGATTCAGCTGGGTCTTTAAACACTTTTCTAAAAGACAAACTACGCACAAGCCTTATGCTGAAAATACATATAAATTTTATGCGCTACAATGTAAATGGCCAAAACCTGTAGTAATAAATTCCACTATGATGAAAATCTTCATAACAAAGGCCCTTTGAGTCTACAGCTGATAATGACAAAGTCCCAGTAGATGAACAGACTGTATATAATTCCTCGGGATTCAATCAGTTAAATATTTATTGAGAACTTAACATGTGTGCATCACTGAGCTAGATACTGAAGGGGGAATACAAAAGAATAATATGCGGAACAGGCATTTGGACTCCAGAATTCCTGTTTACAGCATGTAGAGTAATAAGAGTCTGCATATCTTAGGAATATATGCCTGGTAGGGACTTCAATGAGACATATAGTCCAACCTTCTACCTTTGGGAAGCTGCCTACCCTAAACCCCCCAAGACGTATGACTTAAAATAAGACAGTGGTTCTACAATGACCCTTTCTTGCAGTCCAAACTCTAAATGAGCCCTCACTTAGTGCAATTTAACCCCATTTCCTCCATGAAGATAATTGGTCAACCCTCTTTATATCATTAAGCTTTCAAGGAGCAACTCAGCTCTTTTACTGATGAAAGTATTCCAGTTCCATCAGGTAAACAATATTTGAATTAGCTTTAATTTCTAAAAAATATCGCATACAAATATTTCCAAGATGCTGCACGTGAGAACAAGGCCTGTATTCAACAATAAACATTTATTTGAGGAGGTGAGGTCTTGAAGATTAAACAATAGCAACAATAAGTTATGGTCCCTACCCCAAAATTGTATTCATAAGGAAACAAATCAGGCTGCCCCCAACACTGAAAGATGAATGTAAATAAAACAGAAGGTTCAAAAGAAATGCAATCCTAAACACCATGATAAGGCAATTTCTATAAAATAATGATATTTTAAAAATCTTGCAACCAAGAATTCACCTGCTATTTTTTTCATAGTCAATCTAATATCAGACTGGGTAGTACCCTTCTTACAGTAAGTGGTATCTATGGTAAATTAATCGACTGCCTTTTTTCATACAGACACACAAAATTGTGTTAGATTTAGGACTATTCGATTTTTTTCTAGTTAGAATTCTGATGGGATTATGAATAGTCACTCTGGCTGTCCCAAGACATGCTGTTACTACTAAATGCCTTCAGAGAAAATGTTGATTTTCCACATAGGTCAAAGAGTAGATTCTGATTTAAATAACAAATTATTATGATCTAACTTTATATGCTTTAAACAAGGAGATACCAAATAGTGACACAGTCTACCTCTCTAAGCACATGTTGACTTATACATACATCAATAATCAGTTCTCACCCTGTTTTCTCATTATCTTCTACTGACTTGACCTGAGCACTGAAATTTGGAACGTAAATACTATAAACTGCTTCCAAAGCTACTAAATTCTAAGACATGTTATACGATGTTAAAAGGATAAACCAAATGGCATGCTTTGCCTCTCCATCTTAGCCAGATGCTTTAGTTTAACGTGAGAAGGTAGAACAGTCGCCTTTATCCAAAGGCACAGAATCCATGAAAAAGGCAATAAAGCCAAGGGTTTTAACATTTTCAGGGGTCACACATCCCTTTGAGAGTGTGGTAAAAGCTCCAAATCCTCTCCTCAGAAAATACGATACATTAAATACTATAACGACGCAGTTTGTCTAAAAATTTTAGGAGCCACAGCAGCCCCCAGTTAAGGACTGCGACCCTGGACTAAAAACCTCTGACCATAATAGATAGTAGATATAATCAGAACTAATACAGTTTAAAGCATAACTTCTAAAACTTTATCCCACCAATTTAACTATCTTGCCCTAAGGTTCATGATTAACCATTCATTTAAGGTTTTAGAGTAATAATTTTGATTAGGGCTAAAGATTGCTTTACTATAGTTACACTACAAAAATTACTTACCAACTTTTGCAAAGGCCTCTTTGAGCTCATCAAGCTCATCTTTGGAAATCTGAGTGGTAGCCATCTCATCCATTTAAAGAAGATCTAAAGAGAAACCAAAAAGGTTTAAGACTTTCAAAAATTTGGGGGATGAATATATTATAGTCACTCCTGCGAAATTCTCATCTCAGGGATAATTTAAACAGAAATGCAAACTACTAAAACCTCTGAATAGGTTCCCACATTTGTAGCTACAGCCATAATAAAAGCAAGATGAGAAGTCATCTTTTACCAAAAATTATTCAGAAAAAAATATTTCTGAATCTTCCTTCTGAGGCCAAAATCTTATATTACGTTCAAAGAGTATAAGGAAGGGCCAAGGTACGCAACAATGACACGAAAGAGACACATAATAGAAATTCTTGGTGATATGTGTCAAAACTAAAAGTCAACATTATGTGACCAAAGATTCATGTAAAATAGAACTTTTCCATTAAGCCTTTATCTATCTATCTATCTATCTATCTATCTATCTATCCATCCATCCATCTATCCATCTTACTGGCTATTTCCATTTTTTCTGCCTTATTGAGATATAATTGACATATAATATTGTGAAAGCAAGGTGAACACCGTGATGATTTGATATTCATATATATTGTGAAATGGTTACCACAATAAGGTAAGTGAACATCCATTACCTCACATCGTTACCATTTTTTCCATTAGGCCACATTAAAATCACTCACTGTGAAAACACTGATTTTCAAATAGCATCCTAACACCTATCAGTCACTCCCATTAAAGAAGGAGGCAACGAAAACAAATTCTATTTGGCTTTGATATAGAAATACACACAGTGTGTGCTAATGAACACAGCCTCATGCACAGAACTAATTATATTATTTGAGTTTACACCCTCTGAGATTTGGTCCTATTTTACCTATTTAATCAACAGAGAGGGGTTGGCACACTATGGCCTATGGGCCACAATCTGGACCACCGCTTGTTTTTGTTGGTTTTTACAGATAAACATTTGCGGTCAATTTTGATGATAAGGCACATTAACTTTGAACCCCAATTAAGTGAAATGTTATGCCAGAATAAAAAGAATTCCATCCTTCTCATCAGTAGATCTATATTTCCAAAACAAAGTACTCAATTATTATTATATTTTGAATTTTGTCAGTAAAAATTTGTGGAAATAATATATTTTATCCTTGATATTAAACAATACGACATTCTTGATGTTTTTGCCTCTTGGCGCACAATATTTATGATTTGGACCTTCACAGAGAAATTTTACTGAGCCTTGCAATAAAGAAAAGAGGTCTGTATCACAATGGATGATCCCCAAATATGAACGAACCTATTAACAATTTTGGGACAGAAGGAAATGAAAACGATTGTGTGTTGCCTTTTTTGGCTTTGTTTTCTTCTCTCTTTTGATCTTTTTTTAAGGACTTTACCTTTTAGAATTGTTTTAGGTTCACAGCAAAACTGAGCAGGACGTACAGAGAATTCAGTTCCCATACACCCCCCTGCACTCACACACACATAGGCTCCCCCATTATTAAGACCTCCCACCAGAGTGGTACAATTGTTACAGGTGATGAACCTACATTGACCCATCATTATCACCCAAAGGCCAGAGTTCACATTAGGTTCACTCTTGGTGTTGTACATAGCATGGGTTTTGACAAATATATAATGACATACCTCCACCATCAAAGTACCAGACAGAATAGTTTCACTGCCCTAAATGTGTTGCCTTTTCAAAAAAGTATTCTATGTGTTAAATTTCACAAACTATACAAAATACAAATTTGAGATCTTATATTTATCCCTTTTAGACATTTTTAATAAAAGTTAAAAAACTACTCACCAACTCATCATTTTGCCATTCAGACTAATACTCAGTACAGAGAGGCTCTCAAGAGCGAGCTGGGCCACACCTGTCTTTTCACAGTCATAGCTGTCATCTCTAGAACCTACCACAGGCCCAGGCACACAGTAAGGCACTCACTAAAAGAGTACTTTAATAAACTCACCCATTCAACAACTATGTGCCAAGCACTACATTAGATAAATTCATATTCATATTAATTTCCTGAACCCTCACAACAGGCTTATGAGGTAAACAGTCTTACCTCCTTTTTTCTTCCTAGATAACTTAGGTTCAGAGGGACCACAGAACTGGAATTCAAACTCCGGTTTCTCAAATCTCTGAGAAGTTTTCAAATGACCATATGATACTATTAGCTAAGTTTCCACCATAATGCAATACACATTCACAATGACTGGTATTTTAAAAAATTAAATAAAAACAGACTTTTAAAAAACATGAAACATGGCCGGCCCAGTGGCATAGTGGTTAAGTTCACACGCTCCGATTTGGCAGCCCAGCTTCAGAGGTTCGGATCCCACATGGACCTAGCTAGCACTGTTCATCAAGCCATGCTGAGGCGGCATCTCACATAAAACAGAGGAAGACTGGAACAGATGTTAGCTCAGTGACAATCTTCCTCAAGCGAAAAGAGGAAGACTGGCAACAGATGTTAGCTCAGGGCCAATCTTCCTCAACAAAATACAAAAACCATAAAACAAAATTTGCCTGTTCACAAACTTTTCTTACCTATGATTTTAAGATGACACTAAAGACAGACAACTTCTCAGTAGCTAAGTTGAGTAAAAACACCTTTCAGAGGAGTTTCAGGATCTATAAGGTAAAGAAAGATCTTCAGTTAGGTATGAAGTCAGGTATTTTAAATATTAAGAGTAAAAACTGAATTTTCCTAAGTTAAACTGCAACCTAATGGCAGTACTTTTAAAAAGTATTCTATATTTTACTAATATAGTGTTCAACATTTCTGATTACAAAAATACTATATGGGATTTACTCCAATTTTCTTTACGCATATTTTAAGTAATCATGCTTTCAATACGAAATTATTCCCCATGTCCATGAATTATAGCACGTAGAACAATGGCACAGAAAGTCTGAAAGTGAGACCATCTCAGAAAATCCAAAACATGTGGCCTCTCCTTTATCTCTAAAGGTCCTTTCCAGTTTGGGCAGTTGCTGAGTAATAATCTAAAGTATGTGAGTTTAAAAAAAAGGCAATTGATTTTATTCTCATACTACTGTACCATTTCTATACAAGAGAAAATTAGACAGAGATGGCTCTGGACATACCCCCCCCCACTCCCGGCCTCCATCCCTGCTGACCGGTGGATCTGACTAAATCCTTCTCTCCCGAGTCTCCCCTGTGCAGGCAGCAGGGCTGAGCGGGGTAGAAATCTCTCTCCATCTTCTTCATACCCCTCCTCAACACGCATACGCTGCTATCCTCACACAATTTGACCGATATTTTAGGCATCTGTTATGTGCCTAGTTCCTGCCCTCAAGGAATTTACAATCTGGGGAAGTCAACATGTAAATAATTATAATTCGACACAAAGTAAATTAGCGGCTGCAGTAAAAAGTGTAGAAGGGGGAAAGGCTCTGGAGTTTCAGGATTATTGACTCCTCCCCAGGTAGGCCAGGAAAGCAGTACTTTTGTTCTTCCTACAAAATCAGGGAATACTTAGACCTCATAGAAATGATTTCAAGGCACCGGTTTACTTAAATAAAATTAATATAACACAGCATTTAAAAAAACAAGATATACTTTCAACTTTTCTAATTTCTTATCCCTAACTTGTCTTAATAAAACCCTAAAATGACTTCTTTTACACCTGTAACTCAGATTTTTCATCTACAGGAGACATTAAGACGCACGCCTGAATCAGAATACACAGAAGAGCTGGAGCGGGCATATACCCCCAAAACGACATTTCCAGGCAGCTTTGGTCCAGGACAACAGAATAGTTTAATTTAGGAGTCTCTCAGTTAAATAAACTCAATTTTATTTACCTAAATAATTATTTGAAAGTAAATAAATAAACGTTACCCTGAAGCACCTGAGCCCAAACTGAGAACCACAAAGTCAAATTTGAAAGGCTCACAGTATACGCTTTAGTCGATAAAAATCAAGATTTTTAAATTAGCTATTTAATGCAGATGTTTCCCCATTATGAATGAAAAAAGGTTTGTCCTTAAGACTACTCATAGGCACTTGACGGTATCTTTAAGGAAATCAAACAATTAAGCACTATCTTGGGAGAAAACATCACATTTAAGTAACTTAGGAAAGACGTCCAGATTTTTAAAAATTAAAATTTTACACACTAAAGTTGTGGAAGCTCTATTCCTCTTCAGGGGGCAGTCATTGTACTGTAGGGTCTTTTGCTCTCAAAGCAACTAAAACATCCAGACTGGGGCTTATGAAGCAAAACAGAGGATTTGCCATCATTGCTGCCCTGTAGACACTTCACCCGATCCGGAGCACCTGGAGCAAGCGGCCGTGCCTCACCCAAGGACGTAGTGTGCTGTAATGGGGAGGCTGCAGGGTGGGGGTGTGGAGTCACAAGACAGCAATTAATGTCCAGGCTCTGCTATTTCCTGGCAGTGTGTCCACGAGCAAGTTTATTTAATCTCTCTGAGCCTCAGTTTCTTCATTTGAAAATAGTGATAACACTATGTACCTGCTTCCCCAGGGTCCTCATGAACATTACAGATGGCTTATGTGAGGGCAGACGGTAAATTACGTACACAGTATTATACAACACCCTGAAATCCTTAATGAAAGAAAATGGGGAGTAAAAGAATGCCTAAGTAATTGTGCGAGGCTATATAAATATAAGGCATAGGTTCTACTGAGAAATTTTTAAATGGGATACATGAAAAGTTATCCCCTTTGCCCTATAATCATTGAATACAGAGTATAATAGATGTCATTCCTATATAAAAATTATAAGCTTTTAGTCGAAGTAATTTAAGAAGGATAGGCCTAAAGAAAACCCGTCAGCCACTTTTTACCCATGACTCAGTTTGGCTCCTTCATAAGGCCAGTTTCTAAACACAACTTGAAGAGCAGCCAGAAGATGTAAAAGAAAGAAATACAAATTTTACTTCAAATGTTTCAGGACCACTTTTAAAAACAGCTGACAGCTTTTCAATATGGTCACATTCTTCCTAATGTGCACATTTTTTTCATGAGCGATGAAAAATAAAAGGTGAAGAGGTAAAACGTAAATATTATTTGCTGAATAAAAGTTTAATTTCTTTTTTTAACTTAATTTCAGAGTACGTGATTGACAGGCAATAAGAAAGTCTGACTTTTGAAATATGTCCTTTTCCCCTGTCTGTCTTCCCACAAAAGTGAATTTTATTTACAGGGGCGGGGGAGGGGGGAGAGAGAGAGAGAGGGAGCGCTGATGTTAAAAAAATATATATATATATTTTCTCTCCATTTAAACTTAGCAAATGAAATGCTAATGAAAAATAAAAACTCCCAAGATCTCTGCATTTTTCTGAATTCTCTCATCTGCAAAGCACTTTGCTCCGTCCCAAATTCTGCTTCCTCCGGAGCTCCTGTGCCGCGTCCTCTATATAGGGAAAGCAGCAGGAAGAAAGCAAACTCTCTCACTCCCTAAACATCCGAGGCACAGGAAAACAGATTTTCAAATAAGGGAATAAAACAAAAGCAAACAAAACCTTGTTTGTTTGTTTTTTCATAAAAGGATATGGTGTACAACTGGGTCTGAATTCAGGGCGTCACCCATAGAGGAATCTTATGCCTATGAAGTCATCCCTAATTACAGAGTTTGACTAACAATACGGCAATTATGAAACCACTCCACTGGCTCACTTAACTATACTTAAACCCTGAACACAAATCTTTGCTGAGAAAGGTGTAGCTACAATTAACTACCTGAAACTATTACTCAAATTCTGAAAGGAATTCGATGCAGATGAGGAGGGGTGCCTGTTTTCATCCCCTAAAGCAATTCACCTTAGGAATGCAGCTGACTAAATAATCTATTTACTAATCTGTGTCATTCAGTACCATGTGGGTCAGGAGGCAGGGCACACACATTGGGAAACTCATCCATGGATAATTATAGTATGAACTTCATATTTTTTTCCTGAAATCGAAAGGCAACTAAAACGTAAAAGCAGAGGATATTCACCAAAGACTTTCTCCCAGCCGCTAGCATGCCCGGTAAGTAGAACTGGGAGAGGCTGATTACTTAAATCAGAGATTTGGCAACACGTACTGAAGCTCGTGTCATGCAGAAGAGAGCAACAAAGGGTGGACAAAACATGAAAGAACACATTATTTCACTATAAATTTTAAAAAAGCCATAGTCACTGCTATGTGTGAACAATTCAACAGTGGTCAACAAAAGAGTGTATTTGTCACCTTCCTTGGTCCAAAACAAGCCGTGCTTTGGAACACCCACTCTTCAGGAACCTACCTGGACCAACAGAAACTGCCACCCTGCCTCCTCCCTAGTTAGGTACGTCAACAGCATTAGTCTCCAGGCCAGATGGGTGTGCGCTACTCTGAGCTAAAGCTCACCTACTCTTGCCGTGATTACTCAAACTCCAGTCCCATGACTTTAGAAGATTTCTACTTGAATGTCTATCATATTCACCAACTTACTCATTTGCAGTCAAGCCTTAATTGAAGGCTTAGGATGTACCTGGCACTGTGTTGGGTGCTGCAGACATAGAGAACTAGGACCCAAAGTCCTCTTCTCTCGAAGAGCTTACTGTCTACTGGGGGAAACAGATTGAAAAACAAAGACATAATATGAGTGCTCTCATGCTATAATAGTCATATTTACTGAGTGGTGGGCATCAAGAAAGGTTTTCCAGAGAAGATGATTTTTGAACTTTATCTCAGAACATAAGTAGAATTCCTCAGACTGACATCACTGTAAAGGCATTCTAGGCACAGAGACATAAAGAGAAAATGATATTCTGGAGCTGGGGAAAGGTAGTGTGGTTGGAGCACTGTGCCTAGGGTTTGTGACAAGACACAACTGGAGCAGAAGGTCGGGGTCCAATTTTGAAGGGCTACACTCAAAATCTGGTCTTGACCCTCTGGCCAAGGCAGAAGGAAGGTTAATGAGGAGGACTCCAGTCAGGAAAGTCTAAGTGTCTACAACTGAACTTATTGCCACATTATTTCTCCCCTTTTCAATTCTCTCTCCTGCCAAATCAGGTCTCCTCTTCAATTTCCCCTTTCCTCAGTCTCCAGGGCTTACAGATTTGAGACTGCAGTTTGACCACAAGAAACAAAGGGAGGATGAAGTAAATCACTAAGCACTCTGGATTCTTCTATCATACCCTTCATCACCTCCCGTCTGGCCTATTTCAAAAGCCTTTTAGCTGATCTATCTACAGTCTTGTCTCCCTTCAATGTAATCTTTACACTGCTACCTTCCTTAAGAGCAGATCTATGATATATTCCATACAAAAGAAAGACCCAGTTTTTAAGCACAACATTCAAGGCCCTACACTTTTCTGTACTGATACCTGCCTATCTTGCCAATGTTACTTCCCACTACATACACTGCACCCTTGAATCACACTTTATAAAGATACCCTAATCCCCAAGCACGCCATATATTTTCCTACCTCCATTCTTTCTCCTCTGTGGTTCTCTCCAGTGGAATGCTCTTCACCCTTCTCCTATCTACTCTTCAAAAGCATCTTTGAGGAAGTCTCTTCAGATTGTCCCCACTTGAGATAAAAGCTCTCTCTTCCCAGTACTCTCACAGAACTGTGTGTTTTCTTTATTACAGCCAGTGCTGGATTCTTTCAGACAGCTCCAATTTTAGATATCTTGCTTTACCGTCACACTATAAGTACCAATTTTTGAATGAGAAAATATAGTCACCACAAGGATAGCATTTAATACTATTATATAAAGGTCTTTGATGGAAGGGACCATATCCCACTCATCTTCATATTCCCAGCCACTATTCACAGTGCCTACAGCGTAGGTAGTAATAATAATAATAATTAAGATAATAACATATCATTGTAAGTTTATATTATACCAGCTAACATTTATGGAGCACTTGTTATTTACATGGACTGTGCTAAATATATACATTATGTAATTTACTTCTCAGAAAATCTCTATGAACCAGGTAATATTGTTATTCCCATTTTACAGAGGAGCAAACAGGTTTAGAAAAGTTGAGTAATTTGCTCAAAGTCACACAGCTAGAGAGTAGAGCCAGGTCTCAATCTTAGGTCCGCCCGACACCAAAGGCAGTATTCTCAACCATTTTGCTATATACTGTGCCTCTTTGAGAATGGCTTATTGAATGAACTTCTTTCCCCAACAAGACCATACACTTATGAGAGTAGAAATACAGCTTACTTATCTCCGTATTGACCACAGCGCTTAGTACGATGCATGGACACAGTGCATTCTCAATAAATATCTTTTGAATCAAATATCGCCCACAATCATTTTGACCATGTGAGTCCCCTTTTAAGAAACTATAATTGCTTATGTCTAAACAGATGACCTAATCTCTGCTTGATATTCCAGGTTCTCTAGAGTGGTCCTACTAGTCACATCTAACCAGTTTTACCTTTCAACAACGCTCAAAATTACCTTTTCGATCACAGCCATCCTCCTGAACATGTCCTGCTAATTCCTACATCAGTACCTTTTGTTTTATCCTGCCTCCCCTTCCTCTTTCCTTCTGTCCCACTAAGGACTCTCTGTATCTACCTCTCACATTTATAATGACCTCCTCTTTATTTTTCTTCTCCCCCATCCAAATTCTACTCTACCTTCAAGGTTCAGCAGAAGCCTCATCCTCTCCCAAACCATGTTTCCCAATGACTCCACTCCCTGTTGATCTTTCTCGTCAACTCCCACAGGATTTAGAATCTTGCCACAAAATTTGGCAATTTAATTATAGACTTTCTCCTATAGTTATATAAGTGCATGTGAGGACAGCCTGGCTGGGACATCCTACTTGCTTCAGATCAACTGCCTCCTCCACACAGATGGTCACTGGGCACATTTGGTCAAAGAGAATAATCTCCAATAAAAGGGAACCATTCCTTATCAACAGCACACAAGTTCTTGTTTAACTACTTGCTCTGAAAATCTTATTTCAAGATAGTTTGTTTCTCAAAAACAAAGTCTAAACTTCATCTTCGTCTCATATACTCCCACAATAATAATCCATTGCTGGATGCTGGGTACAGAGGCATGGCTCAAAAAATGTTCCAACTGACTGCAATGTTTCAAGGGTAGTGATAATTCCCAGCATGCACAATACCCAATGATTACTGAAACTGTACTAGGGAAGAAACAAGAGTCTAGGGTAGTTAAGTGACTTTGCCCAAGACAGAGCTGTGCAGCAAATGTAAAAGTAAAAAAGCGTGTGTGAGAGAGGTAATAACTACTCTTACCATAAAAACAAAAGCAAAGAGGCTATACATCACTTTGTGGAAAGAAGGCCCATGCCTATTACACCCTATGGAAAGTAATTTACAAGCTCCTAACACATGTGACCATGATATTGAGAATGAACTGTTGCCAGAAAATGTAGATAGTGACCCCTCTAGCTAATACTAACTTGTTTTCGTTACTTAATGGATAAGGGATTCATTTAATCCTTGAACCGAAATCACCAAAACTGTAATTGTGTAAAACATACTGAATACAGGCAAGAGGTTTAGTAAAGACTATATATTTTAGAGTTCTAAAAGGTCTTTCTTCAAAACATTGGTGTTAAATGGGTACTGACAATAAAACAGGTCATATTTTTTAAAAATAGGGACACAAATGCTCACCTCTTTTTTTTTTTCCTGAGGAAGATTAGTCCTGAGCTAACTGCTGCCAATCCTCCTCTTTTTGCTGAGGAAGACTGGCCCTGAGCTAACATCTGTGCCCATCTTCCTCTACTTTCTATGTGGGATGCCTACCACAGCATGGCTTGCCAAGCAGTGCCATGTCCGCACCCGGGATCTGAACCGGTGAACCCCGGGTCACTGAAGTGGAATGTGTGCACTTAACTGCCGTGCTGCTGGGCGGGCCCCTCACCTTCTCTTGTGGCAAATTCATTCCTGAATGACATGCTTCTGCTTCACTGTATTTAATATTGCTTAATTTCTGCCTCTTAAATGCGAAGTACTGTGAACAGCCACTCCAGTTGTATCAGTGCTAATAAGTTAATATAAACATAACCAAACACTCAAGTATCTATGTGACTTACTTTTTATTTTAGGATTTTTTTCATGCATAAGTCATCACTATGCTACCCATAGTATTTTAGCGATTACAACTGATTTTTCTCAAGGAGCAAGCAGCCTGGAGTTTTGTTTGCTTCCTTTGAGAAAATTTTAACAGAATCTCAGTAAAGGAGTAATTTTAATAGCTTAAGAGGTTATATGCATCTTTCTCGATTTAATGATTTCTTGCTCTGAAAGTCAAAACAAGTGAGTCACACCCTAAATGTCCTCACACCTGTCACAGGTGCCTAGTCCTAAAAGTTTAGGAAAGGTTAAAGCAGAAGGTAAAGGGGTCAAGGATTTTACTGTTCGTGATTCTCGCACCTCAGCATTATTAAAAATTGCTTGTTATAGTCAATGCAGAGAGCGAACTTCTATGAAAGCAATAGTTGACATGTACAGCATACTTTTCAGGCCTACATCTCCTGATAATTCTACTTGACGTTTCAGCCGCAAATTGGTAAAACTAAAGAGGACATCACTAGATAACCCGGAATGAAACCGACGGTATTTTCCCATGAGGCAGTGTTATATATGCTGTTAGGTTATACAGTATTCGGGACTAGAGAATAAAGCAACTGGCTGAGGGAACGGAAATCTGGATATATTTAGCAACTATGCTTCTACAATTCATTTAGATTAAAATAATCTGAACACAAAACCATTTCATTTCAGGTAACATAGTATACCATTTCAGGGACATTTGTGAAGTGACCTGAAAAATCTTACCTACTGAAAAATATGTTTCAAATTCCAAATCGATGGAGAAACGAACTTTGGAAGGCTCTATCAGTGACTGAAGGCTAACTCTACCTTTTACCCAACTCCAAGTAGCTGCCTACCTATAATTGCAATTTTGCCTTGGATATATCCAAAAACTTTAAGGAGACAAACATTAGTTACTGTTTAATATGAAAAAGGGATTGCTATCTCCCGCATGTATGCTGCTCCAACAATGCCTACAGACGCAGGAGAGTGGCAGGAAGGTTTGAAAAGAGCAGGGGAGCAGAGACTGCTGTTGTTTGCAAAGTCACGCGTGGGGGACTGCACAGTTAAACTAAGCTCTCTTAGCCCTCTTCCTACTTCTCTAACAACAACAACTAATTACGCCATCTTCAATTTCGTTTGTATTGTTTTAAAGGAGATGCACTATAGAGTCCTAGCTGCTAACCCCAAACTCCCTTTCAGTGCATGATGACCAACCTCTCCTCTATCTCCTCTGCTAGTCTGTGAGCTCCTTGGAAGCAGGGTTGGGATCTTACTTGACCTTGTATCTCGGCTCACAGTGAACACCCACCAAATGTTTGCTGAATAAATAAACTCTGATGGAGGTAAGTAGGGAAAGTGAACAGACTTAAACACAATGCAGGCTAAACAGCCGTCTCATGCGGTTTTAAAAATGCATGCTCTGTAGAGAAAGCTGGGAACAAAACAGTCAAGACATATTAATGTTCCCACATTCCTCACATGCAATTGGCCTGTTAGCGTGCTTTAACTATCTACTCTTGTTTAATACTTCAAGATACGAAAAAACTCTTCAAGATGTTTGCAACCAGTCCTTTGAATTTAACTGAAAGTCAAACAGAAAGGTTTTTTTTTCAGAAACAGCTTTTCCTCGCAACGATTTTGGCAATCAAGCAGCACATTTCACCTGTATAATAATACACATTATGCACAAATCATGTTTTGACAAATCTGCAATTTATAGATAAAAGTAATGTTTAGAAATAAATGTAAATGGCCCCAAACTAAAGCTATAAATTTTTATAATGAAACTTTTCAATATATACAAAAGTAAGAGGAAATAGTACAACAAATGCACATAAACCCATCATCCAGACTCTACATTTGCTAGGATTTTCCCATAAGTGCTTCGTCTCTTCTCCCTTCTTGTCCTCCCTCTCCTTTCCCCTCCCTCCCTGTTCTCTCTGTCTCCTGAATTATTTTAAAGCAAACCCGTGATTTCACCCTACATAGCTATTAAGAAATGAGTTCATTTTCTGGAAATATCTCTATTCTATTCTAGAATCTAGCACTAGCTAGATTCTAATTGATCTTTTTTTTTAAGTACCAATATCTATGAGTCACCTAAACCCCAAAGGGTGCCCAATCCTGTGTCATTTCCTGGAAGACTATCAAATATCTCCATTTTAAGTAAAAGTTTCCTTTCCTCTTTTGGGCTTGATAAAAAAAGATAAGATCTTAAAGCAATGGCTATTTAAAAATAAGTTAATAACTTTTCCAATAATAGAAACATTCAATTCAATTCAGTCAGATTGAAGACATTCTTTAAATTCTTGTCAGACAAGCGTTTTGTAGATATTTAATGTACGTCTTACTCATGTTCTAAAAGCCCCTTTTCCCGCGATGAAGAATACTACAGCAAACCCAAAGACAACAAAATGACACCTCTCCTTCCCCCATCTTCACAAAGCTAAGGTTTACAACTCCTTAGATTGAAACAGGGTGTTCTCCTTTTAAAAAGTCTAATCTTTTCCATACTTCCTAAGTAAACTTTGACACTTTCCAAAAATGTCTGAATAACTCTTGAAAAAATAAATCTGCTGCTAATAAAATTAAAGAATGAATTAATAAACCTTCACACACATTCTCCTTTCCTATGAAAATTAACATCGAAGCCAAGGGCAATCTTCAGGTGTATATACATACATCACAAGGCAAGATCAGACTAGTTAACGTGCTTCAACTCAAAACAAGATATTACGATGTACAATTCAAAATCACCAGAGATACAATTGCAGCTTAGACTTGGAGCTAAGCTCAAAGCCTACCTGTTAGTCTCTGAAAGTGCCTCGGCAGTGTTATATACCCTGCTTACATGTGCTCAGATATAGTACCTGTTAATTGAGAAAACTAGATTCTTTTGTTTTATACTTCACTTGTTTTATTTCATATGAGTGTACTAAGTACAACCAAGCTGAGAGGTTACCTTCATGTCAGAGTCAGGATTTACATAACTAGCTATATTGGAACAAGGAAAAATAAAACTTATTTGATCGCCAAGTGATGGCAAACCCTGGTGAGTTTGTGAGCATTGTAAATCACTATCATGATCACGTTATATCAACTCTACCAAACTTTCTTCACCAATGATTTTCATGTATCTTGTAAAGTATAAACAAACTCTAGACAACTGTGTCATAAGTCATTCTGTAAGAGTAGAATACCAATCTAATCATGACATGTTCTCTCATGACAGCTACCTCAACTTCTATCTCACAGAATTTTGAAAAACAATTTAGCAGGGATCAAAGGCATTCAAAATCCCACCTCCCCCTTACCCAAGACATAAAGTAATAGTTTCTATCATTTAAACCATTTCTAACTTGATAGGTACGGCCATATGATTACAATTTCAAAACCAATTTTAAAAAAGTACAAAGTCCCTAAAATAGTCCCCAAATAAAGAAAAGACAGAATATATAGAGAACAGATTAGCATCTAAACTTCAAACATTTCTCTTAAGACAAACTGGATTCTATATGAATAAATAAGATTTAGGAAGTGTCTCCAAATGTTTAACTACCCAAACACATAATAAGAATTTCAAGATTTTTAAAGTAAATTTCTGCTTAAATATTCAGTAATCTAAAAGTTTGAGCCTAATAAAATAATATTAAAATAGTTACCCTTCTGTGAGACGAGAGCAAACCTGTTTCTTTCTCGAAGCACTAATAGAAGGAATCTCCCACGCCCAGAACGCCAATCTGGAAACCCAACATTCTTCTTACAATCGCAACTTGAGAGAGCAAGTCATAACACTTCCTGCTAGAAAAAGAGAACACCCTGACAAAAGAATGATACAATACTTACGAATCCCCTTCCTGTCAGCCTCGCAGTATTAACGCCAAGTATTAATAAATTCTAATTTCACAATATTAGAGGCAAGTTAATTTTTTCATTCTAGCTCCACTGAAATCATGCAAGAACACAAGGGAGTTTAAAGTTGGTTCAGGTCAAATAGCTACAACCCACATACCTATTTAGAATTTGAACGTTAGCCAAGTAACCTGCTTATTTTAGAACACATGGAACCAGCTTCTCCCCAGCGCCCAAATCACTTGTTCATAGTAGACTACATTACTCAGAAAGGCTAATTAACTGTCTCGGACCACTTATGTTCTCTATTCTTCATTTCGATCCATACTTATTCATGCCTTCATACAACATTTACACTCCATATGCGAGGTATTGTAGCATTTATTGTATCTACATCCTGTTTTTGGTTGAACAGGTAAGCTATTAAGTGTAGGAACTATATTTTCTACTGGCACAGTGTATAGGAAGTAAGCCAATACTTGCTGAACTGAATTTTCCATCGAGAGGCAGTACTGCAGAGTAGTTAAGAGCTCTGGAGCCAGATTGGGTTCAAACCTTGTCGCCACAATCTTTTAGCTGCATGTGTCCCTGGGCAAGTTGCTTAAGTTCCTGTGCCTCTGTTTTCTCATCCAGAGATAATAATAACTACTTCATAAATTGTTGTGATGCTTAAATGATTTAACGTGTATTGAAAATTTAGATCATAGCCTGGCACATGGTAAGCATTAGATATGTGAGAACTGCTATTCTTCTTATTAAAATTTGCTTTTTAACTGGTGTAGCAACTCTAATCAGCTAATTGCTAAATTAAGCAACTGGTTAGTTGTGCGCGCCCTTTATGGGAGAGAACAGAAAATCAACAGGAGTACTGTGCTAGTCTCAGGAGGCGATTTCTAAGACCGACACACGGCAAGCCAATCATCTGAAAGGAAATGGAGCACAATGGGAGCGTCAGGGTCTTAGGAGTCTGCCAGACTGGAATTGAAGTCTGTGTGACCTTGAAGAAATTCCTTAGCTTCTCTGAGCCCTAGGTTCATATTTATAAAAGTGAAGCTAATTCCACACACTTCACAGGGTTGCTATGATGATTAAATGAGCCGATATAAGTACATAAGAGCATCTGTCCCCAGCGAGGTGTTCAGTAAGTGGCGGAAATTATTATAATCTGTCTGGGATATAACACACCTAATACGATCTGCTCTGTCTACCTAATAAGAACGAAAGTGAGATAATAGACACTCCAGTCCTTTATAAATAATATAAAACAAACAAAATGAAGCACTTTATGATAACATAGTGAAATCTCAAAGTAAGGAGGCAACTCACACTGCCCTCATTTGTAAAAAGATTTGGGACAGTCCATGATATGAGGCAGAGTGTTCTCCTGTCCTCATCACTAACCACCTTAGCAGACACTGGATTACATTTTGTCTCCTTAATGGAAGCACTTTATTTCATCAACAACAAAAACTTCATGAAATATCAAAAGACAACACAATTCAGAACAGAAGGAATATAGCAGCAGGAGCCAGAGGATGTGTTTTTCCATCTGTTTTCATTGCTGACTCACTATGTGAAGCCTCTTCAACTTTCCCAGGTCCCAATTTCGCCATTTGTAAAATAAGCATAGCATCATCTGCCTGTGACTGTCAGGGAATACATGAGATAGGAAGCAACGCTCACGCACTCTGAGCGAACTGGATACACATGTATGTATTATCATGCATTTTACAGACAGAGAAAATTGGGGCACAGAAAATTGCCTCAGGTAAGAAGACAGGATCATTGTTAGAGCAGAAATACTGGGTTTTCCCAGCCCTACCTTTTCTTCAGCCATACTTGTCACTGCAGACCGCTTAGATGGGTCTGTCCCAAGTGCTACTAACTTCTTTAATGATAATGCTAACTAAAAATGGCTTCCTTAACTTTCCCGTTCCTGGTCATCTGAAATGTACATGCTTTCCAGCTTTCTGAACTCTAAAGCTAATCTTTGATCAGAGTGAAATCTGTCAAGACCATGTTGCTGATTTTAAGGTCTGTTCACCATAACAGAATAGAATTTATTTAAACTGGAAAACATTGTGGCGAAAAGTTCAAGAAATGGATACTCCCTTCAAAAATGCACATCTTCTATTTAGTAAACACTAAGACTTTTCCTAAAAGACTGTTCTATCACATCAGTAGTTCAACCAGTTTTAGTCTGGGGCCCATTTTGTAACCTTCTAAATGTCTCACTCATCATCTGAGGTCTATGTGGATGTGTGGGGCTGGGTCGGGGGGAGAGGAGGAGTGTGTTTGTATATGTGCATGTGTGTGTCTGTCTGTGTGAACAGAATCTCTGTTTTTACCACGGGTAATGAAAATTGGTTTGGGAATAGAAAATGGTGGCAAATGTTGTGTAATAGGTTTCATATTTTTATAAGCAGGTCACAGAATGAAAACAACTTTTACATTGCATTCCAAATTCACCAGGATGAATGCTGAGGAAAGCCAATGGAAACCAAACTATGTTTTATCTGCACACGTAAAGCTCTCAAGTTCTCTCTCTCTCAGATGTTACGAACAAAGCCACAAAGTTAAAAGTTCACACAGATGCACCTGTGGACACACACACATACCTCAGGCGGAAAGGAAGGAAAGAGGCACGCCCAAAGTCACATAAGAGTTTCATAGATGGATCAGTGTAACATGCAGTTAGAACGCTAGACCTAGGCATAGTATTTTTAGTCTCTTCGAACTTTCATTCAAACGTCATGCTCTCCACCACACCCAGTACTAGGTATATTCTTTCTATGTGTGACATAGACACTTGAAGCCTCTCCCACAGCTTAACGACACACCTCAATAACACTGATCTATTCTCCTTTAATGAAACAGGCTTTTACCCATCTTCATGACTTATAAAGCAAACAAATAATGCCCACAGCAAGTGAAGCATTGAAGTGAAAGGATCTAACATAAAACAGGAGCCAAATTAACATGCAGGAAACTGCTACTGTAATTTTTGACTATATTGGAAAGTTTAGGAAATTTATATTAGGAGTAGTATTAGGTACACAAACTTCTTGTTGCATGGATGTGTCAAGTTTTAACAATAAAATATACCTGGTTTATGTAATCACTTTTTTCATATTTGAGAAGAAAATAAGCCACAAGAATATTTTATTTTCAATATTCCAAGGGATGTCTTCACAATAGTAAATATTTATTAGCTCTGTCTTATTATACATTAAATGATATACTTTGTCCTAACACACTATAACAAAAGGTTGAAATAAATAGAAGGTAGTTTTAAGTCCTCCAAAAATTATCAACTGAACTACACACAGGGCAAGAAACTGATTTAAAAGACATCTATGGTGACCATAGCTAACAATACTAAATTGTATATTTGAAAGTTGCTAAGGGAGTAGATCTTACAAGTTCTCATCACAAGAAAAAAGACTGTAACCATGTGAGGTGGTGGATGTTACCCAGACTTATTGTGGTGACCGTGTCACAATATACACACATATCAAATCATCATGCTGTACACCTGAAACTAGCCTAATGCTGTATGTCAATTACATCTCAATGAAACTGGGAAAAAGAGACATCTATGTTCTGTTCATAGCTAATAAAATCATACAAAGGAATAACTCATATGCTCTACACCTTTCTATCCTGAGGGTGTCTCATTCAAAAAAAGATGGATAGGAAAGGAAAGAGGAAAGAAAAAGAGACAGGAGAGGAAAAAGGAAAGAAGAGGAAACAACAAGAAAAAACCCAAGTAATTCATCGGTTCCTAAATTTTTGGCCTCAGGACCTGAAGACCCAAAATTGCTTCTTGATATGCAGGTTAGATCCATCAACGCATTTATCATGTTAGAAATTACAACTGGGAAATTTTTAAGGTATTTATCTATTTAAAGACAACAATAAACCCATTACATGTTAACTTAAATAACGTTTTTAAATGAAAAATCACTATATTTTCAAAAAATTAGTGAGAAGAGTATACTGTTCACATTTTTTAATTGCTTTATTGTTTAACTTAATACAACGACAGCTAGATTTTCATTAATACAACGATTGCTGGATTTTCATATCTGCTTCTGCATTCAATCTGTCGTAATATGTCATTTTGGCTCAAGTACGTGAAAAAAATATGGTCTCTCACAGATACATTGTTAAAAGAAGGACTTTAAGAACTTTTTCAGATACTTAGGAATATTCCTCTTTATAATACTATACTAAAACTTGAGAAGTGGTAGTTTCTTAAAACGTTAGTTGTGGCATGGAATCTGATACCATATAAATGAATTTTTCATACTCTGTTACATTAAAATACATTGGTCTACCTTACACTTTAAATGCTTAATTTTTTATCCATGCTTGATGCTGTAACATCATGCACTGGTCATTTGGAACAATATTGTTTGACTAATGCAAATCTTCCAAATGTTGTCACACTTTATTTTACAATATCTAACAAGTCACTTTCATTAAAAACACCACCAATCTCATTAGAAAAGTCTAAGTATTGACACTTGGTAGCCGATACAAGTTTTCAAAAATTTGAATTTTTCCTTGAAAGCTCTGATTTTATCACTGGTAACAAATACTCTCAGTTACTTTCCTTGCAGTGACAGGCACATTTAGTTCATTTTTGATAAAATATCTGCCAAATACTCAGATCTGAATAATCAGCTAATATGTCATTCGATCTTTCAAGTAATAACAGTTTTCTATTTTATTTATTTATTTATTTATTTATTTTTTGAGGAAGCTAGGCCCTGAGCTAACTGCTGCCAATCCTCCTATTTTTGCTGAGGAAGACTGGCCCTGAGCTAACATCCGTGCCCATCTTCCTCTACTTTGTATGTGGGACGCCTACCACAGCATGGTGTGCCAAGTGGTGCCATGTCCACACCTGGGGCCCGCACCAGTGAATCCTGGGCCGAGGAAGCAGAACGTGTGAACTTAACCACTGCACCACTGGGCTGGCCCCACGGTTTTCTATTTTTAAAAATGTAGGTAGTTTAGCTGGCAACTCAAACAACTGCACAAGTGCTTTTCCTCAAGACAACTACTGTGCATCCATAAGCAGGAGAAATGCTTTATGTGTGCTCCCCATCTCATCATATGGAATATTAAAAAGATGTATACCTGAGAGTTGAGACTTAATAAAATTAATTTTTCCTGCTTCATCAAGGACATTTCTAAATGAAATGCATGCTGTAGGTCTTCTTCCAATGGTGAGGAAACCGTTCAATACCATCTATTTCCAATGGTGTTGAATACGATGACTCGTAATACAGTGTGGTGCCGCTGCCTTGCTTCTTGCTAAGGCACCAGCAGTGTTACCCACCATTGCTTTTGCACCACCAGTGCAAATGTCAACACAGTGAAAAGCAAATAACATCTCAGTGTTATTATGCAAGTAATTTTGGTCCCCAAGGGACCATATGCCACATTTTTTTTTGAGAACTGGTGCTTTATTGAGTAATATTTGTGATGGATTCATCTGATTTTAAAGAGACAAAAAAATAAGGTCTGAAAGTTTTAACAAGAAATTTCAAAACTGAGAACACATTCCAGAATTGCATATATAGGTTTTAATGTGAGTTCTGTGGCTGTTGCCTTGTGAAAAGAAAAATTAATTTATTAATATCAATTCTGAGGGGACCAATCTACAGCTTATCTACTCCAAAGCACATTTTTCAGAATCAGGTTCAGGTCCATAACACATAAATTTCTCATGATAGTGTAGCTTAGAAACTTTTAATAAATTTCTTTAGAAGATTAAGAAAGACAATATATTTATTACGAAACTACTTAAAAATAGCCAGCTCATGTATAGCAAATCAGATTTTTCTTCTGATAAACAGTAAAAATTTCCTTCTCTGAGATAAACTGGAACAGAAAGGGTTTAAAAGTTAAACTCTGCATGAAATGCAGACATTATAACTATTTTAAAATATTAAAAACTAAGTGCACTATAGTATTTATGGGTAAAATAATATATGGGTTATTTTAAAGCAAATCCCAAAGGACAAATAAAAAAGAAGGGAGAGAAAAGATGAAACAAGAATATCAAATATTGATAATTGTTGAAGCTGGGGGTTCATTATGCTATTTTGCTTTGTATGTTTGTAAATTTCCGTAAAAATAAGTTTTAAAAAATTCCATGTGCTTATAAGAATTTGGAATTTTGGAAAGCAAAAATAAAACTCCTGGCTCGTATTCATTCACTAGACAAATACTGAATGGCCACCCACTCTGTAGAAAGCACTGTATTAGATGGCATCTGGAAAATAAAGATTTATGAAACATGCCTTTCACACCCAAAGGGCTCAGAGTGTCTGTGTCCATCTACGTAATTAATTCCCTAACATGGGTATAATGCCTCCACTATGACCACTTTAAGTGGCACTTATGCTATTACAAAGCACAACCTGGGCCAACTGAATTGCAAATCATTATAATGCAATTTTAAGAAAAAAGAAAGAAAAATTCGCATGAAAAGAAAATTTAAAAAGGAAATAAAAAAAATAAGAAATGAGACTCTCTTTGGTTTTCCTCTATAAAAGGAAACGAACAAGAGATGTGTGCAAATATGGGCATGACCACATCATTTTTCCACCACAACCCATCATCTTATTTCACTTCAGGACAGGAACCATCATGTCATCTCCTTTGAGTCAGCTCTTGTACTACTCACATAGGCAAAAATAACTGAGTAATACATTCATTTTCCATGGTGAACATTACATGTATTAAGTATTCTATAATGCTTCAAATGACAGAAGACAACGTTTACAAATGCCACACTTGAACATTAATTTCCAGGGCTACTAGGTCCTTTCACCACCCTCCTCCACACAAATTAAGCCCGTCCCAAAGAATAAATCCACAAGTTAAGCTATTAACATTCCCTGGTTATTCAAGGGGTTCAATTATAACACTGATAAATGAAAAATAAAAGTGAGAATCAAAAAATCAAATATTTATCAGCTTCTAGTTTATTGCCATATCTTCCAAATAAAATGTCAATTTCTCCCTATTCAAACTTCAAATAAAATGTGCATGAGTTCTCAAAACTCATTCAATGAAGGTCTTTAAAAACTGAGTGATAGCTCTAGTGTTTTAATATTTAATATTCATTAAGCTCTATGAGGGCAGTGATTTGTCTGCTTCGTTCACTAATCTGTCTCAAGCATCCAGAACAGCGCCTGGCACACAGTAGACACTCACTAAGTGTCTCTTAAATTAATCTGTGATAACGACATTGCATCCTAAAGGAATTAAACTCACTGTCATTTGCTGTAGTGGTTTATTACATAATCAAGAACCAACTTTTAGCACTTTTAACGCAACTCAAATAAACAAACATAAAAGGCATCTACATTGGGTAACTCTACAAAATAGGATGATTGCTGAGAACTAATCTGGCCAAACAAACGGCAGGTTATATCTTTCTAGTTACATCGAATCCATGATCATATTGGTAATTGAAATGATGTTTTTAATTCTCCACTTTTAGAAAATAAAGGCATTTCAGACAAAAGAAGTGGAGTGGAAAATATAAACAACTCTGAATTTTATTGAGTTTTCCCTGATACTTGCCACACAAAAAAAGAAAGAAAAATCTCACTTAGCTGTCAAGATATCACTTCTCTAGCTTTCTAAACTTTAAAACGACTACTTTTTGACCTCACAAGGAATAATGAAACCTTCAAAAGAAAAAGCCGCTTTAGCATTTCCTGCCGGCCTGCCCTAGCCCAAGATTAACCTTGTCAGTTTTTAGGAAGACATATAAAACCCCTTTAAAGGACTAATTCAGATGAAGTGGTAACACGAAGCCATAGTTTATAAGACGCTGGTTTCTACTTGTTACCAGATGTTGCCATCACTTCAAAGTGTTAAATGCACTGATGAAGAGGTTCAGAAATATTTGCATGTGAAATATTTTCTGACTTCCGCTATTACTGTGGAGACATGCTCCCCGAGAAAAACTGTTGCCTCATTCTCTAATAAAACGTCCTTAAGATTGCCAACATTCACTTCAAGAATCACCAAGCACTCTACGTCAGTCTAACTCTTCCATGTAATTCTTGAGAAAGCACATATATACACTTTCAAAACACAACACAAATTAATTCCATTTCATTGGGAGTCTGTCATGGACAGCCTGCTTAAAGGTCTAGCTGAAAAATCCAAATTTGCATATGTGTAACTTCTGGAATTGCTTTTTTAGACAAGTAAAGAGTCACCAGTTCTACACAGTTTAGGATTCCTTTACCAGTAATAGTCCAACAAATGCACTGTGTTATCTGCTGCTACCCATTCTTCTCTGGTTATGTTTATTTCTTTGGCTATGTTGACATTAAGGTTTTATTAGCTTAATTAAAAAATATTTTTTTAATCTCCAGAGAGAGTTTAATTCAACAACAATGGTTGCTATTTTCTACACATAATGGTCATTGTTAAGTTTGGCCCAATGCAGAATCCTGAACACAATGTCGATTTATCCTTAAGATTGGCTGCAAAAATACCATGGTCTCATAAAGTGCTATATGCCCTTACCATTCAAATGTATGGGAGATGCTCCATAAATTTTATTAATTTAATTTTGCTGAGATGCCTCAATTCTATTTCTTTGAAAACGGAGTTGAATTCATAAATATAACGCTAGGCTGGCTCAGATTTCTAAAGAGTGAATTGTAACTGACCAGTGTTGCTTGCTCAGTGTTTTATTTGGCAGTCTGTTACCTGGTACAGCTAAAAAGGTCTCATTATAATTAATTCTGCCACAAATCAAATGACTTTTGTGGCTTTCACTTGCTAAAAATCATAGTTAGCAAAAAGTCATCCACACAAGAGTAATTTCTTCCCTCTCCCAGTTTATTTCTCCCCCGGTGCTATATATATTACCTCAGAAACTGGCTAACGCCATTAGCAGGGTTCTTTTGATGTTGTAGACTGTCTTAGGCTCACTGGCTCTGAGAATTCACTGCTTTAGAGAAGGAGCTTTTAAAAGGCTCTCATTAGACCACATAAATATAAAAAATGCAGATAATTTACATGTGAAGAAAGAAACTGGAATATCTGTTTCTGATGAGTGCCATTATATTGCATTCTTCCTTAAATTACACTTTTTTCAATTACAACAAAAGATATGCTGCAGCTGCGACCATCACCTAAACAAAGTTAGGGGTAGGTGGAGAAGAACCAAATTGCTGATATTAGTGGTAGTAAATTTCTCTTTAATGATGATACTAAAATTATGAGCCCTATGCTTTAACTCAGGTAAGTTTTCATTGGTAAAGATGCTAACTGTATTTAAGGTAGTATAATTGGACTGTGATTTTCAAATTCCTTCTTTCTAAGTCTAACAATTTAATACCGTATTCATAATGTTCTAGGCTACCAGAGATAATATTTTACTAAAACAATAAAAGCCAATTTAGGATATAAACAGGATGGGAAAGAGAGCCAGAAGGTTTTTTTGTGCCTCCACCCTGAATCATTAAACAGAAACAAGGGTGCAAAAGCTTTATCTTGAGAAAGCAAGACAGAAATGAAAGCATGATCTCTTTCACTTTTACTTCACCTAAAAGCAACAAGGTGACGTTTTTCTCTTGAGTTCTTCAGCTCTAATCAGTTTAACAGTCCCCTTCTTTTTTTTCATACCTAATAGTAAGTTTCCAAGTTTCCTTTTTAAATTAAGAGGTTTACCAGATTCTTTGTAATTTTTAAGATTCTATTTTGCAGACTCAAAGATCAAAGTATGAGAATGCACAAAAGTTTTCATTTAAAATCTTTAGATTTACTACTCATGAATAACAAAGGCATTCCAAACTACAATACCCTAAATCCCAATGCTGTAGTGGCATACTCTATTTTGCTATTTTGGGAAAAGTGTTTGTTTGAAACAAAAGAAGTAAACCATGCTTTCCTTAAGGTAGACCAATAGGTTTAGGTTCTTGTAAACAGAAATCCAACGGGAGGGGATCTTTAACATTCTGGATGTAACTCTTCAAAAAATTTTTAAATCCAAAAACAATCAATGATTTAGAACTTGAAAGTTATATACCCAAATTAAGAATGTATCATTCCTTTGGGGAAAAAAAGCTTCAATTTCAGCAATTATAAAAAGACATCCAAATTATATCTAAAGAGAAATGACCAAATAATATTCATTCAATGATTTAAAAATCACTAAAATAGGCACGACTTTAGAAAATAAGACATAGCATGAGACTACAGAAGATATTAAATTTTCTGCCTTAATGGAACTACCATTTTTAGCTTAATTAGCATTGAATATGCAATCTCAAAACTCAATTCATTAATGCAATTCATATTAACATCCTAATACAGATTTTTGTAGTCATAGACCAGCTTATTCTAAAAATGTATGTGGAAAGAAATGGGTCTTAGAACACTAGAACAGGTAAAACACACAAAAATAAAATGGGTGGAATCATTCTGCCTGGTGTTATGTCTTACCATATAGCTACAGCAATCAAGATAGTGTGGTATTGGCAGAGTGAGAGAGACAGAGCAATGGAACAGACCAGAGAACCCAAAAATAGACCTACACAAATATACTTAATCAATTTTTGATGAGCGTACAAAAGCACATCAGTGGAGGAACGGTGCTGGAGCAACTGGACAACCAAAAAACAAACAAAGAAACAAAAACTTCAACCTAAACCTCAGATCTTTACACAAAAATTAACTCAAAACAGGTCACAGACTTAAATGTAAAACACAGCACCATAAAACTTTTTTCTTTCTTTTTTTTTTTTGCTGAGGAAGATTTGCCCTGAGCTAACATCCATTGCCAATCCTCCTCTTTCTTTTTTTGCTTGAGGAAGACCAGCCCTGAGCTAACATCTGTGCCAATCTTCCTGTATTTTGTATGTGGGACATGTCTACAGCGTGGCTAGTGAGTGGAGTAGGTCTGTGCCTGGGATGCGAACCCAAGCTGCTGAAGTGGAGTGTGTGGAACTTTTACCACTCAGCCACAGGGCCAGGCCCAACACCACAAAACTTGGGAAAAAATTTTTGAAAAATCCTTCAGGAACTATGTTTGGTGAAGGGGTCTTAGACATGACACCAAAAAGACAATCTATAAAAAGAAATATTAATAAATTTGGCCTCATCAAAATAAATATTTTTTGTTCTGTGAAAGATCTTGTTTAGAGGATAGAAAGACAAACTACAGACTAGGAAAATAGTTGTATACTACCTATCTAACAAAGGGTTATTATCTAGAATATATAAAGTCCTCTCAAAACTCAAATATTAAAAAAAATCCAATTAGAAAATATGCAAAAGACATGAAGAGAGACATTTCACTGCAGAGGATATACAGATGGGAAATAAACACATGAAAAGATGTTCAACATCATTAACCATTGGGAAATACAAAATGAAGCCACAATGAGATATCACTACACACCAATCACAATGGCTAAAACAAAAAAGTGACCATAGCAAATGGTGACACAGATGTGGAGAAACTGGACCACTCATATTATTGCTAGTGGGAAATTAAATGATATAGTCACTCTGCGAAAACATTTTGAAAGTTCCTTATAAAACGAAACATGCAATACTCACATGATGCATCAATTGCACTCTGTGGGCATTAATCCCAGAGAAATGAAAACTTACATCTACACAAAAACCTGTACACAAATGGGTATAGCAGCTTTATTTGTAATAGCTAAAACTGGAAATGTCCCAGAAGTCCTTCAATGAGTGAATGGTTAAACAAACTGTGGGACATCTACACCACGGAATACTACTCAGCAAGTGAAAGGAGGTACCAATCTACACAACTTGGATGGATGAATCTCCAGAGAATTATACTGAGTGAAAAAAGCCAATCCCAAAAAGATACATACACTATGATTCCATTTATATAATATTTTTGAAATAAGAAAATTACAGAAACAGAGAACAGATTAGTGGTTTCCAGGGGTAGAGAGGGGTTTGGGGGAGGAAAGACGTGTGTTATTTAAGGGTAACAAAAGGGATTCTAGTGGTGATGGAACTGTTCTGTATCTTGACTGTATCAAAGTCAACATCTTGGCTTTGACATTGTACTACGGTTCTGCAAGAGGTTACCATTGGGGGAAACTGGGTAAAGGGTACACAAGATCTCTCCATGTTATTTCTTATAAGTACATGTCTACAATTATCACAAAGTAAAAAGTTTAACTTAAAAATCTAATTCAGAATTAAACACAGAATATAGTATAACTAAATTGATAGGGAAAAGGGAAGAAAATCTGCTTGCCCTAATTCCATACCCTGTTTTAAACATTATTCTCACTAATCTTTCCAAAACATTATTGATATAACTATTGCTATTGTCTTAGCATATACAGTCAATTCATGACTCCACTAGAGTATTTGATCTGGGTAGAAGATATTATTTTTTGTTCAATACCAAAATAAAAAGCTGATATAAAGGAGAATTTCAGGGCTAAAACCCATCAATGCATTACAATTTAGGTATTTCCTAGAAATATTTACTTGCTTAAGTGACACTTTTCCCCAGATGTTCACGCGGCTCACTCCTTGATCTCCTGTCTTGCCTCAAATTATTTTCCTTTCAGTGAAGCCGCCTGTGACCACATGATTTGAAATGGCAGTGCCCTTCTTCCCACTCCCTATACCCTCAATCCTGCCTTAATTTTCTCCATACCCTCCAATCCTGCCGCAAAGAAACTCTTAAAATCAGTGATCAGAACTGCAGCTTTGTCAGCATAGGAGTACCCTGGATTAAATATATGACCTAGAAAGATAATTTACCATTTTAAAGCTATTGTTAATGAATTTCCACTAGCTATGGAAGAGTCAAACCAAGCTGTGCAAGTTATAGGTGAAGTGAATTTCTCAGAGTTCCTATCAGCTTTCATGACATGGCACCTGCCACTTCGTTAACATCTGAAAGAAAACACCAGTTAGTCTAAGCTGATTCAGGGAAGAAGAGGCATTCCTAAGGTGATTAAATCTCTGGTAAGAAGAGCAATGGATTAGGTTTCAGGAGACCCCATCCTCCATCACTGTCCTCAACCACTGTATGCTGGGGCAAGTCAAAATCAATTAGACCTCTGTCGCCTCATTTGTAAAAATCAGTGGTTGGATTAGACTCTGAGCTCTTCAAATGACGGCACATTGTTTTATTTATCTTAGTGATACCAGTGCCTGGCACACTGTTGATAATTAATAAAGGCCTGTTAAATGAACTAATTATATATAGGAACTTCTAAATGGGTCTCCTGGAAATTTTATCTTTTCGTGACTGAACTACAGCCTTCCTCTCTCAGGGAAGACTATCCTTTCCTAAGGGGTCTGCCAGGTACTAACTGCCCATAAGACTAAGGAGACCGGGTCCGGGAATTTCTCTGTGGGTTGAATCCAGATGATCATGGCAGAGTTGAGTACTAGGTGTCATTAGCTATTTTGACCTGATGCCACACAGGTGAATCTGAGGTCAAGGTTCAGGTCAACCTTTGATCTGAAACTGAAGGTGATTCTTTTTATCATCCTTTGATAATTCCTCATTCTCATATTCACCCCTAAAAAGCCAAAAGATAAAAGACTCCCTCAAACTTAGTGCCACACTTCCTAAAAGTAAAACACCAAGCTCTTCTGAGAATGTCAAGCGTTAAATGTATTCAAGACTATTTCTGGATGGATCCTCAAGAAACTTCTACTAACGGTCACCGCCTGGGAAGGGAAATGGGAGACTGGGCTCAGGGGCAGGAGGCTTCTTTTCTTTTCTTCATGACTCTTTATAGATTTTGAGTTTTGTTCTATGGATATATTCCATATTTGAAAAGTAAATTTAAAAAATAAATACATTAGATGTACTCAATAATGCTTTAGGTTGACTGAAACCATTGTGTTTCAAGGCATTTATCATTTAATTCTGCACTATTTAATACTACTTACCTCTGCTCCTTATAGATGTTCAAAAATGTGTATAAACAAGGCATTTTGTATATATCTGCTATACAATAAGTTTTAGAAAAGGTGATTATACAACTTTTACAGGTTTTCCATTATTCAAGTAAAAATATTACTAAGGAAAAAGGTATTGGGAACGAGTTGATGATAAGCTACTCAGCATCAGGAAACAAGAAAAAATAGCTACACTTAGATGCAGAAATCAAAATTGCAGAGTCAATCAAAGCAAGGATTTACATTAATAGCAGAGTAGTGATAAACTGCTATCTTGTCAGTACCACCTCTAACTCATTAGCTGACCTGTGGTCAGACATTTAATATTAACATGTCCCATTATTCATAATAGCCAAAAAGTGGAAATAACCCAAATGTCTATCAATGGATGAACAGATAAACAAATTATGATACATTCATACAGTGGAATATTATTCAGCCATAAAAAAGGAACGAAGTATTGATACATGCTACAATGTGAGTGAATCTTGAAAACAATAAGCTAACTTAAAGAAGCCAGTCACAAAAGACCACATAATTATATGTTCCATTCATATGAAACTCCAGAATCGGGAAATCTACAGAGACAGATAGTAGATTAGTGGTTAATTAGTGTTGGGGAGGTGGGGGGCTGGGGCAAATGACAGCTTTAAGAATTTGGGGTTTCTATTTGAGATGGAAATGTTAGAAAATTGACTGTGGTGATGGTTTTACATACTGTGAAGATACTAAAATCCATTGAACTGTACACTTTACATGAGTGCTATAGAATGTGAATTATATCTCAATAAAACTGCTTTAAAAAGTGAAAAAATATTACTATGTTCCAATTTCCTCTCTGATTCTAAAGTTAGGCAGTTCTCATAATGAAAGCACCATCCATTACATTCACTCATGGATTACATTCATTTAAAAGAACTAAAAGAGAAAGAAAACAAAGGAAGCCATTTGCTTAGTTTTCTTCTAGGTTGATATCATTACATATTTTATTCAATGTGATTTATAAATTACTAATTTGCTGATTAGGTTTTCACAACTTAATCTTTATCAGCAAGGACCATTCATGGCCATTTATTTTGCACTCTTTCAAATGCACATAAGGAGACCTGCTGTGCACCAGGTGTACTGTGAAAGAGCGAGGAGAATGGGGCTTCCCCTCAGGGCCTCTTTTCTTTTCTCCCTAGAAGTACAATTCTTTCCATGGTACACGGCAGGAATTAAGTACTGTCCTTGAAGAAAACCATATACAGTAAACACAGTCCATCCAGACATAGTCCATCCATTTGATCCTCACCCACCAAAATGAAACAATGATCAGATTTGGAATCCCGGGTTTTTCTGCTCATTTTAAAGTTTGTGACAATCAAGACGTTCAAGAAATTAAGGTATCAGCTATACCTGTCTTTACTTGCTATTATCCTTGAGTCAGACAAAACTTAACAGAATACCATAATACAGGAAGTATGAGAGCCGCATATACAAGTAATGTTGAATCGATGTTTTTTAGGGCTTCTGCACACATGGCTATTTCCACAGCTGCAGGACTAACTCCTGCAGAAGTACATGCTGTGCACCACATCTACAATTTAGTAAAGCTGGAAAGAATTTTATTTTTGTAAAAACTAAATGGGGTGTGGCTCACTTTCTTGCCAAAGGGCTATTTTATTCCAAGACACTGGTGTCTGCTGACCTTCATTTATAGGCTGAGCAATGTTCTATTTAAGTAAAATTAACTCATAGTGGGCACTTTTTTTAGGATGCAATAATTATTGCAAAGAAATAACAATGTTTAAACTTGATTTGTTCTTAGTTTAGATTTGATTATATTGGATTATAAATGAATGTCTTTGTTCACACAAGGTTTAAATTTGGAAATTATTTTATGTTGAGAAAAAAGGCCATATTTAAATTCACTTTTTACAAGTAGGAATATTTTTAGTTTCATGAAATCCAATATTACTTTTGTGTTTTTCTCTTCTACTAGACTGAGAAATCTTATCCATCTTATAGCTCTGGCACCTAACATCTTCATTAAACTTTTAGTTGAATGAATGCTGAAACGATTCCACATAGACTAATGAAGGCGTCGTCCATGTTACTATCCTTGGCTAACTACTACTCCATCTGTAGTTTGTACTATCTCAATATATACTTGACAACTTTGGGCACATTTTAAAGTTTTCCAGAGTTTTACATCTATTGATAAGTTACCTATAGGCCTTCTTTTACATAATACACATTTCAAGGTACTTGATATATCAACCTTCTCTTTGTCTTTACACAAATCTCTGGCTAGGAAAGTTTTCCCCCTTTTGCTAGCACCTATATATATATATTCTAGTTTGCTTTTTTTTCAGAGGGCCAACTAATGCTGGAACACCTTGCTTTAGGATGAGACACCAAATGTATGGGTTGGCTTATACTTTTAAACACGTAAATCTATCAATATTACTTTTTTGTTCCCTACATTCAACAATAGTTTGGCTATATGTGGTTTTTTTAGTTGTCATAAGACAAAATACAAAATTTTAATTCTTCATAACCACTTGAAAAAATGATTCAACTGTAGCTTTAAACTGGAGACCCACAAACTGCTCAAAATATTTGTTGAATGTGTCAATGTCCTTCATCATTTCCTGGCCTTTGCTTTTGAAAGCTTCCACTAGAGGAAATAATGGACATCATAAATTCAAGATTAATATGTTTTGGATTCACCCATTTCTAAAGGCTACATGTCATCTTGGAAAGACATTGAGTTAATTTATAACCCTCCGCCTTCCACAGCATTTTAAGTTTTCACTAATTTATTTTCTCTTTTCTCCTATTTTTTCAAAAGTAAATTTTCTATCATTCACATTTCTACTATTGCAGAAACACTGAAGAACTTGAAGCATTCTTTTCCTCCTCCTAAAATCAGGCATTAACATTTCCTACTACCTTTCATCCTGATCTAAGCTATATTTATTGGTGACAATGAGTTTATAACGGTGTTTGTAATGTGTTAAAAGAGTCATGCTTCCAATTTTTCTTTGAGGACGAGTTCTTTAGTCTGTTGGATTGCATATCGTCGCAAAAGGATAAATTAAATGGTAAATAGGTTTCATACCTAAGCCAAGAAGCTTTTTCAACCTGGAACTTTAGAAAAATTCTTCAAATTCACAATGAAAAGCAATAGAAGCAAAATTTTTACAATGCCATTAAATAAAATAGAAAAAATAAACTATCTTATCTATCTTGAATGGTGATTCTTAAGGAAAAAGGGTTTGAATTCGAGGAAAATGGAAGAGGTAAATATAGATACCTGACAAAGATTATCTAAGCCAACATTAACTGACCAGTAAAAGGGAACATTTATCGAGCACCTCCTATACACTAATTTCCTTACAAATGTTCTCATTTAATTCTAAGGCCGACACTGAAAACAACTGGTATTATCCCCATTTTATAGATGGCGAAATTGAGGTTTAGAGGAGTTGAGAAACTTTCCCAATGTCACAGAGATATAAAACAGCAAAGCCACTGGACCCCATTATTTTATGCTAAAATTTATTCTGATTATGAAACACAGCATGCCCGTGATCCTTTTGAGAAGGAAAAAAAGCGAAGGTGATGACAACAAGTTGTCAGGTCAGACAAACCTCCCATATGGCTTCTGGGTCATCATGGAATGCCTAGATCAACACTCCCTTACTGAGACTGGCGAACCGAGGGAAGGAGAAAAACATCAGGGAAAGGTCTGTGAAGCAGCACGGGATAAGTCTGGAGAGGGATATGCAGTGTACAACGAGCCATTCAAATACGCAAAATATTTAAGTCACGTGTTTGTAATTTGGGGAAATCACCATACACTGAAACTAGGCACAAATTAAGTGGCAGCATCAGAATTTTTACCACTATTGGACTCTGTTTAGTTATTTAGGCAACCTGAATGAAATATAAAACTTTGAGTTTATTGAGTGATGTCAAAGTCATTTAAGAGACGAAAAGCCTGAGATAAAAAAGTCTATCAACAAACACAGTCATTTAACCAACTCCAGGATTAAAAGTTTCTTTAGGATACTGAAGGATTATGGTCACAAATAAGCCCTGTAACTTGAACTGAGTTTTATAGCAACCTGAAATCTAAAGGCGACTTCAAAACAAACCTGTCTCCCTTCCCCCATTAACAGTTCCGTTTTAAAAAATAGAACTTCCTATGATTGTATACCGCACAGGATTCTACTTCGTCCTGCTTTGCACCTGTTAACTAGATCAGAGGACACCAAAATATTTCCAAGACATATACTTTACCTAAACCAGCTCCAGTTTAGAGTCACATACAATACACGATATAAAGAACAGCTTTTTTTTTTTGAGTGCCACTGTTTGAAATCAAGGCTCTTTTTGCTTAAGCCAATGTTTATATTTCAGAGGTTGTCAAGGGAATTCATCTTTAAAAACAAAATCTTTGGAATTTCTCTTCTAAATATTTATCTCAAAGAAATAACCGCAAAATGGTTTTTAAAACAACATAAACTTCCAACAACCTGGAAATAGTGAAATAAATTATGAAATATCCATTATGTAGGATATCATGTAATGATTTTAAAGATTTTCAAAAATATTTGATTATGTAAAAACATCTTCATAATGTAAAAGTGAAAAGAGGGGATATATAAACTGTATATGCAATATGATCCCAATTTTAAAAATATCTTTCTCTCTACATAGGAAATAGATTAAAAAAATACGAACAGGTGGTACAATTATGAGTAATTTTTATTTTCTTCTTTAAAAACCCTTTTACTTTTTCTATTTTATTTTTACAATGACGTATTTTTTTAAATCCAAAGTAAAGTGATTAAAATCATCATAAGTATGCACTACTTAAGACACTTCTCCAGTACACTAACTAAATCATACATACATATGGACTACTACAGCCAAAGGATATGCCCCAGGAACCATTTCCTAATAGCATTTTCACCTCTGAGAAAATATTTTGCAGTCTATGATGGTTATTCTCCCTGACTTGAAATACAAGCCCGAAAATATCAAAAAGAACAGTAAGAAATGGCAAAAATGGGTATATACAATCAAATTAAGAAATACAGAAAAAAGCTTAAAAATTACATTTGTCTATGAAAGAGTGTATTATTCAGTGTCAATAGCAGAATGTCAATCTGAGTGAACACTCTGTAGTTAGAGCATAGAATGCAGAATGCAGTGATACCAATATCAAAGCTATTCTCCCTTTCCAAAACTTCATTTTATAGAAGGTAAAAACTTTATATATATACTTTATATATAAATATAAAAACATTATATTTATACATATTTATAACATTTTAACAAATGTTAAACATAATTTTAACCAACAAAACAAAAACTCATGATAATTCAAAGAATGGCAGAGTTAAAGAACCATCATGTAATTGGCATGATAACAAACATTGAAAATTTATTCCAGGTTAATAGTTTTGAGGGTAGAGTTTGAAAATGACCTCTCAGAGATCATCTAGCCCAACATGTTTGCTTTTCCGATGAAGATCTACACTAACTTCTCACCTTTTCTGTGTTAATGATGGCATGCCACTTAAATGTGCAGATTATCTCCTCCATTATGCGCTTTTCCATACTTGCATGTTGTCCTCTTTTAGAGAACAACTGTAAGGAGAAACACTATTTTTTGTTGGCAGTTTTGCACAAAACCTCCTATTATGGGCAATCACAAAACTAAGAATGAAATATGATAAGCCAACGGATTCTGTAACGGTTACCAACGAACACCAAAATACTGCTCAGCAGTTACCTGAGAAGGGTGAAAAAAAAAAATACCACCACCACATTAACGGTTTTAACAGGCTATTTGGCACAATGTTCGAGGGAAAAAATACTAAGTATTGCATATAGATTTTTATTCTCTTGTTATCAACCGCTTCTCTTATTTTTCATTATATGATGTCTGGCTTTATTTCTCCTTTGCTTGTAAAATTGGATGGCTGGGGAACATTTACAGACAAATAAAAATGCGGCAAGACTTAAGTGATGAGAATTCTATCTTTTCTGTTAACTCTTGTTAAAGCTTCAGTGTTCCTATGATATACTACTCCAGTACTTTGGATTTATACAGCACCTGTCTGCTGAAGAGCCAAGGCTCACATTGCTCACTTAGCATTTCAGCATGCCTGTGAAATACAGATTGGAAACAGATGGCTTACAAATAAAGTAAAATTCAGATATGAACACAGAGAGCTTCCATGATTTACTTAAGATGGCCCATCTGTCCAAACTGTAGAGGACTAAAAGACCCTGGCTCAACGCCTTTTCCAATTAACAACACGACCTCCTTACCATCCAAAAAATTTCTAGACCGTTAGGAAAAATTAAGCTTTCTCATAATATAAAATCAATAGGTTGAATGTACAAAAAATCCTTGTTAAGGAATGATATAAATGGTACCTCTGGGGCCGGCCAGTGGCACAGCGGTTAAGTGCGCACGTTGCGATTCAGCAGCCCGGGGTTCGCCGGTTCGGATCCCGGGTGTGGACATGACACCCCTTGGCAAGCCATGCTGTGGGAAGCGTCCCACATATAAAGTAGGGGAAGATGGGCATGGATGTTAGCTCAGGGCCAGGCTTCCTCAGCAAAAAGAGGAGGACTGGCAGTAGTTAGCTCAGGGCTAATCTTCCTCAAAAAAAAAAAAAGGTACCTCTATATTTTAAAGAACTAACATTAGTCATGTTATAAGCCACTGGTGATTATCTTCCTGAGGAGTCACCAATTTGCCAACAAGGTATTTAGCTTGGTTCAATATAGGTGTATTGAAATTTGACAACTCAACTGACAAATATAACTGAAATAAGCCAGACTATAAGTATTTGAAAAAAAATTCCCAGAAAACCAAAAACCTTGAGTCATGCCCTCATTTTATAAATGAGAAAACGCATGGTGTCTGGACATGTACGTACTCAATGTTAGTTATCAATATAATAATGTTATGGGGCCGGCTCCGTGGCCGAGTGGTTAAGTTCGCACGCTCCGCTGTGGCGGCCCAGGGTTCGGATCCTGGGCGCGGACAGGGCACCGCTCGTCAGGCCACGTTGAGGCAGCGTCCCACATCCCACAACTAGAAGGACCTGCAACTAAGATATACAACTATGTACGGGGCCGGGGTTGGGGAGATAAAGCAGAAAAAAAATATATAATAATGTTAAGTGACTTTCTCAAGGTCATGCTATGAGTCAGTGGCAGAGCCGTGTCTAGAATCCAGTTCTTTTGGAGCCAAGTCCAACATACTTCCCCCCTAGAATTTTAATTTTCATTCAACAATGCTTTTTCATCCCTAAAGCAGTTCGTACTCACTAATATTTGTCTTTCAAGTGTTAAGAATAAGGCAAATTCAGTATTATTAAACATAACTGAATTTTTTGGAAACTGCCTCACCTCCATCGCTACAAGTTGGCCCAAGTATTATCAGAACTTCTCCTGAGACTGACATTGCATGACTGGGCAGTTGTTTATATTTCTAAGCCATACTTTAACCAAAGCTCTCTCATAACTAAAAACAGCTAGTTGTGACCGCTGGTAATGTATCCAAAAAGCTTTTGAAACCTCCAACACATTGAACATACGTTATACGGTATATCACTCTCTAGAATAATTATACAGACTCAAAACATGATCTAGCTGTTTTCTTGTAAACTGAGTTTTATTATTTTCACAGATCAAATTTTCCCCCCTCTGGATTACTTTTTACCAAACGAAATACTGTCATATGAGCAAGTACAAAATGATTCTAAAAACAGATACGTAAGTTGTCATGTCCTGATAGATGTTCATTTTCAATTTCATAACAGCTACTTTATACTAAATAAATCTGTACTAAATGGAATCTGTACTAAACAGCAAAAAACAGTTTGGCATACACATTCCAACTAGATTATGCTACATCAAGCACAGTAGCAAATGCATGAATTTATCATATGTGCTAAAAATATTATGTCAGTAAATTTCTTGGAAAGGCAAGTGGAAATAATGCCTAAAACAAACATGGAATAGTGGCAAGTGGATTTTCTTCTTTTTCACTTTCAGTCTCACCAAAAAGAATCACTTTAGTGCTCAAGTACCATGGCCAGGCTACCCCCTTCTTTTCACTAACAGTCACAGTGTTTGCTTGGGAGCAAAATTTCATTTGGTTTCTGATGGCTCCTTGGACACTGACATTCTGCCACAACAGTCATGGTCAAGTCTAATGTGAGTGTAACCATCTGTAGAAGAGACTTAATCTCAATAAAAATATTACTCGTTATAATTAATCCTACCCCAAATGCATAAACCTAGACATTTTTAACAATGGAATCTAGATGACAGCAGCAGACCAGAGACCTTGCACTTCCGTGCTGACCGTCTGTGTTAAGTCAAGGTAGAGCACAATTGTTTGGGGCCCCACTTGATGTAAAGAGGTTGCAAACTTGCTAGATCTAATAGTCGAAATTAAGAATTAGACTCACAACTCCCTAATTTTAATAAAACCTGACTTCATTAGATCATACCTCTAAAAAATGAAGTCAGTGGTTTTAAATGAGTGGACATCCTAAGACAACGAAAAGCTGTGGGCCAAGTGCCTAGTGATGATCCTATTTCGACATCAATAATATTTTAAAAAGAGCTCATCTCCCTACCACTTCAACCTAGTTGGATAGTTGTACTCTCCTTTTTTTGAGGTTAAATATTTATTAGTTGTCTAAAATTATATTATCACCTCACTTCCACTAGGGGGGTCTATCTACCAGTGTAGTTAACTCCAATAACTCAGGTGCAGATGAAATCCAGTTCTAACTAATCTGTGCTGCAAGGCTAGCCTTGGGGTCAGAACTGTGTGCTTTAAAGTAGCTCTAGCTTTTAGGCTCAGAAACCCATGCACAGCGCGAAAATGGAGCGCTCCCGTCATTCGGAGGTTGCTGCAGTAGTCAAACGGTTTTTGGCTAAGGCATACAAAGCCAAAACCTCTGAAATGTTCCCAGTTTCATTTTTAGCTGCCCTAGTTGTTTTCAAGGCTGAATTACGTATCAACTGGATCCACTTTTTATAAATAAGGACAGCTTTTACACTCCTGACCTCGAGATTTCTCTGTTCATTTCTATACTCTGCAATATATAATCCGAACAGCGAAATTGCCACGTTTTTCCAACAGTAACCTTAACTTGGGCCACATGGGCGGGTGTTGGTCAATACGGGAGTTATTTCAGTGTCGTCTTATCATCTACCCAACTATTGACAGGCAAAAACCCAAACAGCTGGATTTATCAAATTTAGTGTCCACTGTCTTTGTGCCTGATTTCTGATCCAATTAATTCCAAATCACAATAACTGATGATTAATTTTAGTCAGATTACCCACCACCTTCCAGCAGATGCCTAACATAGAGACCAGTTCAATTAGAATATAGAGGGTAGATCCAGGAATATGGACAAAGCCTTATTTTTTTTAACACTACCTTATGGGATATGGTTTCATATCTATCATTTAGGGATGAAATAGGGCATGAATAAAAGGGAGATTTTCCTAGAAAATAATTAGTAAGATATTTTTAAAATTTAGAAAAGCCATAACTAGATTGAAGGGCCACAAGGGAGAGATATGTCCCAGCACAAACATATTTCAAGACCTTATTTTAAAAACAGCTTCTGTTTTTATTTTGGATAAAATCTGAACAACAAATTCTCTCTCTGTTCCTCTCATCCAAATCCAAGTCGAATTCCCTCGAGGAGAGGGTAGTTCACACCCCCTCCCCTTTTTTGTCCCAGTAATTTTTGGAAAATGGGCTTCAGCCATTACATTCCAGTTTTAAAGTCAAAATAAGCCATGTGACCATTACCCTAGGGGCATCAGAGACTTGGGACACGTGATGCCAATTGGCATGTGTGGGACTTCGGCCACTTCGTTGGAATTCACTGTAAATTGCATCTCCAGGATCAAGTTTAGGCTCCCAAATACATTGCGACATCCAGTAGAGTAAGTGCTTCTCTCTCAGCAGTTTTTAATTTCACCTACGTTTTCTACCTACTGTGTGCCCAGCCAAGCTCTCCTCCCCAACCCCCACTCCTCATAACAAGCCGGGCCCCTAGCTATCTGCTCTTAAATGGCGAGGCTCTCCAACCCAGTTAGTTCTAAACTCAACCTTCTGCACCTCCAGGGATGTTGTGCAGATGAAGTGAGGAGCAAGAAGCATCGCGTAAGGCAAGTGTCAGACAGCATTAACCCCACTGCACCTCCCAGGCTGGGATCATCTCCTGCCCTGGAGCCAAGCCGTCGGAGCCGCCAGCACGCAAGAGCAGTAGCAGCGGCGGCGGCGGCGGCAACTTCGGGACTGGCAAGAAGCCAGGGCGGGGGTGGTCGGCGTCCCCCGGCCTCTCATTAGAGCGCTTAAGTACTGCGAGTGGAGAAAAGTAAACACCGGCAAGTGCAGCTGTGTCGGGGGAGGGTGGATATTATCCCCCCTCCCACCGCCCCTTTGGCTCTGCCTCCCAGAGAGCCCCGAGAGGTCCCGGCTGCCGCTGCCCGGACAGCGCGCTCGGGGCTGCAGAGCCGGAGGAGCTGAGAAAGGAGCAGACGGGCGGCGCGCAGTCTGGAGAGAGAGAACGGAAAGGTACTGCCCAAACGGCCCGGGAGATGTTCTGCTACTGAAAGGAAAAAAGTGCTTACTCATAGGGAGACGCGGTGCGATCGCGACGCTCTCGCTAATCGCAAGGGAAGCTGGCGGAAGGCAGGCAACTGGAGCCTCGTTCCTTCCCTGGGGCACAGCACACCCCCAGAGCCCCGGGGCCCCGGGGAGCCCGCGAGGTCACCCGAGGCGGGCGAGCGAGAGCTGGAGGCGTCGCAGGCTGCCGGCTCCGGGATTTCCTGTGTCCGGGGCGGGAGGGGGGTAGGGTGGGGGTGGCAGTAGCTGGAGAAGGACGACAGAGGGAAGTTAGGCGCTCAGTTTCCACTTTGGGGCCGCAGCCACGGAAGGGGAGAAGGGCATGGGTTGGCGTCAAGGACGCCAGCCCAAGGCTGGCAACAAGTTAAGAACAACTGGTGAGAAAGCACCATCTCTATAGTTAAGACAGAAAACCTGTTTGCGGCCAGCGGTGGTCGTGGGGAACACTCTGTCACTCTCATCCATCCTTGATGCAAATGATCGCTTTGGCGCCCAAAGGCTAGAACGGAAATTTCTCCAGCGTCCCTCTCTGCCCCCCGCCTCCCGTGCGAGGCGCGTTCCTGCTGAGGTTCCCGGAGATGCTCTCCCCTGGACCCACTCCTGCCCACGCCCAGGGAACCCCGCTCCCCTTGTGCCCTCTCGTGCCTACAGAGCACTTACATAAAGTCGCAGAGTACTGGATCTGGCTCGACAGCCTCGGATCGACGCACTCAGACAACTTCTGCCTCTCGGAATCTTTGCGGCTGTGGTTCTAAAGCCAGCGCTCCCTCCCCTCCTGCCAGCCCCCTCCGCCCCTCGGCCGCCGCCATTGGCTCCGGTGGTGCTAGCGGCCGGCCTGGGAACCAGGAAGGGGATTGGGCCACGAGCCTGTCACATCAACTGGGTGGGGAGCTCGGAGAATAATCACTGGGATGGGCGCCCGGGAGGGATGGGGACTGTAACTCTGCAGCTGGGAGCGGAGACTGGTCCCCCGCGCCTGCTTCTCCTTCTCTCTGGCTAAGAACAGATTAGAAGTCCACAGTGCCTGGCTCGGAGCATATATTCGAAAAAAATCTTGTGGAATAGTTGAAAAGATGGGAATGTCGGGAACGGGAGTTTGAACGTTATCAAGCCGCTGTTTAAGTCTATGTAGCGTGCAGTTTCTCCCTGGACTCGTGAAGAGAATCTCGGCAGGGGAAGGGACGTCGCTAGTAGTTTCGCCTGCTAGTAATCAGCCCAGGTGCGGAATAACGCAGAGGGAAAACCTCAGCAATCCTCCCTTTCCTTACGAGGTCTAGGGAGCAGAATATGGACAGGACGGGGCTCTCATGTCTTTGGCTTCGTGCCAAGTAAATTGTTGACCAAAATCACCTGTCTGGTATGTTTCTCCATGCGGAAAGGGATGAGAGGTGGAGGTGCGAAGGGCTGGAGGAAGTAACGTGGTTCCACTCGTTTGACTGGAAATGGATGTCAATTCCCATCATTCTCCTTTCACCAGAGAAAACATGTAGACGTGCTCCTGCTTCCCAGAGTACCTTTTCTTTGCCCATGAGATTGCCTCCACGTCATAGCTGACCTCTTTCATTAATACCTGCGAAGGGTTCCCCTCCTTATCTGCATTCCAATCCTTTGGCTCACTTCTGGTCCAAAGTCAGCTGTGAGGGCCTGATTTTGAGGGATTCTCTAGGGTCAGGTCAAGAGATTGGCTTGTGGGACAGCTGTAGAGGAGAAAGTCTAAGTTCTTTCCTGTTCCAGCCATAGCCATTTTGTTCAGGAAATGTGTGCCTGGAAACTTTTTAAAAATTTAAAAGTGGTTCAATTACATCCCGTTTTACATTCGCTAGGAAAAATGCTAAAATTAAGAGTGGCCTGAAAGATTGAATGCTGTTGTAAAGGAACCCTCACTTCATCTGCTATTACGAATTTCCTTAGAGAAATTAACGTGTAGTGAGTGCCAGGTCTTCTTAAATGGGAAGGAATGGGGAGTTCATATACTGCCTAAAGGCTAGACAAGCAGAGAAGGACTTGGCACTGGAAAAAAAGGCTTGTTAAATATTAATTAATGATTAACCAACTGGAAGAACTTATGAAAGGCACAGGAAGGTGAAAAAGAAATGAGAGGGCAATCATGCCTTCAGAAACATTAAATTTCTGTTATGAGAGAGTTTGTCCTGGGTCAGGTTTGGGTCAGCACAAAAATACTGATTTCAAAATGTTGATGTTGGGTTGACAGTGCAGTGCATTGCCACACACATTTACAATAGGCTCCAAAATGAGATTTTTGGCTTTCAATAATTGGCCCAAGGTTGGGTATGATTTCTGGAATTCTTTACACAAAATTTCTAGATACACTAACTATGGTACTTCAATTTTCTACCTTTTATGGTATCTAAGTCACCATTGAAAGCTTCTACCTGCTTTTAAACTTAAATTACAGAGTTAGCAAGGAGCATGAAGGAACTCTGCAAGCTAAGTTTTCAAGTATGGATATATTTGTCTCAATTACTTGACTTAGTATTCTATTCTGGTTTATTTTTCAAGTTTTAGAATTTAGAATAAGTCCAAATATGAAGAATTCTATGCATATGCTATTTATGCTTTGCTGTTTCTTAGTCAAAAAAGCTCACATAGAAGTTTTACTTTAATAAACGTCTGTTCACGACTAACACTGAAGATGCCAGAATTCAGCAAGAGCTTCTTGTCCAGAAATGTCACTTTAATGGAAGTGCAGTGGTCCATAGTTTCAAAGCTGCCAGGGTGCCCAGGTGGTGGCACCACCTCTCACTGCCTCGGTAATTTCCAGCAGATAAGTCATGCCTTAAACATGGATGCCCCTATTTGGATCCTAGTTGAGATTCCTGTCTAACAAGCTCAACAATATGATCCAGGTAGAACTCCATTTTAACGAACACGATGAAGATAGGCATTTTGATGTAACTAAGCTACCTTTGTGTTGTCCCAAATCTAAAAGGCCTTTTCAAAGGTTAGCATTTTCTCTAAGAAAGGAGCTTCAGACTCAGAGCTCTGTTCAAACTGCATTTCTTTCTGATCTTTCACAGCATCAATTTAACTCATAGAAGATTATTCACAAAGTCACCCAAATTGGTAGCTCTCCTATCTATATAAAAAAGGCTTGCACAGATGATCTTCAAGGTCCCTTCCAGTTGCTTCCAGTCAGGTTACAGGCACTAATGCATCTTTTTAACAGCACGTTGCATAGCACCTGGCACAAAGGAGTTCAGTAAATGTTTGTTGAACTAATGGTTATTTTATGGTTCTATTCTTGTAAAAGTAAAAGCAAAAACAAAAAGCTATATGTATACATATAGATCTCTCACAGATCCTATGAATCATTAGCCTAAAAGTTTTTGCCCTTTCCTTCCATCTGTGATTTTCAATCTCACGCATCTTTGTAATAAATAACTTAAAATCAATATCACAAAATTTCGAAAGTCATTTCTTCTTTCTGTGCTCCTTTGATGTCATAAGAGGCTCCAATTGCCCCGGTAGGTTTTCTCTCTGTCCATCCTACCTTTCTTTCCTGCTTTTTACAAGCGCATCCCTTTCTTTGCTCTTTTTCCTGTAGCTCTGCCCAACACTCTCACCAGTCCAGTTCACAATTTATTATGTGCACATAGTCTGAGTTTTCTCCTGAAATTTTCGTAGGGTAAATTATCCTTTTTATCCAGTTTTTAAAACTTCCTTTTTATAGTCTATTGAAAGGCGATTTCACTACATAATAGAAGTAAGAAATAATCTCGATTGATTCAGTACTAAATAATTTCTTCTAATTCACCTAATTTTCTCAGTGTCTAAATGTATAACTGTGTACTAATCTATTTTAATTAATTGCTTCTTAATTTATCAGTTAATTTCCAGGAACCAATCTATTTTCCTTTCATCTTATAGTTTATATTCTATTCTATGTTATGTTTTAGGTTCTTGGATTGATCCTCAATTCTTTTTATTCAACATGTTACAGCTTGTTAAAAATACATCTTAATATCCACAGCAAATAGTGACATGAAACCTTTTAAAAAAATTAAGTGTGATTTTAAAGCTTTCTTTTATCCTTAAAATATCAGACACGGAAGAAATCCTGGTAGACCTGGAAAATTCTTAAAATTTTTTTATCTAGAATATAAAAATTTGAAGTTATTTCCATTGTTTACTAAGTGAGAGGTGTTTTTATGTTTTCAACTCAAAATGTACACATGTATAACACATGAATGATAATTCCTTGAATAAGCACTTTTAAATATTTTTCAAGCCTCAGAGGTTATTACCATATGAATGTCTGCTCAAGCATGCTAATTATCTTACAAACATGTTTCCATAAAGGAATTATTGTGACATGTCCAAGGGTATTTTCAGATTCCCACTTCCACTTGTTAAAAAACATAAAAGACAAAATAATCCAATGAAATGTCTTTACGAGGATTAGGACATATTTGATCAACATTAACCTTTTACTATATAGATCCAATGAAGGTCACTATCGTCACTGGAAATGCTCAAAATTAAAATGTTTCCCTGGGTTTGCTGTCCGTTAAATACACAATTAGTTGACAACGTTCTTTTAAGTGCCTATTATGTTCTCAGCATTGAATTATTGTAAGCGACATGGAAAAAGTATGGTCTCAATGCACATGCGATTAATAATCTGATAATTCAATAGCAAAACTAACATACATGAAAAAATGAGAAAGCAATTCAAAATAGAATGTATAAGGGATGCTGTAGGAATTCTGAAAAGAATGAGAAGACTGGGCTGAAGCAGTCAGGGCAGGCATCTTTTGTGTGATGGGACTTGAGCTATGCTTTAAAAGATGTGTAAAACTTGATAAAGCTAAGTGGAAATGAAAGGCACTCCATTCCTGGAAAGGAAGCAGAGGGACAGTTTAGGATGAGTTTCTGGGATTGCGCTTCCTTTTCTAGGCATCTGCTCCATGATCAACAAAACAAAAGCTTCGAATTTGCCTATCGTAAAGGTCCAGTGATAACATCAATTGGAAAGAAAGTTGCTTGAGATTCCATCTATTTAATTCATTTAAAAGATAAAGTATTTGTTATATTTAATTTAGAGATTGAAAAGACTTCTGAATCTTGTTTTATAATGATTAAACTGCTGGTTACAGAAGGTCTTGCTTTTGGTTACAGCAATTCTGAGTTACTTTAGATATAGGCATATTAATTCCTCCCCTTGAGGTTTGCATAACTAATTGGCACACAGCACATGTTTAAATTTTATTTTACTGAGGTCATATTGGCTTATAACATTGTGTAAATTTCAGGTGTACATTATTATATTTCAGTTTCTGTATAGACTGCCGTCGTGTTCACCACCAGTAGTCTAGTTTTTGTCCATCACCATACACAAGTGCCCCTTTACCCCTTCTGCCCTCCCCCTACCGCCTTTTCCTCTGGCAACCATGAATCTGTTCTCCTTATCTATGTGTTTGTTTATCTTCCACATATAAGTGAAATTTTAAGGTATTTGTCTTTCTCTGTCTGACTTATTTCACTTAGCATAATACCCTCAAGGTCTATCCACATTGTCATAAATGGGACGATTGTGTCTTTTTCAGGGCTGAGTAGTATTCCATTGTGTGTGTGTGTGTGTGTGTGTGTGTGTGTGTGTACATCTTTATCCATTCATCTGTTGATGGACACTTGGGTTGCTTCCATATCTTGGCTATTGTCAATAATGCTGCAGTGAACATACAGATGCACAAATCTTTTTGAATTGTTGATTTCATGTTCTTTAGATAAATACCCAGTAGTGGAATAGCTGGATCATATGGTATTTCTATTTTTAGTTTTTTGAGGAATCTCCATACTGTCTTCCATAGTGGCTGCACCAGTTTGCATTCCTACCAGCAGTGTATCAGAGTTCCCTTTTCTCCACATCCTAACAATTCTTGTCTTAACACATTTCTTGTCTTGTTAATTAAGCCATTCTGAAATGTGTGAGGTGATATCTCATTGTACATTGATTTTCATTTCCCTAATAATTAGTAATGTTGAACATCTTTTCATGTGTCTGTTGGCCGTCTGTATATCTTCTTTGGAAAAGTACCTATTGATATTCTCCGCCTAGTTTTTGATTGGGTTGTTTATTTTTGTCGTTGTTGAGCTGTATGAATTCTTTATATATTTTGGAAATTAACCCCTTGTTGGATATATGGTTTGCACAAATTTTCTCTCCATTGGTGGGTTGTCTTTTTGTTTTGTTCATGGCTTCCTTTGCTTTGAAGAAGCTTTTTAATCTGATTTAGTCCCATTTGTTTATTTTTTCTTTTGTTTCCCTTGCCTGAGTAGACATGGTATTCAAAAAGATACTGCTAAGACCAATGTCAAAGATGTACTGCCTATATTTTCTTCTACGAGTTTTATGGTTTCAGGTCTTATATTCAAGTCTTTAATCTATTTTGAGTTAATTTTTGTGTATGGTATAAGATAATGGTCTACTTTCATTCTTCTGCATGTGGCTATCCAGTTTTCCCAACACCATTTATTGAAGAGACTTTCCTTTCTCCATCGTATGTTCTTGGCTCCCTTGTCAAAGATTCACTCTCCATAGACGTGTGGTTTTATTTCTGGGCTTTCAATTCTGTTCCATTGATCTGTGTGTCTGTTTTTGTACAGTACCACGCTGTTTAGATTTACTATAGCTTTGTAGTATAATTTGAATTCTGAGACTGTGCTACCTCCAACCTTGTTCTTTTTTCTCAGGATTGTTTTGGCTTTTGGGGGTCTTTTGTTGTTCCATATAAATTTTAGGATTCTTTGTTCTATTTCCGTGAAGAATGTCATTGGGATTCTGATTGCAATTGCATTGAATCTGTAGATTGCTTTCGTATAGACATTTTAACTATTTTATTCTTCCAGTCCATGAGCACAGAATATCTTTCCATTTCTTTCTGTCTTTTTTGATTTCTTTCAACAATGTCTTATAGTTTTCAGGTATAGGTCTTTCACCTCCTTGGTTAAGTTTATTTTGTTTTATTCTTTTTGTTGGGATCGTAAATGGGATTGTATTTTTGACTTCTCTTTCTGCTAGTTCATCATTAGTGTATAGAAATGCAACTTATTTTCGTATGTTGATTTTGTATTCTGCAACTTTACTGTATTTGATGATTGAACATGCCTATAAATTACAGGGCAAGGTAGGTGAGTGCACTAGCTCACATGCATATCTTGACTTCACCATTTTGTGTGTCTGAGTTATAAAAGCATTCTTTTGGATGAAATATTCAACCTAAACCTTCATTAGAATGTAATTTCAAATATTGGAGGTTTCCTATGAGAAGAGTCTGTTAAAAATATACTAGATGAACCAATATTACTTCAGGAAATAAAAGATATACTGGAGACCCTTCAGAATAAACTGTAGAGCATATGTCAAAATTCATAAGGATTATCCATAATTTTCTACACCACTAATCAGGCTCCTAAAAAATAGTCTGTCTAGCCTGTTATGTTTGATGGCTTGATTCCTAAGTATGTTAGGCCAGCTTCTTGGGAATTTAGGAGTGTGTGTGTGTGTGTGTGTGTGTGTGTGTGTATGACAGAGAGAAAGAGAGAATATAATTGGATTTTAAAATGCTATAAATATTTGAGTCTGTGTCTACTAAATATGTAAAATGTGATTTTAAAAATGACAGAGTCACAATATGGATGAACTTTGAAAACATTATGCTAAGTGAAAGAACCCAGTTACAAAAGACCGCATATTGTAGGATTAAGTTTATATGAAATGTACAAAAATGGAAAATCTGTAGAGACGCAAAGTAGATTAGTTGTTTCCTAGGGCTGGGGAGGTGTGTGGATTTGGAGGAAAATGGGGAGTTACTGCTAACAGGTTCCTTTTTAGGGTCTTGAAAATGTTCTAAAATAGACTGTGGTGATGGTTGCATAACTCTGTAAATACACTAAAAACCATTGAATTGTATCATTTAAGCGGGCAAATTGTATGGTATTGTCAACTTAAAAGCCAGTTGTCTTAGCCACAAAATGAGTTTATTCTGGAACAACCAAAAGAACTGCAACTCACTAAGTGCATGCTATGGCCAACTACAGGCAAATCCAGAGAGATGAAAGAAGGGATTTGCTTTTATAAGGGAAAGGGGGGGATTTGGGAGGGGCTGTTCTAAAACAAAAGTTGATTGGAGGAAAGTAAGAGTTCAGGGTAGCAATGGCTTCTCATTGGCTGAGCTACAGCACTTCTCATTGGCTGGAGTGTTGCTGGGCAAGGAGAGAAATCTTCCTCCCTTCTGTTGTGTAGTAAAGTAGTAAATGCCTTCCTATTGGATGTGCAAGCCTACAGTGTCTTCCTGTTTGGAGTAATTAAATATATATGCTAGGGTGTGAGAGCTCTCCCTATGGGGCCTTCTTGACTCTAATTTTGTCGAGGTTTCTTTAATTCTACAGTATTGTGAGTTATATCTCAACAAAGTTGGTATTAGAAAAAAGAGATTGACACAATTAGGCTGCTTAAGCACAGGAAAACCATACTAATGAGGATATACATGGGATGGCAGAAAACAAATATATGAAGGATCTGTATTGCAAGAGACAAACTAAACTCAGAAATTGAAAGGGCCTTGGAAGATAAAGTAATCTACCTCTTAGCCAGCATGATTCCTTGTTTGCCACTATCATTGAAAGGACAAAGCAGTTCAATTTGCTGAAAACAGATTTAAAGATTATCAAAAACATTTTATTTATTTATTTTTAAATTTTTTGGGGGTGAAGAAGATTGGCCCCGAACTCATATCTGTTGCCAATCTTCCTCTTTTTGGTTGAGGAAGAGTGGCCCTGAGCTAACACCTGTGCCAGTCCTCCTCTATTTTGTATATGGGTTGCTGCCACAGCATGGCTTGATGAGTGGTGTAGGTCCACACCTGAGATCTGAACCTGTGACCCCAGGCTACTGAAGCAGAGTGTGCTGAACTTAACCACTATGCACTGGGCTGGCCCCCAAGAAACATTTTAAACAAATCAAATAAGCCAGAAACAGAACTCAGGTAGCAAAAGATGATATTTCTTCTTTGATACATTTTAAAAAGTTTAAGTAATCATGTTACTATATTGATTTAAAGATTTAAATCATGCCCAGGTTTTAATAACTAATTGCAGTTAGAAATAATTGGATAATAATAATCATGGGTCTAAATAACAACAAGCTTCCTTAGAAAGTGTCACAAAAGGATTGAGGACAAGAAGTTTCATTTTGAATCAACAAACATCTCTTTGATAATTCAGAACCAAGAATGCTTTCACTGGTTTGTTTCTTTATCAATACCATAGGGTCACCTGAACAAGGGGGTAAACGGAATGTAAAGCTGTCCGTTCAGAGAGGCATTCCCTTTCACACATTGGGCAGCATTATGTAAGTTGTATCCCATTTAGTGCATGGAATGGAGTAGGTCCATAACTAAGCTTAACTAAGCTTTTTAAAAATTTTTGAATATTTGGGAGTCCTCTGGATAGGACATCATGTGAAATGAGATCAGACTCCTAAGGAATATTTTAAGCAGGAGTCAGCAAACATTGTTTATAAAGGGCCAGATAGTAAATATTTTTGGCATATACGCCATATAGTCTCTGCTGCAACTACTCAGCTCTGCTGTTGCAATACAGAAGCAGCCATAGACAGACAATAAGTAAACTAATGGGCATGATGGTGTGCCAATAAAACTTTATTTATGAGGACAGTGGCAACAGATTGGGCCTGCCAGCTGTAGTTAGCCAGCTGACCCCAGTCTAGGTTCCTGTGCTTGCTCCAATATGGACTTGGCATCTGGATGGAGTTGTGTTCTTAAAGCAGTATTTAAGAGTTGGTTCATGACTGAAGATATGAAACAGATTAAGATAGAAATTAGTACCCTGCCCTTATCGCAATCTTAGGTCTTCGCAATCTTTAATAGCAAGCAATTGATAAATGGCTATATTCTACTCTAATTTCTTTTTCGTCTTTCAAACTTGAATGTAATCACAATGGCAAAGTTTCACCAAGGGGAAAAAGTGACAACAACTACAACGACCTCTTATTCAACTCCTTCTATGTGGCAGGACTTGTACTAGGAACTTTACATATATTATTTCATTTAATGCTAATAACTATTTCATGAATGGAAGCAGTATTTTTATGTGAGAAAACTAAGGCCCATGGAATAAGTAACTTTTGCCCAAGATATTTGGCTCGTAATGCAGGAGCTGGGGGCCGCAGGAAACAGGGTAGGGGAGTATTCCATCTCATGTCTGACTCTACAGCCTGGCACTGAACCACGGGATCTTACAGGAAATGTTCACTATACTTTATCCCAAGGAGTAAAGCGCAGGAGCACAGCTGAGTATGTCACCGTTCTCACTTCCATGGAAAATTGGTTAGCCCATTAGTGGTAAATCTCATAGATAAGCAGGCAGGTTTATCACACTCATGCCTAATCCAGTGTTAGCTGTGTATAGTAGCATATATGTATTTTCATAATTCTACACATGGTGTTTTCATTCCACCAAATGGCACTGTCAACTTTGAAGACTAAGTCAGTGGATCCATGTAATAGCAATTTACGCTGATCGCAGCAGGAAGAATATAATTCTGTCTTCCTCTTTAGTAATATTTTAAGGTAATGTCCAGGATTAATAATGTAGATGTTTTAGTACTATGAAGACTGGAAGAGAAGGGTGTTTTATTTTCAATCTATATTCTATGGGATATTAAAATATAGGATAATTTCAGTGAAAAATTTATCAAACCAGTTTTGTTTGTTACAGATACAAAACAATGGATTTTCAGTTTATCCTCTAGGCAGGATATAGACAGAGGTGTAATTTATCAGATTTTCCAGAAAATACACCATTACAGCCCAAGTTGTCCTATGTGATGAACTCTGAATTAGGGGTCACATGAATCATTGTGGGAGTGTGGTTTTAAGCAAGTTAAATATATTCTAAAATAAATGTGTTGATAACAAAAACACCCATAACATATGGCTGGTATTTTATTTGATTTTATTTAACACAGAGTCTCTTGAAGCAACAAATTTAACAAGTAAAATAATTTGATAATTGCAATCATAGAATTTTTGTATTAGAAGGAACATTATAGACTATCTCCCTCACTTTACAGATTAGTGAAACTGAGGCCCACAGGAGTGAAATGACTTACCCTAATCTTTTGGTTCTTTCAAAGTCCTTTTATAAGGTTACTTTAACAGGTGGCATTTTGAGAATTATAATTTTCTATCTATGTAATTCAATTTTAAGTGTGGATTTGCAAATATGCTAGATAATGATGCATTCCAGTGACACTGCCGTAACTTCTGCCTGGAACTAAAGTGGAGGCTCTTCCAGCTGTCAGTTTCCTGGAGAAGGGAGGTCAACAGTAGGGTACTGGCTGAGGTCAAATAGCAGGTAGGGTGTAAGTGGGTCTCCAAAAGCCCTGCACCTATAGACCACAAAGTAGCGCCAGCACTGACCAAGATTAGGAACTCTGTCAACCAAAGGAAATGCAAAATCCAAGCTTCAAGGACCTAATCAAAATGAAGGTTTGACAAGGAGGCAAGGTAAGGCAAGGAAACCTGTATAGCAACCCAGCAGAGAGGATTTGCTGGTTTTGAGACAGTGCCCCCCACAGATCACACAATGCAAGGATCCCTTATTCCAACTGCTCTTTGAGTCGGCTCTCTATTAATTACTCTGATTCTAAGGGGCATGAAAGACACTACTTTATTCCTTGGGAAGCCGGAGTGAATGATTCACATGATTAGGAACAGTTCAGTGTCTGCAAAGAGGTCGCTTGTCAGGTCATTCCACCACACAATGGAGAGACTTCTAGTTTGCTTCCTTAATTCTCCTTTCTCCCTTACCTTATTGTTGAGTATACCAAATTCCTTCTCTTCTGGTGGAGGAGAATGAAGCCCTTTCTCTTCATCAAATCTGAGAAATAGATTCTAGCCTTATTTATCTTTTCCAGCTTCTTTTTTTAACCTTGATTGAAGCAGGTACTGCTCATTAAAATGGCATAATCATTCTGGATCAGTGTAAGTTACAACTTTAGCAGAGCTGAAGACCCACCAAGGTGAGAGACATAGGTAACAGATTGCGAAGGATTGGCAGTACTTCCTTTAAACCCAAATATGAATATCGCCTCTCCTGCCTCCTAGCAACATATGATTATGTGTTAAATCTCCCCAGATACACACAACAGATGTGCAAGACGAGAACCAGTTGTCCAGGATTCTTCCTTCTTTAAAATTTGTCTTGGAATATTTAAAATAGTAATATGTATCATTCTTTTTACTAGAAACGATTCAGAACATTAAGGTCTTTCCTATGCCTTCTTTTCCATTTTGAATTAAATATGAATTTTTAAAAGATGAATCAATACTTCCATTAATATTTATATCAACTCAATTTTTTTGTGGAGGAAAGAAAATCCTCTGAAGGTTTGGAACAACTCAACCTCCAAAGTGCAGGTCAGAAAATTGGGCTAATTGAATGCTTATTGGTAGTAGCATAGTTTTTCCAAATGTCTCATAGTGTTTTATAAATAATTAGCAGTATAAATTCAGTTTCTAAAAGGGAAATTGATAGATAATTTATAAAATGTGTATGACGTGTATGAAAGGATAAAGCATGATATAAATTCAAGAAATGCATAACCATTAGTAGGTTTTTCAGTTATTTAAAATTATGTAAAATGAAAGTGCCATGCTCAAAGCAAATTTCCATGTTTTCAGTTTTTCCTATTAAAAGCCATTACATTAATTATAATGCTTTGTTGCTTTGTGGAAGCTAAATATTTGCTTAAACATTAACATCTACAGACAGAAAGCCAACATCTTAAATCTCAGTACAGTGTACAATTTTTTTCCGTGATCACTAAGATAGGTCATTTCAATTACTTCCCTGAAAGTTTAATAGAAATCCTGTGGAATGGCTATTGGTTTGCACTGTTCAACAACTCAATCTTTATTGCAAAACACTTTCTTTTGTAACACTATTTAACACATTTATAGATCATTCAATTTTATAAGAAATGAGTTTCCAAGGTACATGCTGATTTTGGCAATGTTTTTTGGAATATGAAAACATGAAATTAGATAAACACAGTATAGTTATGATGCAACATGAAGGTTGTTGTTTTTCTTTGGTACCCTTCTCCATATTGCTTCAGACAGCTGTTCTCTTATCATTGGTTACCTTCTGGCATGTTGTCTGGAAAGCTGGGTGATAAATATTCATGACATTTTAAAGTAATTGCAAGTAAAAAATGGTTGCATTGAGAATCTATTTTAGTTCCTTCTTGGTTTCTTTTCCTCCTCAACGTTGTGGGGTCATAAGTTTCTAAAAACTTTAAAAAGTTATTAATTTATCTGTTCCAGGATCTTCTCGGGGATGCACAAAAGAGGAATTATTTCTCCTTTTCTAAAATCAAATGCAAATGATCAGATATGTAAACCTTAACATGCCAATTAGTGAAACATTCCACAGATTTTCTGCTGCCACTTCCCACCTCCTCCCCATATTCGCTGATATTCTAGCCAAACCAGATATTTCATTTCCCAGATATGCCTGTATACCTATACAATCCAGTTTTAGGGGTGGAATGGAAAACACGTGTGTTTAGGAACGAGTCAGAATTGGATTTGAATCTGTTTCTTACTCTCTGTGTGGCTTTGAGAAAGTCACTTCATCTCTGCGTGCCTTGGTAACCTCATGTGAAAATTCAGAGAATTAGCACTTCAGCCTTGTGCTAGGTGTATAGTATGTGCTCAATTAACTGTTATTGCTGAAGGGTCAAATAGCACATATATAATAGTATTGGTAAATAGTACCTCTTATCATTTATCCTCTGTCCCTCTGTGAGGTCTGCTTTCATGTTCTTTTTTAACCTAGCAAATCTCTAACCATCCTTCAAGTCCCACGTCAAATGACATGTCTTTGGAGATGACTTCTCCAGCCCCTCTAGGCAGCGCTAAGGAGTCTACCTCTGCATTCTCATAACGTCTTATACCTAGCTCTCAGAGCATTGTGTTGCCATTGTTGATTTGTCTATTTCCCCAACTAGATATATGAAGCTCCTGAAGGGCAATGATTCCACCTTATTGGGCTTTGTATCCCTGTTTTCTAACTAAGTCCCAGGTATGTAGTGGAGCAAATAAATATTTGATAAAAGATGAAGAAGAGACTGAGTTGTCTGCCAGATCTTTTACTAGAATGTAGGATTTGCCTATGCTTTTTAATTCGCATAGCAATCTTCCCCACTAGACCACGACATCTAAGGGATGTCGTTTGTAGTGCCGACACAGTGCCTGGTTCAATAAATGTCTGTTAAGTTAATGTAGGCAAAATCTTTCTTTAGAGCTCTTTCACCCATTCTTTTCCTTTATTTGAGTAACTCTCCTGCATTTCACAGGATCCTTAAAAATATCTGCCTTTCCATGTGTGCTCTTAGTCTCTGCCTTCTTTTGCTAAATACCAAAGGATAGGTTTGGATTAGATAAGTTCATCTGTGCTAATATGTTATTAGCTGACTCCTTACTATCCCTCCCAATCTGTGTCTCAATCTAGCTGTAACGTAATGTCCTGGCAAATGATGTATATCAGGCCTCATGACAGCTTGTTTGAGGGGGTTGGGGGGGATACTTGAATGCATAATGCCTATCTTTCAAATTTCATTGTATATGGTGACTACTCAGTGTGTTAGTTGGCATGTCTAGCCCTGGGAGAGGTGTGGTATGTTAGATATGGTGCATCAACCTTTGAAATCCCTGTGTGTTTTTTTTGCAGGAATTATTCATCCTGAGCTAACATCTATTGCCAATCTTCCTTTCTTTTTCCTTCCCCAAATCCCCCCAGTGCGTGGTTGTATATCCTAGTTGTAAGTCCTTTTAGTTCTTCTATGTGAGATGCCACCACAGCATGGCAACTGACAGACAGGCAATGTGGTTCTGCAACTGGGAAATGAACCCTGGCTGCTGAAGTGCTGAGAGGACCAAAGTTTCACCACTTGGCCATCAGGGCTGGCTTGAAATCCCTCAGTTTTGAACCTGTCCTTTTAAATATGGAGAATTAAATTCACCATGTCTAATTCCCTGCTTTGAATTTGGGAATGCTCAAGTCATGACCTCCTATGAAGCTGGGAGAAAAATCTTGGCCCTACCTCCCTTCCAGATTACCTGAAGCAACCCTCGCTTTGTTTTCATTTGCCCAGCAACCAAGAAGGGACCATTTTCCATGCTGATTTTAATATGAAGGAATTGGGTTCTCGGTGGCTGCTAGCAAGTAGTGTGCTAGAATTATCTCTGTCCCATCAGTCTATCAAGCGTGATCAATACAAAGTTAATATGGATGCCTAAGATTCTTTGGTATTTTCTCATGTAAAGTTGGTCTTTGTTGGGGTGGGTCAAATATCCCACGTGTCATCTTTTCAGTCTTTTACTTACCAAAATCGACCCCCTACCCAACCATCCAACGGTCAAGGAAGGAATAAGACATTTCTCTTATGATTACAATTTAAAATTCTTGAAGGAAATCTTTTTCTGTTAAAAAAACTCATAAATATTAATGATGTCATGTTGAGCAGTTGTTGTACCGGATTGTACAAGAAGAAACATTTTGGTCTAAGAGTTCTAAATTAGAATGTACTTAGACTGAGGATTGTTAGTAAAATTTCCTTTTGCTTTATTCTGATGCTTGTTTTATCTGCCTTCAGACATCTGTTCCCAGAGACTGTTGTCTTTACTCCATATCCCCCTCTTTCAATTAAGGAGACAGATAAGCAGTTGTCTTGAGAATATAAGGTCACTGGCATTCCCTAAATGGATTCCAGTGCCTGCTACAGAAACAAGTGGTGAGTGTTCTCTGTCACTTGCAAACTATAAATTAATTAAGATGACAACTTTTCCTTCTTCATGTTATTCTTTCAGAGGGACTTTTGAAATACCATTTGTTGCATTTTCTGATTATAAAAGTAACATATGGTCATTGTAGAGAATTGATAGTACAGAAAAGTACTTAGAGGAGAATAAAAATCTCAACACCTAGAGATAACAGCTGTTAGCAGTTTGATTTATTTATGGCTTTTTTTGTGCATATAAAACATTTTAAAAGGAAATCGGGATCACATTATGCATAAATTGCTATATCTTGGATTTTCAAAGCGTCCTTGCATTTGAAACATGTTCAAGTACCATTAAGTATTTGAAAACACCATTTTAAATTGCTATATAATATTTTGTCATATGAATATAAATATACCACAGGTTGTTTATTAAAAATAACATTCTTTTATTGTTGAACATTGTTTGATTCCAATTTTTCCATTTTAAAAATAATTCTGTACTTGATCTTTATCTGAATTTTTGATTGTTTCTTTAGACGAGATACAAGGATACTCACTGGGTCTAAGTGTGTGATTTTTTTTTTCACCAAAAAACATTCATGATAAGAATTTTAAGATTGTTGTAAAGAAAATTTATACCAATTTGCCCAGCCACCAGCAGTGTTTTGAGTGTGCCTGTCCATTTCACTGAACTCTCTCCCAAATAATCATTTAAAAGTTCTTAATTTGACTGGCAAAAATGGTAGATTCCACTGGTATTTTTAAATATTGAACATTAAAAAAATATGGCCATTAGGTTCTTGAACTTGTCTCATGTGTATTTATCTCTGTTCTTGTTCTTTACCCATTTTCCTTTTTGATTTATGGGTGAGCTTTTTAATATTTCAAATCTATCATCCCTTTTTAGTGTTCATTGCAAATATTTTTCCCAGTTTGTGGCTTGTCTTTTAGGTTTTCTTGTTTAGTAATGGCTTTTCAGCTTCATTTTTTTCCCATTTGCGTGTGGTTCAAATCTATTGATTTTTCCATTTGCAATTTCTTCCATGGCTTGTATGCTTAAAAATTCCATTCTAATTCCATAGAGTTTTTTGGTAGCTTTAATTAGTCATACTTATAATTTTAAAGGCAAGGGATTTGTTCTACACAACTGCAAATATAACTATAGCTGCACTTTGTTCATTTTAAATATTTTATAGACATATTTGGAAGTGCCAGTTACAAAAGTAGGAGCAGCTGTAATTCCTTTTAAACAGGACCGTGTGTGGAGAGAGTAATTTTTAAGAAGTCTTTTGAAAAAAGACTTGAAATGTTGACATTTTATTGCAGTGAACAACTGTGTTGATTGAATGTTTCACATTATTCATTTCACATTGTGTAAGAGCTTTGTAACTCAAGGCAACACACACTCAGATTGAAGAATTCCCCAGCAGTTTATACTATGAGGATTATCTGATTGTAGCCTTATTTCCAAATAGCTAAAACAGAATTTCTTAAATGGTGGTCTTTGGACTCCCTGCATCATAATCACTTCGATTATTTATTAAAATGGAGATTCCTGCATCCTCCCTCCAAACATACTAAATCACATCCCTTGGGGTTAAGCTCTCAGAAGCCACATTTTGACAAGCATCCCAGGCAATTCTGGTGCACTCTAAAGTTTGAGAATCTCTGGGCTAGGGAGGAACTTTAGTTTAAGAAGTGGACCCATTAGAGGCAAAGAACAAACAGTAAGTATGTGGGAATTTGCGGTCAAAGATAGATCTGGAACCAGTATGTCGGTCAATAGGCAGAAAGGAGAGTCAGAATGCAACAGGGCGTAGGTGAAAGAGCACTGGTCAGAAAATGAGAAAAAGGAGCTCTGGCACTTAATATCCTTGTGTCCTAGGGCGAGTCACAACTCTTCGGGCTTCTTATCCTTAAAATGTGGGTAAGAAATACATGTACCTAAGTATAAAGGATTGTAAGGACCAGGTGAAATAACAAACGTAACAGTGCTTTGTAAAGTTCACAGGTTTTTTCGTCAATAATAGAATCAAAGGAAGTGCTGGTGGTGGTCAACATCTCGAAGATATGGCACCAGGTACCAGTGACTCAGTGTCGACAAGTGTTAGAGTTCAGGGTCAAAAAATCCAGTCCTGAGGCCGGCCAGGTGGCATAGTGGTTAAGTTCACACGTTCTGCTTTGGCAGCCCAGGGTTCGGATCCTGGGCGCGGACCGACACACTACTCATCAAGCCATGCTGTGGCGACATCCTACGTACAAAATAGAGGAAGAGTGGCACAGATGTTAGCTCAGGACGAATCTTCCTGAAGCACAAAAAGGAAGATTAGCAACAGATGTTAGCTCAGGGCCAATCTTCCTCACCAAAAACCCCCAAAAAACAAATCCAGTCCCTGGAAAGACTTGATGTGGGGAGTGGTGATGAGGGGAGGGAGAAGGCAGGACATCAACTGAAGGACTGCAGGAGAAGAAGCACAAGTTATTGGCAGACCCACATCAGAGAAGGAACAAAGCCGTAAGGCTCTTTCAGTGGTCTCAGTCTTACTGAGTGGTGTGAATAACCGCCGCTAAATTCCTTGATGGGGCTTCACACCACACCTGCCTCCATTTAGAATCAGGATTGGGTTAGGGTGTGAGGTAAGGACACACCTATAAGAGGTGATTCGGTTAAACTGGTTCCTAGAATTAGAGGATTGAGAGCTATGGGGGTTGAGGGGAGGTGGAAGGAGTCCAAGTATGTACTTGTGTTGTCACCATGTCAGGAAATGGGAAATATGCCTTTTGAACAATCTAATTTTCCTTTTGAACTTCTCTCCTCTATAGAATTTCAGTCGCCTTTAGGTATTGCAAAATTAATATATTCCTGTGTTGTTAAATCTCAGGGGTAACAAATAGACTATATAGCACTAAATATAAATATACACTAAATATATATATATATAACACTAAATATAGATATACATACATGCAGCCTGATGCAAGCTCTATTCCTTAAGTATAGTGGAAAGAGCTTGGGCCTCAGTCTGTCACGATACATTTGAATTATTCCTGAGTTGGAATTCTCTCTCAACTTTTCACTATCTTTGTGATCTTGAATATGATGTATATGAGCCACCATTTTTTAAGTCTGGAAAATGGAGATAAAAATTTCTACTTGCATGGTTATTTGAAGATTAAATCAGATATAATAGTAAAAGAACCTAGTAGAATGACTGGCACATAGTAAGTGCCCAATATCCTTTTTTAATTGGTTAATCAAATTTCAATAATTCCTATCTGATTTTCTAATATAGTGCCTAAACTCATTACTTTAGCCCTGGTCCTATGGGATCCACAATTCTTCCTCTCTAGTTTTAGCCCTTTTTGCTTGATCCATCTCTTTGCTCTCTTTCTCTTTCACGTTTCCTCCCCCCTCCCACCTTTATTTCCAAGGAAGCTAGGCTCCTTTGTTCTGGAATCTAGGACCACGTCTCTCTAGATGAAAAGTTCTGACCTTAGCCTCCTGAATAATGAATATACTCCTCTGGTCTTCTACTCAGAGGACCCTCTCTAAACTAGCGCCATACTTTTTTCATGGCCCCTTTTAAAACTTTCTTATTTTTCATCATTTAACTTGTTGTTGTATCAAAGATTTTTTTTTAAATCTCCCCTCCCCTTATTCCAGAATAACTTTTCTAGCCCTTCAGTGTTTGTCATCCTCTTCTGGCCACATTCAAGTCTTCCTATAGATATGCAAACACACCCTGACCTAAAATCCAGCTCATTATGGATGACATCCAATCAGGCTGGAGTTGTTACCGCTTGGCTTTGAGAGTATGATAAGAGACCTGTTTTAAGACTGGAGAATACACTGCATTTACAGTCAATACTCACTTCAGCTAAAGCTCTCTATTTACCCGCAGGGGCCCAAGAACTTATTCTAATTGCTGAGCTTTACTTCCTTTGTCAGTGGGGAAAATGCCAAAACCTTTCTCTTCTTTCTCTCTGCATCCAAGTAGTCCTGAATGACAGAACTGCAAAGTCTTTTATTTTGAGTTAACAAAAGGGAAAAAACTCCTTTCTAAGGTATTTGCTTGGAAGCCCCCACACATCTGGGTGTGCCTCTGATCTGCTATGGTTAGTACAAAATAAAAACAGTTCACAAATCCATTCAACAAACATTTATCAAGAATTTGTGATGTGCAATGTAAAGTTCTGAATGAGGAGATTAGGAGGAGTAAACATGGACCCTGCTGAGAGCTCAGAGTTTATCCTTGAATAGGGGAGATAAGCCGCAAACAACTATACTACACAGCATAAAGGGATAAGTGCCAGGGGAGGGGCACAAAGGAAATAGAATGCAACTTCAGAGAAGGGAGAGATTCCTCCAGGCTGAAAACCTCATGGGATTAGTTTCCCTCAGTGACTGACCAAATGCTATGTCGGTCTCATGAAGGCAGTTTCAGCAACAAGATTTTAAGGTATTTCAACTCAATATAAGGAAGAGAATGAAATTCAATTGTCTCAACAATGAGCATAGTGTCAGTGGATAAGGGCAGCCTATGGGCGCCAAAAGCCCCTGACAATTGCAGTGCTGCATCTGTAAAGCCTTCTTTCTTTTCCTCAGGTTGTGGAAATAAAATAAAACAGTCCTCAAAAAGGGCAAAGTGGAGAATTTCCAATTTTGTCCTTTAATAAATGGTTTGTTGGCATTGAATAGAATGAAAATAATGATAGGTCTTTTGCCACCAAAGCATAATGACCCTTGTGGCCTTTCTCCTCACTTTGTACCCTGTACTTTGGATGGTAAACAGCAATTTGAGTGGCAATATTGAAAAAGATTTTAACCCTCTGTTGCTCAGCAAGCTCGAAGCAGACAGAGTCCACATTGTGCTTCCTGAGCCAGGACTAACAGCAAAAGGGTGTTCCTGAATTTTCTCCCTTCCCCCAAGCTCACTGAAACAGAAAGTGTGGTATTAACAGATATAGGGCCCCAATTAAGAAGGCAGAGAATTCGTGGACAGCCAGAAAACTTATAAACCTAGAGCTTACCCTTACATTGATATTGATACTGCGTGGGAACTTAGAATCTAAATTCCGTAGATGAAATTATTACCATCCTAAACTTTTTTAAAAAGTTAAACTTGTTTACTGTCAGGGAAAAACGTCATTTTTTTTTTCTCCACAGAGTAGTGTCAAAACTCTTTGTTTTTTAAAGATGGTTAAATTATAAAACCTGACTCTGAATTTTAAATGCCACGGATTCACAGGGTGGCCAGATTCAGCAAACAAAATTACAAGATGCCCAGTTAAATTTGAATTTGAGGTAAACAACCAATAATTTTTTAGCATAAGTCTGACCCATGCAATAGCTTGCGACCCTAAACTTAGAGAGCATTGCTTGGTTACGTAATATTCCAGTGGGCTGGTTACATTTTAGGAGGCCGGCTTGCTTTTAGGCCCTGGTTTTTCATCCTTCTCCATTTCTGCACGTCTCCTCAGCATACAAGATTTCTTTGAATGAATGGAAAGATCTTCTGTGAAGAAGACTATTCATTACATAAATGAATTATTTTAAAGCCCTGCACCGCTCTGCAAAAAAAAAGTGAACACAAAGCCTCTTTTTGGTCCCCTCTTTGTGCCATCCCAATTGCTCTTCGCTTGTTGGTCTGGGTCGACTCATTCAGATAAGTGCCTCAGCTCTCTGCTGTTCGTGGTGTGCAGGCTCAACCCGAATGAGGCGGGGGTGGGGGCTGGGTGGGGGAGGGAGGAGTCTAGGAACTGAGTCAAAAAAGTAATAACATTGTAAATGAGAATTGGAGAGCACCCAAAGCGGCTATGTTGTGAGCCAAAACGTAGACCTCACGTGGAATTTTCCTTTAACTAAAGAATCTCACCTCATCAAATATAACTCAGATGCTTTACCTGTTCTGATCATTTCAATGAGCATTCAGTTCTCACTTCTATGACAGGGTTCAAAACTGTCTTAAAAGTTGATGATGCTGTGTTTAGTTCTTACCAATTTTACAAGGAAAAATGTATCTTCTTCACATTTGAATACTTTGATGTTGGCTTCCAGGATTACTTAATTACTCCTCATCTGAAAAGGAGATTAGTTCCCTCCCCATCAGGCGACCCCTGAAGGCAGATTGTAAGTATGACAAATAGTACAAATGGATGTGAATAACATAGACTATTCCCTAAACATGTAACAGTTTTGGGAGGGACATCAAATTATGCAAACAAAAACTGTAAGAAATATTACAGATTTTCAGTAGTATTGCTTTATTATATCATAAGAAAACCTTTTTCTCTTCGCTGAGGAAGATTCACCCTGAGCTAACATCCACTGCCAATCTTCCTCCTTTTGTATGTGAGCCACTGCCACAGCATGGCCACTGATAGATGAGTAGTGTAGGTCCATGCCTGCAGACTGAACCCAGGCCAGCGAAGTGGAGTGCACCATACTTAACCACTAGGCCACTGGGGCTGGCCCAAGAAAACCTTTCTATGAAACCCTGAGACAGCTTATCAAGATTTTAACTCTATTATGACAGATATCTTTGATGATGAAATAACCTTGAAATCATATTCACTTTTAAAAATTATTGCTTTTCAAGCATTTTATATAAATTCTTTAACTTTTTAATTTAAAAATTATTTACACACTCCCATCCTTTGTTTATAGGCTTTGTTAAAATGCACACAGTACTTTTGTGTACTGTACTTACTTTAAATCCCATGAGTTATTGAGTTATGTAGGCAATATTACTTTATTTCACTGATGAGAAATATTGAGGTCCAGAGAGGTTAAGTGATTTTCAGAAGGACACACAGCAGTAAGTCCTGAGCTGCCTCTAGAAATGAATAAGAACTCTAGGCACTTTCACATGTAATGTCTGCCCTCTCAGGAATATTTGAATGGAAATATATTTGTGTGTTTCTGTTTATGATGATTATTAAATCTTTTGTTCAGCCCCCAGACACTACACAGTCTCGAAAAGATATCACGCCCCCAAAATGCTGACATAAGCAAAACCACAACTTAAGCTCAATCATCAATGTTGATTGAAAAAATATTTTTCTGGGGGGCTGACCCAGTGGCATAGTGGTTAAGTTCGCACACTCCGCTTCAGTGGTCCGGGGTTCACAGGTTTGGATCCCGGGCACAGACCTACACACCACTCATCAAGCCATACTGTGCCAGCATCCCACATACAAAATAGAGGAAGATTGGCAACAGATATTAGCTCAGGGACAGTCTTCTTGACCAAAAAAAAAAATTTTTCTGTTTGTAACTTTATGCTATATACATTATACAATATGTCTTTTGCCCAAGGAAGCTTTAATTATAGAAACTAAATTGAAATAATTGCCTACATGTAGATAAAAAATTATTTTTACAGTGATTTAAAAATTTTCCATACCATAAAATGCATATATTTGACAATAGTATTGGCATTTAAATAAGTATGTACAGTAAACCACACTAAGATTCTAATAATATAAAATGTATGCTAAACTATTATAGGTTAGCATTAAGTATACATTTTTACTGTCATTTAAAAAAATTTGCCAAGCAAATTAATCCAGTCTGCAATCCTTAACACATGAACTCTGAGAATTTTTCAAGCACACATACACACGCACGCAGAGATGCACATATATATATTAATATACTGATTGTAGAATATTCTTTTCAAAAAAAATCTTGACAAGGCTTTGCATGAAAACTTCCTTAGGTTCGTTTAACTTCACGTACATCCTCAAAAATGAAAACTGCATATTTTAACATAGTGGAAGTTCTACTCAGAGCAATTGGGCAACAAAAAGAAATAAAAGGCATTCAAATTGGAAAGGTAGCAGTAAAGCTATCTGTATTTGCAGATGAGCTGATTGTATGTATAGAAAATCCTGAAGAATCCACAAAAGAAGTTAGGGCCCGTGGTGCAGCGGTTAAATGTGCACTTTCTGCTTTGGCAGCCCGGGGTTCCCTGGTTCAGATCCCAGGTGTGGACATGGCACCACATGGCAAGCTGTGCTGTGGTAGGCGTCCCACATATAAAGTAAAGGAAGATGGGCACGGATGTTAGCTCAGGGCCAGTCTTCCTCAGCAAAAGAGGAGGATTTGCAGCAGTTAGCTCAGGGCTAATCTTCCTCCAAAAAAAAAAAGAAATTAAAGTTAATAAATGAATTCAACAAAATTACAGGATACAAGAGCAACATGCCAAAATTAATTGTATTTCTATACAGTAGCAATGAACAATCCAAAAAGGAAATTAAGAAAACAATTCCATTTACAATGGCATCAGAATGAATAAAATTCTTAAGAATAAATTTAACCAAGGAGGTGAAAGATTTGTACACAGAAAACTACAAAACATTTCTGAAAGAAATTAAAGAAGCCCTAAATAAATGGAAAGACATCCTATATTCATGGTTTAGAAGACTTAATATTCTTAAGATGGCAGTTCTCCCCGAAGTGATGTACAGATTCCATGCAATTTCTATAAAAATCTCAATTGCCTTTATTGCAAAAATGTAAGAGCCAATCCTCAGGTTTGTATGGATTTGCAAGGGGTCCCAAATAGCCAAAACAGTCTGGAAAAAAACAATGTTGGAGGACTCACACTTCCAGATTTTAAAACATACTACAAAGCTACATTAATCAAAAAAGTGTGGTACTGACATAAGGATAGACATATAGATCAATAGAATAGAATAGAGTCCAGAAGGAAACCCTCACATTTATGGTCAATTGATTTTTCACAAGAGTGCCAAGAACATTCAATGGGGAAAGAAAAGTCTTTTGAACAAAGCTGCTGGGGCAAATAGACAGCCACATGCAAAAGAGTGAAATTGGACCGTTACCTCACATTATATTAAAAGGTTACCTCAAAATGGATCAAAGACTTAAATGTAAAAGACAAAACTATAAAACTTTTAGAAGAAAAGAAACAAGCCAAATCTTCATGACCTTTGATGTGGCAATAGTTTCTTTCTTTTTCTTTTTTTTTTTAAGGAAGATTAGCCTGAGCTAACATCTGCTGCCGATCCTCCTCTTTTTGCTGAGGAAGCCAGGCCCTGAACTAATATCTGCGCCCATCTTCCTCTACTTTATATGTGGGTTGCCTACCACAGCAAGGTTTGACACGTGGTGCTGTGTCCGCACCTGGGATCCAAACCAGCGAACTCCGGGCCGCCGAAGTGGAACGTGTGAACTTAACCGCTGTGCCAATGGGCCGGCCCCCTTGGCAATGGTTTCTTAAATACAACACCAAAGTCATAAGGAACAAAAGAAAAAGTATATAAATTGGAGTTCTTCAAAACCAAAATCTTTTGTGCATCAAAGGACACTACCAAGAGAGTGAAAAGGTAAGCCACAGAAGGGGAGGAAATGTTTGCAAATCACATTTTTGATGTGTTCAATATTCAGAAGTTTTAAAGAACTCTTACAACTCGACAACTAAAAAGGTTCCTTCCTTGTAAAACTCTCAGAATACTAGAAATACAAAGAAACTTCCTCAATTTGAGAAAAGGTGTCTACAAAAACTCGGTAGATAACATCACAGTTAGTGGTAAAAAACCGAATGCTTTGCTCTTAAGATCAGGAACAAGATGAGGAGGTCTGCTCTTTCCACTTCGATTCAACGTTGTACTGATGTTCCAGCAAGTGTAATAAGGCAAGAAATAAAAGGCATTCAGATTGGAAGGAAAGAAGTAACACTGTCTTTATTCACATACAACGTGATCATCTATATAGAAGATCTTAAATCTACAAAAAAGTTTCTAGATATAATAAGCAAGTTTACCAAGGTTGTAGGATACAAGATAAAAATAGAAACATCAATGTTCCTTCTATATACTAGCAACTAACAATTAAAAATTGTATTTAAATAAAGCAATACTATTAGCAATACATTAAAAAACGTGAAATACATAGGTGCAAATCTAACAAAGATGTTCAAGATCTGTATATTGTAAATTACAAAACATTACTGACAGAAATTAAATAAATTATAAATAAATAGATACATGATGTTCATATATTAGAAGACACAATTTGGTCATTTTGTCAATTTTCTCCAAGGTGATATATAGATCCATATATATTCAAATGCATATTGAAATACAAAGGATCTAGACTAATTTGGAGGACTAAGAGTATCATTTTTAAAACTCATTATAAATCTGCAGTAATCAAAACCTTATGGTACTGTTTTTACGCTAGTGTATCTTTCTATACTTGTAGATCAATGGCACAGAATAGAGAGTTCAGAAATAAGCCCACATATTTATGGACAGCTGATTTTCAACAATGGATCAAATGCAATTCAATGGAGAAAAGATAGTCTTTTCCAAAAATTGTGCTGGAACAATTACATATCTATATGCAAAAACATGAATGTGGGTCCATACCTCTTATCATATATGAAAATTAACTCAAAGTGGATCATATACCTAAATGTAAAACCTAAATATATAAAACTTCTAGAAGAAAATGTAGGAGAAAATTTTTGCATCCTTGAATTAGGCAAAGATTTCTTAAATATGACACCAAAATTATAATCCATAAAAGCAAAAAATTGGTAAAATGAAATTCATTAAAATTTTAAAATTCTGCTCTTTGAAAGAAACTATTAAAAGAATGTAAAGACAAGCCATGGACTGGGTGAAAATTTTGCATATAGATGATAAAGACTTGCATGCAGAATATCTAAAGAACTCTCAAAACTGGATAATAAGAAATCAAACAACCCAATTTAAATATGGGGAAGAGTTGAATAGACACTTAACCAAAGAAAATATATGAGTGACAAATAGACACATGGAAAGATGCTCTTCATTAGTCATTGAAGAAATGAAAATTGAAACCATAGTAAGAGAAATGAAACCATAGTAAGAAACATAGTAAGATACCACTACACATCTGTTAGAATGGCTAAGATGAAAGTGACCATACCAAGTGTTGGCAAGGATGTGGGGTAACTGGAATACTCATATACTGCTTGTGGGAATGTAAAATGGTACAATTGCTTTGGAAACCCAGTTTGGCAGCTTCTCAAAATGTTAAACATACACATACCATATGACACACCCATTCAACTCCTAAGTAATTATTCAAGAAAAATCAAAGCATATGTCCATAGAAATACCTGTATACAAACATTCATAGCATCTTTATTTGTAATATAGCTTCCAACAGGAAACATCCCAAATATGCATCCACAGATGAAAGAATAAACAAATTGTGATATGTCTATACAACAAAATACTACTCAGCACTAAAAAGAAATGAACTTTTGATTCATGCAAAAACTTGGGTGAATCTCAAAGTAATTATGCTAAGTGAAATAAACTAGCCCAAAAAAAGAGTTCAGACTGTATGAGTCCACATATATACAAAATATTAGAATATGCAAACTAATCTATAGTGACCAAAAGCAGATCAGTGGTTGCCTGGGAATGTGGGAGGGGGGATTGAGCATGGGGAAGGGATTATGAAGGGGCGTGAGGAAATTTTTTGGAGGTGGTAGATTTGTTTTCCATGTTGATTGTGGTGATGATTTCATTGATTTCATGTGTATATGCATATGTCAAAATGTATCAAATTGTACAGTTTAAATGTACTCATTTTATTGAATGTCAAATTATATCCTACTCAAGCTGTTAAAAACTAAATATCAATTCATAATATTTTTTCCTGAAAAGCTTTCATACTGAATGTCGTATAACTTTCTTGCTGTCATTTCTATGTTAATTTGGAGCCAAATGACAGACTTTCTCTGAAAAAACATTGTACTTTTACGGAATTTTACTGGTTATCATTTCGTCTTAACAAATGAAAGCAGGGGCCAGCCCCATGGCTGAGTGGTTGGGGTTCTGTGTGCTCTACTTTGGCAGCCCAGGTTCGTGGGTTTGGATCCCAGGCACAGATCTACTCCACTAATCAGTCCTGCTTTAGAGGCATCCCACATACAAAAAATAGAGGAAGATTGGCAGAGATGTTAGCTCAAGGCTAATTGTCTTCAAGAAAAAAAAAAGATTGGCAACAGATGTTAGCTCAGGGAGAATCTTCCTCACCAAAAAAAAAACCAAAAAACAAAAAAACCAGAGCAGAATGACCTGGCAACTGTTCCGAAAAGCTGGAATAATTTGAGGCCAAGACAACAGCCTTATCAGAAAGAACTGCCTTTACCTAGCTGGCAAAAGAAGTCAAATATTGTCTAAAACAATAAATGGAAAGATACACCATATTCATTGGTTGGAAGACTCGATATTGCCATGATGTCAATTCTCCTAAATAATATAAGGTAGCTAGCACAGAGAGGGGGCATCTACCAGGCACTCAGTTACTCTTGTTATCACTTTAGAATCAGAAAGTTCTATAAAACAGAAATCATTATATCCTTTTGGCAGTAATCAGTTCAGACTTGGGACAGTCTCTTAAAATCAGAAGTAAACTACACTGGAAAACTGGAGACCTAGTTGTACTCCAACTGTGCCAGCATTTATTTTTGTGATATTAGGCAAGTCATTTCACCCCTCTGGGCCTGAGTCCCTCACTTAGGAAATCAGGTGGTTAATAGATACTCACTCCTGTCTCACTTCTAATACTTATCATCTAAGACAGAGGGAGTTTAACATCAAATTTATTATCATGACAAATTTAAGACACGCCTCACTGCTGCAACTTGAGCATTGAAGAGCAGAGCAAATGCAGGTGAGAGTGAGCTTTTTGTCCGAATCATTTCAGATAATTGCCTTAATTATCGATTGGCATTATAGATCTATCCACGATCTGTTAGTAATATCAAGGTAATAATCAAATAAAACCCCAGAATTTTGTACTTTCCCAAATCAGATTATTAAGAGTAAGCAAAGAACTACGTTTTATGGTCTTTTGATTTCGACTTTCAAGGCATTCACAGGGCAGACTACCAACTGCTCATTGTAAAGTCCCTGAAAGTAGCATTTTTGAAAAAGTACCTGCTGTTTTATTCTTAGGCTAGATATTTGGGCTCTGTTTTGAGGACGCGTACAGCTTTATAGTCAACCAAGTAGACAGCCCAGCTGTCAGTTTGCCTGTCTTACCAACAATGTTATTTTTATTTCCCTACAATGTTTTCTTTAGCACATTCAGCTGGTATAGTCTAAATTGTTATTTTTTTACTTTTTCTTTGAGTACCTTTATATTTTTTCAAAAGCACAGTGGTGCAGTATGCACTGCTGTGTATAGACTATGAACCTTAGAGTTGGTGATGTGCTACCCAATCGTCCTTCCTTTCCTTCTTTAGAATCAGCCTCTTCCCACTCTCTCAGATCAGTTAGTTTGTTCCATTCACTTACTCATACCCAGTAGTAAAGTTTGGTTTATATTTAGTTTGCTAAAGGACTGCTAAGTGATTTCATATGCATAAGCATCTATAGATAGGGAGATTTGTTCTTCTATTTATATTCTGAAAGGTCAAAACCTTTTGGACAGTTGAAATTTCAAGAAATATGAAATGTCTTGCTTCGTTTGCGTGTTTTTAGTGAATTTGAATATTTCACTAAAGTTGGCAGCCTTGAATATATCAAGGTCTCTTCAGAATTTTTCGGTGGGTAACGAACTTCATTTTATATATATATTTTTTTCTTTTTCACAGTTTCTGTACTGGCAAATTTAAACTTTGGGCCGGTGTTTCTGCATTCCAATTTGATAATGAGCCTTAACCATTTTCTCCATTAAAGGAGAAAAAAATACTTGGGAAGCAAATGGCTCACAAAGTAATCTGAGAGATGGCGAAAGAACAGTTCCCAGCATGAAATGAAAATAACGCTCACCAAGAATGAAGTGGAATTGCAGAAGCCCGCCCTCTGCAGCTGCTTTGGACAGTTGACGATCTTACTTAAATAACGTTCTCCTTGGGTCCTTTGTCGTATCTTCGACCACTAAGGTTTTAGAGCCTGAAACATGATTAAGTTTACAATATGGGTGCTCAAAGAGAGCCCTCCATTTTCTTCAGGTTGAGGGGGATGGGCATTCTCTCAGGCCTACCCCATTGGTTACCTTAAGTCTCATAAAATTCTTTATAAATTTGCCATACAAACTTTTAGATATTTTTCTTTCAAATAAAAACTTTTCTAAAATAGACGATTTGTTTTGTGATGGCAAGATTGTCTAGGGGATCCTAACAAATAATTAATAAAGCAGTCTAACATGAAATAAGGAGCCAGACTTTGGTTCTAATTCCAGTGTCATTGCATAATTACTGTATGGCACTGGAAAAGTCCACTTGCCTTTCTCATCAGAGTTATTGTGAGGGTTAAGTACAAATATACCTTAAAGCATTATGCAGGTATGAAGTGTTTTCTCCAAAGAGCCACCCAAATGAACAGTCCCAACAACATATCTCTATTCAAATTGGTTTTTCAGATCATGTCTATATTTCCACCTCTCCGACCTCCTCACTACTCCATCTCTGCAAGCATGTTTTAGAATGATGAGTTCTGAGCTGTTGCATCCTGGGAAAGGGAGGCATAAGTCCGTGTGGACTGTCCCCTGAAGACAGCTGCCCAAAGGTTGCTTTGGCCAAGATAATCAGGAAAATGTTGAATATCATTAAGAAAATTAGGAAAAAAAACCTGGTAAGCAGTCATTCTACTTTTCTGTAAATCCTTGAGACGTCCACACCTGGGCTCATTTCTGGAAGTTCTGGTCTATGTACAAGACAGGAATAATAGAATTGGAGAAGATGCAGAGCAAAGCAACTCAACCGATGAAGGGCTTATAGAAGGTGAGGCAGTAGGGTGGGGCCAGGCTACATATAAAATGACAACTCTTAGTCAAGAAACTGGCCAAGAGTAAGCCTCATCAGAGAGCTATGTGGCTGGCAGTCTTTGTCACTGGCATCTTGCCAGAGCACGCGTGCTAAACAGTTTCTCCTCCAAATGGCTTCAGCCTTGGGGCTGAAGTTTTGCTTTTCCATTTTCTCTATGTTCATTCAGCTGAACTATCCTAATCCAATGCCTCCTCATTACATGACACGACATGACAGGATGGGGGATGTAAGGATGCCTTTATATACCGCTAAGGGGCTTGAAAGCTGCTTCTTAACGGTTCTGGTTTGATTCCCCCTTCAGGCCAATTGACTTACTTTTTAGGCTCCATGTGTCTCAACCAAGTCGTGTACATCAGAATCTCTTGGGGAACTGTGCGCTATGAATCATTTAGCACTTGACTTACCTATTATATAAATCCAGAATGTCCTATATGTGTTTCTTTAATACAGAACATAAGTAAACAATGAAACTGCATCAGTAAATAGAAAACTACTTTCGGTTTGTTTATATTTAAATTTCTCTAACGGAAAGGCATCCAATGTTGCACATGCTCAGAAGCCAAGGTTGGCTTTATTTTAGTTGCCAAGAGGCAGAGGCAAATAGCCACTTAAGTAAGCATCTCCATTAGGCAAGGTCGACCCCATTCTTTACAATCCTGCTTCTACAGCTCTCTACTTACAACAACCAGCTTAATTAAACCACTTTCACAATAACCTCGTCATCATACAAATCATTGCCTACTTAAAATAAGAAAAAACTCACATCTTAGCCATTCTTCAAAGATGAACGCTTCCACTCATCTCTCTCTCTCTCTGGTTTAAGTATTCTCTCCCTTATTATTTGAATCAAATATACCAAGTGACCCCCTGCTTATTCCCCTTGAACAGACAGAGCTGCTGCTAGGCCATACAGTGCCTTTGTGCGATTTAGAAAAAGGCATTCTCAGAACACAGACCCAGAGCACTAACAGCAGAGCATTGCGGGGCCAGCCCACAGCACGGTGACTGGGTTTGGCGCATTCCACTGCAGTGGCCAGGGATCATGGGTTTGGGTCCCAGGCACGGATTTACACTGCTCATCAGCCATGCTGTAGTGGGGACCCACATATAAAGTAGAGGAAGATTGGCACAGATCTTGGCTCAGGGCTAATCTTCCTCAGTAAAAAAAAAAAAAAAGAGCAGAGCATGAGTTGGATATCAGCCCCATCGCATTCTCTCATGCAGGTGCACTGGTTCAGTGAATAACAAAGCAGCTGTGAAACCAGTGATGCTCAACAGATTTAAGTTTTGAAGCCAAGTCTAATGAATCAATAATGGCTGTCTAAAAAAATATGGTGTTGAGGAGGATTCTGAGGCTGTTTTCAGGCTCACTGTAAGCACCGTAAGCAGGGATGATTTGCCTGGGTTGGAAGAATGGCTCTAGGTGTCACAGGAATTTGCTATCTAAGGACTGGAGGCTTCCAGCCAGTCTTGAAGAGGTAGGAGACTTTGGATAGGCAGGGGTTGATGTAAAATGTGGGCCCAGACAAGGTATATAACTTATAGCCTATTAGCTTGCAATACCCTTTAATGCAATGCAAGAATCCTACTTCTTCAAGTCTCTAACAAAGCATCTAGCTGAGCTCGAGTGTTGCATGAGGACTCCGCTGCACAAAACTATTTCTTGCTTAATTAAAGGAAAAGAATAGCACCTTGGTGTCATTTTACTGTTTAATGAAAATTTATTTCACCACTTTTAGCCATAATTCAAAGAAGGGAGCTTCAATCTCTTCCTCATTTAGTCTTAAAACTGGTCATGTTGTTTTTGTTCTTATCCCCTTACATTCTATCCTCTACATGGCAGCCAGAGTGACCCTTTTAAAAAGTCATTCTTTTGCTTAAAAAATCTCCAGTGGCTAACCATCACAGTAAAACACAAAGTCCTTGCATTATCCTATAAGGCTCCACAGGAAGGCTCTACATCTCCCTCCCCATTACTTCCTCTGCTACTAGTTCCACTGAACATCAGCCACATTGACCTCCTTGCTTTTCCTACACAAAGCTAGGCTTTGGCTAGATGTTCTCTTTGCTGGAATACTTTTATACCAGATAGAAACATGACTTTTTTCCTCAACTATTTAAGGTCTCAAATGTCACTTTCTCAATGAGGCATTGCCTGAATACTGTCAGCCCCTATGTCCGCGACTTCTGCATCCACGAATGCGCCAACTGCTGGTCGTAAACACAGTACACGATCCGCGGTTGGTTGAATCCATGGATGCAGAACCGGGGGATATGGAGGGCAGACTAAAGGACTTGAGCATCCCCGGATTTTGGTATCCTCAGGGGATCCTGGAATCAATCCCCCGGGGATACCGAGGGGCAGTTGTACTCTATTTTAATCTTCTCTCGTCCACAATTTGTATCTTTCTTCGTTGCTTTATTTTTCTCCATTGCACTAATCACTGTGACATGCTATATGTTTCCCTTATTTATTTGTATATCGTGCGTATCGCCTTTCCCCAACTGAAATGTAAATTCCATGAGGATAGGGACTTTTGTCTGTACCTTGAACAGTGCGTGACACATAATAGGTGCTTAATAATTATTTTTTAAAGATTTAATTTTTTTCCTTCTTCTCCCCAAAGCCCCCCGGTACATAGTTGTATATTCTTCATTGTGGGTCCTTCTAGTTGTGGCATGTGGGACGCCGCCTCAGCCTGGTTTGACGAGCAGTGCCATGTCCGCGCCCAGGATTCGAACCAGTGAAACACTGGGCCGCCTGCAGCGGAGCGCGGGAACTTAACCACTCGGCCAAGGGGACAGCCCCTTAATAATTATTTTTTGACTGAAGGGATTAAAACTGCTCTGTCTGCAGCCACCTGCCCAGCTCTCAAACTTTTACCTTCCCATGGAATCCTTCTGGAACTTCCTTATCAAATATTTCTTCCCAAAGTCCTACCTGCCTGAATAAGTTTTCTAAGTGGCAATCTCTTACTTTCATTAATGTAAAATTTTCTGGCAACTTTTGCAGACCTCCCAATTGCAGGAAGTGATTTTCTTAGCAGATGCAAGTTATTGACAAGTTTCCTTTTTCTCCTCATCCCTGCCCTCAAAGTAGTCTAAACATCTTGCCTCCCGGGCCCATAATATAGCTGATTGTCAGTCAGTAAAAACACAGTATATTTAAAACACAAATTTACAGTAACATTAATCATATATTCTTGCTTCAACAGACAGGTGTACTCTGCGATGAGGGCTGCCAGAGTGAGCCGCCCCCTCCCCAAATAAAGGACGCCAGTTAAATATTGCATGGAACATACTTATACTAAAAATTCTTTGTTGTTTATCTGAAATTTGAATTTAATGGGCCATTGTGTATTTTATCTGGCAGCCCTACCTATGATGGACATATATATTGTTGAAAGGGCATTTTTAACTGAAGTATTGTCTAGAAAAACTGTGTCTAAAAGGGATGTGTTATCAAAATCTAAAAATTGTAAGAAATATGATACACATGGACTATTTCACTATATTCAAGAATACCAGAAATACAAGAGTACTCCTTGAAATTTGAGGAAGTGGTTTGAATTTTTTAAAAAATTAAAATGCTTTACTCAGTAATAAATATATGGAATTCATTACCCCAAGGAAGAGATCCAGCCAGAACAGTTTTGAAAGAGATATTTAAAAACTTTTAGGTATATTTATGTACAATAATATCAATCAAATAAAAATGATAGAATGCCTAACCTACTGTATTTTGGGCTCTCAGGATCCAGAGTTGAAGACGCCGTCCCAGCACTCAGGAAGTCTACGAGTGATGCAGGTATAATTCAAAATGACAATATAGTGTTAGGAGGAAAAGAGAAGTAAATAATAAGGACAGTGGTAGCAGGAAAGCAAGCATGGCTGATGGTCTCTAGAGGGGGAAAAGTTCTCTAATAGATGGCCCTTGAACTGGAGTTTTGTTGTTTCTTTTTAAATCTATTGTGTTTGGGGTATAGTTTACATATAATAAAATTTACTCATTTACCCATGTAAAGTATAAGTTAATGAGGTTTTATTTTATTTTATAGGTCTATTGAGGTATAATTTACATACATTAAACTTGAGCCTTTTTAAGTGCACAGTTCTATGAATTTTGACAAATTTATTCAGTTTGTGTAACCACTACCACAATCAAAATATAGAATATTTGAAAGTTGCTAAGAGAGTAACTCTTAAAAGTTCTCACCACACACACAAAAAAGGTAACTATGGGAGGTAATGGAGGTGTTAACTAACCTTATTGTGATAATCATTTTGCAATATATAGGTATATCAAATCATCACGTTATACCAGTTAAGTTTACACAATGTTATATGTCAGTGATGTCTCAATAAAGCTGTAAAAAATAAAAGATTGTCTAAAAAAAAGATATACAGTATTTCCACTACCCAAAAAGTTCATTCATGCCCTTTTGTATTAGTTTTCTATTGCTGCCAAAACAAATGACCGCAAAGTTAGTGGTTTAAAACAACACTCATTTATTATCTCACACTCTGTATATCAGCAGTCCAAGACCGTGTGGCTGGGCCCTTTGCTCAGGGTCTCTCAAAGTTGGAATCAACCTGTTGTCCAGGTTGACTTCCTTTGCAGAGGTCTGAATAAACATCTGCTTTCAAGCTTATTTAGGTGGTTGACATAATTCAGTTCCACGTGGCTTTAGGACTGAGGTCCCGTTTCTTTGACACTTGGCCCCCTCCGTCTTCAAGCCAGCAGCAGCAACGTGAATCCTTCTTGTGCTTCAAATCTCTCTGCCTTCCTCTTCTGCTTTTGAGAGCTCATGTGATTGCATTAGGCCTACCTAGATAGTCCAGGTTTATCTTATTATTTTAAGGTTAGCCAATTAATAACTAATTACATCTGCAAAGTCCCTTTTGCCATGCAACAGAACATATTCATGGACATAAAACCAAGGTCGAAGGTCATAGGGTTAAAAATTCTGCTTCCCATACCTTTTGTATCAATCCCTTCACTCCATTCCAGCTTCTAGCAACCTCTGATCTGATTTCTGTCCCTATAGTTTTGTTTTTTCCAGAATGTCATATATACAGGATTATACAGAATGTAGTGTTGAGTCTGACTTTCTTAATTCAGCATAAGGCCCTTGAGATCTATCCACAGTGTTGCATGGATAAATAGTTCCTTTTTATTTGGGGGCAGTGTTTCATTGTATAAACACAGTTTGTTTCACCTGCTGATGAGATAGTCCAGGCACAAATGGCAGTCTAAGAATATGAGTAGTGGTCACATTTGGTTTAAGGGAACAGGGAGAGAACAGAGGCTAGGAACCCTTCGGTGATCTAAAGTTACAAGTAGCTTCACACATTCAGGGGATGGCCTGATCCTAGGAGATGGTCCATATCCACCATTTTACGAGTAAGAAGGGAGAAGCTTCAAGAGTTTAACTAATTGGCCAAAATCACACAGCTGGTCAGTGCCTGAGGCGGGACTTAAACCTATGTCAGTCTGGCAATGATTAAATTAGTGATTCCGAAGGATTTTTTGTTATGGTAAAAGCGATGGATATTCTCCCTAAAAAAAAATAAACTTAATCCAGATACATGCCAGGCCCTGTTTAAGAACCCCTGCACCGAGGTGCTATTCTTCAGCATGAGCTAGGGCTCTGCAGGTACTTCTGGTTGAGGATTTCTCCCCAAACACGTGATTAGATCTTCTTCAGACTCCTCATGGTTCTAAAAGAGGGGGTTGCGGAATATCATTTGCTAATGAAGGCATCTCGTAAACCCAATGGGACATTTTGATGGGTTAGCAGGGATTGCCAAACTTTTTCTCAAAGGGCTAGAAAATAAATATGTTAGGCTTGCAGGTATATGGTCTCTGTGACAACTCCTCACCTCTGGAGTTGTAGACCATATCTAAGTGAATGAGCATGGCTATGTTCCAATAAAACTTTATTTACAAAACCAGATTGTGGGCCTTCAGGCCATAGTTTGCTAACCCCCAGTTCAGAGAATGGCCACAATCTATTGTAAAGATATAATCCTATAGGGGGCCGGCCCCACGGCTGAGTGATTCAGTTCATGTGCTCCACTTCGGCGGCCTGGGGTTAGCTGGTTCAGATCCTGGGTGTGGACATACACACTACTCATCAAGCCATGCTGTGGTGGCATCCCACATAGAAGGACTAGAATGACCTACAACTAGGATATATCGCTGTGTACTGGGGCTTTGGGGAGAAAAAAAATGAGGCAGATTGGCAACAGATTAGCTCAGGGCCAATCTTAAAAATAGAAGAAAAAGATATGATGCTATAGGATCTAATGTGTGTGCTTGTAACCTCTTATACATTTATCCCTAATCTCCTAGGGCCAAATGTAATTACTCCTAGTGATAAAAAGCACAGAGTATTACTGCAGACAGGGACAATTGGAGTAAGACGACCTGGTTTCAAATTCTAACTGTCATTTACTGTCTATGGAACCTTGATCCTGTTACTTGAACTGATCGAGCATTAGCAAAATGGAGTATAATACCAGTATAATGAGTATAACAATGGCAGTCTTGCAGGGTTGTTGTGAAGCGAGCAGTGGGTATTCAGTAATGCCTGAGAAACTGAACTGCTCAATGAATTGCACCTCCCTGACTGTGTCCCTTTCTTCTGACCATCCCATCATAATAAAGAACCCCATTGTCAACTTAAGTGGTATTTACTCTAAAAGTTAGGCACGACTGGCTGGGCACATCAAGAGGTTTGATAAGGCATAAGCATCAGTAAGCCTCCTGGGAAATAAGTCATCCAAAGTTAAAAGGGTGTCACATAACTTGATTCAAGGGCAGTTGCGCCAGTGTAAGGGGCTTGGCTAGACTATGAGCCCAGCACAGTATCAGTCACAGATATCATCTGGCTCAGCCCCCTGAATCCATGCCTGAATCTTACAGCAGAGGATCTCTAATGAAAGAAGTGAGAATGAAAAGAACTTTATTGTAATACATCGGCAACCTCACTGCCAACTGCTCTGGCAGCACCCTGGGAGACTGCACCACTGGCTTCTGCAGCATTTTAGGATAGCACCTTCCTTACTGGGCACTGATAGCCTGGGCACGGCTACCGCTCGCCACCAGTCATACCCTTGGCAGCACCAGTAGGAGTCTTGCGTTTGATGGGCATTGGCCATGACAGTATATATACCCAGGGCAACCTCTACAAAAAAAGAAGAGAAATGGGAGACATGGTAGCCATGAGTACTAGATACCAGAGAACTTGTGAGCTATCTTCTTGGTTTTTCAGAGTTTTTTGTTTTTGTTTTTGTTTTTGCAGGCGGGAAGGACTAGGGAGAGGACATATGGGAATGTGTGGGTACAGAATGGGGAGTGAAGTTCCTAGAGAGTGCATGGGAATGCAGCCAGAAAAACACTGGTGCTTTTTCCCTTTCCGGTAACGCTAGTGTGATCATGGAAACCCAGCGGCAATGCAGTAATATTTACTCTCCCTGAAGATCCTGCACTTCATACTCCTCTGACCTTTGGATGTGGATTTTTACCCCAGCAGTATCTTTCCCCATGTGGTTTTCCTCCCTGAAGGCTCTTCTTTGTGTCTTTTTTAATCCAAAAGTTCACCTGTAGTCTAATTTTCTTTGAGGGTGTAATATCTCGGATTCGGGCACAGGCCATGCTGTACTAGGGAAGTCGTTCTCAAACTTGCTCAAGTGTCAGAGTACTTGGAAGTCATGGTGCTTTTTGCAGGACTTTAACAAATGATATTTTTTCATTTGATTCTATCACTTAATAGTGAGAAGAATGAAATAATAACAGTATCACAGCACTTGCCATTTGGGGGGCACTTAGCGTGTACCAAGTGCTCTGCCAGTCCCTTTACATGCATGACCTTATTCACCTCTCACTATGTCCCCATGCAATGTGTGCTACGTGCAGATGGAGGCCAGAGACTTCCCCAGGGTCACATAACCAGGAAGTGACGGAAATCAGATTCACACCCTGGACTTCAAAGTTTGTGATCTTAACTACTGCATCTACTACCATCCCTTATGAACAATTTTGCTAACAGAAAACGTGACTATGCGACAAGTGGGCAGTATTAAATACAGCCTCTAGAATATGGATTCGAGCATAAAAAATAACTGATGAATACATATGTTCGGCTGAGGATTCTGTTAATATTCCTTTGCACACCATAGTAACACAGTCTTTTCGTCCCCTTGGGCTTACTTATAGTAATTAGTTGTACTTTCTCATCTCTTTGAGATTCGTTTAAAAGCATCAGTTGATACCAAATGATGTATTGTCTTCTATTAGCAGCTAATGCAAGAAAGGAAAGAGAATTGCTGTTCTTAAGGGTAGGCTTTCGATTACTTCAAGCAACTGTTCTTTGAAGAGGAAATTTATTTTTATCATTCTTTTTCAATTCTCTTCAGAAAACTTGAGATCTTCACAGTTTTAAAGAGCAGAGTGTTGGAGATGTTCACTAGAAGAGTGAGACTTTTCTTTTAACACACTTTCTTTGGCCAAAAATGCCAGGACTACTCAAGTAACAGAATATTTCCCATTTTGTCATCAGTTTCTCATCATCCGTTTCTCAGAGGATACAGATTTTCTCCTGGAAGTCAATACCACTCCTCAGAATTGACCTTTACACCCCACCATGAGCAATGCATGGACAGCCACACTGCAAAAAAAATCTCAGGTTCCAAACCATACCCAGGAAAACAAATGATGATTGCCTAGATAAGTCTGGAGCCAAGCCTAAGTTCGTCTTTTTAGTTTCAACCTCAAGCCAACCAGGACAACTTTTAAGCTCCTGGTAACTACAGAAAAATAAGTCTTTGTGACTGGCCTTCAGGCATAAGCCTGAGATTCTAGACCAATTATAACATAGCAGTTGCCCTTACAAGCCAGCCAAATCCCCTGAATAAAACCTTAGCCTGGACTCTTGCTGCTCTTGAGTTGATTGCCGTTTCTACATCCTACTTTTTTCTCTAGTCTGTCCTTCTTGTCTCTTCAGTCCTTTCTCTTCTCTTATGGTTTCCACTTGACTCAGAATCGTCTTATATCCTACACTGTCTGCACATTTCTATTTTCTCTCTCAATGAGCCAGCAGCCCTATTGCCTACATTTTCTTCTACATACACAAAATTGCTTTTCTTAGAATAAAATGGAGCTACAGAGACAATACAGATCGTTCTTGGGAGGCATGAGTCATCACATCTTCAGTGTATAATGTAATTGGTGCATAATAGCAAAGAAACAAGCCTCTGAGGTATCCGACCATTACATGTGCACTAAAACTCTGAGAAGAGAGAAAGGACTGTTAACAGGGAACGTGTGTTTTTTAACTTAGCCTTAAAAACAGCATTTAAAAAAATCTCAAGCAGTGAACTGAAAATCTTATTTTTCAATACAAAGATTCAGGTGTGGCTGTTTCATAAAGTATCAGTTTAAATCTCTTTTGGGGAATCTAAGTTGTCAAAAAAACTATGTGAAACCCCACAGACTATTGAAACACAAAGTTCTCCCAAGGCAAAAGTTAAATACCAATGGCATCTTATCTTTTTTTTTATTATTGTCACAGTGGTTTATAACATTGTGTAAATTTCAGGTGTACATCATTATATTTCAGCTTCTGTACGGACGACTTTATGTTCACCACCAATAGTCTAGTTTTCATCGATCATCATACACATGTGCCCTTTTACCCCTTTTGCTCTTCCCATCTGGTAACCACCAATCTCTTCTCCTTATCCGGGTGTTTGTTTGTTTATCTTCCACATATGGGCGAAATCGTGCTAAGTGAAATAGGTCAGACAGAAAGATAAATACCAATGGCATCTTATCTTGATGGTTCCAGTCTTCTCAAAGTTGCTGCCTGGTGTGAATAACTTTCTTCCACAGTCACTTGCTACACAGAAGCATCTTTTGTTAAACTGAAAGTCCTTTACCAAAAAGTTTCCTTTAAACAAAATTTCTAAAAGATCATTCAGAAAAAAGAGTAGCTAGACATTTGTGTTTAGCAATTTTCTTTTCAGATTTTTAAAACTGTGATTAGATGCCTAGGCTCCATGCCAAATTATGAAGACTGAGCATATATGAATGACATTGTGCTCATAGAGAACCACTCTCTAATATATATATTTGGCCCTGACCTTTCACCTTTTTTTGCCACACCTATGTGTGTCTATAGACATCTTCATTTGAGTTTCTCAAATTTGGGTCACCTCAAATCCTTTATTTAAAAATAAGTTCAGCATCTTCCTAGCTTTCCATTTTTCTTAATGGTGTTTGTCTATGCTTCCAACCTAGAAATCTTGGAGTCACCTTGGACACACACCTTCCTTTCATTAACAGACGTTTGTCGGGCATCTACAGTGAGCCAGGTACCATGCAAAGTGCTGGGAATATGGTGCCAGCTCTCAAGGGGCTCCATATTCAGATTGCGACTGAGTTGTATTGTTACTTGATTTAAACAAAGGCATATAGAATACAATAAATGGTAGCTGCTAATATTTTAATATTGCCAATATTGTTTTTTCTGTGTTAGATCCATCCTACTCCTTCCTTTTCACTATCTAAATCCTGGCTCTTAAAACCTGTTGCTTAAAATATTGCACCAGTTTTTACTTGTCTTCAGACAGTGGTTACATGTGATCATTTTAGTCTTGTTATTTCATTGGCTTGCTGAATTTGCTGTGTTTAGGCTTAATTTTTATAGTACTTTATGAACATTATTAGCCCCATCCCTCTTATGTCAGATTCTGCAGAAGCAGAAATGTGATTGCAAATTACGTGTTGAGGGAATGCTCTTTAGGAAACATCTGTGAGTGAGTGAGAGACGCAGAATAAGGAAGGGAAAAGACCCGGGAAAAGATGTGGCTCAGATAAAGTCTAGCCTTGGTCTGATCCATGGGGTTAAGGCTCTGGAGCATAAGCTACACTGCAGAGTTGTCCTATTTTTGTCAAGAAGTAAGCCTTTTATACCTCTATCAGTGGTTCAGAAGTTATGGGCCACCCCCAACCTAGCATACAACTGCCCAGGAGTGGCGGCTCTGACAGCTGAGGGCAATTCCCCAGAGAAAGGGGGACAACTGTGAGACTTTAGCAGCCAACTCTTTAGCAGTTGCATGATGGCTGCACGGGTGCGATCTGGGCGGAACAGTAACAGAGCTGTCTCTCAGTCGTTTTCAAACTTCAGTATACATCAGAATCACCTGGTAGGCTTGTTGAAACAGAAAATGCTGGGCCCCATGCCCAGAGTTTCTGATTCATTTGCTTTGCCTGAGGTCAACCCCAGAATTTGCATTCATAACAAGTTCCTGTGCTGCTAGTCTCAGGATCAGTTTGAGAACCACTGCTCTGTATAGAATAACAGCTCGTAATGGACATTGAATCAACGTTGATGAATTTCATTGAATCCTGCATATGATTGCCAGATAAAATATAGAATACCCAGTGAAATTTGAATTTTATATAAACAACAATTCATTTTTAGTCTAAATACAATATAACTACTCTCTCTCTCTCTAGATATATATTTATGTGAAGTATAATATAAATACAAAATATAAATATGTCCCAAATATTGCATGGGACATACTTATACAAAAAAATTGTTGTTTATATGAAATTCACATTTAAATTTAAATGTTTTCACTAATTCTGGCAACTTTAATCCTATATCATCATAAGTACAAATGTATAGAAAGTGTTACAAGTGTCACAAGATCGGTATATTCATGATTAAAATAAAAGTAGATAATAAAAAATTTGAAATTGGTGAGAAATGACCAGTATTTGATAGGATGACTCCTTCTGTGATAGAAACAATCATGAATGATAAACAGCAAATGATGACCATACAAAAAGTTCTGTGCATTTGCAATCCGCAGTCGTCGGGAAGAGGAGATGCAGATCAATCAAGGAAATATAAAATATTTGACTGTAGGATTGAGGGCCTAGCATCAGTGTCATATGTCTACTAGTGTTATATTAATTCAGGAGAAGTCTAGTTTAGAAGTTTGTTCAAAAACTCAAAAGCTAAGCCTGGTAAAAATGTTGTGAATGAGAATTTCGTTATTCTGCATTAATTTAATCTGATGACCCTATTTTATTTAATACTGCAGCCCCTTCCTCCCACTTCCACCCTTGGTGTTCCTGGTCTCTTGTACCCTGCTCTATCTTCTCTTTTTCTATAGCACTTATTTCCTTCCAATGCATGATTTACCTGCTAACTATGTTTATTGTCTGCTTCCCCTTGCTAGAATGTAAGCTCCATGAGGGCAAGGATGTTTTTATTTTGTTCACTGGTGTATCTATCCTAAGAGCCTAGAACAGTCTCTGACACATACTAAGTACTCAATTCATATTTCTGAATAAATGAATAGATGAATGAATACATCACAAGCAATGGCTTTTTCCCTATGTTCTAGGTTCTTTGGGTTCAAGGCCGTTGAATCTATGCATGATAGTGCGATCAGGTGTGAAGGGCTAACACCGTCCCTTGAGTTCTCTAAGAGGCCAGCTACTACTGAGATCATAGGGGTCTGGCGTTGGGAGGAGGTGTTTACCTGAACAGATTTTCACTGTATTCAAAACTGATCTGTTTGGGGAAAAGATGCCTGATAGAACATATCAACAAGGAGGAGACAGTAAGCTTGGTTTCACAGCTAGGAAGGACAGCCCCACACTGGTTGATCTATGACATAAGGTTCTTGAGCATAAACTGCAAGGCAGTGTTGCTCCCGTTGAGGAAAGGGACCAGCCTTTTGAAGTGCTTATCAGTCAGTCTCTGGCCTGGGTCCGCTTCCAGACTGGAGTGTAACCTTTGTGGCGGGGAGCTCCTATCAGCCCAGGGCAAGTCTCCTGAGAAGAGGGGCAGCTGTGAGCCTTAGCAGCTGACACTCACAGCAGCTGCTTGGAAATATTCCTAGGGACTGCAACGTTAAACCTCTCTCTTTTGACTTCTGAACAAATCGACTTACAGCTCTTTCGAATTTACCCTCTATTTAATGACAGGAGTATTTTTGTGTTCAGGCAATGAGAGCAAAGAAGCCCTGCTGGAAGTCTGAGTTAGGAGAGGGAGGCAGGGTTAGCTAAAAAGAGGGCTAAATGAGAGGGAAAGTGCAAGTGGGGAGGAGGGGGTTCAAGTTGGAGACATTGGCAAAGTGAGTGGGAAAGCTGGTTTGGTGTCTGGCCTGGGAAGAGCCCCTGTCTCTGTCTTGCAAAGGGAATAAATTAGTGACACAGTGGCTCCAATTTGCTTCATCTTTGGCAACCCTTGTGAAGAAGGAGCCCTAACTTGCAGGTGGGTTTAAACACCCCCTACTTAGTTCTCCACTTATGACTAGTCTTCAAATGTTTTTACTTGCATGGCCTGTAAAAGAATTTTGGAAAAACTGTATGCCCTGTAACGTATCTTAAAGTTGACACTTAACAACTTTTTATGGAGGGATTTATGAAAGTTTAAATATCGCAAATAATGTAATTTCTGGCATATTGCAAATATTGACATTTAAAACAAAGCTGTCATGGCCCTCTTTTAAATGTATTAAGTGGAACCAAATACCATAGCAGTTTGATATCCGCCATTATCCATTTAAAACGTACGTGAACAAACTCCTTTTGAATGGTCAGACATTTTATATCATACCTTTTCTTTTGCACTCTTATTTTCATTGTACTCACTCCACAGAATTGTATCCTAATGTAAGATATTTTTATTCTTGAAAGTCTTTGACCATCACATCTTAATCTCTGCCATAAAAACATGTATAAACTTGCAGTGTGAAAATTGCTTATTTCCTGTGAGGTTCTGAGCCTTTGGGACTGTTTTCATTATAATCATTAGTACATAATTGATTACAATAACACAAATAGATTACAGAACTTTATAATTAATAAACATAAAATAGAGTATTATTGGGAACCTATTAATGTGATGGAAGGGAATTTTTTTTAAAGTAGTTCATTTATCTGTGGATGAATGTTACTTATTACTAGAATGAGACCAACTTCAGCATTTTTTTTTTTAAAGATTGGCACCTGAGCTAACTGTTGCCAGTCTCTTTTTTTTCTTCTTCTTCTCCCCAAATCCCCCCAGTACATAGTTGTATCTTTTAGTGTGGGTCCTTCTGGTTGTGCTATGTGGGACGCTGCCTCAGCATGGCCTGATGAGGTGGTGCCGTGTCCACGCCCAGGATCTGAACTGGTGAAACCCTGGGCTGCTGAAGCGGAGTACACAAACTTAACCACTTGGCCACAGGGTCGGCTCAAGTTCAGCATTTTTGATAGACTTAAATGTTGAGACATCTTGTTTACATAAATAAATGGATGGGAATGAAGGGAGTTTAGTTAAAATAATATCATTCAATTGAGCAGCTCATGAATAGTATCTCAAAAAATTACCTAATGATCTATCATCAAAGTTATATGTGATGATCTGTCAAATGACAACTTGGTTAGGCCCTCCTACGATTTTGTTGAAAGCAAGACATTAAAAACTACTTGCCGGGGCTGGCCCCATGGCTGACTGGTTAAAGTTCTGCATGCTCTGCCTCGGCAGCCCAGGTTCAAAGGCTCGGATCCTAGGTGCGGACCTACTCCACTCATCAGCCATGCTGTGGAGGTGCCCCACATACAAAGTAGAGGAAGATTGGCATGGATGTTAGCTCAGGGCAAATCTTCCTCACAAAACAAACAAACAAACAAAAATGCTTGCCTTTACAAAAGAATTTGTTATCTCATCTTTAGAGTAATGCACTTTCTCAATATCAACACCAGTGTTTCTAGTGGTCTCCAAGGTGTCCAGGAGGTTTTTAATACCTTGGGGCCAGGCACCAGGTAAGCCTTGAGATGGGTTAGAGACATGCCTTTCTTTTGTTCAGTGGGAGAAGGGAAGGTGGGAAAGTAGAACCATCAGGTATGTTCTCATGCAGATCACATTTAGGAAAGAGTACACATGGAAGTTAAAAATCTGGAAATTGGTTAAAAACAGACACAAACAAAACCTGCCTACGTATCTCTTTAAAGCCTTCATGTATCCTAGGAGTGTGTACACCCAGCTTGAACAACACTGACCTCGAAGAGCAGAAGAGTGTGAAAAGCAGGGCACTGGAGCAGGGAGGAAGGCGTTATCCCTACTCACCCCTCCAGACACTAGAATATGATTTCAAAGAGTCAGCTTTGAGTGATTGTGATATGGGACCCCGAAGCCTACATGCTCAATCTAGAACTCAACATGCGTACATTGCTCCCCTCCTTGGGACAAGGCCTTCATTTACCTATACTCACACTAAAGTGTAGAAGACTGTACAGAGGTGTCAGGAGGTTGCAGAAATGCAATTGGCCCTTTGGACAAAGGAACTCAGTACAGAAAAGGGAGGATGAGAAGCACAAATAAACTTACCCATTTATCTAGTTTCCCAGATTCTCCTTAACTGCAGGGGTTAAATAAATCTCTTTGAAGTGCTTTAGGTAGTTATAGGGCACACAGCTTAGATTCAGGGAACAATGGACCTAGAAGAGGCGGTTCATGTACCTTCTCGTTAAGTAGTCTGCCGATCCACTTCTAGCCTAGCTCAGTGATTTGGACTTCAGTAGATAAAGTTCTACCCCAGCAAGTTTCAACTGGCCTCCGTAGGGACTCACAGGGCAGGGTGCTCCAGAGTTCTGCAGACAATGACCTATTTTGCCAAAATACTTGAGCTGTCTGAGGAATTGTTTCATCACTTCTATTTTTTTAATCTTTTTTTGTTGCAGAAGATTAGCCCTGAGCTAACATCTGCTGCCAATCCTCCCCCTTTTGCTCAGGAAGACTGGCCCTGAGCTAACATCTGTGCCCATCTTCCTCTACTTTATACACAGGACGCCTGCCACAGCATGGCTTGCCAAGTGGTGCCTAAGTCCATGGCCAGGATCTGAACCGGCGAAGCCTGGGCCGCCGAAGTGGAGTGCGTAAACTTAACCGCTATGCCACCAGGCCAGCCCCTATTTCAAACACTACAGTTTAGGGAAAGATTTAGTTGGGAAAAAGTGCTCTGTTGCTGAAAACACACACACACACCCCACCCAAGCCATTCACTGAATACACAATTACTTTCACTCATTGGTGCCCTTGCCCATGTTGTTTCTTCTGCCTGGGATAACCAAAGCTCATCTTCTCATTAGAGTCTCATCCAACTCTTCTAGACAAAAAATGTTTGCTTTCTCTTTTAGATTTACCGTTATTATAGCACTTCTTATGTTGTATTGTAAGTATATTATTACATGTACTGGCAGTTCAACTTTCTAAATATCACTTAAATTGTCTTCTTTTCTCCTTTCCCTCTACCAATGCTTTAGCTCAGTTTATCATCAGCTCTCATGTGGATTATTGCAACAATGTCCAGTGTTGACCCTTTCATATCTACTTTTCTATAGTGCCACCAGGGTGTCCCATCTAAGACGCTATTCTGATTGTATCATACCCCTAATTACAACATTTCTGGGTCCCCATTGCCTTAAATGATAAAACCTTGATACTTGGTCTAGCTAACTTGTCCCTGTTTTCCTCCTCAGGCTTCTTTTACTATTCCTCTCACCCTACCCTTGAGTCCTATGTTGCAGCCATGAGGAATTACTGATAATTCACCCAACAAGCCATGTTATCTCAAGGTTTTGTGCCTTTGTAAATGCTGCCCCCTCTACCTGACAGAGCTATCTTCTAGTATTTAGCGAGGTCAATTCCTGCAGATCCTTTAGATCCCCGCTTAGATATCACTTCCTCTGGGAAGCTTTCCTGACACTAAAGTATCTTTCTTTTGTGATCCTACAGTTTTCCTCCATCCTTATTTACCATATTTCATAGTAATCATCTGTGTTTGTGTCTATCTCTACCATAAGATTCTCAAGTCTTAAGGGGCTGTATCTTAATCATCTCTGTATCACCATTTCCTTAGTACAATGCCTTGCACAAAGTAGTTGTTCAATAAATAATTTTTGAACAAGTGAGAGATGAATGTTTGGGAGGAGAATGTATGCCTGACCTAGGGCAGACGTAGGCTATCTACTTTATTCTGGGGACCTGGGTCATTCCCAACTAAGAGGCCACAGGGCTTTAGAGCATGACACAGGGAGCCAGGGTGTTTCTAGGCTATGCACAGAAAGAGTTAGCATCAGTATAATCTACACAAACTAATGGAGTTACTTGTGTTAAAACTAGATTAAATAGAGCTTCAAAGTCTAATAACCACTACAGTATAGACTGCAGTATAATCAATAGCTGTAAAATGAAGACATTAGGAAAATGAGATTGCCGAAAGACTAAAGGAGAAAGGAATCTGGCTGCTATGGAGACCAAACAGTAGTCACAGCTGTTGACTCTAGGAGACAACAGAACAAGAGGGGGATAAAAAGAGCAATAAAAGGGCATTGAAAGCACACCTGTTACAGTAGGAGACCGGCCTTGCACAGTATCCGGTTACATGCTTAGGACAATTTGCCTCTTATTTATTTTAAACTCTGAGCAATCTAGGGATAAAATTAGACCAAGATGGGGCATTGTTCTAACATTTCCTATTGGCAATATCCTTTCTGTATCACTGGACTAAGAAATATATATAGTTAAACACAAAGCAAAGGCAATTTGCGTTTTAAAATACATATATAAAATGTAAATAATATAGGAAAAAAATTATTGAGCCACTAATCATCCAACTCAAATGTAATCTCACTGTTAACCTTTTCTGATGTCCTATCTTGCCACTAAATCTAATTTTGAGAAATCTTATCATCCAGATGTTATCGTTAAAATAATTCTTTCATCTTTGGCCTCACAGATGACTTAGAGCCACAGGAATCTAGTTTGATAACATAAATACCATATTTGAAAGATTCCTGAAAATAAGTGGGTAGCTTAATAAAGCAGATAATGTGTACAGACAACCACAAATATTTAGATAAAAATGGAAACATGCAGTCAAAAATCTGGATTTATGTCTCTATGATGACAGAATAAAATTTCCATTTTTCATGCAACATTTTAGCTGTAACCATGTGAACACCGCAAAAACATCTTTTTTTAAGTATTCATTTCTCTGTGTAGAAAAGATTATTGCTGTACTAACAAGAACAATGAAATTTGGTTATATTAACTCATGCTAAGGTAGGCAGACCTAACAGGAAGAAGAACTTTCTATAGGATTTCTATATTTTTCTGTTTGGTGTGTTTGCTGTTGAGTGAACCAAAGAATTTCCTAACTGCTACCATCCATAGTTTACATAGTGTCAGTTCTAGTGGCATTCATTCTTTCATTCATTCGTTTGAAAGTTAAATTGGGAGTGGAGGGAGAGAGTGTTGAAGGATACACCAAATACAGCAGCATATGCAGAGAATCTGAGATGGTAAAGAACTTGGCATGTTGGAGGACATAAAAGGATGCCAGGATAGTTCAAGGATAGTGAGCAAGGGCGAGAGGTTAGGTTTTACCCTAAGAGTCATAGAAAATCACTGAATGGTTTTCATGTTCAAAAGTGACACAATCTGGGGGCAGCCCAGCGGTGCAGTGGTCAAGTTCGCACGTTCCACTTCGGCGGCCCAGGGTTCGCCAGTTCGGATCCCGGGTGTGGACACGGCACCGCTTGTCAAGTCATGTTGTGGCAGGCGTCCCACATATAAAGTAAAGGAAGATGGGCACAGATGTTAGCTCAGGGCCAGTCTTCCTCAGCAGAAAGAGGAGGATTGGTGGCAGATATTAGCTCAGGGCTAATCTTCCTCAAAAAAAAAAAAAAAGAGTGACACAATCTGATTTATGTGTGTAAAAGGTCACTAGGTGTACATTTGCAAAATAGATAGGAGGGCTGGGCAAGGTTAGAGGTAGAGGCAGTGATACCTGTTGCCTTTCGCTAGAGTCCTGGCAATGGAGATGGAGAGAAGAGGACAGACTTGGAGGAGATGGCAGAGGTAGAATCAATAGGATTTAGCAATTAATTGATGACAGAGGAGAGACTATGATGTGGAACTTGACTCCTGGTTTTCTGACTTGAGTAACTGAGTGGACAGTGGTGCCTTTAACTGAATGGCAAAGCACTGAAGGAGGAACAGAAGTTTGGGGAAAGTGGTATAAATCTTGAATACTCTTTTTGTCCGTTTGACTTTTTGGTGCCTATCAGATACCTATGGTAGGCAGGTTTTAAGCTCAGTATGAAAATCTAGGATGGTATTAACTAAAACCCTGGGAATGAATGAAATCATCTAAGGAGAAAAGGCCATACTCTGAGGAACTCCAACATTTAAAAGTTTGGTCAAAATTGGAAGAACCAACAGAGATGCCAGAGGAGTGACCAGATAAAAGCACAAAAATTGGAAGAAGGTGATGTCACAGAAATCAAGGGAACACTGTTTCAAGATGGAGGGTATAATCTTCTAAGATGAAGACTGAAAGAGTGTCACATGTAAGATTCTCTCTGGTCAGGGTCCCGTCATGCCCTCACGCTTCTACCTGAAGTATATGGTGTAAATACACTGGCAAGCTGGCTCTACTAAATTTACAAGACTGGGGCAGATGGAGAAAAAGGATTCTTTTCTTGAATCTAATAAAGCTTATGGAGAAATGCCCTGGGTATTTTCCCACAGGTATATGACAGCTATCTTCCTTTCTTAGACAGGAGAATCAGGCTTCCTATTTATGATTTATTAGCACCCACACGTGCCAAACGCACTGGAACTCAACAAAAAAGAATTAGTCTTTTCTAAAGGAAAAAGAAATACAATTTCAGGGGAAAATGTCCACAGGGACATAGATATTATGTCTATGTTTGTCAAGCAGGCACAGGAGAAAGATCAAAGAGCAGAAAACACTGAAAAATGGTTCTTGAGCTACAACTCCTTAAAGTGGATTTCTGGGAATATGAAGTCCTTTGAATGAAGAGTATAAGCTGTACACAAAGTTTGAATTCATTTAAGATCGGATATCAAAGATAATCTTGGTTACTTCAAATGATTTAACTGGATACTGGCTGGAAAGAGCTTAAGCTAAAAAGGAACTAGGAATGTTGTGACTAAGATTCTGACAGATGCGAAAAACAGGAAGAAGAACTCTGGCAATCCAGAAGGGAAAAAAATGAAAAAGAGGCCGAAGAGATACAAACTGCTGATTACTTTGACTAAATTTCACCCCAACTATGAATTTAAATAGTAAAGATATCAATTCAGAAAAACAAATCTCTTTTAATAAAGAAAAATTACACACTGTTTAATTTCTAAGCCCATGCTATTAATAAAGGTTTTTGAGAGAGTTGGGTGGAGAGAGAGAAGGAGCAAGAGAGAGAGAAAGAGAGAGGAATTGATTCTGAGAAATAGACTCTGTCTGCCTGATAGTCATTGGATGGAATCACAGAGGAAACATTGGCAAGAGATCAGGCCTCCTGGAATCCATTAAATACAAAGAATGAGAAAAATATCTAAATGTTGGTTGCAGATCAGCACGCTGTATCCAAAGATTGGAGCAGAACTGTTTAAGGGCTAGCAGATCCAGCAATAAAGTTTCATAATCAGCACTCATAAAAATAACAAGAACAGAAGTTTGCCAGGTTAGAGAGCAACTGCTACTACTGCATATGTTGTGTCCCATACATCCGTCTTAACCAGAAACAAAGTTTGTAGTGAGCCAATTATTCCTCATTTCTGTTCTTGCCTTTCAACATATGCCAGTTTCTGCAATGCCTCCGCTAGTCACTAGTCACAATTACACAGTTTTTGAAGGTGTGCTCAGAATAAAGACTAATCTTGCGACTGACTTAACCACAGACTTAGAATAGAAATGAGGGCTAATCTAGGCTGGGAGATGATCACTGCGACAGTCCTGTCCGGCACCCACACCTCCTTTCATGAATAAATTCAATAGACAAGGGCTGTGTGGTAGAATGACTTGACTTGAAAGCATAGCCTGCTTTAACGAGAAGTATCAGAGAGAAATTAGAGATCAGATAGGCAAGATGCCAAGAACAGGGAAGTCAGCTAACAGGATAGAACAGGTTGGTACCGGAGGCTTAGACGGACTAGAACAGTCATTTCTGACCTTTCAGAAAATGAAGACTACTCTCCCATCTTATTAAGACAGTAACTTTTTGAAAGATTTAAAAAGCAATAATTGTTCATTCTATAAACATTTTAAAAATAAATATAAACAAAGAGAAGAAAATTAAAAATGCACACACCGCCACCACCAGAGAGAGCCACAATTAGCTCCTTGGAGCACCTCCCGTAAGATCTTTTTCTTTGCATATACAGTCATATATATGTAGTTACTACATTTTAATCAGTTTTTATTTTCACTTAATAATATTTTATGAACAATTTTCCATTACAGTAAATATTTACCCACAATACTATTTTTATTTCTACATAATATTATATTATATGGGTATATAACAATTTATTTTACTAATCTATTGTTGAACGTATATGATGTTTCTAGTTTTTTTGCTACAATGAAGAATAGTATAGTGAATATCACTGAACACGTTATTTCTTTAGGGATCATTTTCTAATATCAAACACACAAAAAATGGGACAACTGAATATCCACATGCAAAAGATTGGTGTTGTTAGCCCTACCTCACACTAGATACTAAAATTAACTCTAAATGGATCAAAGACCTAGGTATAAGAGCTAAAACTATACAGCTTTTAGGAGCAAATACAGAAGTAAAACTTCATGACCTTGGATTTGGAATGGTTTCTTAGATATGACACCAGAAGCACAGTCAACAAAAGAAAAAAATAAGTAAAATGGACTTCATCAAATGAAAAACTTTTCTGCATCAAAAAACAACCTAAAGAATGGAGAAAATATTTGCAAATCACATATCTAATTAGAGTCTGGTACCCAGAATATATAAAGATCTCCTATAATTCAACAAGAAAAAGCAAAACAACCCAATTAAAATATGGGCGTAGGACTTGAATAGACGTTTCTCCAAAGAAGATATCCAAATATCCAGTAAGCACATGAAAAGATGCTCAATATCACTAATCATTAGGAAAATGCAAATGAAAACAATGAGATACCACTTCACACCCATTAATATGGCTACTATTGAAAAAAACCCCGGCAAATAATAAGTATTGACAAGGATGTGGAGAAATTGGGACTCTAGTACATTGTTGGTGGGAATGTAAAATGGTGCAGCCACTGTGGAAAACAGTTTGGCAGTTTTTCGGTAACTCAAACATAGAATTACTATATAACCCAGCAATTCTACTCTTAGATAAAGAACCAAAAGAATTGAGAGTAGGTGTTCAAACAAAATCGTGTACACCCGTGTTCATAGCAGCACTATTCACAATCAACAAAATGTGGACACAACCCAAACATCCATCAGTGGATGAATGGATAAACAAAATATGGTATATCCACACAATGGACTGTTATCCATCCATGAAGAGGAACGAAGTACTGATGCATGCAGCAACATGAATGAACCTTGAAAACATTATGCTAAGTGGAAGAAGCCAGACACAGAAGGACATATATTGTACAATTTCATTTAAATGAAATATCCAGAATAAGCAAATCCATGGAGACAGAACACAGATTGGTCATTGTTAGGGACTGGAGGGAGGGGGTATTGTAGAATGACTGCTTAATGGGTAAGGGGTTTCCTTTTGGGGTGATGAAAAGTTCTGGAACTAGATAATGGTGATGGTTCCACTACATTGTGAATGTACTTAATGCTACTGAATTGTACATTTTAAAATGGCTTAAATGGTAAATTTTATGTTATGTTTATTTTACCACAATAAAAATTAAATTAAAAATGTATTTGTAAACTTGCATAGTAGTATTATGTTTAATATCCTTTATTAGAGACTATATAATGACAGAAAGCTTCTATGACTTTAGTAATACTTTATGAGTTAACGTCCTATTTGACACCATAAATGGACATGTTTGAAAAAATAATACTAGATGTAAATGCAATATAAATGTATAGGATCTAACACCAGGCTTGTTTCATATAAGGATCTGAGGACTCCCTGCAATATTTTTGCTGGCTCCTGGAGATTTAGGGCCCACAGGCTATGACTTATTGAGCAAAAGAATGAGTTCACAGAAATCAGAAAGGGAGTGTGTTAGTTTCCTGTGGCTATTGTAACAAATTACCACAAACTGGGTGGCTTGAAACAACAAGAATTTATTATCTCACAGTTCTGGATGGCAGAAGTCCAAAATCAAGGTGTTAACAGGGTGGCTCCCTCTAAGGTTTTTAAGGGAGGATCCATTCCTTGCCTCCTCCAGCCTCTGGTGGCTCCAGAAGTTTCTTGGCTTGTGACCACATTACTCCAATCTCTGCCTCCATGATCACTTTGCCTCCTCTTCTGTCTCAAAACTCCCTCTGCCTCTGTCTTACCAAGATACGTGTGATTGCTTTTAGGGACCATCCAGATAGCCCGGGATAAACTCCTCCTCTCGAGATCCTTCACTTAATCACGTCTTCTACCACATAATATTAATATCCATTCTTGCTATATAGGGTAGTATTCATAGGTTCTGGGGATTAGGACAAGGACATATCTTTTGGGGAGACTGTTATTCAGTACACTACAGTCTTCCCTTTGGCCCCCCAAAATTCACATCCATCCCAGAGAGTAGGGACTGAACCCCAGGGGAATGTCATAGTCAGCAGTGGGAAAGGGAGAAGGTGTTTCAAGACGGGAATATTTCAATGGAAATAGTTCATTTAACTGCCTGTCACAATGGTCAAACTTTGGATGACTTCTCATTGTTGCTTTACAGGAACACAGCTAATGTTGGACAATTTGCAGGTGCATTCATGCTTTTGACCAAACAGAATGCCATTTGGTAAGTTGTTACTGTATCAATCATTTAATAAATAATCCTTTGATCACTTAAAATTGTTCCCCATATCTCCCAAATTTTCCAATTAAGATCCAGATTACAAAAATAATTTACAAAAAAATGCATGCTAGTTTCTATATAGTTATTTTTTTTTTTTAAAGATTTTATTTATTTTTTTTTCCTTTTTCTCCCCAAAGTCCCCCGGTACATAGTTGTATATTCTTTTGTTGTGGGTCCTTCTAGTTGTGGCATGTGGGACGCTGCCTCAGCATGGTTTGACAAGCAGTGCCATGTCCGCGCCCAGGATTCGAACTGATGAAGCACTGGGCCGCCTGCAGCGGAGCGCACGAACTTAACCACTCGGCCACGGGGCCAGCCCCATATATAGTTATTTATATATGCTTTTTATTTATTTTTCATCAAAACTGTGTGTGTGTGTATGTGTATATATATACACACACACATACAGGGAACTAAAGTGGGGAAAATTGACTTGAGGAAATGGGATAATCAAATTTCAGATTTCAACGGAGCATTAAGGAATACAGGCATTTCATATGGTTTCACTTTTTAAAATTCAAGACAGATAACTATCACTGAAATGTTACCTAGACATTGCATAATGAAGTGCTGAGAAATGACTTGAACTGACAGCAAAGGTGGCCAGCACTGTGTTTTCTATATTATCTTTAAGATATTATTTACATACAATAAAATTTACTATTTTAAAGTGTTTAATTCAATGGTTTCTAGCATATTCACAGAGTTGCACAACCATCGTCGTTGTTAGTGCTATGGAGTCAATTCTGACTCCTAGTGACCCTGTGGATAGCAGAGCAGAACCCTGCCTGGTCTTTTTGCACCATCCTCTCCCCTTCTGGCACTATATCAGACAGTGCTCCATTGTTTCTTAAGGTTTCATCACCAATTTTTTGGGAAGTGGGTAGCCAGGTCCTTCTTCCTAGTCTGTCTTGGTCTGGAAGCTCCGCTGAAACCTGTCCAACATGGTGACCATGGGTGACCCTGCTGGTGTTTGAAATACTGGTGGCAGAGCTTTCAGCATCACAGCAACATGCAGCCGCCACAGTATGACAGTTGACTGGCCTGTACAACCATCACCACCATCTAATTTTAGAGCATGTTCATCACCCCAAAAACCAACCCTGTCCTGTTAGCCGTCACTCCATATTATCCCCTTCCCCTCAGCCCCTCACAACCACTAAGGTACCTTCTGTCTCTATGGATTTACCTGTTCTGGACTTTTCATAGAAATAGAATCATACAATATGCAGTCTTTGTGAGGGACTTCTTTCATTTACCATATTTTCAAGGTCAATCCCTGTTGCAGCATGCATCAGTATGTCTTTCCTTTTCATGGCCAAATAATATTCCATTGACTAGATATACCAATTTTGTTTATCCATAAATCAGTAGTTGATAGACATTTGGGTTGTTTCCACCATTGGCTATTTGAATAATCCTACCATGAGAATTTGTGAACAAATTTTTTAGTGGGTGTATTTCCAGTTCTCTTGGAAATATCCATAGGAATGGAATTGCTGGGTCATATTGTATCCATGTTGAACATTATAAGGAACTGTCAAACTGTTTTCCAAAGCGGCTGCTCCATTTTCCATTCCTACCATCAATATATGAGGGATCCCATTTTTTCACATCCACACCAACACCTGTTATTATGTCTTTTTAATTACAGCCATCCTAGTGGGTGTGAAATAGAAATATTGAGCCAATAGCACAGAGATATACACCCCCCCACACACATATACAATTTCACCTGTTACTAAAATCTCACATTAGTGTGGTACATTTGTTACAATTAATGATCTGATATTGATAATCATTATTAATTAATGTCCATTGTTTACATGAAGATTCACTCTTTGTGTTGTATAGTTCTATGAGTTTTGACAAATGCATAATATCATGTATCCACCATTACAGTATCATACAGAATAGTTTACCCTAAAACCCCCTTCTTCTTTACCTATTTACCTCTCCCTCCCCCTGAACACCTGGAAACCACTGATCTTTTTACTGTCGCTATGGTTTTGACATTTTCAAGAATGTCATACAATTAGAATCATAGAGTGTGTAGCTTTTTCAGACTGGCTTCTTACTCTTAGCAATATGTGTTTGTTTCCTCATGTCTTTTCATGGTTTAATAGCTCTTTTTTGTGTGAATTCATTTTTTATATTTCCCTTCAACCAATACTTACTGAGCTTCTCTATCAGTGTCATTGTGGGGTTTTTTTTTTTTTTTTGAGCAAGATTAGCCCTAAGCTAACATCTGCCACCAATCCTCCTCTTTTTGCTGAGGAAGATTGGCCCTGAGCTAACATCCATGCCCATCCTCCTCCATTTTATATATGGGACGCCTACCACAGCATGGCTTGACAAGCGGTGCATATGTCCACACCCAGGATCTGAACCAGCAAACCCCGGGCCGCAGAAGCAGAACGTGCAAACTTAACCGCTGTGCCACCAGGCTGAACCCTCATTGTGGACTTGATTTGCATTTCCCTAATGACTAACAGTGTTGAGCATCTTACCACATGCTTATTGGCCATTTACCTATCTTCTTTGGAGAAATTTTGATTCAAATCCTTTGTCCTTTTAAAAATTGGGTCATTGGTCCTTTTGTTATTGACTTGTAATAGTTCTTTACATATTCTGGATACAAGTTTCTTATCAGATATATGGTTTGCAAATATTTTCTCCCACCTTGTGGGTTGTCTTTGCACTTCCATGATGGTTTTAGCACTGCATTTTTGTGGTGCCTGTTCCTGGGCTACTTTGATATATGAGGTTCGAAACTAAAGTCGAGACTGCTCTTCTTTTTAAACAAACATGTGAGCATTTACATATCCCACAATGGTGTTTTCCACACTCAATTCATTGTCTTGTTAAGATTTATTTATTTGTTCTAAATATAATACTACCATTGTTTACATAGTCAGTTTATTAGAAACACAAGAGATCAGTCACATTATTCTAGAATAGTGTTTCTCAAACTTTAGTGTGCTTTAGAATCACCTGGAGCACTTGTTAAAACAGAGATTGTGGGTGGGCCCCGCTCTCAGAGTTTCTGATTTAATAGGTCTGAAGTGGAGCCTGGCAATTTGAATTTCTAACAAGTCTCCAGGTGAGGCTGTTGCTGCTGTTGTGTGAACCACAATTTGAGATCCACTGTCATAGAGCATTTCCCAATGTGTCTATGGGATATTAATAGCTATTACATGATGAGGATTTTATTGTCATATAACTGTGAAAAGTTTGGTTAAGCATATTTCTTTACTGCCAGCTTTCTCTGAGCTCTCAATCTGTGAATGTGTATTTCCAACCTTCAAGGTTGGAAACGTATGTTATTTCTAAAGTCTCTGACCATAGGATGCTTTTTCAAAACCATTTTATTGAAATATAATCAACATATTTATATACTTATTTTGTAACTGCACGTGTTTAAAGTGTTCAGTTTAATACTTTTGACATGTGTACACATCCAGGAAACCATATCCATCACCAAGGTAATTAACGTATCCATCACTGCCCCAAATTTCCTCCTTCCCCTTCTCAATCCTATCCTCTTGTCATCCCCATCTACTGCTTTCATTCGCTGGTAACCACTCATCTGATTTCTGCCATTAGTTTGTACTTTCTAGTGATTTACATGAGTGGAATCATATAGTATGTAATCTTTTTTTTCTGGCTTCCTTCACTCACAATAATTATCTTGAGATTTTTCCATCGTATGTATCAGTAGTTCCTTCCCTTTTATTTCCGAGTAAAAGCCCATTGTAGGTATATACCATAGTCGGTTTATCCATTCACTAGTTGATGGATCTTTGGGTTATTTCCTATTAAAATAAAATTAACTATTAACGTTAACATACAAGTCTTTGTAAGGACATAGCCTTTCATTTTTTGGAGGGGATAACTAGTAGGGGAATGGCTCAATCACATGGTAGGTATACCTTTAGCTTTTTAAGACCTTTAACTTTTTAGGAAACTGACAAACTGTTGTGTAAAGTGATTGTAGCATTTTGCATTCTTACCAGCCATGCATGAGAATTCCAGTTGCTCTATTCTCACTAACTCTTGGCATGGTTCTTTTATTTTCATTTTAGCGTTTCTAATAGGTGTGTGCCAGCTCTGGTGGTCTAGTGGTTAAAATTCGGTGTTCTCATTACTACAGCCCAGGTTCGTTTCCTGGTCAGGGAACCACACCACTCGTCTGTTGGTTGTCATGCTGTGGTGGCTGCATTTCACTGGGATGCTGAAAGCTATGCTACTGGTATTTCTAATACCAGCACGGTCACCCATTGCAGACAGGTTTCAGTGGAGCTTCCAGACTAAGACAGACTAGGAAGAAGGACCTGGCACCCACTTCCAAAAAGAGTGGCCATGATAGCAGCGGAGCACTGTCTGATATAGGGCTGGAAGGTGAGAGGATGGTGCAGAAAGACCAGGCAGGGTTCCTCTCTGCTGTACACAGGGTCAGTAGGAGTTGGAATGGACTCGACTGTGTTAAAGAACAGCAAAATAGGTTTACTGATATATTGTTGTGCATTTCTCTAACGACTAATGAGGTTGAGCATATTTCCATGGGCTTACTTGCCATCTATATATCTTCTTTGGTGAAGTCTGTTAAAATCTCTTGCCCACTTTTTATTGGGCTTTTTTTTTAATTGTTGAATTTTGAGAATTTTTTAATACATCTGGATAAAAGTTCTTTATTAGCTATGTGGCACGTTTTAAAAGTAGCATGATAGGACTAATGTTGCTTAGAGCAACCTTAAATGCATACGAACCATTTCTTAAATCTGTATCACTTTAAAAAGGCAAATTCTGGGGCTGGCCTGGTGCCACAGCAGTTAAGTTCACGCATCCCACTTTGGCGGCCCAGTTCACCGTTTCAGATCCGGGGTACAGACCTATGTACTGCTGTCAAGCCATTCTGTGGCAGGCATCCGATTATACTCATCCATGGACCACACTTTAAGTTGCAAGGCTTTAGCCTGCACTTACAAGATGCTGATCTAGAAAGGTTTTGCCTAGATTTTTTTAGGAAGATTAGCCCTGAGATAACATCCGTGCCCATCTTCCTGTACTTTATATGTGGGATGCCTGCCATAGCATGGCTTGACAAGCGTTGCATAGGCCCACACCCAGGATCCGAACTGGCGAACCCCACCACCCAAGAGGAATGTGCAAACCTAACCGCTGTGCCACTGGGCTGGCCCAGGTTTTGGCTCGTTTTATCACCGATCTGGCTCATTCATGAGTGTTGGCTTCAGAATCACCTGCCCATTTTTAAAAATGACCTCTGCTGTCAAAGAAGAAAGGTTTTTGACTGTTGAGGAATGTGGTGGACACTGTTGGATACCTACTCAACACCTACTACCCCTCCTCCCTTGTTAACAGAAGCCCAACTTTGTTCCATTATCTGCACTTTAGTGAGAGCGAGCACATAACTGAGGAAATGAATCCTGATTAGTCCACGTCAATCATAGTAATCTCTTTCCCTTGCCAGTGTTTGAAATATGGACATATAACTTGATTTTCATCAATGAGGTGTGAGGGGATGTTTTGATGGGAACCTTTTGGAATAGTTTCCTCACTTTTTAAAATAAAAACACAGGAAGATATGGTCTCTTCTTCTGCTGGTTGTGGTTATGCCTAGATGTTATGGCTGGAACTAGTAATCATCTTGTGAAAAAAATAAGCCTGAGGGTAAAACTGACACCTTGAGAAAGGCAGAGCAGAAAGATGGAATGAGGCTTGTCCTTGAATTCTTTGAGACACTGAAAACAATACAAAACAAAACCCTGGAGCCACCTGACCTTGGGACTTCTTGTTATGTGAGTTAAAAGGCTGCCTTTACAGTTTCCACCATTTGGAGTAGGAGTTTCTGCTCCATACAGCTGAAAGCATACGTACAAAGAGATTTCAAAACACATAGCTCTGATCATTCCGTTCCTTGTTCTTTAAACTCAGCCAGCTTAGCTTGGTGCCATATGAGTTGCAGAGGGCAATTTTGTGTACCTCTGCTCATTTATGTGCCATCTACTGGGTTCACATCTCTCGTCTCTGATTCCTAGAACTGTACTCCATCTTTCACTACTTGGTTTTGGTACCTCTTTGCCTTTTGCAATTTAGCATGACATTCAATTTTCAGCCTCCATCGACCCCCTGAATTCAGCTACCCTCAGTTTCTTAATAGAAGTCCCCCCACTGACCGAATTCCAGTCCAGTAATTCTCAACACCTTCTCTGATAACTGGCTCCTCTTCCTGTATTTCCTGTTTCAAAGTATGATACTCTATTCCACACAGATGCCAAAGCTAGAAATTATCCTAGACTCTTCCTTTTTTCTCATCCTAACATCCAGTCAGTCATCAAGGATCTACTTATTTTAACTTTGAAATGTTGTTTCAATTCTTCTCTCCATCCTCACTGTCATCATCCTAGTTTAAATAACCATCATCTCTCCTGAGTTACAATAACTACTTCCCTGCTGTTTTTTCTCTCCAGTCTCACCCTTTTCAATGCAGCCTACGTTTTGCAGTGAGAGGAAATTTTTTGAAATACTGACTATGTTACTTCCATGCTCAAAACCCTTGCACCCGACCCTCCACCCCCACCATGATCTGCAGGAGAAAGTCTTTAAGTTGGAACACAGGGCCTCCATAATCTGGCCCCGCATTACTTCTCCAGCCTCATGCCTCATCACTCCCTGACTCAGACTTCATTATCCAGCAGCCGTGAATGCTTTGCGGTTCCTTGGAACCCACCAAGCCATTATCTACCTCCATTCCTCTGCTCGTAGTCTTCTCTGCCTAAAGTGCCCCTTTTCCTTCTATACTTTTTTCCTACTTATTCTTTGGGCCTCAGTTCAGCATCACCTCCTGAAAGATTTACTTGACCCCACTCAGTCTAGGTTTCCCTCACTGATGTTCTTTTATAGCATCTTGTATTTCCTCATTGACCTTAACACATTATATTGTTATGTTCTATTTATGTGACCGTATCTCCGCACCCTCATCCCCACTAGAGTTTGAGCTCTTTGAGTGCAGAGGTTGTATCTTATTCATTGCTGTATCCACAGCACCTAGCTTGGATGAGTTTATTAGTCTCATCAGCTGAGAACAGGGCCTCTCACCTCCTATCTGCTACAGGGATGTTGGACCTTTTGCCTGGAATCCAAGATTCTTGAGGATTGCTACCACTCACCCACAGACAATAGATGAGGTGTTCGGCACTAGGAATCTAGTAGTGCGGAGCCAAAATTGAGTCACACAGAACAAGCTGGCTGTACTCACCACTCATTTGGCAGAAGAGAGAGATTATTGCTTAGCCTGTATTCACACATCTACCAATCAAGTACCACCTCCTCTACCACTGAACCTGCACTTGGAGATATTCGTATGGGTTCCTACCTAATTATGATTCTTACTGCAAATGTGCTTCCGAGGCTCTGAATTCAAAGAAAAATCCAAAATAGTGTGATTTCTCAACTCACTGTACAGTGGAATCATGAGAGACCCCCTCTGTCCTCTGTAACTCAATGGCTCCACCAACAAAGGACTCACAACTACTAAGTTGCTGGTAGGAGAGTCCTTTTCTGCATCTCTATGCAACTAAGAGTAGGAAATCCTCATATCCAGGGGGATGCTGTGACATGTTCCCAGACATCTTCCAACTTAATCAGTGCATTCCTGGTCTCATCCAACTGTCGAAGTGGACCACATTCATTCCGGTGCAGGTGGACATTAACAAAATACACCATGGGCTTAGGGGTCTGATGACTGATAGCATCCCTATCAAAGGGCTTATGCTGTTCACCTCTCACTGCTTACTCTTCCCCTTGTTCCTCAACTTCTCATCCTTGCACTCTCATTCTCCTTGAAATCTCTTTCTGTTATTTCCTTTACCTTACTTCTAAGTTTTTTTGTTTGTTGTTTTAAAATCAGCATCACTGTTCCTAGAATCTCAGATAAGTATGCCACATTTCAGAACATGAGGGGTTGTCTACTGAGGGTCTTTAAGCTAGAAATCATTTAGCCAACAAAATGTATTGAGCATCTACTATGTGCTGGGCTCTGTTCTAGGTCGCAGATACAATGAACAAATCGGGCAAAATTTCTACTTTGTAAACTTACGTTATATTTGGAGGGGCAGACATTAAACAACACAAATAAGTAAATATATGTTAAATGATGATAAATAAAAAATAATTCAGAAAAAGTGTGACTAAAGGGTGACTATCCTCTTTAGATAGGATAGTCAGAGAAAGTCACATTGAAAGACTTGAGAGAAGTGAGGGAGTAGGTCATGTGATGTCTGTGGGAAGAGCATTAGAAGTAGAGAGAACAGCAAATGGAGAGACTCTGAGGCAGGAAAATGACTGGAGGGTTGCCGAAATAAGAGGCCAGTGTGGCTGACCTGAGGTGACCACGGGGAGGAGTGGCTGAAGACGAATTCAGAGAGAAAGCAGAGAATCAGATCTGGTGGTGCTTTATGGGTCATTGTAACAACTTTGGATTTTACTCTGAGAAATTTGGTTTTTGAGCAAATGAGTTGTGTGATATGACATGTTCAACAAGATCTCTCTAGCTGCTTGGTTGAGTAGACTCTGTGGGGAGCTGAGCAAAAGTGGAAGCAGGGAGACCAATTAGGAGACTATTGTAGCAATCCAGACAAACAATGATAACAGTTTGGACCAGGACAGTGGCAGTAGAGGTGGTGAGAAGTGGTTGCATTCTGGATATGTTTTGAAAGTATTGTTGACAGGACTTGTAAATGGATAAGATGTGGATAATGGGGAAAAGAGAGGAATAAGGAGGACAAATTTTTAGGTTGGACAACAGGAAGGATGGAGTTGCTCTTTACTAAGATAAGGAAAGCATGTGAGAACAGGTTTGAGGGGCAACATCAGGAATTTGATTTGGGGTCTGTTAAGGGTATGAAGCCTATTAGACATCCAAATAGAGATGGTGAGTAAACAGTTGGATACAGTGAGTCTGGAGTTCAGGGGAGAAGTCTGTTTATATATAATTGAAAGTCATCAGCATACAGATAATATTTAAAGAATGAATGAGATTACCAAAGAGGGCCTCTGGGTTCAATAGATAAAGAAGAGATAAGATCTAGGATTGAGCCCTAGGGCACTCTAGAAGTTGGCTAAATGAAAGGAACTTGCAAAGGAGCTAATGAGAAGCCAATGAAATAGAAGAGTGTGGGGTCCTGGAAGCCAAGCGGGAAGGAGTGATCAACTACTCTAACAATCACTACTAAGAAAGCAAATAAGGTTGGAAGTGAGAACATTGGATTTATCAATGTGGAGGCCACTGGTGATCTTGAAAATAATAGTTTTTGTGGAATGATAGTGGCAAAAGCCTGACTGTGGTAGGCTCGACAGAGAATGGGAGTATGGACAGTTTTTACTTTTTTAGGAGCTTTACCATAAAGCAGGGAATAAAAATGGGAGGAGGGTTGCTAGAGGGAGACATGGAATAAAGAATTTTTTTCAGATGGGAGAAATAACAGTATTTTTAAAATGCTGATAGCATGATTCAGTAGAAAGTAAAAAATGCAGGAGCGAGAGGGTGAATTGCTGGGGTGACGTCCTTGAGTACGTCAGAGGGGATGGGATCTAGCAGACATGTAAAAGGGTTGGCATTAGACAGGAACATGGGCAAACAGGCACAGTTCCACAACATGTAGTTGGGTCGATGTGGTGGTGGGGATTGTGGGAGTTCTTTTCTATTTTCCATTTTCTCCCAGGTGAGAATGACAATGGGAGGAGGAAATGTTGAAAGTCTGAGGAGTGTAGAAATGTGTAGTAGTAATTTATGGGAGTGGAAGAATGAATGGACTAGGAAAACGTAGCATGCTTCTCAAACAGCATTAAGGGTCTATTTGAAGTGGATGGTTGTGTATGTGGGTTTTTTTCTATTTACATTCAGCAACGGGGTGCAGGTGTGCAATAGGCAAAAAGTTAGATTTAACTAGAGCTGGGTGTTTTCCAAGTGTGTAAGATGAAGCAAGGAGGAAGCTAGTTGAGCTTGAATGTGAGGGGGTGATTATCATGATTGGCCACTTAATGGATAATTTGGAAAGTGGGACCATGAGGTGGTTGATGGAGTGCGAAGATTGGAAAGCTGCCCCTGACTTGGAGTATACAACAGATTTGCTAGAACTCAATACACTTACTGCCTGAGACTCCCGTGATTAATAAAAGTTATATCACTGCAGACAAATGGATGAATTCCCACAGTGACTACTTTGACTATACCAACACTTATTTGAAAATACAAGTTCTGGCATGTGTGTTTTAAAAAATCCAGTCACATCACTAGAGTAATGTGCTAGTCTCACCTCATTTATATATTACCTTTTCTCTGAAGGACTTTAGCTGCTGAATAAGAATCTGTCAAACACTAAACATGCCTCAGAGTCTGTAACTCCTGTAAGAATCAAAGTTTGAGTAAAAACAGACGAAAGACTAGAGATAGTAGGAAAGCGGATGAAGAGAAAGGTGGAATAGAAAGGAAGCAGCAGCCCTTGAGGATAAGAATGCCATTGGTAAATCAGACTAGTAAAGAAATAATACATTAAAAAGAACTGAGAGGATGAACAAGAATAATAAAGAGGGCAGTGGAGAGTGAAGCATAAAAGATAACAGCAAGTATGAGAAAAAGAATACAATGATATCACTGACGTTCTTCAGAGATGCTTCTGATAGAATAAAGTTGAGTTTACTTATACATAAGGCATTTGAAAAGAATTAATATTTCTTCAGTGCTTAGTGTGTAACATACACTTTACATACATTCATTTATATTATACTTTCGAGGTCTAAAAGGTAGATACCATTATTATTCCCATTTTACAGATGAAGAAACAGAGGACTTGAGAAGTTAAATCACTTACCTGAGCCCCACAACTTGTCTCCCTGATTTCAAAGCCAGTACCCCTTCCATCTTATCAAACCATCTCCTAGCTGATCGAGATACTTATATAAATGTATCCTTTTAAAAAAGTTATTATTTGAATCCATATTTATTTTTTCTATTTTTATAAACATTTATAATTACAAAATAGAACAGTATGTTTGCAGTGGTATTTGTAATGATAAGTATGCTAACTAAAAGCCACACAACAATTTGAAAGGTTGACGGGATATCCAAATACAAGTGAGAATGTTCCTCTGAATTCATGTATTTCATTGCGTATCGAAACCCACCAATATTTTACTTCTATTTGTATTCATTATTCTTTGTCCACATTCATTTCATCTAGAAGGATCGTTTCATTTTATCTCATTTTCTGTGGCCCTCTCCACAGATGCTGACATATCATTGGCTGCTGCTCTGGGGTTGGGTACCTACCACACAGCATGGAGAACCTCTCACTCTCTTCTCCCAAGTCAGCTCACCACCCAGTACCTCCAGCTTGTTTTTCCAGGTTGTTAAAGTTTATTGAAATGGTCAAAAAGGCAAACATTTGATTGTATTTGCTACTACATTATGCCACGTGAATAGCATTTTAAAATAAAAGACAAATAATATCTAAATCATTACTAGAAAAACAAATAGTCAATTTAAGGCACCTTAGGTGAAAGCTAATTTCAAAAATATATACAAAAGTAACATTGTTTTAAATGTAACAAGTCTCCCCTCCACAGACTTTGGCCAAAATTTTGCTTTCCTCCTTATAGAAGAAATGGGTGTTAAAGATGTAGGAGACAAATTGAGCCTAAAGACTTTCAATCTTATTTTAGGGTAAATTACTTTAAGGTATGCAGATTAAATGGAATCAGTATTTCCCTGGTCAGACTGCTACAAATCAGATCATCTTAATACAAGTCTGAACCATAGGAATCATAGCATAGATGTATTTTCTCTGAGACAAGTGCAAGAATAGAAGAAAAGATGATGAAAAGGCATCCAGATCTATCACTTCAGCCTTATGTGGTGTGTCCACATGTTTGGATTGCAGACAAAGGTCTGTGGATGCCCTTCCTTGGTATTTGTTGACTGAATTTCACAACAGAAAGTGGGGCATGACATACAGCCGAATGATTTTCCCTGTTACAGACTATGCAAGGAAAAGCACTAGGTTATTTAAGCATTTAAGTTAAGCAATAAACTATTCACTAGTAAGTTAGAAAGGTCAAAGCAAGCTTCTTCAAAGCAATTTACTGAAAAAATAAAGACCTCAATGTTCCTAACTAACTACAGGGATGAAAAACTAAACCCCTATGTTATTTACAACTTGTCAGTAATAAACACGTACATGTTCACTTAGAATTGCAAAAACACGGAAGGAGAAGATCACTTTTGCTTTATCTTCTCATCATTCCTTGGATAAATGCTGAAGATTGGTTGTCCTTTGACCACATTAGGTACTCGATGTTCAAAATAACCAAGAAAGTAATGTAGAAAAAGGGCCCATACACAGAATGCCATCAGGATGGGGATATAAATCCTTCTTTGACCTCCTCAAACATGAGGAATATAAAGACTATATATGGGTGAGAGAAGCTTAAAAATTGGAACGTTTATGTCATAGTCAGTTAGGGTTACCATAACAAAATTCCGTATACTGAGTGGCTTAAACCACAGAAATTTATTTCTCACAGTTCTGGAGGCTGGGAAGTTCAACATCAAGGTACTGGCAAGGTAGGTTTCATTCTGAGGCCTATTCTCTTGGTCTTAGGGGATCACAGTCTCAGCTGTGTGCTCACATGGCCTCTTCTTTGTGTTAGAGTTGGGTGGGGAAGGGGAGAGCAAGCTCTCTGGTGGCTCTTATTAGAAGTGCATTAATCCTATCAGACCAGGGCCCCACCCTTGTGACCTCATCCAACCCTAATTACCTCCCAAAGACCCCAACTCCAAATACCTTTACAGTGGGGGTTGGGGCTTCATCATACAAATTTTGAGGGGACACAAATATTCAGTCCATAACACTTTACAAACATGTACGACATGGCTTTCAATACCAGTGCTTATGAAGCTATTTATTTTCTCCCAGGTACTAGGTGTGTAAATCGGATGCATTGTCATAGGGGAGATGGTGGGGCCTTGTTTGCTCAGCTAAGTTTCCCATTAGTTTGGTATATTAGTCAGGGCTCTCCAGAGAAGCAGAACCAATAGGATATACACAGATATAAGGAAAGAGATGTATTTGTTTATTTACATTTTAAAGCTATACTTTTTGGGGAGGATGATTGGCCCTGAGCTAACAAATGTTGCCAATATTCCTCTTTTTTTTTTGTTTCCTCCCCAAAGTCCCGGTACATAGTTGTATATCCTAGTTACAGTCCTTCTAGTTCTGCTATGTAGGATGCTGCCACTGTGTGGCCACAGTATGGCTTGATTGATCGGCGTGTAGGTCCGCGCCCAGGATCCAAGCTGGTGAACCCCGGGCCACTGAAGCAAAGCATGTAAACTTAACCATTACACCACCCGGCCAGCCCCAGAAAGAAATTTATTATGAGGAGTTAGCTCATGTGATTATGGAGGCTGAGAAATCCCACAATCTGCCATCTGCAAGCCAGAGACTCAGGAAAACCAAAGGGGAGGTTCAGCCCAAGTCTGAGGGCTTGAGAACCAGGGGAGCCAATGGTAATGCCTAGTCAAAGGACTGAAAGCCCATATCTCAGCTCATGCAGTCAGGCAGAGAAGGGGCAGATTTTCGTTTTCTCTCTTTTGTTCTATTCAGGCATTCAACAAATTGGATGGTGCCCACTCACGTTGGGAAGGGCAATCTGCTTTACTCAGCCTACCAATTCGAATGCTAATCTCATCTGGAAACACTCTCATAGACATACCCAGAAACAATATTTCACCAGATATCTTGGCACGCTGTGACCCCCATCAAGCTGACACATAAAATTAACCATCACATTTGGTTATTAGAGTTAAAATGAGTAAAACATTTGTCCACTGGCTGTTGACACCTGGCATTGTATCTGATTGGTCAGTGTGCATGCTGTACAAGTTGTTAAATATTTTATGTATCACTACTGGCTATACATATTCTTTAGTAAATAAAATATATTCTTCATTAAAGCATACAAGTAGATCAAGGCATACAGAAATAGAAAGATGTAAAACTAATTAGCTACTGTTCTTATTACTCCTTAAATATGATTATTTTCTGATTTCAGTGTAACTCAAACTTAAAAAGAACTAAGTGACCTTGAATATTGAGAGTTAGATTTAGAGCCCCCTGTGATATGAGTAAAACTTAAAGAAATGTTTTTATTGAGATGAAATTCACAGAAAATTAACCATTTTAAAGTGAACAATTCAGTGTTTCACAATATTTTATACCCATTATCATTATCTAGTTCCAAAACCTTTTTATCACCCCAAAAGAAAACCCCATCCCCGTTAAGCAGTTGCTCCCAAATTCCCCTCCCGCAGCCCTTGGCAAATGCTGATCTACCTTCTGTCTCTATGGATTTGCCTATTCTAGACGTTTCATATAAATGGAATTATACAATATATGACCTTTTGTGTCTGGCTTCGTTCACTAAACATGATGTTCTCTAAGTTCATCCATGTTGTAGCATGTATCAGTACTTCAATCCTTTTTTATGGCTGAATCATATTCACTTGTATGGATATACCATGATTTGCTTATTCATTCACCTATTGATGAATATTTGGGCTGTTTCCACCTTTTAGCTATTGAGTTAGACTTCTAACAATTCAATCAAAAGTCAAAACCCCTGTATCTCTTCCCCTCTTCCACATTATAAGTTTGACTACCCTAGAAAAAAATTTTGACTGCTTCATGTATCTTGTGGCACTTGGCTCTGTTTCCTGAACTGTTCAGTCTTTCCCTATTTGAAAGCTGAAGGAAGAATCTGTCTCGTTCACTCAGCTTCCACAACAGAAAAATTCATCAGTCCCCGCAGCATAAACTACTCCTTCCTTCACTTCCTCCGCCTCCCTGCTGACCAGTTCTTTCCTAAACAGAGTGCCTTTCAAGCTCTGCTTTTGCTTTCCTGCTCTTTTCCATCTGTAATTTGCCATCCATGCACTTGGTCCTCTGTCAGCAATCTGACACACGCTTGAGCACTTTTTTTTTCTGATCCAGACTATCCCCTAAAAATAGTTTGATGTTATAAAACTCAGCTACACCTAAGCACAACCTTAAAAAACACATTCAAACAATTGAATGTAAACCATGTTCCAGCTTTCCCCTCCTCTCATTCTCGTCCCTGCTTCATCACAGTTGACCAGTCTCATGTCCAGCTTTCGGCTTGGTGGCAAAAGAGTATATTTTACTTAAATAAACCAGTTCCTACAGATGTTATGTCTCTGACATAAGAGAATGCCTCAATCCAGGTAAGGTGTTCATTTCTTCTTAAGAAGAGCCGTGAGGATTGAGTCCATGGTGAGAAATACAAGTCAGTAGGATCAGTTGCCCCAGGTACTCCTCAGATCACTCTGTCAGCACCTGGCTTCTCTGGATCTCAGAAGGCCTATACTGGTAGCCAGTATAAGAGCTATATCCTTCACACTTCTACTCAAGGCAAACTTATTTTTGGATGTTCCTCAGCCCTGAATTGCACTAAAGAAGTATTGTCGTTAGGATTCTAAAACTAGAGGAGGCGATGTGGCTATCTCCTCAGATGGTGCGGGGTTACCCCATAGACAGTCTGAGCCCATGCCTGCAAACCTGGGGCACTTACTTTTTTTGGGGTGGGAGAGTTTGGTCTTTATTATTTTATATAGAACATCTAGATACTCATTATGGGAAATAGACTATGTCTTAGAGTGCTGTATACTTAGTTGATAGTACATTGTTATTTTGTTGTTAAAGTTATCGTACAGTAAAACTGACTTTTTTGGTGTACAGTTCTATGAATTAGAATATATCTTTTTAATTTTAAATCATATAGAAAGTAGAGGCACTATAATCTCTTCAGGGCTTAGTGCTGCTGAAAGGCTTAATCCAGCTCTGTACCTTAGAAATTTACAGGTTTAAAATAAGTACGGAAGTTGGAAAAAACTCAAGATATATCTCTACCATCCTTCATCTTACATTCAAAAAAAGAGTTACAAGTCAAGCATTTAACTGTGAGTCTCCTTCTTTCTTCTTGTGTCACATGGTAACTTATGGTAATGAGCCCATTACATGATCAACCAAAAAAGAAATAATTTCCATAATTTTCAAAAATAACTGGTTCTGAACTGTGAAAGATTTCATATTTGCCTTTAATCTGAGAAATTTTTTGTAAGGTTTCTGAACATGTTGGAGGTGAAAAAACATAGTTTTGGTGATGCAATTATATCTTAACGTCAGGTATATCTTATTTGAAACTTTGTATCTTAAGTACATATCACCTTACTTTTCCATTTCCATTTTAGTATAGCAGTTGGCACATACGGCTAAATTGATCTTATTTTTCAACATCTTTTTGACCTCGCCCTTGAAATTAATGTTCACCAGCCTTCTATGTTCCACATACCCTATAGCAAGTCTGTATTGAACAAAGAATATTTATCCCAAGACAGAATTTGAATCTGTGCCTTCTACTTTAGACAATTAAATTCCATTCAATTTCATAAATATTTATTAAGTATCCATTATGTACAAGACATTGTTAGGCACTGAGGTGGAGTCAGAGAGGAATATGACGGTATGTTCCTAACTGTAAGCATATTATATTTTATCGTGTATCCCATTTGCTATATTTATTGGTTCATGTATTCTTTTTCATCCCTTGTGGCAGGAAATGTGCCTTGTTTGACTTTGTATACAAGTGCTAAAATTGTTTGTTGAACTATGTTTTTGGCTAGCCCAGATTTGGATAGAACTAAGTCACCTTGATCTCTAATACTGGAGCTAGAACCTCGTGGAACTTGACTGTGAGTCCAAGACTCTCAGCAGCTCCATCTGGCATCAAAAATCCCTACTACCGTATTTCTACTACAAGTTGTAGCAATGAAATCTTCTGATCAGATCTTTGGATTAGTTTACTTATTTTCTTTTCCACTTTGATATGAGGTTGTACTTGAGCGAATGAATGGACTTATCGTTTACTAGAAGAGGTATGTTAGATATGTGAAAAAAACTATAGTACAAGATAGAGAACAGTGGGAGGAAAAGTATTAAGGCAGAAAAGCACAGGGCATGATCAGAAAGGGAAGTAGGCCAATGTGACCATAGTAGAATATGGGATGCCAGAAGGGAGAAGTGTAAGATAATGAAGGGAACGTTTGTTCAGTTAGGTACACAGTGGAGCTAATAATGGTGTCACTATCAATACTTGGCTGAGCTGTTGAGCTTCATTGATACAGATAAAATCTTTGTTCCATGTTCCCAGATAGCATCCAGAACCTGCCGACTTTTATCTCCAAGGTGCTCCAGAGTGGCTTGGGTTAGTTCAGTGCATCACAGCTACTCCATAAACAAAATCAGGGTGTCCTACTGATTAAGTGGCACAGCCACTTCAGCTGCAGGATTATGCAATTGTATAGTACTAAGTGAGGATAGTAAGTTGGGGCTTGAGTCTGTTTAAGTAAACCAGCAATCTCTGTGGGTCTAGGTTTCCAAAAGAGTCATTCTGTCAGCTATTGCTGGGATTCTTCTGAACAAAAGATATGTAAATCCTCTCCAGCCTTGCAAAAATAAGAGTGTTTGGATACTCTGCCATCAATAATAGGCATTATCCCAAACCTATGTCTTGGAATTAGAGAGGAACCAAGCTTAAAAGGCCGAATGTAGGATGAAGTTAAAATGTGAGTGAGTTAAATTGTGGAATGGCAAAGGTCACTTAGGCAATTAACTTTTCCATAAGTTATTACAAATTTAATTTAAAGACAATTTAATTTAAAGTTGTAATTTTCATTTGTTTGAGATATTTTAAGTCTAGCAAATCTGGAAGCAAACTTTCTACAAAAGCTAATTTCATTTGAATATCTGTTTTAATTCATTTCTTCATTCAGCCAATATCAGCTGAGTACCCAGTCTATGCCAGGCCCTGTTCTAAACCTCAGGGATAAAGAATGAACAAGACCAAGTCCCTGCCTTCATGGAGCTTGCAATCTCGTGAGGAATAGGTAATCAATTAATCAATAAACAGGTACTATATCATCACATGGTGATAATTATTAGAAGGAAAATTAAAGCAGGATAAGGGGATGTAGAGTGAATGGGGGGGTGGGTTATATCAGGCAGTGAGGGGCAGCCACGCTCAGGGAGTGATGTCGGAGTGGAGCCATTAATGTAGTGAGGGAGTAAACTATGTGAAGGTGCCAGAGAACAGCATTCCAGGCCATGGGAGGAGCAAATCTGAAGGCTCTGAAATGAGAATGAGTTTGGCATGTTTTAGAAATGGCAGGGAGAAGAGTGTGGCTGAAGCAGCGTGTTCAAAGCAGTGAGACATGAGGTCAGAGAGGTGGACAGAATAAAAAACATGCAGGGCCATATTGGCTCATGATTAGGGTTTCAGATTTGATTTTAAAAGGTATTGGGGGGCCGGCCCCATGGCCAAGTGGTTAAGTTCACGCGCCCCGCTTCGGCGGCCCAGGGTTTTGCCAGTTCGGATCCTGGGTGCGGACATGGTACCGCTCATCAGGCCGTGCTGAGGTGGCATCCCACATAGCACAACCAGAGGCACTCACAACTAGAATCTACAACTATGTACTGGGGGGCTTTGGGGAGAAGAAGAAGAAAGAAAAAAGAAGAAGATTGGCAACAGATGTTAGCTCAGGTGACAATCCTTAAAAAAAAAAGTGATTGGAACCCTTTGAAAAGGTTGAATAGGGAGTTGACATGATCTGGTTTACAATGTGAAAGTCCTCTGCTTGCTCCTGTCTGTGTATAGGTTAAAATTGCCCCCCAATTCCTGATGACGAGTTGACATGACCTTCTAAAAAGTCTTTATTTTGGGCAAAGTGAAATTTACCGTAGGTGCAGGCCCCAGGAGAACTCAGCAGTAGGCCAGTTCTCTGCCTTCAGTGTTTCAGGGTTCACGTCTGCCTTTCTGGTGGACACGGCCCAAGGCCTCTCATCAGTGGCTGGCTGGAAGCAGCCTACTCAGCTTTAAGAACACATGCCCATTCTGCAACTCTAGTTCTCCCTGTCCCTAAGCCTGTGGGTAGGATAGATGCGTCACAATGTTGCTGTTAACCTGGTGGCATTTCATTACTTGGGCCTTCCAAAATAATTACTTGCTCTGACACCCCGTTTCAAAGCATATTTGCAAATAACTCCCAGGGCCTGTAGTAAAGTCTTTCTTTCCTTTTCCTCCAAAAGGATAGGAATATACCTGGATGTGCCTATAACACAATTGAAAACTTGGAGTCCTCAAGTCACCACGTTATTTTAGGAATGGCTTTCATTCTATTTTTTTTCTCTCTCTCAGAGAAAAACTGAGAAGTGAAGTTCTTTACCAACCAAATGACAGAACCAGATTTAGAATTGAGTAAGAGTTATCTGTGAAATGTATGAAACTATGTCATTATGTGTTGCTTTGTTGCTAAAGATGCACTAATTTGCCATTTAAAGTTTCCCTTTCCTCAGTTCCCAGACTAGAAACTTTGCTGGCATTTATTTAGATCCCATTTTTTTAAAAGAAGCTTCCCCCTACCACTTTTATTTAAAAATATATTGAAAACCTGCAACTTATTGGGGAAAATATGGAGAGTGCTTTATTATTGTTGTAGGCATAATAAAACTAAATAACCAAGACTAACATTAGTTTGAACTTTACCTTGGAAGATGTCCATGAAGAATAAAGAAAGCCAGATTAATCTTCTTGACTTTCTCTCCTCCAGCTTCTTATATCAAAGACCCTTTGACACAAGTAAGTTATAGCTTTTGAATTACTTGTTGTAGCATGGCTCCATCTTGAAGCTTTGCATACTTAGAATGGAGATTTTGCCCCGGTTCCTGTCTCTTCTATCTGTTTTTTCAGTTATTTCAGCCACTATTTTACTTCATTTGAAGTCCTTATCTTTCAAACGACATTATTTGAGAGGATGAGTTATGGGTTGAATCAGACTGATTGTCAATTCTGATTTGGGAGGAAGGTTTGTGAAACTCAACAGAGCTGCAGCTCATTGCTCAGTATTCCAAGAAATATCATTGCTATGATTCTCAAAGTTTTCAAAACCTTACAAAGAATGTTGAACAGCTAATGTGTTTCAGCCATATTATTTCAGAGCAAATCGCCTAAGAATTTGGTAGACCTCCCCCAAAGCTGACTTTGGCTATGCTAAGGTTTGTGTAAGTAAAATTATGAAGTAAAGGCAGCTAGCTGCAGATTAGCTTCCACATGCCTTTGTTATAATGCAAAGTCTACAGGCACCCAAGTTCAAAATTTGGCAAACTTTCCAGTGTAGGGTGCCACATTGCTGACTTGTATTATTTTGGAAAGAGAATAAGCATGGGCAAGGTGCACAAAGAAAACTCTGTCTCTCTGCTCAAAAATTTTCTCCCAGGCAATCTACAGATGGGGTTAACATGGTCATTCTTTTAAATGAGACTATCCCAGGGATAGGTTAAATATATTGCCTTTGACTTTAGGTAGCAAAGGAGTGGTTAGGGGTTAGAGCAGATATTGGCACACTTTTTCTGTAAAGGTACAGATAGTAAATACTTTAGTCTTTGTGGTCCATGTGGTCTCTGTCACAACTACTCAACTCCACTGTTGTAGTGCGAAAGCAGCCATAACAGCACATAGCTGAATGGGCATGGCTGTGTTCCAATAAAACTTTATTTACAAAATCATAGCAGCCAAAATTTGGCCCATGTGCCATAGTTTGCTGACCCCTAGATTATAACACTTACTTGAGTAGAGCATAAATTTCTTGGCAGGATTATTTCAACACAGCCAAAGGACATCAGGAAATTATCAGACAACTAAGAGAATGCCTTGAGGTAGGGTGGCTACTTTATAATTTTACCGTCGACCCTAGTGTCTTCATTCTTCTAAGAGTCACCTCATCTGCTGCCTTTAGACTCGAGCTAATGTTTTATTCTGGCTAAAAGGGTAGAAACTGCTGATATTTATTTTTCATTGATCTCATTCTCATAATTCCCTTAGAAATAGCAAGGCCTGCTATTTTTATGACATTAGAATTTCTAGATGCCTCGCTTATAGCAAATTTCATAAGGCAACCAGTCATCTTAGAAAGGACTTTTTTATAGGAGCAATTTAAAGTAAAATAAGTCCAATTTATTTCAGTGTATCTCACTTCAGTTTATCATTTTGCACTTGGCCAAACATCACTTTACATTGTTTTGCTCTGTTCAAAGCCTTTTAGAACTCATCTAAATAGTTTTGTGCATGTACTGACATGTATGTGTTTATTACTTTATATCATAATAACCATGTATAACTATTCTGCTTTTCCATTGAGGCCTAGAGGGGGAATATCCTTCAATGAGCACTTTCACATATGTTTTCTTATTTAATATAATTTAATTATTTTTACAGATGAATCACAGGGAAGATAAAGTTACTTGCCCAAGGTCACCCAACTAGTTAGGAGTGCAGCCAAGCTTCAAACACAGGTCTGTCCAACTCCAGAGGCTATGCTTTTTCCACTACATCACAACTCCTACAGGAAGCTACTTGTAGTTCTTGGCGGGCTTTGTCTTTTTTTTTTTTTTAAACTTAAGCTGTTTTCAAGTAAATCATAGAAGAACTGAGGATCATAGTGTTCGATTCTTTTCATATATTTTGGAAGTACATGTTTTCAAAAGGAGATATGGTGGATGCTTTTGTTTAAACAACCATGGTTCTATGACTAGAATATTTCCAAATAAGGGTGACTTCCAAAAATTATTTGCTTTCTTGGCAGCCTCCATACATTCTTTGTGAATGCAACTACATTTCCCATCTTCCTTGTTTAGCAAAGAATCGTATGTTAATAACATTTTTTGAAAGGTGTGGCTCAGTGATATTCTTTTCAGTTTGGAAATAACTAGACTTCCTGGCATCATAACTTCAAATTGTGGTGGAGCCAGCTGATAATAAGTTGAACATTCTGCAATTGTCTTTGTTTGGGTATAACTTTGTGTAGCCTTGAATGTGGATGTGAGTTAGGGGTAAAAGTTAATGCCAAAATCTTAAGATACAGATATTTAAGCCTTTTCATAAGTATGAGATAAATTCCCTTCTGTCAGAATGTGATCTTTTTTTCTTGGCCAGAGCAGAAAACATCATAGTGAATCATTGCATGATAAAAAAAAAAGTGGGTTGAGAGAATTGACCCTTAAAGTTGTTATAGCATGTATGACTCTCAGACCTCAATCACTGTTATGCAAAAATATAACTATTTTTTATGACATCTATATTTCAGACATTGAGCCCCAAGGGTTCAATGATGGGGGACTGGTGGGAAAAAAACTAACCTCAATCCTTCTTAGGGTCTTCTCCCCAAGGTTGTCGGCATCATCCTATCAACATCTTATGTGGTGCCAAGGTGTTGGGGGGAATTGGGGTGAGTAGCAGTGATGAGAGCATAGGCGTATAGTTATTAATCAGTTGATATAGATTACTGCTGAGATGTCCAATCTCCTGGTCCACATAGTCCCTTTAAGTCAGAGTTCCTTGGCTATTTTCCCACTGCTCTTGGGGCTGAGGAATCTTTGCCAACTCTGCACACAGACCTGCCATTGCTTTCTATGGTCTTGATGCTTCCCTGCTAGAACTTCCATGAAATGAAGTAAAAGGTCCTTGATTCTCTTCAAGAGTCTCTTACATTTTGGCTCCACTCTTCTCTCCCAACCTGGAAGACTCCTTTTCTAGTGTGAGGAAAAGCCTTTTCCCTCTCTGTATTTTAAAAGTCCTCCATCCCTGTGGAATTTCTTCCTCTATGAGCTTAGACTTTTTGAATCACTGAACTTGCAGGCTACTTCTATATTTGCTGAGGTACCCTACCTCTTTTCCCCAAGGGAACAGAGCCAGCTACCTGCTTGGATGGAGGGTAAAAAAAAGGGGAGAATATACTGACAAAAAAATTAGTTAAAACCTCAAAATGTTATCCAATCACCTTATTCGTTAGAGGCAGTAAATTGCCTTTCTGTGAAGTTTTCGTAGTATTAATGAACTTTGGAATCCAGAAAGAACTTTGATACAGTGACTTTCGTAGAAATCAGCATACCCCTATAAAAGCCAAGTCTTTAAAAGCCCCACAGTTACAAGTGGGGCCAAGGTGTTGAAGAAGGAGATGCTCTTGTGAGAATTTCAACTTCTCTTTCTCATCATAGGACAGTTTCATGGAAGCCTCCTTTGCTTACCACCCTCAGCAACTGGACTGTCCTCTCTCTCTCGGTTCTCCTTAAGTTCCCTCTTCCCATTGCTCCCTCCTGACAGTTCTGCAGCTCTAGGGAGCAACCAGCCCTCCTGAGCTAGCTGTTTGATTGAGGTCTGCATTGCATCTAAGGGTCATGTCAACAAGGAGCTACAGAATCTATCATTTTCAGCTTGATTTGGGGTTTTCTAGTTATCGTTGATACTGATTACAGAGCAGTAGATTGGACCACAACAAAGTAAATAATTTTCAGACACAAGACCACCAAAATGGCCAGATATGTTGTACCGGAAAGAATGTAGTTCAGAAACTGAGACTCAGCGAGGTTAACGATTGTCCAGATTCATACAACAAGTTTGTGAATGGAAGAACGTGATGAAAAGCCTCCTTTGTGGATTTTATTAAGTGCAGAGTTGTGATAACTTTCAAATATATTGCAAAAGACTCCACAGCCATTTGATAACTCTAATAAACTGGGGCACTGATTGATAGGCCAGCATCATATAGTCGTTGTCAGCATGGGCTCTGACTGCTGAGTTCCTACGCTAGTTCTGCCCTTACAAACTGTGAAACCTGGGCCTTGTTACTTTTCCTCTCTTTGTCTCAGTTTCATCATCTGTAAGATGAGGATAATAATAGTACCTACTTCATGGGGTTGTTATAAAGCTGGGATGAATTAACGTATATGTAATGCACTTAGGATAGTGGTTGGCTCATAGTAGGTATTATATATTAGTTGTTATTATGAAATTATTGTTACTTTGGAGAAATATCCCAGTGACATATTCAGAGAAGAGAAATGTGTATGTGAAGATTAAAGGACATCGAAACAAAGCCTGTGATCACCAAGGAACTGGGGTAATCACTTACTCACTTGTTAAACATCCAGGGAAACCGTTGATTCATTAAAGACTGTAATAAATTTTAATAACAGTGTGTCTGAAAGATGTAACATGACTCGGAGACTTCATGTTTAATAATATGTGATTATAATGTGTTAAGAGATTAAAATGAGGGAGGAGGCATAAAATACTATAACTAGTAATTGAAAACTAAAACTTAAAGCAACAGTAAAATACCATTATTCCCCTACTGTCAACAGCTAAAAAAATTTTGTTAGTGGATATGTTTTAAAATGCTATTCTAATATATTGCTGCTGTTTGGAGAGTTAACTTGAGAAAATGTTCCAGGAAAACAATATTTATTAAAATGTTGAAAATTGTTTTTCTCTTTGGCATCATAATCCCAATTCTAGAAATATACCTTAAGAAAACAAACATATAACCAAAATTAATATTTATCCATATAAGTTCCATTATATGTTTAAATTAGAAGTAACCTAAAAGCTCAATAATTGAATGGTTAAATAAATGATACAAATACAAAGACATATTATGCAGCTATTAAAAGTCATGCTTGATAGATGATAAATCAATAAATGAATTAAGTGTGATAAAGAAATCTGCACATACAGAATATCAGAGATTATGTTTAGTCATATATAGTACAACCCTGACTATAGTAGGTTATTCAAATAGAGTTTTATTTTTTTCATATAACAAAAAAATGTGGAGGTAGAAAGTCCAAAGCTTGTGCTGTGTCTTCACAATGTCGTCAATGTCCCAAGCTCCATTTTCTTTCCATTCTACCATCCCAAGCCTGTGGCTTTTGTTCTCATGCTTGTCCCTCATGGTCACAAGGTGGCTGCTCCATATCGAGCCTCACATGCGTGCTCCAGGCCAGAAAAAGAAAAAGAAACTAACAAGGAGAAGCTGGCACTGCCTATTTCAAGCAAGCAAATGTTGCCTGAAACCTCCAGTAAACTTTCCCTTACATCTTACTCACCCACAACTATGTCACATGGTTACCCCTAACTTGAAGGAACCCTGGCAAACATTCGTTTTTAGCTGGGACCATTGCTATGCTGGACAGAATTGGACTTCTTTATTAAGGAAGATGGGGAGAATGCATATTAGACTACTAACCAGATTTGTTACATCGGGTGCTATCCTAATGTAGTAAAAAAAAAAAAAAGGTATAACACAAGCAGTCACCCCCTTATTCTCTTGCCCAGACAAAAGATTGGAGCACAATATACCAAAATATTAGCAGTGTTTATATTTTAGTGGTAAGATTCCAGGTGTTCTTAATCTTCTTATTTATAATTTTCTTTATTCTCCAAGTTTTCTGTAGTGAACATTTAACCAGATAAACAGCAATTTTTGAACAAAAATTTACAAGTATTTCATTTTTGCTGTGGTTATAACAGCAAACATTGGAAAAATAACCTATCAATAGAGAACCTGTTAAATAAATTGTGGTGTATTCATACAGTGTGACATTATAAAAGCTTAAAAAAATGAAATATATCTAAATGTACTGATGTAGAAAATGTTCAAGTTACATGAAGTGAAAAAAAGCAAGTTTCAGAACACTGTGATCCCACTTATTCTTTTAAAATACAGACAAATTTGGACAAGACATAGACATCCATAAGCATTGAAGGGGTCTGCAAGACTATGCCCCAAACTATGAGCAGTGTTCTTGGGGGAGCAGTATTGAGGGAAGGGTGAATTATTTTTTAAATTGATACATTTGTTATTATTTGAGCACTTTTTACAACAAGAATATAATGTTAATTATTCAATCTAAAGATAGTAAAAATAAACAAAAATTCAAATTAGTCCAATAAAGGGTATGGACTTTAAGGCTCCATAATTCTGGTTTTCACACAGGAACTTTTGCTCCTTTTGGATAGAGTGGAGCATCTGCAAGGTGTAGTGAAGTATGAGACGTTGCCCTCCACAGCTTCAGCAATGTGCCGTTGAATAATTGAGTTGATAGAGCGCGTGGATATCAGTGAGGAAAGGGCTCAGAGACTCTAGCAGAGTAGGAGGGGTGGTAACAGACCAGAAGATGGATTGCATTAAAAAACGCAACTCCAAGCTTTAAAACCGTAGGACAAGTCTTCAGGAAGCAACAGTCAGATCTTTTTGCTTGGTGGTCTGGGATATCACAGGAACATTTGCCCTAGCTCTTGATTGCCAAAAAAAGCTCCTATCGTGGTTCTGCGAGCTGTGTACAGCCTTTCACAGGCTCTTTCTTTCCTGGGAGATAGTGACAGATGACATTTTGGAGCACAACACACATGGTCCCTGTTCTCTTTCTGCAATCAGCAGGCCCATGATTACCCCTCAGAAACAACTGTAGTCTTAATGTACATGGCATGGAAAAGGCTCATGACAAGGAGAATGGGACTATAGTTCCAAAATGAATTTTTTCCTACTCCTCTGGCTTAAATATGCCTAAGATACTGAAGAATGCAAGACAATATTTTATGCAGAAAAGCTACTGTTAGGGGTGGTTCTGGAAAAAAATGTTTTAACTAAAAACACTGAACTTTCAGCATTTCTGCCAAACCAGCTTTTTTTTTTTTTCTGCCTTTTGTAAGGCCACAAAGTAAAACAAGCAGCCTCTGCTCCCAAGACTGCACATTCTCCTTTTGGCAGCTTTATTTGCACTTCTGATTTATATGGTTTGTTTAATTAAAAGTATGAAGAATTTTCCTTCTCAAATTCTTTCCCACATTCTGATTCTCAATGTCTAGGCCTCAAGGATTTCTTCATCTGCTTCTTCTAATCTCCCGGAGAAATCCAGAGGAGGCTTCCTTGACTTCTCTCTTTTCTCTCTGATGCTAGCCAACAATGTGAAAGTGAGAGACCCTATTACTTGTTTCAGTTTCTTTCTTCTTCTCCGGCTACCTCAGAATCAGATATAGAAATTAATGAATATATAAGCAAAGTGTTTGGGCAGTCATTAAAGATATGGGCAATGGTGTGTAAATTGTTATAACATTGCATCTGTACCTTTTCTTTTGGAGATCATCTAGGGGGTTCTGCAGCTCCAGTTAATACTGAAATGGCTTGACTTTAGATTCAATAATAGGCATGAAAAATTTACAACATGGAGTAGAAACGCCAGCAATGGTTGCTGCTTCTCTTTCCCTCTTGCTGAGCCTGCTGGAGGACCTGCTGTTCTAAGACCAACTCAGAAAGGTCGGCAGGTTGTCAGAGCGGAGCTTCTCCACTGCTACCACAAACAGAGGCCACACACTCCGCCCTCGGGGCCACCATCTAGACCCACCGCATCCACTCTCTAGAAGAAAGGGTCCCTCCACACTGGGTGACCTTCACCCTCTGGAATGTAGGCAGGCAGGGGTGCAAGGCTGTGTGGCTAGTAACCTGACAGCCACCAACCAACACAAGGTTGTTGCGTTTTGCAGCAGTGATGAGAACACGATCCAGAAGGCCTTGTACTGCTAGGGGACTCTCAGGAAAGACCCAAGCCTGCGGTTCCGATCCTGTACTTCCGTGCCACCTGGTTATCCTTTGTCATCTACAGAAAGCTGGACCTTGGGGGAGGGGGGAGGAGCGACTGAGGACAACCTGAGGCTCCTGCATCTGCAAGAGAGTGGAGATTTCCATCACTTCGGCTGAGAGACCCACAGCAGCCACTCCTAGCCGAGGATCCAGGCGCCGCTCTGTGGTGCACGTCCCCTCCCCACTGTCTGAGCAGGAGCTCCTTGGAGCTTCCAGGCGTGGTGCATCCCTCCACAGCATTCAGGTTTTGAGGTAAGTGCTCTGGCTCCCTGGACCTGGCTGGTACAACAGCAGAAATCTTGTGTGTGCAGCCCCGCAGGAGAGGAACCTTTCCCACCAGCATGACCGTGGATGGCAGGGGCCTCTCTGTGGGCTGAGGCTGGCTCTGGACACAGGCTGCCTGGTAGTCTTGGACCTCAGACCCTGGCTGCCTGACCTCAGCCACTCAAGAGAACTCTGTGCTAGTCTTTTTCATTTAAAATGGGTAACTGCTTATTTATTTCAGGAGGGAGGCATGTTTTAAGCCTTGAATGAAATAAAAGTTAATCTACATAGTTTTAAAAAAGCTCAAAAAATACTAATGTATTTTAGTAAAATTTGCTTCTCAACCTTTTTTAAAAAAATGTATTTCATGAAACTTTTTATCTGTTGAAAACCAGCAATCTCCGTTTTATGTTCCCTGAAAGAACAGCTCTATGAATGTTTTCATGGGTTGTCAAACAAACATAGTTAGGAGACCAATTTATAGCAGCATTCAGGAAACAGGGCAAGCCAAGCCATGAAATTGCACCCTATGTCATTTGGGATGCTTGTGTGCCTAACTTGCTAAACCTAGCTGCACAACTGTTTCGTAAGCTCTCTACTGTACTGGATTTTGAATAACCATCTCCGTTGTTGCTCCACACTGATGTCTGACATCTTTGAACAATTATCATTTTCAGAGGTTTGGACAAAGGGGAAAAATGCCTTGGCTTCAGTATCAGTTCCCTTCATAGTACTGAACATGTGATTGCTACTAGAGTCTTGGTTCTCCTTCTTTCTCCCTGAAGGCATAGGTCTCGAAAAGAGAATTGGCTCAAGCTAACCTGGTCTTACCCATCTGATGTACAGTTGCTAATATGATATGATTAGCAGGACAACTTCGGTATGATGTTATGGCAGTGTGGCCACAGAATTTTGATTTATTCCACAGGCTCTTTTGCTATTTTATTACTTTCCCCACTCAGGTCCATTTTGCTTTATTTGTAAGAAAAAAAATGTTACAGTTAGGTTATGGCTATATGGCACCACCACATTAACCATTTTCTATTCAATTTTAGTTTTTGACTGTTGTAAAGTCTAAGTTTTAAAGCAGTGATATGAATCATTCCAAGTTGTTTTGATCCTTAAGACAACATAATAGCCAGACCTACAAGTTCCCAGTCTGATTATTAACGTAATTCAACCAGCCAGGTAGTGATCCAGTCCATTGCTCAGCCATTGAACCTCAACAAAAAGTTAGTTTTGTCAGTTGTAGCAATCTTGTCTAAAGGTTTATAATTTAAGTAACGCTTTTTTAACAAACTAGTTTTCCAGAGTGCATTTGGAAAGTGTGTCTGGAAAATGGAGATACTATGGAAAAAAGAGAAATAAAAGTAGGGAAAAGGGGGATCATCTTTAGATGTGTTCACCATGTTTCCCTCCAGTTCTGTTTTTAGCATTTGACTACACAATCTGTTCAGTCCAGATAAATGATTGCTTCCCACAGGTCATCATCATTCTTTCCACTCATCTCAAAGTCATTCATCATCATCTCCAAAGTGTGTTTCGACATATGCTGCACTTTAGAAGGATACACCCAAGGTTGGAGGTAAAATATTATCAGAGACTAGGACTACAAAAATTAAATGTTTGGCTTTGTTCATGGATGCTCCCCAAGTTCAGTTACATACATTTATGCTTCTGCCATATGCCATTCTGTCCCTTTTGTATAAAACACCTCTTGATTCCCTTGCACAACTGGTTAATTCTTCAAAGTCCTTTGAGATTTAAATCAAGTGCCACTTCTTCTGGTATGTCTTCCTTGACATCCCTCCATAGGTAATAAATGATTAAATAACAACTCCCACTTTTTAGTACTTCCTTTTAGCCAGAAAATGTACTTTTGTGAAGTCACTATCCTTCGTGACTATCCCTAGGTCATTAATTAATTCTCACAACTACCTTATGAGGTGGATACTAACCCAATCGACCAAAGAGGAAACTCCAACTTAAAGAGATTAAATACCTTTCTTAAGGCGACACAGCTAGTACACAGTGGGGGCAAGATTGGAACCCAAGTTCTGTGGTCCATATTCTAAGCCACTATCATGTTGTTTCCCCGAGAGTGGCACATAAACCACTGCTGCTATGGGAGATGAGTTGAGATGGTGCTGAACATCTTTATGTGAATAATTTTCTATTTATTCATTTTGGTGAGACAGAGAATAAGAAAACAAATCAATTCTCGGCATTTCCCAAATTTGCTTCATATTTTTATTTTGAAGGAATAAAACATTATATATACAATTGAAGACCTCTTTGTTGCCCTCCCAGATCTCATTCCTCTCCAACCCTCCTCAGAAGTAACGACTATCCTAATATAGTGGTTATCATTCCTCACAAGTTTTTTTTTGTAAAGATTGGTACCTGAGCTAATAACTGTTGCCAATCTTCTTCTTCTTTTTTTCCTTCTGCTTTTTCTTCCCAAATCCCTCCAGCACATAGTTGCATATTTTAGTTGTTGGTCCTTCTAGTTGTGGCATGTGGGACGCTGCCTCAACATGGCCTCACGCGTGGTGCCATGTCCGTGCCCAGGATCCGAATCCCCGAAACCCTGGGCTGCTGCAGCGGAGTACACGAACTTAACCACTTGGCCACGGGGCTTGCTCCCTCCTTACATGTTTTTAAACTACTGATTAGTACATATTTATCAATATATAATATGTAATATTGTTTTGTCTTCAAACTTTATGTAAATAGCCTACCATATGTGTTATTTTGCAGCTCCTTTTGTTCACTCAACATTTTGTTATTAATATTTATGTGACACACGTGATCTTTGTTCCTGCATTTTAAATGCTGTAGAACATTCCATTGTATCAATATGTCAGATTTATTTATCCCTTCTCCCCCTGACTGACATATAAATTGCTTCCAATGTTCGATATAACAAATAATGCTGCACTTAGCCTTCCTTTGCGTGTCTTCTTGTGTACATGTGCTAGATTTTTCTCTAGGACACAAACCACAAAGTAGAATTGCTAGGTCATAGTTTATATCTATCTTCAACTCTACAAAATATTACCAAGTTGCTTTCTAAAATGTATCAATTTACATACCCACTTGGTGTTTATAAGAATTCTCTCTTCTCAAAATCATCACCAGACTTCTTAGTTTTTACCAACCTTGCAAGCGGGAAAGGTTATTTCACAGGGCTTTTTTATTTGCGTGTCCTGATATTAGTAAGATTGAAGATCTTTTCATAGGTTTATTGGCCATTGGATTTCTTCTTTTGTGAATTGCCCATTTTCCCTTCTAGAAATTATTTAATTTTAAAACTTATACCCAGTAAAATTCATTGTTTTTGATGTACAGATTTACGAGTTTTGACAAATGCATGGAGTTGCATAATCACCACCAAAACAAGATATAGGACATGATGCCACTTTGTAGTCAGCCCTCTTTGTATCCTCCGTCCCTGGACAGTTGTTTTCCACACTCATAGTTTTGTCTTATCCCGAATGTCATATAAATGGAACTATACACTATGTAGGTTTTTGATGTTTGGCTTCTTTCACTTAGCATAATGTATTTTAGATTCGTCCATGTTATGCATTTCAATAGTTTGCTCTTTTTTGTTGCTGAGTGGCATTCCATTGTATGGATGTACGCAGTGTGTTTACCCATTTACCAGTTGAAGGATTGTTTCTAAATTTTGGCAATAATGAATAAAGCTGCTATGAAAATTTGCATATAGGTTTTTGTGAGGCATTATGTCTTCATTTCTTGTGGGCAAATACCTAGCAGTGGGGTTGCAGGGTCATATGGTGGGTATATGTTTAACTTTATAGGAATCTGCCAAACTGGTTTCCAGAGTGGCTGTGCAATTTTGAGTTCCAGCTGCTCAACATCCTCACCGGCAGTTGGTATTATCAGAGGGATTTTTTGAGGTTAGCCATTAGTATATAGAGGGAAGTGTCTGTTCAAATCTTGTCCATTTTAAAAAATTAGGTCATTTGTTTCCTAATTGTTGATAAAATAATATTGTTAATCCAAGTCCTTTATCAGAAATGTGATTTGCAAGCATTTTCTCCCAGTCTTTTTTTCTCATTATCTTAACAGTCATTCAAAGAGAAAAAGTTTTTAATTTTGATGACGTCCAATTTGTCAATATTTTCTTTTATGGATGGTGCTTTTGGTGTCATACCTAAGAAAACTTTGCCTAACCCAAGGTCAAAAAGATTTTCTCCAATCTTCTAGAAATTTTAGAAATCTAAAATTTCTAAAAGAAGAAATTTTAAACTCTTAGGATTCATATTTAGATCAGCATTCCCATCTGAGTTTATTTTTATACAGGGTGAGAGATACAGATCAGAATTGTTTTGCATATTGATATCCAATTGTTCCAGACTATCCCTTCACAATTGAATTGGTTTTGCACCTTTGTCACAAATCAATTGACCGCACGTATATTAGAATGTCTAAAATTAAAAAGACTGACCATACCAAGTGTAGGAGAGGGTGTTGAGCAACTGGAACTCTCCTACGTTGTAAATAGTTAAACAAATACCACCCACATTACCCAGCCATTTTACTCCAATATATTTACCCAAGGGAAATGAAAATATATGTTTCTATAAATGCTTATACACAGTTTGTGTCAAATTTACTTGTAGTGACCCAAACAAGAACAAGAAACATGTCAAATGTCCATTAAGAGGTGAGTTATGGTATAACCATGCAATGGAATTCTCAGCAATATCAAAGAATAAACAATAGATATACACACCATCATGGATGAATCTCAAAATATTTAGGTGAGTAAAAGAAAGAAGACAACTTAAGAATATATACTGTATGATTCCATTTATATAAAATTCTAGAAACTGGAAACAATCTATAGGGACAGAAAGGAGCAGTGGTTGGCTGGGGGCAGGAGTGGAGAGTGGGGGGAAATTAAAGGACAAAAGGGTAAAAGAAAACTTTTTGCAGTGATGGGTATGGTCATTATCTTGATTGTTCTGTTGCTTTCATAATATATATGTAAAATCTTATCAAATTGCACACTTCAAATATATACAGTTTATTGTATGTCAATTATACCTCAATTAAGATATTTAAAAAATCAATTGACCAAATATTTGTGGGTTTATTTCTGTACTCTCTATTCTTATTCATTGATCTAAGTGACTATCCTTATGCCAATGCAAACTTTCTCAATTACTGTAGCTTTACAGTAAGTCTTGAAATAAAGAAGTAATAGTCCTCCAACTTTATTCTTTTACAAAATTGTTTTGGGTATTCAGCTCCTTTGCCTTTCAATATAATATTTAGAATCAGCTTATGGATACCAACAAAAAAAGGTTCCTGGGAATTTGATTAGTATTGTGCTGAATCTAGATCAGTTTGGCTCAAACTGACATTTTCATAATATTGAGTATTCCAATCCATGAATATGGTATAGCTCTCCATTTATTTAGGAATTCTTTGATTTCTTTCACCAATGTTTTATAGATATCAGCATATAGATCCTGCACATATTTTGTTAGGTTTATATCTCAGTATTTAATTTTCTTTCTTTTTTTTTTTCTGGGAAAGATTGGCCCTGAGCTAACATCTGTGCCAATCTTCCTCTGTTTTCTGTGTGGGTTGCTGCCACAGCATGGCCGCTGATGAGTGGTTTAGGTCTGTGCTTGGGAACCGAACCTAGGCCGCTGAAGTGGCGTGTACTGAACTTAACTACTGGACCACAGGGCCAGCCCCTCAGTATTTAATTTTCTTAGTGTTATTGTAAATGGTACTATTTAAAAAAATTTTGAACCCAATTGTTCATTGCTGATATATAGAAAATTTTTAAAAATTTGTATATTAACCTTATATATTGCAAATATACTAAATTCCCTTATTACTTCTAGGAGCTTTTTTGCAGATTCCTTGTTTTTTTATGTAAGACAATTGTGGTTTCCGTGAATAGAGACAGTTTTATTTATTCCTTTCTAATCCTTGTGCTTTTTCCTTGCCTCATTGTACTGGCTAGGACTACCAGTCTGATGTTGAATCACGTTGGTAAGAGCAGACATCCTTGATTTGTTCCCAATCTTAGGAGAAAAGCATTCAGTTTCTCGCCATTAAGGAACATGAAAGCTGTAGGGTTTTGGGGTAAATTTCCTTTATCAGTTTAATGAAATTCACTTTGCAGTTTGCCAAGAGTTTTATGATTATTTTTATTATAAATGTTCACTGGATTTTGTCAAATGGATTTCCTCCATCTATTGAGATGATCATATGGCTTTTCTTATATAGTCTGTTGATCTGGAAAATTATATTGATTATTTTCCAAATGTTGAACCAACCTTTCATTCCTGAGGCAAACTCTCTTGATTATGATGTATTATCCACTTAACAGAGGGCTAGATTCAATTTGATAACAGTTTGTTGAGGATTTAGGTGTTCATGTTCATCAGGGATTTGGGTCTGTAATTTTCTTTTCTTGCAATGTGTTTGGTTTGGTATTAGGGAAATCTGGCCTCATAAAATGAGTTATGAAGTGCTCCCTTCAATTCTATTTTCTGTAAGAGATTTGATAGAATTGGTGTTATTTTTCTTTAAATATTTGTTAGAATTCATCATTGACACCATCTGCACCTAGAGTTTTCCTTATTCGAAATTTTTTTAACTACGTAAAGTTCTCTTAATATATATAGGAATATTCAGGTTATCCATTTCTTCTTGACTTCTGATCATTTGTGTCTCTCATGGAATTGGTTCATTTTATTCAAGTCATTAAATTTTTGAGCACTGTGTTGTTCATAATATTTCTTAATTATCTCTTTAATGACTATATGTTCTGTAGATGTCCCTCTTTTCATGCCTGGTATTGACAATTTGTGTCTTCTCTCATTTTTTCTTGGCCAGTATGAGAAGAGATTTACCATTTTTTTATCTTTACAAACATCCAAATTTTGATTTCATTTAATTTCTCTATTGTTTTCCTGTTTCATTTTCGTTGTTTTGTTCTCTATATTATTTCCTTTCTTTTGTCTGTTTTCAGATTGCTTTTCTTTTCTTTTCATGGTTTCTTATGGCAGAAGCTTAGATTATTGATCTGCAATCTTTTCAAATATAAGCATTTACTGCTTCAAATCTTCCTCTATTCACTGCTTTACCCACATCCCACATTTTTTGATTTGTTGTGTTTTCATTTTCATGTAGTTTGAAATGTTTCCAATTTCCTTTGACTCATAGGTTATGAAAAAGTGTGTTGTTTAATTTGCAAATATTTGAGAATTTTCCAGATATACTTATTTTATTGAGTTCTGAGCTTAATTCCATTTTGTCAGAGAGCATACTTACCATGATTTCTATTCTTTTAAATTTGTTGTGGTTTGATTAATGGCTCAAAACATGGCCTATTTTGGTGACTGTTTCGTATTTCATGTGCACTTGGAAAGAATGTGTGTTCTGCTGTTGTTGGGTGGCATGTTCTATACATTTAAATTATTTTCAGTTGACTGGTCGTAGTATTCAGTTCTTCAATATCCTTGCTGGTTTATCTGTCTGCTACTTCTGTTACTGAGACAGGAGTTGTTGTCTCCAACTATATTTGTGGATTTATACATTGCTCTTTTTTGGTTCTATCAAGTTTTACTCCACTCATTTTGTATCCCTCTTGTGAGGTACATATACGTATAGAATTATTATGTCTTCTTGGTGAATCGAACCATTTATTATTACCCTTCTTTATACCTAGTAATATTCTCTATTCTGAAGTCTACTTTGTCTGATATTAATATAGCCAGGCCAGATATCTTTTGTTTAATGCTGGCTTGGTATATCTTTTTCTATTATTTTATCTTAACTTATCTTTGTCACTGTATTTAAAGTGGGTTGCCTGTGGACAAAGATGGCTTCTGTGTTTTCCTCTTTTTTGGAGGAAATACTATTGAAGTTTTACACTAATTAGCATACGCTAGGCTGGTGTAGTATATATACCAGAACAGGTATGTAATAGCTCAAAATAGTAGAGATTTATCATTCACATATAATTCCATGAGATTTCTATGTTTGTGGAGGTGTGAGGGTTCTATTCCATGCAGTTAGTCAGGGAACCAGGATGATGACAGTGTTACTGTCTCTTTACATGTAGCTTGCACAGTCTCTCTGAGGGTCACTATTCCCAGCTGGAAGGAAGAACATGGAGAATTGCACACTGCAGGAGGCTTAGAGACGGCATACAGAACTTCTCTTCATATTCTATTGGCCATTATTCAGTCACATGGCTGCAACTAACTATATGATTAGCTGGAAAATGTCTAGTTATGTGCCCTAAAAGAAGAGGAAATAGATTTTGATGAACAGCTTGCCATCTCTGCCATAAGTTTTACGGTTAAGTATGATTGCTGTAGGCTTTTGGTAGATTTTTTTTTAACTTTTTATTGAGATTATGATAGTTTACAACCTTGTGAAATTTCAGTTGTACATTATTGTTAGTCATGTTGTAGGTGCACCACTTCACCCTTTGTGCCCTCCCCCCACCCCTCCTTTCCCCTGGTAACCACCCATCAGTTCTCTTTGTCTCTGTGTTTAACTTCCACCTATGAGTGGAGTCATACAGAGTTCGTCTTTCTCTGTCTGGCTTATTTCACTTAACATAATACCTTCAAGGTCCATCCATGTTGTTGTGAGTGGGACGATTTTGTCTTTTTTTTGGTAGATTTTTAAAATTCAAATTGAGGATATTTATTTATATTCCTGATTTCCCAGCAGTTTTTATTATGTTGAGTTTAATTGCGTGGTTTTTAGGTTTCTATAAATGATAATCATATGTGGCTTTCCTTTAATCTGTTAATACAGTAATTTACCTAATTAGATTTTCCAATTCTGGATCATTGTTTCATTCTTGGGGAAAATGCTAGTATGTTGTATTATATCAGGTTTTTATACACTGCTCAATTTGATATTCTTGTGTTTTATTTAGGATATTTTTAATTCATGCTTATTTGAGAATTTGATCTATTATTTCTTCTACTGTAATTGTCTGGATTTGGTATCAAAGTAATATATAGGCCTCAGAGCATGGGTTGGGGAGTTTCTTCTCTGGTTTCTAAAACAGTTTATATAAATAGTAATTCTCTCTTCCTAACAGTTTTAGTAAAACTTGCAGGTAAATCTCTAAGGGCCCGATGTCTGTTTTGAGTGTGATATGGGAGGAGACTTGTTGTCATATTTAATTTTTTAATGATTATCAGTATAATCAGGTTTACCATTTCTTTTTGTTTAGTTTTGGTTACTAATTAATTATTTTATTTTATCTCACAACCTATTCCCTTTTTCTCTTCACCTGATAAGTGACAGTTTAAATTTATATTTATGTGTTTAATGTGTACTTTTTCATTTGTTTGTGTTATTGTCAAATATGCAGACTATTTTTTTTTTTGAGGAAGATTAGCCCTGAGTTAACATCTGCTGCCAGTCCTCCTCTCTTTGCTGAGTAAGACTGGCCCTGAGCTAACATCTGTGCCCATCTTCCTCCACTTTATATGTGGGACGCCTACCACAGCCTGGCTTGCCAAGCAGTGCCTCTCTGCACCCGGGATCCGAACTGGTGAACCCTGGGCCGCCGAAGTAGAACGTGTGCACTTAACTGCTGTGCCATCAGGCCAGCCCCAGGAGTATTTTATATGCATGCATTTTAATTAGGAAAATAATATTCTATTATACATTATATATCATTCTGGTGTCTACTTTTCTACTCAGCAGCATTTCTAAGATCTATTCAAGTTGCCACAAGCGAATCTAATCTATTGCTTCTAACTGCTACATTAGAACTCCATGGTTTTTATCCACCACATTTTACCTATCCACTTTTCTAATGAAGAACCCTTTGGTTACCTTCATCCTTCTGTCTCCATAAACAGTGAAGGTTTTGTCCATGTCATCTTATTGGCCGTTGTGAGAATCTTTGGTATATATTCTCCTTAGTGAAACTGCTGGGTTATCTCTGTAGTTTGGCTAAGTAGAGGTCGGTTGCTCTCTATGACTGCAGTGGTCGACAGTCCCACCGACAGATCTTTTGTTCTCCTATCACCACATGCCTACATTTGGTACTCTATAGCTTTCTAAAACTTTGCTAGTCTAATAAGTGTAAAATTATATCTCTGCTGTTTTAACTTGTGTATCTCTCCTTATTGGTGATTTTTAACATCTTGTCATATTCTTGCTAACTTTTTGAGTTTATTCCATGAATTGCCTGTTCATATTTCTCATTCATTTTTTATTGAGTTTGCTATCTTTTTTATTTGCAGAAAGCCCTTGCGTATTCTAGATACTAATTTCTTGTTTGTTTTTGAGATTTCAAAAATCTTTCATCTTCCATAATTTCATTATCTAATAATTTTGCCAGTGATGTCCTTAGTTGAACAGAACTCCTTAATTTTGATGTTATCAATTTAATCAATGTTTTTCTCTATGGTTTGTGCTTTTCAAGATTATTTTGAGAAGCGCTTTCCTATCTTGAGGTCACAAAGATACTCTCCTATAATTTCTTTTCTTTTCTTTTTTTCCTTTTTTAAAAAACTATTTTATTGAGGTCACGTTGGTTTATAACATTGTGTGAATTTCAGGTGTACATCATTATATTTCAACTTCTGTATACACTGCATCGTGTTCACCACCAAAAGTCTTGATTCCATCCGTCACCGTACATCTGTGCCCCTTTACCCTTTGCCCTCCTAATGCTCTTCTCCTCTTGTAACCACCAATCTGTTCTCTTTATCTACGTGTTTATCTTCCACATATGAGTGCAATCATGCAGTATTTGTTTTTCTCTGTTTGACTTATTTCGCTTAGCAGGTCCATCCATGTTGTCGCAAATGGCACGATTTTGTCCTTTTTATGGCTGAATAGTATGCCGCTGTATATATTTCCTTTTATTAACATTGTTGTCTTACTGTTCATGATTAGATCTTTAATCTAACTAGTGTGTCTTGTATGTGGAGTTACATAGGGTCTCAACTATGCTTTTCTCCAGATAGTGAACTGGTTTCCCCAACATCAGGTATGAAATAACCTCTCTTTTTCTTCCATTGATTTGTTTTGCAATTCTATTTCATTGTTCTGTTATTCTTGAGACAACCTTCATCATTTCCTTTATAAGACAGACATAGGTATTCATAGACATTTATTTGTCAGTATAAATGTTAGATCAAATTTCTCATTTCTCAAACAATCCAACTGGAATTTTGATTGGTATTGTGTTAGATAAAATTGGGGAGAACTGGCATCTTTATAATAAGTTGTCCCATCCAAGAGGATGGACTATTTCTCCATTTATTTAAATAATATTGTATTCTACTATGTCTTTTATTGGAGATTTTCTCCATAAAGTCATTAGTTACTTTCATCTTGATATTATTTACAAATTTTTTTCTATTCTGACTAGTGGCTCATATGATTGTCTTTTCTAGTTGGTTATTACTGGTGCAGAGACATGGAAATAATTTTTTTAGGTTGATATTTTATCTGGCAACCTTGCTAAGTTCTCTTATTAAGTATAATACTTTAGTTTGTCTGTTGAATATGTTGCTGTTGTTTTTTAAGTAGATTATCAAATTCTCTGAAAATACTGACAGTTTTATCTCTTCTTTCCAATCCTTACATTTTTAATTAATTTATTTTTATTTATACCATTGGCCAGTAAATTTTTTGTTAGCATTGGCTGACAATAAACATTTTTAATGGTGACAATGATAGATGGGAATTATGATCTTGTTTCTGATCTTAAAGAGAATGAATCTAAAGTTTCTCCATTAGCTATAATATTTGGTATAGGGTTTTTAAAAAATATAATCTGTAACACGTTAAGGAATTTTCCTTCTATTTCTAGTTTGCTAAAAATGTTTTTCTTTCTTCCTTCTTTCCTTTCTTCTTTTCTTTTTAGGGAAGACAAAAGGTTAATACCTATCCTTTATTGTGCACTTATACTCCAGGAACTATCCTATGCATTTTATATGCATTGTTCCTTTTTAAAAAAAATTATCTATTTTATTGCAGTAATGTTGGTTTATAACATTATATAAATTTCAGGTATACATCGCAATATATTTCAAATTCTGTGTAGATTTCATCATGTTCACCACCCAAAGACTGATTACAACCCATCACCACACACATGTGCCTAATCACCCCTTTCACCCTCCCCCCTCCCCCCTTCCCCTCTGGTAACCACTAGTCCAATCTCTGTTGCTATGTGTTTGTTTGTCATTGTTTTCTACTTATGAGTGAGATCATATGGTATTTGACTTTCTCCCTCTGACTTATTTCACTTAACATAATACCTTCAAGGTCCATCCATGTTGTCACAAATGGCCAGATTTCATAATTTCTTATGGCTGAGTAGTATTCCATTGTGTATATGTACCACATTTCTTTATCCATTCGTACCTTGATGGGCACCTAGGTTGCTTCCATGTCTTGGCTATTGTGAATAATGCTGTGATGAACATAGGGGTACATGTATCTTTATGCATTTATATTTTCAAGTTCTTTGGCTAAATACCCAACAATGGAATAGCTGGATCATATGGTAGATCTATTCTTAATTTTCTGAGGAAACTCCATACTGTTTTCCATAGTGGCTGCACTAGTTTGCACTCCTACCAGCAGTGTACGAGGGTTCCCTTCTCTCCACATCCTCTCCAACACTTATTGTTTCCAGTCTTGTTAATTATAGCCATTCTGACGGAAGTGAGGTGAGATCTCATTGTAGTTTTGATTTGCATTTCCCTGATAGTTAATAATGTTGAACATCTTTTCATGTGCCTGTTGGCCATCTGTATATCTTCTACAGAGAAATCTCTGTTCAGATCTTTTGCCCATTTTTTAATTGGGTTGTTAGTTTTTTTGGTATTGAGACGTATGTGTTCTTTGTATATTTTGGATATTAACCCTTATCTGATATATCATTTGCAAATATCTTCTCCCAATTGTTAGGTTGTCTTTTCGTTTTGTTGATGGTTTCCTTTGCTGTGCAGAAGGTTTTTAATTTGATATAGTCCCATTTGTTTATTTTTTCTATTGTTTATTATTTCTATTGTTTCTCTTGCCTGGTCAGACATGGTATTTGAAAAACTGCTGCTAAGACTAACGTGAAAGAGTGTACTGCCTGTTTTTTTGTAGAAGTCTCATGGTTTCAGATTTTATTTCACGTCTTTAATTCATTTTGTGTTGATTATTGTGCATGGTGTAAGATAATGGTCTACTTTCATTCTTTTGCATGTGGCTGTCCAGTTTTCCCAGCAGCATTTATTGAAGAGACTCTCCTTTCTCCATTGTATGCTCTTGGCTCCCTTGTCGAAGATTAGCTGTCCACAAATGTGTGGGTTTATTTCTGGGCTCTAGATTCTGTTCCGTTGATCTGTGTGTCTGTTTTTGCTCCAGTCCCTGTTTTGATTACTATGGCTTTGTATTATATTTTGAAATTGGGGAGTGTGATTTGTTCTTTTTTCTTTCTTTGTTCTTTCTTTTCCAGCTTTGTTCTTTTTTCTCAGGATTCCTTTGGCTATTCAGTGTTTTTTGTTGTTCCATATAAATTTCAGAATTTTTGTTCTATTTCTGTGAAAAGTGTTGTTGCAACCTTGATAGGGATTGCATTGAACCTATAGATTGCTTTAGGAAGTATGGACATTTTAACTTTGTTAATTCTTCCAATCTAAGAGCATGGAATATCTTTCCATTTCTTTCAGTTTTCAATTTCTTTCAACAATGTTTTACAGTTTTTGGTGTACAGATCTTTCACCTCTTTGCTTAAGTTTATTCCTAGGTATTTTATTTTTTTTGTTGCGATTGTAAATGGGATTGTATTCTTAATTTCCCTTTCTGCTACTTCATTGTTAGTGTATAGAAATGCAACTGATTTTATATGTTGATTTCGTATCCTGAAACTTGATAGTATTCATTTATTATTTCTAAAAGTTTTTTAGTGGATTCTTTTCTATATATATGTCATCTACAAATAGTGACAGTTTCACTTCTTCATTTCCAATGTGGATCCCTTTTATTTCTTTTTCTTGCCTGATTGCTCTGGCTAGGACTTCCAATACTATGTTAAATAAGAGTGGTGACAGTGGGCATCCTTATCTGGTTCCTGTTCTTAGAGGGATAGCTTTCAGTTTTTCTCCATTGAGAATGATATTTGCTATGGGTTTGTCATATGTGGCCTTTATTATGTTGAGGTATTTTCCTTCTATACCCATTTTATCTAGAGTTTTTATCTTAAACGTATGCTGTATCTTGTCAAATGCTTTCTCTGCATCTATTGAGATGATCACATGATTTTCTTCATTTTGTTAATGTGGTGTATCACGTTGATTGATTTGTGGATGTTGAACCATCCCTGCATCTTTGGAATAAATCCCACTTGATCATGGTGTATGATCTGTTTAATGTATTGTTGTATTCGATTTGCTAGTATTTTGTTGAGGAATTTATTGATTTATTATTTATATATATATTTTAAATTGAAATTCATAATAGTTTACATCATTGTGAAATTTCAGTTGTACAGTATTTCTTGTCTGTCACCACATAAGTGCTCCCCTTCACCCCTTCTGCCCATCCCCCAACCCCTTCCCCTGCTAACCAATGAACTATTTTCTTTGTCTGGCTGTTTGTTTATATTCCACATACAAGTGAAATCATATGGTGTTTGTTTTTCTCAATCTCGCTTAATTCACTTAGCATAATACCCTCCAGGTCCATCCATGTTGTTGCAAATGGGATGATTTCGGCCTTTTTATGGCTGAGTAGTATTCCATTGGATGTATATACCACATCTTCTTTATCCAATCATAGGTCGATGGGCACTTGGATTATTTCCAAGTCTTGGGTATTGTGAATAGTGCTGCAATGAAGATAGGGGTGCATATGTTACTTTGGATGGTTGATTTCAAGTTGTTTGGGTAGATACCCAGTAGTGGGATAGCTGGGTCATATGGTATTTCTATTTTTAGTTTTTTGATGAATCTCCATACTATTTTCCATAGTAGCTGCACCAGTTTGCATTCCCACCAGCAGTGTATGAGTGTTCCCTTTTCTCCACATCCTCTCCAACATTTCTTGTTTTTGGTCGTGGTAATTACAGCCATTCTGACTGGTTTAAGGTGATATGTCTTTGTAATTTTGATTTGCATTTCCCTAATAATTAGTGATGTTGAGCATCTTTTCATGTGCCTGTTGGCCATCTGTATAGCTTCCCTTGGAAAATGTCTATTCATAGCTGCTTCCCACTTTTCATTGGGTTGTTGGGTTTCTTTTTTGTTGAGTTGTGTGAGTTCTTTATATACTTTGGATATCAACCCCTTGTCTGATAAATGATTTGCAAGTATTTTCTCCCTGTTGGTGGGTTGTCTTTCCATTTTGTTTATGGCTTCCTTTGCTTTGTAGAAGCTTTTCAGTCTGATGTAGTCACATTTAACTTTTTCTTTTGTTTCCCTTACCCAAGTAGATTTTGTTGAGGATTTTGGCATCAATGTTCATCAGTGATATTGACCTGTCATTTTCTTTTTTTGTGTTGTCCTTGTCTGGTTCTGATATCAGGATAATGTTGGCTTTGTAGAATGAGTTGGGAAGCTTTTCCTCCTCTTCAATTTTTTGGAAGAGTTTGAGAAGGATAGGTATTAAGTCTTATTTGAATGTTTGGTAGAATTCACCAGGGAAGCCGTCTGGTCCTGGAGTTTTATTTTTTGTGAGGTTTTTGATTACTGTTTCGATCTCCTTACTGGTGATGGGTCTATTCAAATTTTCTACATCTTCTTGGTCCAGTTTTGGAAGGTCATATGATTCTAAGAATTTATCCATTTCTTCTAGATTATCCAGTTTGTTGGCATATGTCTTTTCATAGTATTCTCTTATATTCTTTTGTATTTCTGAGGTGTCCATTGTAATTTTTTCTCTTTCATTTCTGATTTTATTTATTTGAGACTTCTCTCTTTTTTTCTTGGTGAGTCTAGCCAAAAGTTTGCCAATTTTGTCTATCTGTTCAGAGAGCCAGCTCTTGGTTTCATTGATTTTTCCTATTGTTTTTTTAGTCTCTATTTCATTTATTTCTGCTCTGATTTTTTTTATTTCCTTCCTTCTGCTGATTTTGGGCTTTGTTTGTTCTTCTTTTTCCAGTTCCTTTAGCTGCATAGTTAGATTGTTTATTTGAGATTTTTCTTGTTTGTTGAGGTAGGCCTGAATTGCTATAAACTTCCCTCTTAGAACCACTTTTGCTGTATCCCATAGATTTTGACATGTCATATTTTCATTTTCATTTGTCTCCAGGTATTTTTTTATTTCTCCTTTGGTTTCTTTATTGACTCAATCATTGTTCAGTAACATTTTTTTTTAATCTCCTCATATTTGTGGCTTTTCCGATTTTCTTCCTATAGCTGATTTCTACTTTGATATATTTGTGGTCAGTAAAGATGCTTGGTATTATTTCGATCTTCTTAGATTTATTGAGACTTGTTTTGTGGCCTAATATCTGATCAATCCTGGAGAATGTTCCATGATCATTTGAAAAGAATGTGTATTCTGTGGTTTTTGGATGGAATGTTCTATATATATCCACTAAGTCCATTTGGTCTAATGTGTTGTTTAACGGCAATGTTTCCTTATTGATCTTCTGTTTGGATGCTCTATCCATTGGTGTAAGTGGAGTGCTAAAGTCCCCTACTATTATTGTGTTACTGTCACTTTCTCCTTTTATGTCTGTTAACAATTGGTTTATGTATTTAGTTGCTCCTATGGTGGGTGCATAGATATTTACAAGTGTTATATCCTCTTGTTGGATTGTTCCCTTTATCATTATGTAGTGCCCTTCTTTGTCTCTTGTTACAGTTTTTTTTAAAGTCTATTTTGTCTGATATAAAAATTGCTACCCCAGCTTCCTTTTCTTTTCCATTTGCATGGAGTATCTTTTTCCATCCCTTCACTTTCAGTTTGTGAGTGTCTTTAGTTCTGAAGTGTGTCTCTTGTATGCAGCTTATATACAGGTCTTCTTTTTTTATACAATTGGCCACCCTCTGTCTTTTGATTGGAACATTTAGTCCATTGACATTTAAAGTAGCTATTGATATATATGTATTCATTGCCATTTTGTTACTTTTTTTCTGGGTGTTTTAGTAGTTCTTCTCTGTTCCTTTCTTTTTCTCTTGCTCTCTTTCCTTGTGGTTTGATGGCTTTCTGTAGTAAAATGTTTGATTTCCTTTGTCTTACTTATTTGTGTATTTATTATAGGTTTCTTTTTTGTGATTACCATGAGGTTCATATATAATGTTCTATGTATATAGCAATCTATGTTGAGCTGATAGTCTCTTTAGTTTGACCTCTTTCTAAAAGCTCTACTCTTTTACTCCCCTCCTCCATTTTATGTTTTTGAAATCATATCTAACCTCTTATTTTGTAACTCTTATCATTGAAATAAGTAACTTTAGTACTTTTGTCTTTTAACCTTCATATTATCTTCATAGGTGGTTGATCTGCTACCTTTACTGTATTTTTGCTTTTACCAGTAATTTTTATTGCCTCATTTTCTTTTTATAATTTTCTTATTCCTATTTGTGGTCTTCTCTTTCCCACTTAAATAAGTTCCCTTAGCTTTTCTTGTAGAACTGGTTTCTTGGTGATAAACTCCTTTAGTTTTTGCTTGTCTGGGGAACTCTTTCTCTCTCCTTCCATTCTGAATGATAACCTTGCTGGGTAGAGGATTCTTGATTGTAGGTTTTTTCCTTTCAGCACTTTAAATATATCATGCCACTCTCTTCTAGCCTGTAGGGTTTCAGCTTAGAAGTCAGCTGATAGCCTTATGGCTTTTCCTTTTTATGTCACTTGTTGCCTTTCTCTTGCGGCTTTTATGATTCTCTCTTTATCTTTAATTTTGGACATTTTAATTATAATGTGTCTTGGTGTGGGCCTCTTTGGGTTTATCTTGTTTGGTACTCTCTGTGCTTCCTGTACTTGGATGTCTGTTTCCTTCCTTAAATTAGGAAAGTTTTCAGCTATTATTTCTTCAAATAGATTCTCTGCCCTTTTGTCTCTCTCTTCTCCTTCTGTGACACCTATAATACGAATGTTAGTGAACTTGATATCATCCCAGAGTTCCCTGAGACTGTTCTCATTCTTTTTAATTCTTTTTTCTTTTATCTGTCCAGCTTGGGTGATTTCTTCTAGTCTGTTATCTAGCTCGCTGATCCATTCTTCTGTATCATCTACTCTGCTACTGTATCATCTACTCTCTATCCTCTAGTGAACTTTTCATTTCCAGTATTGTATTCTTCATTTCTGATTGGTTCTTTTTTATATTTTCCAGTTCTTTGTTGATGAGCTCACTATGTTCATGCAGTCTTCTCCCAATCTCAGTGAGCATCTTTATGAGTTTTTGTTTGAACTCTTTGTCAGGTTGATTGCTTATTTCTGTTTCATGTAGTTCTTTTTCTGGAGTTTTGTCCTGTGTTCTTGCTTGGAACATATTCCTTTGCTTCCTCATTTTGCTTCTTTCTCTGTGCTTATATCTATGTATTAAGTGAGTCAGCTATGTCTCCTGATCTTGGAGAAGTGGCCTTATGTAAGAGGTGCCTTTTTAGGCCCAGCAGTGTGCTTCCCTCTCTTCACCAGTCCAGATGTTCCAGGAGTGACCCCTGTGTGGGCTATGTGTGTCTTTCTGTTGTGGTAGGGTTGCTCTTGCTAATGGTACCCAGGGAATCTAGACTTTCCTCCTCCAGCTGGCTGTTTGTCACTTGGGTTCAAGAAGACCCAGCACAGTTGGCTGCAAGGTCTAATAGCACACTCCTGTTGCAGTTTTCCTGTTAAGTGAGTAGGCACCCAACGTGGCTGATTGCTAGGCTCAGGGTCTTACAATTGCTGTATGCCTCAGGCCTGCAAGGCTGTTTTCAGCTCTCCCAGGATTGCAGCTGAGTAGGGCTGTCCCCAGACATGGGATCACCCAATTGTTTCTGGCTTTGGCAGGCAGTGCCAACCCCCTTTGTGGCTGTTGGTGAAGCACAGGACTTCTTCCACTGATAAGCCTCACCCTCCACAGGTCCACACACACGGTCAACACAGTCCTGGCCCATGCCCTCGTCCCAAGCCCCTGGAGCCTACCCAGTCACCCCACTGCAGAGGCCCCCACACTCTCCACCAATGTTCCCCATATTCCACCCGCTCCTCACACAGGCCCTGCCCCACAGAGGCAGAAACACTCACCTGTCTGCATAGGATTGAGGCACCCAGTCTCTCCAGGTTGACGAGTAGCCTGAGGGCTTGCTGTTGGGTTGGGCCAGTCCCTAGGGTGGGCTGCCTGCCCTGGCTGAGCTGGATCAAATTGGTGCTCTAGTGGGTGTGGCAGACCCCTGGGCTAACAGGCCAGGGGAAGACCTTCAATGGTGTCTGCCAGCATCTGTGTCAGCATGCCTGTACTATGTCACAACAATGGTTGCTGCCAATGTCTTTGTCCCTGGAGAGGTCTCACCTCCTACTGAGATGCACCCAGAACCTAAAAGAGTCTCTTTTCACCAAAGGAACGTGAACCTTTCTTTCTGGTGATTTTAGGTTGCTCTCTGAGAGGGGTGAATTTGTGTGTGGGCCCTTTAGGAGCTAGATTTTTCCACTTATATCCAAAAGCTTTTCTGGGGGTATTCCCCATTACACTTAATAGCCAGCAAAGCCAGATATTATGAGTCTCATCTAAGTTGTGCCGAGTCTGAAGTATGCTTTAGTGATTATGTGCCTCCCACTGAGGTCCCCGCTCCTCCAGGGAGGGCTGCGTACCTTAAGGTGGCTCCCACCCTGCCAGCTGTGAAGCTCCATTGCTCACGAAGGTGGCTTTTTTCTCTCCAGAAGGAATTTCTGCCTCTTCTGCCTCAGTCATGACTGTCCATTGTTGTGGAGGTTCTTTTTATCCACTTTTCAGTTCTCTCTTGGGGATAGTTTTTCCAAGAATAGTTGTTACCTGGTTGTATTCATTGCAGGAGGTGTGTTCAGAGTCTGCCTATGCTGCCATCTTGACGAGATCTTGCATTGTTCCTTTTTATCCTCACAGCCACCCCTACGAAGCAAATATTATTATCATCTCAATTTTACCCATGAGGAAAGAGCCTCAGAGAGGTTAATTTTTAATACATCATCCAAAAAATGATGGAAAGCTGGTACTCAAACATTGGTCAGGCTGACTTCAAAGGCAGAATTTTAATGAAATGTCAATATTGATGCGTTTTAACTACCTTTTGTATTAAGCCTTAATTATTTGCAGTTACCTCTGTAGGCCCTTATTTGCTTCCTTATACTAATTCTGAGTATCTTCAATCTTGAGTCAGCATCCTCTCAGGCATGACTATGACTCTTGATATACTTGACCTGCTTTATATCTATTGCACACTGAGCTCCCCTTTCAACCTCTGATCTCATCTTTGAAGAAGCTCTACCTACCTATACATTAATCTGTAGGATGGCATTAAATCACCTTCTCAGTTAAGTTTTCCTCACACTAGGCAGGAACCAACCTTTTATGATTAAAACCAAAGGATGTCAAGAAGTCGGGATTTTTTTTTGGTTAAAATCTTTCTGTATGTTTTAATATTTTTTAAGCTTTGTATTTTGGAATAATTATACTTTGATAAGCAGTTGCAAAAAATGTACAGGGAGGTCCTGTGTACCCTTTACTCAGTTTCCCCCAGTGGTATCATCCTGTATAAATATAGTACAATATCAAACTTGGAAATTGATAATGGTATAATCCATAGAGATTATTCAGATTTCACCAGTTTTCCATACATTCATTTGTGTATGTGTGTGTACATGTGTGTGTATAGGCCTCTGCAACTTTATCACATGTGTAGATGTGCATGACCCCCACCACAGGCAAGATACAGAACTATTCCCAGAGCCCCCTCATGGTACCCCTTTATAGCCACATCCACCCCCTCCACCACTATCCCTACCCCTAGCAATCACTCATATGTTCTCCACTTCTAATTTTATTTTGACAATATTATTCAAATGGAATCATACAGTATATAACCTTTTGGACTGACTTTTTCCTCTCAGCATAATTTCCTGGAGATTCCTCCAGGTTGCTGCATGTATCAATAGTTCATCTGTTTTTATTTCTGTGTCATCTCATGGCATGGATGTACCACAGTTTGTTTAACCATTCACCTGTTGAAGGACATCTGGATTGTTTCCAGTTTTTACCTACTAAAAGGAAAGCTGCTATGAATATTAGTGCACAGGTTATTGTGTGAATGTAAGTTTTCATTTCTCTGGGAAAAATGACTGAGTCTAATTGAGTTTCTTTTTTTACACATAAATATTGAAACTTAGTAAATATTTTTCTGAAATGCTTCAAATAAACATGTAAATTTTCTCCTTTAATCTATGAATATGGAGATTTACATTGATATATTTTCTGCTTTTAAAGTATACTAGAAAGGTAGGTTACATCCATAGTGTGCCATTGAATAAGGAATTTGTGCTTTTTTTTTTTACCAAACAATATGGAGCAATAAAAGATTTATGAGGAAAGCAATATTTCATATAGATTAATATGACCAAAGAGTGTAGGATGGATTGAGGTGGGGAGAGACAGAAGATAGATGATGGGGCCAGGTGAAAAAAAGGGATAATCATTTTATAGTGAAAGAATTGGGGGCATGAGAACTAGTAGATTCCTATCCTAATCTCATTTCTGTCACTAAACTAGTTATATGTGCAACCTCCAGCAAATCATTTAACTTTTCTTGACTTCAATGACCTCATCTGTACAATGAGCGATTTGGCCTGGATCTGTCAAATCCATTATTGCTGTCAAGTATGCAATTCTGTTGTTCTAAACAATGAGGGACTGGTCAGATTTTTTTTCTTCAGTGGGAAAAGAACACAGAAGATGGATCTGATAGAAACCTTGAAGGCAAGAATCTATTTGGCTCAGCCACTGATTGAATGCAGAGCATAAGACGAGTTGTCAAAAGACTTCCAGACTTCAAAGCTCAGTGACAGAGAAAAGGCAATGCTATTAGTTCGAGGGAAATGGGAACTCAGCAAGATAAGCTCAGTTTGGTGGAAGGGCTTGGTAAGTTTAATTTTGGATGAGTTTTCTCTGTGGACATGGTAGCTGCATTGTACAACTCTAAGAGGCAATATTTATGCGGTAGTCTATGTAAATGACTCCCCTCACTTCGGAAGTTGTATAGTACTCGGTCTGCACAGCCGTATACAACAGTCTTGACTCTGGACATCCAGGTGGAAATTTCCAAAAGACAACTGGATATGAGTCTAGTATTTGGGAAGGAGGATGCCTGGGAAAGGTTGACTTGGAGTTAAGTGGTTAGAGGTGGATAATCAGTACAACCTGCACACTGAGAAAGAAAGGCCTGCTGTCAATAAAACCAAACACTCAGCTGTAATCAAATGTGTGTTTCAGTTGGATTCTTTCAATATACCTATACTCGAATACTATAAATATTTGTTTTGTAGCAGTTAGGCTATTCTCTATCTCATTCTGTACATAGTATTTATAAAAAATCATTTGTACTGAGTCTTTTGTAGCCTAACTACAGATTCCTCTCTTCTCTAAAAATCATATGATTCTAAAATTAGCAAGAAGTAACATGACTACAGGTCAAGCATTTGGTTAAAAAATGAAAAAAGAAATTTATTGCCCAACAGATGCATCCAAAAGTTTTTCTCTTACAAAAAGAGATTAGATTATAAAAATGGGCAAAGAATCAGAGGTTCTTATCTTCTTCAGATAAAACGAGGAACTCCTCCTAAATTGTATTTTTTCTTATGTATTCACTGTGCACATTGCTGTCATGAATCTTTCAGGTTGATGGTTAGTCTGTTCTAAAAAAGTTTTATCTCTAGGGAGGATGCCAGACTGAGACTGAATTATGAGACATAAAATTGAAACTTACTATTGAGAGGACCACCTGTGTTACTTTTGAGTTAATCCAGCTGATCTTTGTGGACTCTTGCTAAGGGATATAGTGTGACTAAGTAACTAAAAAATCTGAACAAAACATATTTTTGAAGCTATACTTTCTAATGGGTGTTGACCTTCAAAGTCAAAGTGTGATTTCTCTTGGGAGATTTGTTTACCGGTCTACTCATTAATTCATGAAATCTTTAGGGACTGAGTCAGTGTATGAATCAGGCAAGGAAATAACTTGTTATGTTAAAAAACGCAACTTATTTCTATTCAAATTTTATTACCCAGCTTAATCACATTTAAATCAATAAATGACTTTTGCCAGTTTCCAAAACGCAATCCTCTCTCAAAGAACTAAAATTTATCACCATTGATATCTATCAAAACAATGATCTATCGACTGTGAAGACATTCTTGAAGACAAGTCCCATAAAATTTTGAAATAAGAGTACAATCGAGTTGGCCAAAATGACTCCTTTGAAAGGTTGTTATGTTTATAAATAAATTCAGTCACATTATTTGATGGTAATAGTTATGTGGTTTTGTGGAAAGAACATGGATATTGTATCAGACATACCTGACTTCGGTTATTGATTTCACCTCTTAAACAGATGTAGAAGTATAGGCTACTTCTTTTTTCAGGTTTTCTTTCCAACTTTCTTATTGTGATAAAATACGCATAACATAAAATTTACTATCTTAACCATTTTAAGCGTATAGTGCAGTCGTACTAAGTACATTCATATTGTTATGCAACCATCACCACCATCCATCTCTAGAACTCTTTTCATCTTGCAACACTGAAACTCTGTACCTATTAAACATTAATTCTCATGACTCCTTCTCTCCAGCCTCTGGTAACCACCATTCTACTTTCTGTTACTATGAGTGTGGCTTTTTTTCCCTTTAGATTCCATATATAAGTGAGATCATGCAATATTTTTCTTTCTGTGTGTAGCTTATTTCACTTAGCATAATTTCCTCCAGGTTCAGGCATTGCAAATGACTGGATTTCCTTCTTTCTAAAGGCTGAATAATATTCTATTGTACACATATGCCACATTTTCTTTATCCATTCATCCATTGATGGACAGTTAAGTTGCTTCCATGTCTTGGCTATTGTGAGTAATGCTGCAGTGAACATAGAGGTGCAGATTATCTCTTCGAGATTTTGATTTTATTTCCTTTAGATATATACCCAGAAGTGGGATTGCTGGATCATGTGGAAATTCTATTTTTAATTTTTGAGGAATCTCCATACTGTTTTCCGTAATGGCTGCACCAATTTACATTCCGACCAACAGCATACAAGGGTTCACATGGGCTACTTGTTTATCATCTCTAAGACTATTTCATCATCTGATAAAATGGAGGTAATAGTTACATCATAAATGTTTTGTGAGAATCAAATAAGTGAAAAATATTTAGCAAAGTGCTAAATATGCACCATTTAAAGACCAGATTATTCTGAGGCAGTCCTGTCGGAGAGTCAGTCTGTTCCTGGAGACTTCCCACTAGTGCCAAGGACAGCTTCTTTTAAGGAAGACAGAAGTCCTGGCAAGGAGAGAATTGTCACACAGTAACTCAGGCCTCATGAATGGTTCTTGGGAACGATGGAGGCTGTCTCACACACACGACTAGGTAAAAATCAATCCCTAGAAGTTCAGCAAGTGAAGAAACTTAATCTTATTTTGTTTTTAATTCCAAAATGTTGTTTTAAAGAAATATTTATATTACTAATGAAGACAGGTGCTGTCTAAATCTTGTTCACTGAATTATAATGTAATGAGGTCATTGCTTAGAATTCTGATTCAATTCCTTCTGCCTGCTTTATAATGATAAATAGCCCATGAAGTGCTCCTTCAGGCGATGGCCTACCTCATTTATATTGTCTTATACAATCAAAGAGTAAATACTTCATTTTGTATGTAAATTTGATACTAATTATGTTGTCAGCCCAAGCCTTCCTGGCCACGCCTTTTCAGGCCAAGTCGTCTTCCTCCTGCTTGGCTGTTCAGGACTCAAGTGCTGAGTAGACCTGCTAGACCTCACTTCAGAAGGGTTATTAATCTGCTCAGGATCACCTCTGAGCTTTCTCCTCTCTCATATTCAGACTGGACTGCATCATTCTGCACTGTTTTGTCAGAGAAAGAGAGAAGAGGTTATATGAAGATGAGAAAATGGGAGTCAACATAGGAAGGAACTTGAATCACTGTCATTGCCAGAAGTTTAAATGAATGATTTATAACCTATTGGGGGTAAAGGACCCTCTCTAAGATTCTGTGGAAGTTATAGATTATAGCTCCTCTCCCCAGAAATATGCTAGTGTATAAATAAATATACAGGACATTTCACATCCCATTTCACAGAGTTTATGTATCTCATAAAGTGCGCTCAGAAGCCCCGGGTCAGTAGTCTGCAATAAAGACCTCCTCATCATGAAATTAGGTCACACCATCTGCATTTCATGTGACACTGATCTGAGAATCATTTTGCTAAAATATCCAACTTATCTTACAGTTGGTTGATTTCCTATTGTTCTGCTTGGGACTTTCCTCTGTCCCCACTTTCTCTGGGTGGCTCGCCCATTCCTCAAGCTTCAACTACCCTCTCCATAAGTGGTTAACCTTTTCTCTCCCCAGTTGGGAAACTCATGAAAGTTATAAAACCTCTATCCAGAAACACACCCATATATCCTTTGAATTTCACACTCAACATTCAAGGCACTCATATGCTATTTACAGTCCATCCATGGACCCAAGATTGGGAACCCCTGGCTTAGGGGGAACCAGATCTCCATGTATGAAGTTGATTTGGGCATTTGGCATTTCTACTTGTTTTTTAAATCTATAATAGTGGTTAATAGAGACAAAGTTTGAGTTTTTGAAGAACTATATAATCCAGCCTCAGATCTTCCTGCTTTTAGATTCATTATGAAAATCTTGATCAAATCTTCAATGTTGGACATAGTGGTAGCTCATATAGAACTCTGCAGAGCTCAGCCTGGTTCCCCAGGCTCTGCTACAGCCCTTCATGCCGCTGTAAATGAACAACCAGGGACAGGCCTCGATCCACTGTGCTCAACTGGGAACTAAGTAAATTTTTTTTATTACTATACTAAAGCGTGAAGGAAACTCAGTCTTTTCCTATTAAAAATAAGTCCTGGAAGTTTAATGCACAGTATAGTGAATATAAACAACAATATTGTATTATAATCATCAAACTTGCTAAAAGACTAGGTCTTAATTATTCCTACCAAAAAAAGGAAATGATAATTATGTGATGTGATAGAGGTGTTAACTATCACTACAATGGTGATCATATTACAATATATAAATTTATCAAATCAACTTGTTGTACACCTTAAATTTACACAATGTTATATATCAAATATATTTCAATGAAAAACATAGTATCTTCTGGATTAACTTAGTCCTTTTGGATAATTCTCAGTGTTTCAGAGTTTCAACTCCCCACCTCTACATCATTACTCCCCAAGATGGCAACAGAGAAGGAGCAGCCAGTTGACATGGGCATCGTTGTGTGATTCTTCATCGACCTCTACAGTAATGTCCTCAGCATTCTCCCCCTCAACATTGGGTACTGGCATCTAATGATGAAATCCAGGGCTTGTGAATATAGAGTCTATGCTCTCAGCTCATCTAGGCCCAGGGTTCTTTACCACCCTGCTGACTCAGCCCCATTCCTCCCACTGTTTGCCTTTTAGATCTTCTGAATCTCAGCCACATTCTCCATCCAGCCCCTGGATGAGGTTGCCCTCCTGAAACCTCTGCCATAGGGTCACTTTGCTTCTCATGGCAGTGGCTCCATGGCAGGCCTGCTGGCTCTCAACATTCAGCTATTTTCCATGTCCTCCACTAGGAACACGTGGAAACTTTTGGATCAGTCTATGCCAGGTAGGCGCTGAGTGAGACATAATTCTCTTTCTCTGCCTAGCTGTGCCTTGTATCCATTTCTGTTCTGTTATGATCACCCCTTGTTAGTGAGAGGTCACTCAGAAAGGTAGTGTCTCAGGGTTCATTCCAAAGATTGAATTCGGCATAATTCCACCTTGTTTTCAATTTTACCCCTAAACTTGATTGGAAAATGTTTGTCAAACCTTCACTCACCCCTTCAGGTTCAACCTTTATGATGGTTGAGGGGGTGGGGGGGAGGAACACTGATGTCTGGCCTGTTACCCTTCCTTCTTTCTCTCTCTCTCTCACCTCTCAGAATGTTCCAGTTTTGTTCCTGGATCATATTCACTTGCATCATATCCTGAGTTATCCCAATCTAGTAAAGTTCTAGAATACCACTCAGCCAGGCCTTTTTTTTAACAGCTTCATTCAGGTATAATTTATATACCATAGAATTCATCTATTTTAAATGTATAGTTTGATGAGTTTTTAGTATATTTATAGAATTGTGTAACTATCACCATATTTCCAGTTTTAGAACATTTTCACTGTCCCAATAAAATCATTCACGCCCATTTATAGTTAATCTGCTTTCCCACCCCCAGCCCCTGGCAGCCACTAGTCTGCTATCTGTCTCTATGGATTCGCCTATTCTAGACATTTCATATAAATGGAACCATGCAATATGTGGCATTTTGTGCCTGGCTGCTTTTATTAGCATACTTTGGAGGTTCATCCACGTTGTAGCAGGTATCAGTACTTCATTCCTTTTCACAGCTGAATAATATTCCATTATATGGATATACCACATTTTGTTTATCCATTCATCTGTTGATGGAAATTTGGATTGTTTCCAAGCCTGCTCCCACCTCAGGGTGTATTCACCTGCTATTCTCTCCACTGGGAACTATCTTCTCTCTGAAAGATAGTGTGTGACTTGTGCCCTCAGTTCTTTCAGGTAAAATGTCACCTTTTCACTGATGTTTTCCCTAATCACCCTATTTAAATTAGCCCCCAGTACTCCTTACTCCACTTTCTTGCTTCCATTATTTTCTCCATATCACTTTTCACCATGTAACATACTGTCAAATGTCAGCCCCAAGAGGGCAGGGTTTTTACCTTAATTGTTCAGCTCTATATCCTCAGTGCTCAAAACAGTGCCTGGTATATTGTAGATGCTCCAAAAGTATTTCTTGAAAGAATATTTGATTTTATTCAGCGTCAGTGCAGTCACATGCCCAGGATCAATGGAAGGAGAAGTTCGAATAAAGGGAGTGAGGAAGAGAAATGAATGTGAAGGGAGGAGTGAGGCAAAGCCTCCCACAGAGCACCTTCATCTCTATGTGTTCCTGGAGCCTGCTGATCGGGGCTACAGCTCAGTGGAAATACAAAAAGGAACAATTGATTTCCAGTTACACGAGGCAAAATCAGGGTGTCTGGTCCACATTTAAGGTCACTTTTACTTTGGTTACTCTCAAAGTAAATCAGCACTCAAAGGATACAAATGAGATAAAGACACCAGAGTTGACTTGGCTACCCCTGGCCTCCCTTGCATCTCTCAGAAGTGAGCCCTAAGTTCTGTAGACTAGGCACCCCACACAGAGGGAAAGACCCACCAGGTTTGAGGAGGTGTGAGCTTTGGGCTTGCTATATTTTACACCCTCCCTGCCCCTGTATTTGGCACACAGAGACAACAATTGCTACAGAAGGCAAGAATCGTCCTATTCAGAAAGTCATATTACCCAGGCCCAATTTCTCTACTGGAGCCTTGAAGTTCTTGCTGTGCCACCACTGGGGCAATCTCCACTTTTCTGTGCCTATACTACAGGATCTAGGAGTTTTCCATTTTGGTCCTCACTGTGGCCTCTTTTAGTCATGTCCAGCCATGGCCAATCACACCAGTCACAGCTGATGGGTGATATCATATTGGCAAGAGCAACAGAAGAAAGGCAGCATTCAAAATACATAAAGAGAAGGCTTAAGAGCCAGGAGCCAACATTGGCGAAACAAGGCATAAAGCTATAAACCTGGTGGCTCAAGTGAGAAGTGTCTCTGTGCAAGATGAAAAGGTGGAAGGAGAGCCAGAGTTCTTGACTATTGCTTGTGGAGGAAGATGATGCTAAAAGACATTGGTTCATGGAAATAAAGACATGAGAAAATAAAAGAACCATCTGGAGTTTGGGGAGTTTTTCACTAAGAAATTGTAAGAACGGTCAAGAAAGTTTTGGTACCAGTTCCCCGTTCACTACATGGCTTCCTTCACAATTAGGCCCGCCAGTGGGGACCTTTGGCATGACCCTCAGGAATTACAGTCAGAAGGTAGGTTGTCACCAGAGAACGGTTGGACATGATCAATGCAGAATTATTTGATACTTCTGAGTTTTAGTGCTTCAAGTTTAAGAAAAAAAAGGCAATAAGTGGAGGCCAGCTTCCAACTTCCTCAGTCTGTGTAGCAACAAAGGCTCAGAAAATGTCACACAGGAATTTTGCAGCCAATATTATGAGAGAAAAAAATAAAGAGCAAGTTAATAAGCTTAAAGAGTTTATGGGGTTATATTAAAACAGAGTGAAGTTATGAGGATCAAGGACAAAACAAAATCACAACTTGAGGGATGAAAAGAGTTGAGCAACTGAATGAGTAACACACATCCTAGAAAAATGGTAAATGAAATAGTCAAAGGATAACAATGAGTACTGCAGAGTATTGGCTTAATAGGAAATTTATAAATACTCCCTGTGGGCTTATTATTGAGTTTGCTCATGGGAAATTTATAAATGTAAATATGTATAATAAAGGAAAAGATTGCCTGTTCTTCAGTCATAGTTCCAAGCAGTGAACAAGGCACCATAGAAATGATTTTAAGCCACTGGTCCCAATGAAAGCAGTGTGAAAGTTGGGAGGTAAAGCTGGTTATATTAACATTGTCCCCAGTTTCCTCTATATTTTCCTGAGTTAGTGGTGCCAAAAGGGACATGAGGGGGCAGTGGGAGCAGGAGGGCTCCTCTAGACACCTAAGTAGGGAAGATCCTGTCCTGCAGATTAATTTCATATGCAGAACCAGCTCCAAATCAAACAGACAGAATGTACTGAAGCACAGAGAAAATTCTTAATCAGCAATCAAAAAATAATGAGAGTAATTTTTAAAAACAACTCTGTTTTCAGCAACCACAATATGGTGTGTGGAAAGGTCATTGGCCTAGGAATCCAAGCCAATTCTATTTCTAAGTCTGCCACTGTCATGCATAGCAGACAACCAACATATGATGCTCCCTCCTAAGCCAAAATGACCATGACAGGATCAAAATAAGGAAAAACCTACATTCCCACAGGATCCAGGGAAGGGAGCCATCCAAATGACAAAGACTTTGCATGATTCCTGCACCCATATCCTACTTGTTGCCTAGTGATATTATGGATGAAGTGTTCCTATTCCCACGTTATTAGGAATCTTACATTATTATCTCCTTTCCTCCTTTATCTTCAATTTCCTGTGATCTTCTGGCTCATTCTCATTGCCATTTAAAGAGACTTCAGTTTCTCCCATCTTAATACATACCGCCAGGACCCTCCATGCCCCTTCTATATCACTGGAATGTTCATGATGGGAGAAAGAAGGTACTGATGTAAGATAAATCTAAGAAATGAGGTTAAGTAAAAACCTTGTTGTCTTAAGTTTGAATGTTAGAGTAAAAAGTTCTTATCCAAACTGAAGAACTGAAGAAAGGAAAGACTTCCTATTTCTTCATTGTAGTTCCAAGCTCCAAGCAGTAAACAAAGAACCATCGAGGGGCCGGTCCCGTGGTGTAGTGGTTAAGTTTGGTGCGGTCTGCTTCAGTGGCCCAGGTTCACAGGTTCAGATCTCCAGCATGGACCTACACCACTCATCAGCCGTGCTGTGGTAGCGACCCATATATAAAGTGGAGGAAGATTGGCACAGATGTTAGCTCAGGGCTAATCATCCTCACCAAAAAAAAAAAATCTTATTAACCTCAAAGAACTATGTATATGATTTAAAACCAATGAAAGCAGTGTCAAAGTTTGAAGGTGAAGCTAGCTAGATTAGCACTATCCTTGGTCTCTTCTGCATTTTCCCATATTTCTTTTGTGGCTCAAGGTATCTTTCCTTTGCCCTGTCATTAACAATTGTGTGGTTCATGAGAATATAAAATAATGAGACCCATTTTCCTACGTGATAAATATTTTCACTTAGGAGTTTATACATTTTGCTCTGAGGTAATATTTGTACAATAAAAAATCTGGAGTGGTTCCCAAAGTGTCAGTCTGTTAGTCTGTGCCAAATAAGATAGCCGAATAAACATAATCAAAGTAATCCAAAAGAGCCAATTTGATGGTAACATGTAGGCATGTCCTGGTTGCCGAGAATAACAGGTGACTCTAAATCCATACTCCTACTTGGACATCAAAAGTATGGGCTATGCTAGATATTCGATTTTTAGAATTATATGCAAGTTAGGTCTTTATTTTAATAATGAACACTCTAAGTTCTTATGTCATGCTATCTCCATTCTCAAGTGTCACTGAATTGCAGGCAATGCATATTTTTCATAATTAACCACATTTGAAAGTCTTGGCACAGAGCAGATGAGCTATTTTCCTCTTGATGAAAGGTCAAGTACAAAACTTTAGGTCAGAAATACATATTTCCAGATTTCACCCCAGAAAATACATGAACTCAAAATGAGGAGCTATCAACACAGTTTTTTCCCAATTGCCTTTGCAAAGGATGTATGATATATTGAAGAAAAGTTGCAATGCAGCATCATCTACATTATAATGTATAGGTTCATCCGCAAGAGGTAGTTCATACATTGTCAAATGAGGGTAACTATCTATCATAGCATAGAATTCAGTACACGTGAAAGAGAATTATAAAACAAATACTAAAGCTATGTGACTGAGTCACTTTGCATAGTCCATAAAATTCTGGAACAGTTTGGCTTAGTCAAAAATGAGGCAAAACCATGAAAAATGAACTCAGAAACTTGAAAGTTGGGATTGTAAATGCCAAGACTAAATACTTTTTATTGTGCCTTGATGCAGTTACTAAGAGTTTTACCTGTGTATATTTTTTACTTCAGTGTGGAACAGCCATTGTGGCAGAAAGAAATTCAGTTTTCAACACTTGTGCTTGCTAAAGGACAGAACAAGACAAAGAGATTGCACCCATCTTGGTTTGGGGTTATAATCAAAGCTATTTAAAGATATCCTTTAGATGTTTATTATTTTCCATCTTCTTTTCCCACACACCTCTCTGTTCGTATGATACTAACTGCCTCAGTCAGGCTTGGTGAGACTAGCCAGGTCAGCAAGGCCTAGAACTGGACCAACCACAAAAGGATGATTCAGGCAGGTAGAGAGTCGACATCAGGAAGATCACAGGAACCCAGCCATGGGCACTAAGGTTAATATACAACACTCCTATCTCCAGGAGCACTTTGTGTTGGGAGTCATGGCAAGCCTGTAGGAACTGGGTGCCAAGCAAAAGCTCAGACATACAAGAAAGTCTATTCATAGGAACTGGAGTGCAACTCAAGTGGCTTTATCAATAACAACCATATCAGAGCCCTATTACCAGAACAAAATGTAAAAATAGAACAAGACCATCAAACAAACAGACTTTACGAATGGATACTAGGTAGAGTTTTGTGTTCTCCCTGTCTGTGGCCTGATTTTTACCAGGGCTTGGAGCAAGGTTAATCCTATCAGTAGAATTATGTGGCTCTGGTTGTGGTGTTGGAAGCTTACTAGGCAGAATTAGTAAATCATTGCTCACTAAATAAGTCATTTGTTTTAGTACAGAAGTTGCAGACGATGGCCTGTTGCCTGTTTTTGTATGGCCCATGAGCTAAGAATGATTTTTACATTTTCAAGTTGTTGAAAAAAATCAGAGGAAGAATAACGTTTTAAAGACACATGAAAATTTATGAACTTCAAGTTCCAAGGTCTGTAAATAAAGATTTATTGGAACAGAGCCACACCCATTTGTTTACATATTGTCTGTGACTGCTTTCATGCTATAGTGACAGAGTTGAGTCCTCATGACAGATACCATATGGCCTGCCAAGCCTCAAATATTTACTACCGGGACCTTTACAGAAAAAGTTTGCCAACACTGGTTTAGTGTTTAAAGTCCACTGATATGCAGAAATCTCATACCACAATAATTAGGAGCTGATCATGTTTAATTCTTTAAGAAGTTTCACCCGATTCTGGTAGAAGTAAAAGTCATAGCAGAGAGAAGTTAGCAATCAATGAATAGGATGTTTTTCTGATTATTGAAGCCTTGGCAAATAGAGGAGTTGAATGAAACAAAGTATATGAAGCGGCCTTCTGTTAATCCTTGCCTTTCCTAGTCTTGCTCTGACAGAGGCTAGGAACGTTCTACCTCCTACATCTAATGAGCCAAATCCTGACCAAGACAAACAGGATGTTAGGCATTCCATCCTGCCAGTAGGAGTGATAGACTAGACATTGCTGCCCAAGGTCCTCTATGTCTGGTGTGCACTCATTAAACTGCCTCCTCTTCCCTGATGCAACAGAGTTAGGCTAAGCACTGTGATGGGCTTTTTGCCTTGGTTTTCTGAGTAGGGCTATAATTCTTGCCTTCAAGCTAGATCTTCCCCTGAGTTCCAGCTTGATTGGCTCCGGTCCTGATTATCTAAGAAATCCCTTCTGCTCCCATTGCCCCAGGGAGCTGGATCCTGCTCTGCATGGCTTCCTCTTTTAGCTGGCTCCTTCTCTATTCCCAATAGACCAACCGATCCCAGGTCTTGCCATCAAATGGTTAGTCCTGCTGCTTTCCCTTACCCCAACTCCAGGACCTGATCATTTCTTGAATAAAGCCCAAGTTTGCCTCATTCTTTGGACTCTGGTTTGATGTGCTAAACACAGTCTCAAAGGTATAGTCTACTACCGAGTTAGTCCATGAAATTTCACTTTGGCCCTTTCCAAGATTCTGTCGAACCCTTTTTCTCTTCTTCCTTCTGCTGAGGTCCCAGCATGCGTCATGGTCTAGTCTATATTAATTATAGTAGCCAATGGATCATAGACAATTAGAGCTGGAAGGAATCTTACAAGTTACTTATAGATGAGAAGACCAATTAGGAGGTCCACAAAGGGGAATATACATATTAATCCAGTCTAAGAACTAAGGAATAAGTAGCCCCATATCCTCCAAGACATGCCTTGGAAATAAAAACTAAATTAAAAATGTAGTAGAGGCTGGCCCCGTGGCCCAGTGGTTAGGTTCCCACGCTCCGCTTTGGCGGCCTGGGGTATCACTGGTTCGGATCCTGGGCTCAGACATAGCACCACTCATCAAGCCATGCTGAGGCGGCATCCCACATGCCACAACCAGAAGAACCCACAACTAAAAAAAACATATGCCACTACGTACCGGGGGCTTTGGGGAGATAAAGGAAAAATAAAAAATCTTTTTTAAAAAAATGTAGTAAACTGTCTTCAATGAGTCAGTTCTAAATGTATTTATTTTTGGTCCATCATAAAAAAGCCAAATAAACAAAAGTGAAGAGAAATCACAATGACTGTAATAAGGCTATCCAAAAGAAAGGAGGAGAAAGAGAAGGAGGAAACCCATAATTTGAGGCCATATGCAAATAGGATTACTGTTGCTAAGATGTCCCATAGCCTACGGCTCCAATTCCCTTTTCCATTTCTGTCGGTTGTCTCGTGAACTAAACGACTGCTCTAAATGCTTAAATCTTTACCAGGAAAATCTCCAAATAAAATCTCAGATTGTACTTGCCCAGTTATGTTCCAATTTAACCACCAGAACAGCACAGGTACTGACCAAATCAGAAGGGATTCCAGTTTATCATCAGCCCTGCCTCTATCTACAGAGGTTAAATGAAAGGAGAACTGAGGCATTTATGGCAGTTGCCCATGGAAATCAGGCAAAACCCCCCTGCTATCATGAGAAAGTGGCAGTGGAGGTGGAGTGGGAGTGGAGATTTGTATAGAATCGACCTCCCCTGGCTAATTATTCACAACTATTACCCTGCAGAGGCAGAGTTCCTGTCTTGTGTGTGACTGCTGAACCAGACCACAGCATAGCAGGTCCAATCAGTTAAGCAATCTTAAAGATCAATGGATGCACTTTCCCTCAGGGTTCATGCTGCTGTGAACGGTCACAAGATCATGAAGATAGCTGAACTGATTTGATTAATCATGCCTCAATGTTCAATGTAGCTATCATACATAGATATATATTTTTTACATGCATTGTAGCAGCTCATGTTCTGCCCTAACACTTCTAATATATGAGAATTTTAATAGCTCATGGCTGGCTATAGCCAAGCACATAGTAGGCAGAATAAGTATTTGTTGACTGGCATTTAATGACTAACTGTATGAGTTGTAATAGAATAATACAGACATTGTCTTGAAAGTAGAGTATGCCTTAGATCCAGCTATTAACAGGGAGTGATTTTGCCACCTGCTCCTAGGGGACATTTGGCAACGTCTGGAGTCATTTTGGGCTGTCACAACTGATAGTGGCAGTGCTTCTGGCATCTATTGGGTAGAGGCCAGGGATGCTGCTAAGCATCCTATAATGCACAAGATATCCCCTTAAAAAAAAAAGGAATTATCTGATTCAAAATGTTGAGTCCAAGGTTGAGAAACCCTGGATTAGGCAAATAAGAAATACGCAACCATTTGGCTTCTTAAAAGTAGATAAAAAGAGATGAATAGGTAGAACACAGAGGACTTTTAGGGTAGTGAAACTGTTCTGTATGATATTCTAATGGTGAATACATGTCATTATACATTTGTCAAAACCCATAGAATGTGCAACGCCAACAGTGAATCCTAATGTAAACTATGGACTTGGGTGATAAAGATGTGTCAATGCAGTTCCATTAACTGTAACAAACAAATGGTGCAGGATGTTGAGAGGAGGGGAGGCTATGTGGGCATGTAGGCAGGGGCTGTATGGGAACTCTCTGTACTTTCTGCTCAGTTTTGCTCTGAACCTAGAAATCCTCTAAAAATAAAGTCTACTTTTTAAAAAAGTAGATGAGTAGCTGGAAATAGAATTTTGGTTTTCAAAAACTGGTCAGGTTGTCTTTATTCTAAAATATTTTGGAAGAAACTTAAGACTTATACTGTAAGATTTACTTTATGCTTCAAAATGACAAATGTCATGTGACATATTTTATTTGTTTAACTTTTCTTTCCCCATGTAGTTTTTTTTCTAAAGGAAATTACTTCCATTAGCCACCTTAATTAAGACTAATTTCAAATTGCACTTGTGGTACTCTCAAATGTATGTTTTCCCCAGCTCAGGGCCTGATCCCATGATAGGTTTCTGAAATTGAGCTTTAGAGCAGATTCAGGAAAACTTACTTGTGATTTTCCTCCTTTACTACTAGCAATGGAGAGTTGAAAAGGAGCTGCCAGTAGACTGTTTTTCACAATGTACATGAGAGCAATTATAAATTCACTTAAATTCAGGGGCCGGCCCAGTAGCACAGCAGTTAAGTGCACACGTTCCGCTTTGGAGGCCCGGGGTTCATCGGTTCGGATCCCGGGTGCAGACATGGCACCGCTTGGCAAGCCATGCTGTGGCAGGCGTCCCACGTAAAAAGTAGAGGAAGATGGGCATGGATGTTAGCTCAGGGCCAGTCTTCCTCAGAAAAAAGAGGAGGATTGGCAGCAGATGTTAGCTCAGGGCTAATCTTCCTCAAAAAAAAAATTCACTTAAATTCAGTATAAGGATCTAAGAATTTCTGTGATGCAGGAAGGGAAGAAAAAAGTGCTGGTGAAAAAAACGTCAGTCTGCAGCCTGCCAGACTTCCTGGGAAGGATGGTCAGTACTATCTGCCATATCCAAAATTCCATTCACAAAACAAAGAGCAGAATGATCCACAAAAATTATTTCCAATGCACCAATAATAGACTCAAGGCTATGAAAAAATCTCTCAACCAATCCTGTTTTTCAGCAGACACTTCTTGAATTACTGAAATATGAACGTTATTGAGGACTTTTAACTTTTGCTGGTATTTTCATTATTTTTTCTCTTTTCAGGCTTCAGTAATTAAATGTCAAGCACTGCAATAACAAAGTGCTAAGATTATAAATTTAAACCAATGACAATGCAAGAGATGTGCATAACTCTCTAAGAGTAACAGGACTGTATGTTCCAAGCTGTATGTCCAACTATTAAAATGATAGGAAATAGTTTATCCAAGAATCAACACTATTTACCACAAAGCATTTGGAATTTCAGGCTATTTTCATGGCCTATACATCATTGTGACTTTTATGAAAGATAAGATTTTTAGCTTTGCATTTTGTGAAGCTCAAATACCTAACCTAATATTTCATTTCCAGGTATTTTTTTCAGTACCTAGAAGCCATGGTCTATTATCACAGATACAGTTTATGAATAAGTAAAGCTGCTTATTTCCTCTCTTGAGCTCCTCAAGATCAGGAGCCATGTTTTTTCATCTACTAAATAATGCCTACCTAGCCTACTTCCTGGCATCACTGGAGGTGATCAGTGAATATTTATTGAATTTATTAAATTTTGTTGACTATATGAACATTAACTGCTTCTAATCATTCACATGTACAAATCAGATTTCAGGTAATTACACTTCATTAAGCCCTATCTTTTGTTCATTTAAATTTCATATGTTGAGTTTAGATTTTCAGGAAATAAGAAAATATATGGTTTTCTCATATATGAGTAAAACATCCTAAACTATGCTCTGCAGGTATCATTTTTTATTTGAAAAGCAATTATGATAAAGAAGTGACCTAACATTTTTACCATGTGAATTATTAGGTAGCTAACACATACAGGATATTATAAATTTGTGCTACATTTACTCAACACTTCCCTAAATTGGTTCCCATTGTCAGTCGCCTGTCAAATGTCAATCCAATTTGTTCAGTTACTTCTGATAATAAGATCACCAAGATGAGCTGGAATTGCTCACTAGAAAGGATTTTTCCATAATGATATTTAAAGCATTCATTCACCCCCTAAATCTTAATAGTCCTCATGGCTCCACTGCTTTGGAGATTATACAGGATTTGTTTTTGTTCTTCCTTTTGGGTAGGAATAATATGAGGGTGAGCTTTAATTCTTAAGGTGATTTAGGAAGAAGAGATTGTGCTTTACGGAGCTCGGATGTGGTATATGGTTATCTTTCCATTTCTTTTAGGAAATCAATACCACAGACTGGTGTACAATTTAAAACTTTGATGACAGTTGAGCAAAAGCCATTCAAGACAGAGAATTAGAAGTTCTAACTTCATTTGCAGTTCTAACTTACTGTATGATGCTGAATCTTGTTGAGACTCCCCTTAACTGTAGAAGGAAGGAAAATTTGAAATATTTTTCTACTAATGCCTTCAGAAGTGAGAGTGATAACAACTTTCTGAATTTAATTAGTAGGGAACAGAGTATTAGTGGTTCCTGTGTTTTCACCATTTCTCCCAGAGGACTAAAAGAAACTTGATCTGAACATTGAAAGTGCATACACAAAGAAAGACCCACCAAAAGCTTAAATACCCAAACTACAACAACAACACAAGAAACAAAGAGATTGAGTATTACTCACTTGACAGTAACTACAACCTCTTCCTGAGTGGAGACATTTGCAGTTGTAGCTCATGGAGACAGTGCAAGGTTTGTATCTTTTAATTCAGAGATCCTCAGACTTTAGTTGTGCATAATAATCACCAGGAATTTGTTATAATGCAGATTCCAGGTCCCTACCACTGGAGATTGTCATGCAAAACCAGTATTTGAAATTGGGATCTAGCTCTGTCCTCAAAAGGCCATTTCCAAGGTTCTTGAAAATGGAGACATAATTCATATACGATAAAAATTCACCCATTTAAAATGTACAATTCAAAGTATTTTAGTATATTCACAGAGTTATATAACCATCATTGCAATCTGATTTAGAAAATTTTCATCACCCCCAAAGAATACCCATCATACCTGTTCGTAGTCACTCTTTTCACCCCTTCCCCTAGGTGCTGGCAAACATTAATCTACTTTCTGTGTCTATAGACTTCCCTATTCTTGACATTTCACATAAATGGGATCATATAATATGTGTCCTTTGTGTCTGGCTTCTTTCACTTAGCATAAAGTTTTCAAGGTTTATCCATGTTGTAGCATCTATCAGCACTTCATTCTTTTCAGTGCCAAGCAATATTCTATTGTGTGGATATACCATATTTTGTTTATCCATTTATCAGTTGATGGACATGTGGATTGTTTCCTTTTTTTTTTTTTTTTTTGGTGAGGAAGATTGTCCCTGAGCTAACATCTGTGCCAATCTTCTTCTATTTTGTATGTGGGATGCTGCCACAGCATGGCTTGATGAGCAGTTTGTAGGTCCATGCCTGGGATCCAAACCTGTGAATCCCAGGCCACTGAAGCAGAGCATGTGAACCCAACCACTATGCCACCTGGACAACCCCTGAATTGTTTCCATTTTTTGACCGTTATGAATAATGCTGCTATGAACATTCATGTCCAAGTTTCTGTATGGACATTGTTTCTAAGTGTTTTATTTTTCAAACTAGAAAACTTTATTAAATTGAGGGAACATTTCTAGTCAACTACTCTTGTACCTAGCTATTGGTGGGCCATAAAAAAAATGATGACAGGAGTGACCCAGTAAAGCATTGGCCAGTGACTGGTGAGGGTTAAAGGCTTTCAGAGGAACTTTGATGATAGAATAGTTCACATTCTGTGACAGCTGGAAAAGACAAAATAGAGACCAAAGAAAGAATACAACTTTTAATCCTCATGAATATAAAAAATATAGAAATGAGTTCCTGTTAAGAAGCAAACAAGACCTCCATAAACCATCTGATCTCATCTGCCTTCTGACAGGGTCAACAGCATCGTTTCTTAGAGTGGTTTTAAAGCAATAGCAGGAAAATTCAAACTTAACCATTTCATTGTATTAGAAAAATATCAAAATATTTTGATATAAAATAAGAGGAAATTAAGAGAAAACTCAGTCCTTAGAATAAGAAATGAACCCAAAAGTAAAGAAATAAAAGAAGAGGAGAAAGGCTATTTTTTTCTCCCTGCACATCCTGAACATACAGCATACAATTTACACACAGCCTAAGCTACACTGTGCCTTTTGTTCAACTCTGTCCTTCAGCTCTTTCTCGTGTCATACGTGGAGCTTATGCAAACCCCTCTGGGTCAAACCAGGCCTAGTTAGTCAACTTTTTATTTTTTAATTTGATTTCTTTCTTTATTTTGCAAGGGAAGATTCACCCTAAGCTAACATCTGTTGCCAATCTTCCTCCTTCCCCGCCCCCAACAAAGCCCCAGTACATAGTTGTGTATAGTCGTAAGTTCTTCTGGTTCTTCTATGTGAGCTGCTGCCACAGCATGGCTACTGACAGACGTTGTGTGGTTCCACACCCAGGAACCAAACCCGAGCTACCGAAGCAGAGTGTGCTGAACTTAACTGTTAGGCCATCAGGGCTGGCTCTTCAACCTTTTAAAAAGCCTCTTAAATGCATGAATGGACTAAATCTACAATGAAAGTGCAAATATCATCCACATAGATCTTAGTCCTAGACTGATCTAATCACCAAGAACTTAGACTTTATTAATTCTCATATAATTGAAAAAAAAACATGATAATGAATTTTTTGATTTATTAAGGCTTTGCTCACCATGTTTCATAAGTAGTCACAAATATCAACCACTTTTAATTCACTCTTTCTCCCAGCTGCCTTAACCTTTCGCAAGACAGCCAGCTAGATTAACCACAAACAAACTCTGATTTAGTTGTCAAAAAAAATTGATTTAAAAAATCTATCAGTTTGAGTAATATTTACCAACCTTTAGGTTTTCTCACAAACTTGGTTATATAGTTCTTTTATAGTCAAAAGTAGGCTGTTGGGAATCTAAGTTTTTTCAATTTATGAGAAATTAGTAATAAGGAAGAAAATAGCTCTGTTGATTTGTCAATCTAATAATCAACAGTATGATACCAAAGGAGATTAAGACATGATCCTTGCCCAAAAGAGCTGATATTCTTTCTGAGGAAAGCAAGACATATGTGTGAAGGAATTCAAGAATACCACGATATATTATACTATCTCTGCCAAAGGAATTCAGACACAGAGAGATAAACGTGGGCTCAAACAGTTAAAGATGACATCATGGATAAAGTAAGACTTAAGCTGGGTCTGAAGTTTGGGGAGGATTTGATCACAGTAAGGGACCATTACCTCTAGAAAGGGCAAGAGTGTGAACAAAGACTGAGCTGAGAGATTTAACGTAATGTGAAATGGAGGACACATATTTAGAAACAAATGAGAAGCAAGGCTATATAAGTTGGATGGCTTGATTATTGTGAGTCTTAGAAATTAGGCAGACATCCAGAAGCTGCTCCTGCCGAAACTGGGAGTGTCTCACCAGAGCTGGGTGTGTGCAGCTGGATTTTATTCAAAGAGAGCTGCCTTACTGACCATTAAAGTAGAGACCAAGTGTGGGGATATAGGGAATAGAGTGGGTAAGGAACTTGGCCAAGTCAATTCCAAGAATAACTACCAAGTGCCTATTATGTGCATTCCAGGCACTGGTTTGATGCTTCAGAGGTTGTAAGGATGAACAAGTAAGAGTCCCTGATCTCATGGAGTTTACAGTTCAGACATGCACATTACAATTATACCAGTAAGAAAATAATGTATGTTTTAAGTACAAACAAAGAACAAAGGGGACACAGAATGAGCGTTAATTCTGCCAGGGTAAGAGAAAAAGTGACATTTTCATTTGATATTAAAAATATTAGGCCTTTAGCACTGATAGGGGAGTGTGTTTTCTCAAGGTAGAGGAACCCACAGGGGCAATGGAATGAAGTAGGATGTGTTTTGGGAAAGGCAAGAAATTCAGCAAGTCAGGAAAGTAGGATGCATAGAAGAACAGTATAGAGTTGTGTTAAAGCTGAAAAAGGTGGTTAGGGCCAGAGGGAAGTAAAAAAGTCAGAAAGAGAAATTTGGACTTAGCAGATGATTCGTGTCCACTGTAAGTTCTTGAGGAGAGAGTGGATCGGTGTTCTCATATTTATTGAATCTACTATATGAAAGCCCTAGACTATGAAAGGAGTGCGTACAAGTGATTAGTCTGGCAGCAGTATACAAAACAGATCTGAAAGTGGGTGATATTTTGGTCAAGGAGGTCAACTATGGCAATCTAAGGGTCAAGAGATGAGGGCAGAATAATGGAAGGGGGAAAAGAGAGAAAGGAATCAATACATGAGACGCATTTCGAAGGAAATTGTATATTTGCTGGCTGATTGCGTACATGGTATAAAGTAATGAGGGAGCCAGAGATGCAGGTGGCTAAATGTATCTCAAGTTCAGAAAAGGGATTTAATTCAGAGATGGAGATTTTGGAGACAACAAGCAGTTAGTAATTGAATCCATGAGAGAAAATGAGATCTCCCTGGGTGAGGGTAGGGCAGGTTGGTGTTGAGTGGGAAGAGATGTCTGAGGACAGAACACTGACTTCTAAAATTGCAGTCTTGCATCTTTGCTCAGCTCCCCACATACTTCTTCTCTGTTTCTTTTGGCAGAAGTCAGTAGTAATGGGCTTTTCTAGATAGAGGAAACCTATCTTAATTGACAATAGAGGAAAAAGGAGCTGATAGCAGGAATAAAGTGAAAACGTCGCTAAGGAATGGTTAAACGCTAGAGCAAGGTCTTTCTGGAAACAGGGCGACAGAGGAGCGAAGACTAATAGAGGAGAGACCTTTCTTCCTTTAATGAGAAAAAGAATGAGAGGAGAAAGAGTTGAGAAAGGAGATGAGGTGTTGGTAGCAGAGGAAGCTCATACTGGATTGCCATAATTTTATCAGTGAGTAGGAGTTGAGGTTTCTGCAAAGCATGCATGTCAGGAGAGAAGAAATAAATTAGATGGAAGAAAAGATTCTGCCTTAAATGCCTAAAAGTTGCAAATTACACCATTCCTGAGAAATATTCACTTATAATTTAGCAATTTTTAAGTAGTGTGTGAATATTTAAATGGTTGAATAACACATTAGTAAGTCTAAAAGATTTTAGATTTGCAGGACTAGTGGGTGCAGGAGATGCGAGGCAGGAAAGTGATATTTTATGATATTTTTCTTAGCAAAATAAGACTGGTTTATACAGCCTAAGAGAATAAGCCTGAGAGGCTATTCTTAAATGGAATTAAATATACTGACACATCTTTAAGGTTCAGCATCAATAATAAGACCTCTAACTGTGAGGTGGTATTAACAATTATAATAGCTACCACTTAAGGAGTGCCTACCATATTCCAGGTCTGACACTCATCACTTTATATCCAGTGATTTTCAACCAGGGGCATGTGTTCTTCCTCCTCTCCCCTAGGAACTTTTGGCAATGTCTGGAGACATTTTTGGTTGTCACAACTTGGAGGGGTAGCTGTGGACAGAGGCCCGCGATGCCGCCACGTATCCTACAACGCACAGGACACGCTCCCACGACAAAGCATTATGCCACCCAAAATGTCAATAGAACTGAGGTTGAGAAACCCTGCTTTATATCTATTATGTCATGTAATCCTCACAACAATCCAACAAGGGAGGTAGAATTCTCTCAATATGTAGATAATAAAATGGAGAAGTGAGGAGATGAAGTAACTTGCCCAAGATTACATCACAAGATGCTAAGGAGCAGAACTAGATTGTAAACCCACCTGTCTGATTCCAAAGTCAATTTTTTAACCATTATATACCTTACCACTTTGTATTCAAGATACACAGACTACTCCAAAACCTTTATATCCCTTACAAGTAATTATTTCTAGAAATGCATTTATTAGTTCACTAAAATCTGCATTCCTTCTAATTTTACTAAGGGCCCATCCCTCAAGTGTAACCTTTTCCACCTGAGAATAAGAGGACAGCTTTGTCCTAGAGAAAACAGACTTGAATCAGGCGCATCAGACTTGTACAACCAACATGACATGTTTGGCCACTTGTGGGTATCTTCTTATTGAAAAGAGCTTTCATATGATAGCCAGTTGGAGATCCATTCTCAAATTCTATTCAACATCCACTTGATCAAATGGATTCCTTCTGGGCTCTGGATTGCAATTGGAATTCTGTGCTGATACCATCCATCGTGCAAACTACCCAAGTGCCTCTTGACAATCACTAGGCAGGAGCCAAACTCCAACCAAGGTACACAAGTCCAGGTTAAGAAGTCCTTAGTGACGGTGGAGTTTGATTGTCTTTTTGGTTTGTTTGTTTTTGTTTTGTTTGTGCTAATTTTGAGCCATTTTAACAGTGAACTTCTTCTTTGTAGGACTGTGACAACTAAATAAAACAGAGTAAGTTCAATTCTCCCTAGAAAGGGGCAGATTTTTGCAAACAGTTTGGCCTCCATGTTGAGCAGCCTCCCAATTTGTGTTTCTTAGAATATCAATGTGCAAATAATTGTATGGTTCATGTCCTCTTCTCGTGTGTATCTAGGGTGACCTACTTATCCCAGTTTTCCCAGTACTTCCTGGTTTTAAAGCTGAAATCCCATACCCTGGGAATCCCTTCAGTCTCAGGCAATAGTGATGTTGGCCACCCTAGATATATCCAAGGTTTAGTAATTAATGCTAGAGAATAAAAGCTAATATTACTAATACTATTAAAGTTCAATCAGAAGAAGGTTTAGTATCAGGATTCAGCTTGGTGAATATTACTCAACATTTTGGGCTCACCTATTTTATCAAAGATTTTTTCTTTTTGGTGAGGAAGATTGGCCCTGAGCTAACACCTGTTGCCAATCTTCCTGTTTTTGCTTGAGGAAGATTGTCACTGAGCTAACATCTGTGCCAATCTTCCTCTGTTTTATGTTGGGTGCCACCACAGCATGGCTTGACGAGCAGTGCTAGGTCTGCACCAGGGATCTGGACCTGTGAACACTGGGCTGCTGAAGCAGAGCACAAAAACTTAACCACAATGCCACGGGGCCGGCCCCTCAAAGATGATTTTTGAAAGAGGGAAATTCAATCAAACCCTGATATTATATCAATAGGTTGCTGGTGGGATCCCTCATAGGGTGCTATTTGTCAGCAAGCAAAGAACATCACATTGTAACACAGTTGTCAATTCTGACTGCCTATTAAAATCACTTAGGGAGGGGATTAAAAAAATCTGGCTCCAACCTATATGGTGACAGACAAGTAGTAACATACAACTGAAATTTCACAATGTTGTAAACTATTATGAACTCAATAAAAAATATCTGGCTCCAGGTGGTGTAGTGGTTAAGTTCGTGTGCTCCACTGTGGTGCCCTGGGGTTTTTGGGTTTGGATCCCGGGCGTGGACCTACACACCACTCGTCAAGCCATGCGGTGGCAGTGTCCCACATACAACATAGAAGAAGATTGGCACAGATGTTAGCTCAGCAACAATCTTCCTCAAGCAAAAAGAGGAAGACTGGCAACAGATATTAGCTCAGGGCCAATCTTCCTCACCAGAAAAAAAAATCTAGCTCCCCAGGCTACGCGTGAGATCAATTCAACCAGAATCTCTTTGGGTAGGACCGGGCATCAGTGTTTTTAAAGTACCTCCAATGATTACAATATACAGGCAAGGCTGAGAACCACTGCTGTAGCGTGATGCTTCCCTTTTCTTCATTGTGAATGTGGCTGGACTTCTGAGGAGATGGAGCTATTAGCTGCCTATGTTGTATGGTTGAAGGATCCTAAGAGGGTCTCTGCCGCCTCTCCCTCTCCACCACATGTTACATTATCCAAAATGCCACCATTGAAGACCAACAATCTTCCTCTGCAGACATAATAGAAAAAGCAGGCAGGAGCAGAAAACAGTAACTATTAAGTTTTTGAAGGACTTTCTGTCTTCAAGAGGCCCTGATTCAACTGTTTGGAAAGGCTCGGCTACCCTTATATTTGTGTCTCATAAGATGAAAGACTATATGAGGAAGAGCATTGTAAATTACAAAGTGTTACTATGGGCAGGCTTAATAGCTAAAGTAAAGGTGCTTTTATAGTGGGTTGGGTCAGACCAAGGCCCCAAGAGAATTAGGAACTTGGAGTTGAGAGAGTCAAGAGGAAGATTGGTATTGCATGAGAAGACAAGAGGGGAGCAACCAAAAGCCTCACGGATGTCACAAGGTTGATTAAAAGATGAGACTTAGAAGTGAGGTCAGGCCATAAACATGATCTAAAAGATCCAGCTGTTTTTGCAGAGGGGTTTGTATGGCCAATTTCTCCTAGGTGGCCTCTCTGAGAGTATAAAACTGGGTTTGTATTCGCCTCATGTTCTACCACTTCAATAACCTTAAAGTCAGAACTGGAATAGAAAAAGGAGGGCTCCAAAAAATTCATCCCTTGAAGCAAATTGAGCCCATATTGACTTGTCTGGATCATAAGATACTTCCAGAAACAGTTTCCCACTCTGCCTCTCAGGTTCAATAAGGTCCGAGTAGTGATTGGAGCCACGGATTGTGCTTGGCACCTTGCAGATGACTCCACTGAGATGGTCACGCTGCCTTATAAAGCCATCCCCCAACTAACTTCCCCAACAGTTGTCAAGGTGCGTGGAATCCTGCCCTGAGAAACACATTCCTTCAAGTTTTGAAAACTGGTTGGTGTTAAAGAAGTTCTTGTTAACTAAGGTAACACCTTAGGCTAGGAATTCCTAGCTGGAAAACAACATCCTGGCTTCATTTTCTAGGTCTTTAGGGATGGTCGCCTCAGCCATGCCTCACTAGTTTCCACTTTCTAGATTCTCACTTCCCTTCCTGGGTCTCTCCTTCCCCTTTCCCTCTCTCTCTCTCTCTCTCTCTCTCTCTCTCTCTCTCTCTCACACACACACACACACACACATACACACATGCTCACACAAAAAAACCTGCTGGAAACCCCTACTTTAAGCCTTATCAGCCAAGACCTTGCCAGTGATTACTTGACAGCTAGCTGAGAGCAAGATAGGTATTAAGGAGGAGCGAGGAGATACTATGAAAGAAAAACTATTTAGTGGATGGAACTGAATAACATTGACTGTATCCTGGACTACTGATTGTTCCAGTGGAAGAGACAGGTTAGGAATCAAGGGTTACATATACAAATAAAGATCAGTTGGGCAGCCGTGTATAACCTTTGGGTTTCAACAACAAAGTCTTTAAATTGAATTTCTTGTGTGTGTTGGGGGTGGGGGTCACCTGAAGCGTGTCATGTAATTGAGCTGTTCCATGCCTCTTTACCCAAGGGGCAATAATCAGATCTCAGAAATACCATTGAGTTGTCTGTGCTGTTAAACTAAAGAAAAATTCCATTTTTATCATCTCTGAATGATAAAGCTCGACATTCCTGAAATAGCTTAAAGCAGCAAAAGTCTAAATCTTTCTCAAATTCATAAAACAAATAAAACTGGAAACACATATAGCATCATTTGAGCATTTTGATGGATTTGCTGCTATGTAAGACATAATTCAGAAAGAGTTAAAAAACAAAAATTGGACTTTAAAACATTTCATCTTTGTGAGAATCTTACTGATAATATTAGAACAGGTATGCCATAAAATATGGTGCGTTTATCTTTAAAATAGAACAGAAAAAATATGAAATCCAAGTAAACAGTGATCATTTTGGAATATTGATAGTTTTAAGGAATGTAAAGTAATAGCATAAACATTTTTGGTGCTGGAAGAAGAAAAAGGGGGAAGACGACTTCATATCTAGCCCCAAATACTTCATTTGGTTTCATTGGTTTCATCAGGAATGTCGGTCAGTAAGCGTGCTGAGAGTGAGGATTTAGAGAAAAAATGTGCTGTGTCTATAGAGAGTAAAATGCTGAGTGGGTTTGATTCAAAATTTGCCACAGGCCAGGAAAAAGATTTTGCAAAACTCTGGCCCCTGTTGCTCATGCTTGGCCTAGGCTGTGTGTAAGCTTCACATTCAGTAGCTGCATTCGGTTTTCAAAGAACAGGGTCATTTTCTCAGCCTACACTTCTCATTAAGTTCCAAACACTTCCCTAGGATATGAAACCTCCCCTTTCTCTTTCACCACTCCTCGTAAAGCCAGCTTGTTCAGACAATACTGAAAGGGGCTGCTCTTTGGTGCTCAGACAGGATGTTCCATTGATATATCTCGCTGGGACAGCCCATAAGCATTCGTCTGTTGGTGTCTCATACAAATGTCAACTGTTTCTACCCAGACTGAGTTAAATGTTTTATATAAAAATTGTGTGATGTTTTCAGCATTCACTCAAAGAATTTATTGAATATTCAGTCTGTGCAAGGTACTGGGCTAAGCCTGGGAACAGGAAGGAGGGAGGAGGGAAAAGGAGAGGCTAGAAGAAGTGTTGGAGAAATAAAAAGATGAACAGCCTATAGCATTGGCCTTTAATAATAATAATAGTTAATATTTATTGAATAGTTACTCTGTGCGAGACACTGTGCTAATGGCTATACATGAATTAGATAATTAAACTTTAAAAGACTACTGTATACTCCTTTTTATAGATGAGTAAACTGAGATTCAAAGAGTAAAGCCCAAAGTCACACAGCTAATGATAGGATCAAGGTCTGGTCTATCTGACTCCAAAGCCAGTGTGAGTAACCACTACGCTCTAGTGCCTTCAAGGACTTAGCATCTGGTAAGGGGCAGAAACATATACAATGACCTCTAATAAAAGGCACAATATAATAAGTGTTACAAAAGACATAAGCAAACTGCTATGAAAGTACAGATTTCAGGAGCAATTAATTTCTGGGAAGACTTTATGGAGGGAGCAAAAATTGAACTGGGCCTTAAATGAAAAGTAGGATTTGTGTAGGTGGAGATGAGGAAAAGGTATTTCAGGTAAAGGAGTTAAATAATAGAATGACAAGTACAGTGTAACTGGAGCTTTCCATACATCACAGAATAAAGTGTCACAACTAAAAGGCTGTAAAGATTGGCATCCCATTGTCATGTACCTTGAACACCAAGTCAAGATTAGGATTTTATTCTTTCCATAATAGGCAATGGAAAGTCAGTGTTGGATTGTGCACAGGCAAGTGATATAATCAGATCTGTGATTTGGAAAGAGAGTTTTGGCGGTAGCTTCAATAATGGAAGGGGTATCACATGGATTAGAGGCCAAAGACCAGTCATGTGACTAGAGACATTGTCTAGGTGAGGGGTGGATAAGAGCCTGGACCAGGGCATTTTCAGGGAGAATGGGGTAGCAGCAGCTAACCCAAAACAGAGCTGGTAATCACGGGAATTGATAACTGACTGAGTATGAGGGAGAGGGATGATTCGAAAAGGATACCAACATTTCTAGCCTGATTGACTAGGCGACTTATTGTGCCCCTGACTAAGACAGGGCACAGGACAGAGTAAATTTGGAGGGAGAGGTGACCATGAATTAGTTGATTCTTATGGGACTATACAGCAGGTGGTTCTTAGTCATATCTGAAGCTCAGGGAAAGGGCAAGAATATAGATATGAGAGTCACTGAGAGAGAAATATAGTCTAAAGACACGGTGAGACTACCCAGGGAGAATATTACTAAATAAGAGAACAATTTCTGTTTCCAGCAATAGGATAAGCGCGTGGAGAAATCCCTCCCAAAAAAGAGTGCCTAAAACTCTGGATAAAATATTTTACATGCTGTTTTTCAAGTGAGGCTGAACTAAAGTTAAGTAAAAGGAACAATCAGAGGAAACAATAAAGCCTGATTTCCTAGAGATAATGAAGCCAGAGTTTGTCTTGGGAGTATCTCCTTATCCTTGGTGGCCTAGAGTCGGTATTAGAAAACTGTGTGTTAGGACTGAAGACAGGAGATAAAGCCTGAGACCCAAGCAAGGTAGTTGGGCTGCCTGGAGACCCTGTCATAAAGCTAAAACCTCTGTGAGTGACCATCTCAGTGAGTGAGCTAGAAAATGCCCCCCTCTACATAAAGATACTTACCTACCTAAGGGTTAGGCAGGAGGGTTTGGAAGAAAGTTATTTCCCCTGAGCATTCCTAACCACAAGCCCACACTCAAGCATTTTTGGGAGCAGAATACTATGTCTGTGTCTTCAAAACCACCAAACAGAAATGTTGGTTTATACTGGTCCTTGGTGGATAGTGCCTCTAGGCACAGTGCAGTAGTAAATGAAAATTTTCTCTGGAAGAATTTAAAAGTGGCCTCAAAGAATTCCCACAGATAAAATTCCAAAGAGCATGAGCTCACAATGAAAAAACAATCACCAAACCTACAAAAAAACAAGCCATTATGACTGGGAGTCTGCAGAAACAGACTCACATTGGCTGAAGATATAAAAATGATCAGATATTGCCTATAAAATCAGTGTGTTTGATATGCTAAAAGAAAGAAAAAAAGGAATTTAAAGATGTTTAAGAAATAAACTATGAAAACTGAGTGGAAGATTTGAAAAAAAGAATCAAATGGAACTCTGAGAAATGAAAAATATGGTAGTTTAAGTATAAAATAAAACCACCCTTGATGGATTACGCAGAGAGCCAAAGAGAATTTGTGAATTGGAAAACAGATCAAATCATATTACCCAGTGAGAAGCATAAAGCGACAAAGATATGGAAAAAGTCAGAAGGAGGTTGAGACATTGCGGATGGCATAAGAAGGTCTGAAGTACATCTTAAAGCTGTGCGAGTAGGCAAAAGTAGAAAGAATGTTAGAGGAGTGGTATATTCAAAAAGATAAAGTGCTAATAATTTTTTGAGATTTAAAAAAAGATGAAAAGAGAGAGGAAAAAAGAACAGTACCTTGAAGAACTGAAAGGACAGTTGGAGGGAAGAGGAATCAGCAAAGAAAATTGAAAATGACTTATTAGGGAGGAGAAAGAAGAACAAAGAGAATCCAGCATCAAGAAAGCAAACAGGAGTGTGTTTCAAGAAACCCATGGTGAATAATTCTAAATGTTGCAGACAAGTAGAGTAAGGTGACAATCAGGAATCCTTTACTGAGTGTCTACTGTATGTCGGGCATAGTGCTAGGTGGACGGAAAGATGAGTAACGTGATCCTTGTACTCAAAATTAGGGGAGAAAGGTAAACAAAAGGTTACGATCCAGCGTGACTCTAGCTGTAATAGACTTGAGCAAAGGGCTGGGTGAGCAGAGGGAAGGAGTTTCTTCCTGTGTGATGATCTTTCTTCCTAATGAGCTCTCCTCAGCTGTTTATCTCATGGTCGGTTTTTTTTTAGAATTCCGAATAAACATTTCTCTTTCATCAGACTATCCCCTTTAGACACAGATTGTCAGCTCCTTCTCCCTATTTATATCATTTTGGCCATGTAATATTCAAGGAAATTCCAATATCTGGTATGAGCATGAATGGCAGAACTTTAAATAACATTTACCTACCTGTTCTCAGAGTCTGGCCCAAATAGCACAGGCTTGTTTCTCCTTTCTGTTCTCCCTGAACTCAGCTTAGTTCAGGATCTCATCGCATTTACCTGGGTTCTTTTTTTTCACATGGGTTCTTTATAGTCTCCATATTTCATCTCTGATTATGGTATTTCCAGCTCAAACCCTTATTCGTCTTACTACAACACTGTTCACAGCACTGTGACTTCATGGTGGAGACATTCTATAAATAAGAGTTGAAATGAAAGAGTGCTCAATATAAAATTAAACAGAAGGCAATCCTCCATTGTCATGTGAATAATTTCATTTTCCAAATCTATTTAAAAAGATATCATTTTATCTATTTGGTTGCTTGTGTTCTGCCCAACTTCATTCCAAAAAATACTATAGTCAATGGTTAAATGTCTGTGTGTGTGTCTGTATGTGTGTGTAAAGAGAAGTTAATGTACTTATTGCACATTTATATTTAATTAAACAAGGATTTACTGAATGTTTACTATATGCGAGTGTCTTTGCTATTTATTTCAGAAAATACCAAGAAACATACAACACAAATAAGAGTATCAATACTTATCAACAGGCAGAATATTATATTTACATATATTCCACAAAAGAGGACCAGATAAAGTGCAATAGGGATGAGTCTAAAGAGAGAAATAGTACATCTAGATTGGGAGGGGATAAAATAAAATCCCATAATGTGGATGTTCTTTGAATTGGGTCTTCAATGATGGATAAGATTTTGTAGGCAGAGATTTAGGGGAAAGGATGGTGGGGAGGAAGAGAGTCATGCCAGGCATGAGCACAGTGAATGAGAAGGGAACAGAACTTGTTGAAGTGGATCAGTTCAGAATTGCATTAACTGTAATTAAAAAAAATTTTGATCACAGTGGCTGAAACACATTAGGGTTTATTTGTCTCATGTAATGAGAAGTCCAAAGGTAGGCGGTTGCTGGTGTTGGGTTAGCAGCTCAAGAATGTCAGGGCTGTTTGTAATTCTCTTGACCTTTCTCTCATAGCCCCAAGACGTCTGCTGGAACTTTAAGCACCACATTCAAATACCAGGCAGTGGGTAGAAGGGAGGGTCAAAGGCAAATAGGCTTCCCAGAAGCCCCACCCCCTGATTTCTGCTTGTATTTCATTGTCCACCTTTATTTGCAAGAGACTACGAAGCATAGATATTTTTAGTTGGGCACATTATTACAGTGAAGAGGCAGGGGAGAACAGATATTGGGTAGGCAGTTAGCAGTCGCTACAACAAAACAGAAGTCAAGTTTGGCTTGAGCACAACGAATGGAGATATCATTTCTTAAATATGAGCCAATTGACTTGGAAAGAAGGAACATATATTTCTTGTGCCCAGCATCATTTTTGCTTTTCTGTAGTTTTCCACTTACTTGCCTGTAATGAAATCAATGATAAGGGCAGAGGGTGCTATGAGGACACAGAGGAGAGACATCTTCCTCAGTTGCTCAGGGAAGACTGAACCGAGCCTGGCAGATAGATATGGTCTAAAGCTAGTGGGTGAAGGGTAGCTTGGGCAAAGGCCCAGAGGTAAGAAGATGAAGATTTCTGGGAATTGCAAGCATTTCATGCCAACTGGTGCAGAGTGCAATATGGATATGGTGATAAAAGTGGATGGAGAGATGGGTAGGAGCCAGATCATGAAAACTTATAAATCATGGTAAGGGGTTTGGATTGTATCATTAGCTTTTAAATTAAAAAAAAGAGCAACAAAAATATTTTCTCCATTACTTGCTTAATCTCTGCTTTTCCCAATAAATTTCCTAAGGGCATCTTGTTCATCTTGTTCATTGCTATGGTCCTAGAGCCTAGCACTGTGCCTGGCCCCTGAGGCCTACCCAATGAATCTATGTTCTTCGTGGAATGAAACGTGAAAACCGTTGGACTAAATATTCAAAGAAATCTTTGTCACTGCAGTTCTCTATCCTTTAAGTTGAGGTCCCTTAAAGCACACATGTAGATGACCCCCTGTGTTAGTCTAGGTCCTTCAAGAAGCAGAAAAAAAGTATAGAATTAAAAACATAAGAAATTTGTTAGAGGTAACCCTGGTGATAGAAAATGGAGAGAGAGCCAGGAGAGTCTGGAAGAGCCACCAGTATGCACTGCAATGCAATGTAAGGCTGACCCTGAGGGAAGGAGAGAGGGAAGGAAGGAAGGAAGGGAAGAAGGAAGGAAGGAAGGGAAGAAGGAAGAAAGGAAGGAAAGAAGGAAGAAAGGAAGGAAGGAAGAAGGAAGGAAAGAAGGAAGGAATGTCAGAAGGAGGCGTCTTAGCCTGTGTGCAGTTCTGAGGAAGTTTGGCAGGGCCATCAGGGAGTCCTGGAGACAACGTCAGCAGTCAAAGGAGTCCAGTGTCTCCCACAAACAGGCCAGTCTAGGCTCCCTGCTGTGCTCATTCACTGACCAGACACTGCTCGTAGGAAATGTGAGTTGATGCAAATGCAGTGATGACGTCAGAGTGTAGCAGCAGTCAGAGATCTGAGAGGCACACTCTTATGGCTGCCGTGCCTGCCAATGCCATCATAGTCAGCAGGGCTACTGTCCTGCTTCCTATCTTCCCCGTATTTTAGTTACTACCTAGAATATAGGTAGTATCGCTACATACTGTTTTTTCCCCAATCCCTATCTCCAAGTCCTACTTTATACCCTTCCTCTGTAAACTCGGCCATGTATTTCCTCTGGGACTGGGGTCTGCTTTGCTCTCCAAGTCCTTTTATGGATTAGGAATCTGACCCTGAACTGGAGCCTCCATGGCTAGCTCCTTAATGCAATGGGCAAATGTCCCTTACCCCAGCTGTTCACCTGCCTGTTGCCTGCCCTCACGATAGGATATTTCTAAGGATAAAACTCTACCTTGTTAGCTTATCACAACTTCCTGGCTTTCTGGAACCCCAATAGTCAGATATAGATGTTCTGCTAGCAATCTGTGCTCCTCTAGTGCTATGTACCTGTGTCCATTCCATATCCCTGTGCTCCGGAGTTAACTTAGGAGGTTTCACAACTTACCCAAGGCCACACAAGAAATAATTGCCAAAGCTGGGGTTTAAACCAGGACTGTCTGATTTTAAAGTGTACTTTCTAAACCACTATCTGAACCACCACTATTTCTCTCCTTCGCTGAGCTGGTCACACTGTATTACGACTGACTGTTTACTTGTCCATCCGCCCCCTCTCAAGATGAGCGCTTCCTGAGGGTGGGGCCAAGGCACTGATATCTAGTAGGCACTTAAGAAGTGTTTCTTAAATAAAAGAATAAAGGGAGGAATGAATGAACAAATGAACCTTTAACAGTCAAGTTGTAGTCATTCCAGTCTGGCCCCCAGTTCTTCAGTTTCTGAGGGCTTTACAGATCTAAGAGGTTCTGCTCCTATGAATCCATATGTCTCCCAACGCAACCATTTCATAATGATACCAGAGCTGCTGGATCAGCACTTTTCATTTACCCCAAAACCCCAGCTGCTTGCTGATCCAATAAAAAATGTGAATAGTTGAAGCTCTAGAAATGTGAGAAATATGATGCTTTCTGCCCAATAAGGAAGAAACAGCCAAATAAGGGGAGTTTTAAGATATTTTTCATCTTGGTGAGTTGGGGGTTGCACAAGGGGCCCGCATTGTCATACTGCCTGGAGGCAGCTCCCAGTGTCTCCAGACAGAAAAGGAAATGACAACAGCTTTTGACAAGAATAGAAGGACAAATAAAGATCTTATTGAGAAGCAGGTAAATTGGCTGGGCCCAGGAAGCCTGTAATCACTCAGAGCTGGCAAGGATCTTGTCTGGCAGCCCACCTCTCCCTTACAGCTGAGCTCAACGGATGCCGCATTCCTGCCTTACCCTGGACTTGCCTGTGCAACATGGACTCGGTATTGAGCCGGAACACGAAGGACCTCTTTGTTCTACAACTCTCTCCTCTACAAAGACCACGTGGCTTTAGGAAGCATTGATGACCTGACAGCAATACAAGGCTTTGGTTCTGTGTATCTTTAAAGTTCATGAAAACAATATGGAAACCAATGTAACACTGCATGTCCAAGGCGGCCTTTCTATTTGCACATCAAAGCTTTGGCAACAAAAATAAACCATACTGGGAAGAAGTCTTTGAGATATTAATGAGGCCCAGCGAGAAAAAATGTATTATCTAGAATCCCCTTGTTCTCACCTCTCATTCTGATAATGGGTATGAAGTTACAGTAAAGACTTAGAAGTAAAGGACATGGTTTCTTTATTATTATTTTTTAATAAAAGCTGTATGTATATATATATGGTATACAACATGATGTTTTGGTATACATATACATAGTGAAATACTTATTACAATCAAGCTAATTAAGGGAACATGGTTTCTGAGTCTGATGGCTCTGCATTCAGAATAACAGCTTTGCTACTTCCTAGCTGTGTAACCCTGGGCAAGCCACAGAATCTCTCCAAACCTCAGTCTAAAATGGAGTTGGGCCAGATGTTGAGATAATGTGTGTCAAGTGTCTAACAGAGTCCTAGCACACAGTAAGCATTTGGTAAATATTTGTTAAAAGAATTAAAGCAAGTTCTATTACAGAGTTCTTCAGTCCTATGTGAGGCATAAGGACTGTGTCAGGAATGGACCCCTATTCCTGCTTCAGCAGCAACCAGGCTTTCTCCTTCTGTGTTCTGAAGAACCCTGAGGAGAATTAATTGATTAGTCAATCAACATTCACTATTGGGCAGTGTGTGGCAGAGGAAAGGGGGGAAACAGAACAAAATATCAGATGCTGTGTGTTCTCAAGGATGCTTGTAAAGGCTCAGAGCTGCACAGCGAGGCTTTCTTATTCCTTAGGACTAATTGTCTGATTCTTTGCCATTGTTTCCATTTGTGATGCTTGCACAGCCTCTCTTTCCCAGACATGCTCCCCATCTGGAAAACAGCAGTAGACATCTGTGTATTGCACAAGTATTCTACTTTAGCAGTAAGAACTTCTTAGGGCATAAAATCTCCTAGTATTTGCAATTATAGGTTCAGAAAGTTGGACAAAAATAATTGGACTATAATAAGATCTACTACTTATTGTCTGTTTACTATGTACCATACTCTGTGCTAAGTTCTTTATATTATTTCATTCAATCTTCACATTAGCACCACTTTACAGATGAGGACATTTAGGCTCAGAGAGGTGACTTCTCTTAGGGCATCACTTCAACCTTGTGCTCTATGTTTTTAGCCTTTGCTATTATTAAAAATGTTCAGACATAAACAAAAGTAGATAAGGTAGTATAATGAATCCCCCCGTGTCCATCACTCAGCCTCAACAATCACCACCTCATGGCCAATCTTGTTTCATCCATACCTCACCCAGTCCCCATTCAACACACACACACAGAATTTCATCTTTTCATTTGTAAATATTTCAATATGTAGCTTCAAAAGAAATGGACTCTTTTTGTAAAACATAACAACACCTGTAACAATGAATCATTTCTTTTTTAAAAAAAAATTTATTTTTTCTTTTTCTCCCCAAAGCCCCCTGGTACATAGTTGTGCATTTTTAGTTGTGGGTCCTCCTAGTTGTGGCATGTGGGATGCCGCCTCAGCATGGCTTGACGAGCAGTGCCATGTCTGGGCCCAGGATTCGAACTGGCGAAACCCTGGCATGCCGAAGCAGAGTGCTTGAACTTAACCACTCGGCCACGGGGCCGGGCCCTGAATCATTTCTTAGTATCATCAAATGTCCAGTCCGTGTTCATATTTCCCCAATTGTCCTATAATTTTTTTTCTTTTTTTTCCACAACAGGTTATTTGAATCATGATCCAACAAGGTCTGTATCATATAATGGCATTTGGTTAATATGTCTCTTAAGTCTCTTTTAATCTATAGATTTCTCCTCTCTTGTTTCCTTGCCATTTGTAATAAGAAATTGAATGCCTATGCTGTTAACCACATAATATAGCATCTTATGTCCATCTTAAGAGTAATTTGGAGGGAATGCCCTCCTCCCAAATATATTTCTTGTCTTTAAATATGACTTCCTATTTTCCTTGTAGAATTGAAGGTAATCAAACATTAAAAATGGATCTTACAAATGTTTCAATATTCACTGGAAATACTGAACAATCAAAAAACCACTTTTTTTGGTAGATATTTTTAAATAATATGGCTTGAGGGCAGAAAAGCCAGCTCTCAAAAAATATCTCCCATCCCACTCCTCACAAGGTCTGCAGTTCTATCAGTAAAGATGTCCCTAAGACCTAGTGTCCTTATGCATCATAAGTAACCCTCACCAGTCCCTAACACTTTCAAAAGTTAGGCTCTCGGGGGACCGGCCAAGGGGTATAGTGGTTAAGTCTGTGTTCTCTGCTTCGGTGGTCTGGGTTTGCAGGTTCGGATCCCAGGTGTGGACCTACACTACTCATCAAGCCATGCTGTGGCAGCGTCCCACATAAAACAGAGGAAGATTGGCACCAATGTTAGCTCAGGGACACTCTTCCTCAAGCAAAAAGAGGAAGATCGGCAACAGGTGTTAGCTCAGGGACACTCTTCCCCACCAAAAAAAAAAAAAAGTCAGGCTCTGACAGCTTAGATAGGTGGGTATGGTAGAAGGAAGGGAGGAAACACCTGAGGAGCTCTAGCCCAGATATCACCCTGAAGCGAAGGGAAGTGAAGCCAACTGTGGGGGAGGGGTGGAGGAACAAGACACCTATTGAGGGAGCAGAGCACCCCCTGTGGGGAAAAGACAAGTGATAGGGATCTACTTCCCAGTTTTGCTGTTGGTTTGTGTTGATTATAAGTCCGAATGATGTTAAAAATATTTAAGAAGTGGTGTGATATGTTGGAGAGGCTGAAGTTCTCATCAGTGGCTAACTGAAGGCACTCGAGGGGCATGCCAGCCAGCAGTGGGCAGCTGTGCTGGCAGGGAGGGCTCAGCTGAGAACCACTCATTTGCACTCTATGGTGCCGGTACTGTTGCTCGGCGTGGTGTTTCCTCTCCAGCCGGTGCTATCTCAACTCTGGTCATCTGGATGCATATGGATGGGAGCCTGCACAAGGGAGCTGGCAGGCATCAGGACAGCCACATCCCAGAGGGTCTCCCCCATGCTGGTGCAACCTGGGAAACCATTGGAAGGGCTCAAGGCAGCAGCTCTTTACCAACCAGTGCATAAGTCTTCATGCTTTTAACAACTATGTTTGTCTACAAGCTGAATCTAAGCCCTGTCGTAAGCAACATCTCTGCTTTTCCGAAAAAAGCTTAGCAGTGTGATGCTCTGCAAAAAGCTGTTAAGTCTTGGCTTAACCACTGACTTGGGCAAGTCGCTGAACTTCTTTGAGCCTCGGTTTCATCATTGGTAAAATGGGGATAAAACTCTTACTCTGTCCGCCTCACAGGGCTTGTTATGTTAAAGAAGAACATGCATGTGCAAGTGTATAACCAATCACACCTCAGACCTGCAAGGTATTATTTGTTAGCATATCATTAATAATTTATTGTAACATGGCAATGAATGCACAAAGGGAGTCTGTGGGTTTTCAATTTCCTTTTTCTTGGAGAAGACATCATGGTAATTAAATCACCCCAGGAAAACTGCTAAGCAAACATGAGGTTAACACGACAACCAGTCCCGGAAGTCAACAAAAGCACCACACGGGGAAAGGCATTTACTTTGACAAATCTAACCTGGTCCCAGAGTCTTGAAGTTCATGTTTCCTCACTGTAATGTGTTTAACTTGAACGGTGTGGCTGAACTTTCCCATTCTGACTAGAGCTTCCTTGGGCCAGAAACAAAGGCCAGTCAGTTCTGGGGCTGATACTCAAATAAACATATCACGGGACAGCGGCAAACTGGAAAGCAAATGAGACAGCTACTGGAGTAGCCCGACTAATAAGGCCCTCCCCCCAAACACCCTAGAGGCCAAAGCTGAGGAAGCCTCTTCCTTTTTGGAAAACAGTGCCTGGTGAACAACTGGAAGGAGGAAGCTCTGTTTATGACTCCCTTCCAACGCCTGCTTTTCCCTGAGTAGTCGCTGATTAAGGAGGAGAGGAATTTTTTAAAAAGCTAAAAGAATTTTGCTGGTGTTGTTTTTGACAAGGCTGTCACAAATGATGAGTATTTTTCAAAATGAACACTGAGATTTACATTCTTTTCATAAACAAGACCCATTCCCCGACCATTCTTGTTAAAGGACTGGAAGAAACTTCAGAGATTTTTAAGAGGAGGAGATAGCTGCTACGGGACTAAGAGACAGGAGTTAACAACAGCTCCCAATTCCCTTCCCTGTCTGCACTATTTCCTAAGGTTCCCAGGGGAAGAAGAGCTTGAGGTATCAAGAGTATCAAGAGAAGACCCAGCTGTGGAAATGGACTTGGTCAGGACTCCGTAGACTGTAATTAGTTTTTTACCCCTACTTACTAAACAAATAAATATCAACCTAATAGGAGCCATAGATGGTCTCCTGTCTTTAAAGCTGTTCAAATGAAGGGATAAAGTCATTGGCACTTTATCAGCTTGGTGAGTTTCACAGTTTTTAGAGCTGGGAGGGGCACTACAGATCTTGTCCAACCCTCCTCTTTTACAGATAAGGGGAATCGACTTGCCTAAGTTTACACAGTGAATGAATGGATTACCTCCTACTCACCTAAACCAGCCATCCTGAAGATAAGGTGAGCAATGGATTGTCACCGTCCACACTCCCTTTCTTCCTCAAACAAGCTCTCAGATTCCTCACCATTCACACCTTTCTTTCGCTATAGTTGCCCACACCACTCTCCCACCCACTATCTGGTCTCTTCTTAATATTTCCCTTTCCAATGCTGCTCGCCTTTCCACCACTGTACCCACCGTCAATTTTTCTATTAATTCTATAATTCTATAATTCTTATAGCTCCCTCAGGCATGGAACCTGGGAGAACTTTCCTGAGGCTAGGCCAAAGAGGAAGTGTTGGCAATCTACAAGTTGCAGGCCAAGTCTGGTTTGCTGTCTGTTTTTGTGTAGCACACAATCAAAGAATGTTTTCTTTTTTTATTTTTTTGTGGTAAAAAACATATGGCATAAAATTTACCATCCTAACCATTTTTAAGTGTACAGTTCAATAGTGTTAAGTATATCGTTGTGTAACAGATCTCCAGAATGTTTTCATCTCGAAAAACTGAACTCTATACTCAATAAACAACAACTTTCCATTTCAGCTTCCCCCCAGCTCCTGGTAACCACCATTTTACTTTCTGTTTGCATGAATTTGACTACTTTGCATACATCATATAAGTGGAATCATAAACTGCCTTTTTGTGACTGGTTTATTTCACTTGGCATACTGTCCTCAAGGTTCATCCATGTTGTAGCATGTGACAGGATTTCCTTCCTTTTTAAGGCTGAATAATATTCCATTGAAGGTGTATACCACACTTTATTTATCCATTCAACCATCCATGGACATTTGAGTTGCTTCCACCACTTGGCTATTATGAATAATGCTGCTAGGGACATGGGTGTGCAACTATCTCTTTGAGACTCTGCTTTCAATTCTTTTGTGTATATAGCCAGAAGTGAGATTGCTGGATCATATGGTAGTTCTATTTTTAATTTTTTGAGGAACCACCATACTGTTTTCCACAGTGGTTGTACCATTTTACAACCTGATCAACAGTGTAGAAGGGTTCCAATTTCTCCACATTCTCGTCAACATTTGTTATTTTCTGTTTTTTGGATACTAGCCATCCTAATGGGTGTGAGATGATAGCTCATTGTAGTTTTGATTTGCATTTATTCAATGGCTAGTGATGATGTGCATCTTTTCATATGCTTGTTGGCCATTTGTATATCATCTTTGGAGAAATGTCTACTTAAGAATTTTGCCCGTTTTTAATTGGGTTGTTTTTTTGTTATTGAGTTGTCAGAGTTCTTTACATATTCTGGATACTAACCCCTTATCAGATATGTAATTTACAAACATTTTCTCCCATTCCAGAGGTTGCCTTTTCACTCCATTGAGTGTGTCCTTTGATGCACAGAGACTTTTTAGTTTGGTGTAGTCACATTTGTCTATTTTTTCTTTTGCTGCCTGCACTTTGGGTGTCATATCCAAGGAATCATTGTCAACTTCAAGGTCATGAAGTGTTCCCCCAATGTTTTCTTCTAGTAAGGTTTTTAATATTTTTGAATGGTTGAAAGAAATCAAAAGAAGAAAAGTAGTTCCTGACATGTGAAAATTATATGAAATTCAAATTTCAATGTCCAGAAATAAAGTTTTATTAGAACACAGCCACTCTTATTCATTTATATATCATCCGTGGCTTCTTTAGATCTATAACAGCGGAGTTGAGTAGTTGCAACAGAGGCCGAATGTGGTTCTCTCATCTCTTCACATTGCTGATTAGTGCACTATAAATCACAGTGGCGCATTTATGACTCTACACAGCATTTGAAGTGTCATGCATATCTCCATACTGCACCTTTTTAAAAAAAATTACCAGTGCATACCCATCATGTCAGAACAAGAAAAGGAAAGTAGACTTTGACTGTTGTGCTTTTCAGGTACACTGCAGTATGGATTATTTAGTTGTCTAATTAGATGTTATATTAGCTCAAGCTGCCATAACAAGACACCACAGACTGTGTGGATTAAACGACAGAAATTAATTTCTCACAGTTATCGAGGCTGGAAAGTCCAAGATCAAGGTGCCAGCAGGGTCAGTGTCTGGTGTGAGCTCTCTCCCCCGGTTGCGGATGGCCGCCTTCTCGCTGTGTCTTCATGTGGCCTCTCCTCTGCGTGTGCCTGTGGGGAGAGAGGAGTCAAGCTCTCTCTTCCTCTTATAAGGCTGCCAATCCTATATAATTAGCACCTCACCTTTATAACTTCCTTTAACCTTAATTGCCTCCACAAAGCCCTATCTCTAAATACAATCACGTTAGGGGTTAAAGCTCCAACATATGCATTGCAGGGCAACACAATACAGTCCACAGCAGATAGCAAAGTATTGTGTTTATTATGCATTGACACTATAGCTGTGCTAAAAGAATACGCCATATGTCAACATTACCAGGCTAAGCACTCATCACGATGTTCCCAACTCACAGGAAAGCAATCGTCAGAAAAATTGGAACATTTAAAATGGAATATCTCATCAGAGCAGAATTTCCTCACAAAAATTTAGAAAATGAAAATGAGGCTGCCACCAAACTAAGTGTCCAAGTGGCTCATTTCCTAGCCAAGCAAAGAAAGCCATTTACTGATGGTGGGTTAATTAAATCATGTTTGATTGCAGCAGCTAAAGAAATACATCCAGAGAAAACAAACTTGTTTAAAACAATTAGCCTTTGGGTGAGAACAGTTGCTCCAAGTGTTGAGGACAGTGGGAGCAACACCAATAGTCAATTAAAAAGCAAGCAAATGATTTTGAGTGGTTTTCCTTGGCTCTTGATGAGTTGACAGATGTTATCAATACTGCTTGTTTACTTGAGGAAGCAATGCTAAGTTTCAAGTGACTGAAGGTTTAGCCCTTATGAATAGTCTGTGTGGAACAGCTACAGGAGAGAGTATTTTCAAAGAAATTGAGGAAACACTAATTCAGTACAACTTGAAGTAAAATATGCTAAGATGTGTTACAACTAATGGTAAAAATATGTGTGGAACAGAAAAAGACTTAGTTGAACAAATTTACCAAACTTGTGAAAATGTAAGGTGTTTATAGCCTATGGTTATTCATTGCATTCTTCATCAGCAGGTACTTTGCAGAAAATATTTGAGTCTATCCCGTGCTGTGGCAGCAATAGTGTCTGTGGTAAACTTCATACACTCTCCTGGACTCAGCCATTGACAGTTCTCTGAGTTTTTTTCAAAAATAGAAACTGAAGTTCAGTGGCTTAGCAGTGTTAAAATTTTATTGAGATTTTTTGAGGTCAGGGCCAAGAGAGGAATTTTTCTAAATACAAAGATCCACCCCCAGTCATTATTGAACACTGAATGTGTGGAAATTTGTTCTCTCTCTTGTTATCTAAACACCTACATGATATCCTTGGTTTTACCTCGTGGTGCCCCAAACCCTAAATATTTACTATCTGGCCATTTACAGAAAAAGCTTCCCAACCCCTCCATAGGCATTTGAGTGATAGCCACCTGGGTTTCACTGGAAAACATTTATCCCTGCAAACAAGACCCAACGTTTGTGGCAAGGCTCCTCAACCCTATTCTACTTTGGGGCTCCTTGGTCATTCTCGGTACCACTCTCCACATTCCCTGAGGTAGGAGCAACTATTGTCCTATTCCTTTGTTTAAGGGTCTTAATCTCTGTGTCACAGGAACCTACTGTCAGTCAAAAAGTCATCTTCTGTTTTATTCACAAAGGCCTCATGGGTACTAATTTGAATAGGATTCCTGGTTATCAACACTGATGATCCAGATTTTCTGAGACTAGAGCTGTGGTTCAGGGGTCCTCACTAGAGACACAGAGTCCAAGCTTCCTGTCACACAAGCCAGAGACCTTGCTACTACCTTCTGCCACTGTCACCTTTTCATTCCTATATCAAGTTACATGATATAAAGAAATCCCTATAAAGATATCACCGAGTGCTGAACTGGAATAACAACTGTCCAGAGACCCATTAGGTTCTAGCCTCCAGTTATCTCTGTCTTTGTTTATGAGAGCAGTAATTTGGAAATTGTAGATGTGCTGAGTTACTAAATACTCTTTGGGGGAGTATAAACTTACTAATTCAGCAGCATCTAATTCAGTAACTATGCTACTCTAAGACCACTTTGGTGAAAGTAATATTTTGTGAACCTGGAAAGGGCAAATAATTTGCTTTTATAAGCTGTAGTGGCTTGAAATGACTTAAACATTGGCTGCATGTGTAGCAAATCGCTTTACATCCTTACTGCTCATATGATGCTAACATAGCCTTAATATTTGTATTCATGGCTAAAAGACAGAAATAAATGCTACAAAGCGGATATTAAAACAAAGATGAAGCTTAGAAGTAATTTGTGACCAGGAAATGAAAGGCAGATAATTAGTCTCCAGGGTGCATATTGTTGTTGTTGAAAAAACAAAAACAAAAAACTTCCAAAACAAAAATCCACAGATGTTTTTTTCTTCTTTTGCAAAACATAGACTTACCAATAGAGAATTTATGGCTTGGTACTTGTAGAGATAGTTGTTTATTTTTATTAGCCTTCCATAGTGGCCATTAAACTGACCCTTAATGGGGTCAGTCATTTTCGAATTACCCAAGCTGTTTGAGGAATAAAGTTTCACTCCCCAGCCCAACCCCCACAGCCCTTTCCAAGGGAACACCTGTTTCATTAAAAGATGTTTTATTTTTGTATTCTTAATTTGGACTCCCCCTTTTAAAAAATTACTAATGACCCACCAACATCCATGTTGACGTCTAAAGTGAGATTATCTTCCAGAAAATTTAAGCTAAGCTGAATATGTGATAAGCATGCCATCCTGTCATTACCAGGAGGTGAATGCACTCTTTTAGCTGTCTGTATAGTATCTTTAATGGGAAAAATTCCAAATTCTTAATGGAATAGTTAATCTGATGACATGCTGCGTCATTAAATTGTTGATAACTTATCTGATCCATAAACATATTTATAAACAAAGGACTGTTAAAAGATAAAGTGAAGCTTATAAAAAATTTTAGGAGTTTATTTGAGCAAAAATTGATTTGAATTGGGCAGTGCCAAACCGGAAGTGGTTAGGAGTGCTCCCCAGACAGGAGCCAGAGGAAAGGCTTCTATAGAGAAAAGGCGGAAGCAAAGCAAGGAAGTGATTTGACTGGCTACAGCTTAAGCTTTGCCTTAGTTGGAAAACCCTAGGTGGCTTTTGTGATTGGTTGTCCTTAGGTTTTGATTTCTTAACCTCAAGTCATTTACAGGCTTAGGTTTTGATTTGCTTACGTTGGCTGCTAAGGTATTAGAACCACCTCAGTCTAATGGCCTCCTTGTTTAGTTAATTTAACACAACTGATAATCCATATATCATTTATTGCTTTCTAATTTTTATAAAGAATTTCAAGTCAAAATTTAACTACCATGTAAGGATTTTAGTCATCGTTTCCCAAAACATCCTTTAAAAAAAATACCCTTCCTGATGTAAACCACACAGATGGGATTGTTTTGGCAAATCTCAGGTTGAGTGGACACTATCCAAAAATAGAGCCAAATTTCTTCAAAGACTGTTCAATTAAAGTGGTTTATATATTAGCAATAAGCCCAGTTTTCCATTGCGTATCACATCAATTTGAAAACAAAGCAATAGGTTCAGTTAATATTTCCTTGGTTTTGAAGTATCCCTCTATTTTTTTCTTTCTTTCTTTTTTTCTGGTGAGGAAGATTGGCTCTGAGCTAATATCTGTTGCCAATCTTGCTCTTTTTGCTTGAGGAAGATTGTCCCTGAGCTAACGTCTGTGCCAATCTTCCTCTATTTTGTGTATGTGGGATGCTGCCACAGCATGGCTTGACAAGCGGTATGTAGGTCCACACTCAGGATCTGAATCCACAAACCCAGGACACCAAAGCGGAGCTCGTGAACTCAACCATTACACCACCAGGCCAGCCCCCCTCTATTTTTGTTTAAGTGTAGTAATGGCCTACACCTAAAATCATGGCCTTCATTTTAACTGACAATATCTAAGTGGGGAACAACCCTGTATTAGTTTCCCATGGCAGCTGTAACAAATTATCACAAACTTGGTGGCTTAAAACAATGTGCATTTATTATTTTACAGTTTTGGAAACCAGAAATCCAAAATCAGTTTCACTGGGCTGAAATTAAGGCATTGGCAGGGCCATGCTCCCTGGAAACTCTAGGAGGAGAATCTGTTTTCTTGCCTTTTCCAGCTTCTAGAGCTGCATTCCTTGGCTTGTGTTCTCTTCCTCCACCTAGAATGACTGTAGCATAGCATCTTCAACTCTCTCTCTCTCTCTCTCTCTCTCCATCCTTCTCTCCCACTTCCCTTCTCTTCTCCCCGCCTCCTCTGCTAAGGTTGTCACATTGCCCTTTTTTTTTTTTGCTGTGTCAAATCTCCTTTTGTTTATCTTTTGTAAGAATACAAGTGATTGTATATAGGGTCCATCTGGATAATCCAGGCTAATCTCCCCATCTCAAGAGCCTTAATTTAGCCACACCTGCACAGTCTCTTATGCCATATAAGGTAACCACAGGTTACAATCATTAGAACCTGGATATTTTAGGGGCTGTTATCCAGCCTACTGCAGACTCCAAATTTGCAGTTCAACATTTAGTTTACAACCTGTAGGCCTCAGATTGCTAACCAACTGTGGAGTTATTTCTAGGGCTTCAAAATTGTATTTAAATAAATAATAACTTACATGTATAACTACTACCATTTACAAATTCATGTACATGCCATTTTTATTAATAAAATACAAATTCATTTCTTAAAGAGATCTAAGGGGCCTGCTTCAGACAAGTTATTTCTAGATAAAATACCTTTTGTATAGCATTCATCCCTTTTCAACAAAAGCTATTATTACAAAATTGTAATTTATATGCTTTAAAAATATATAAAGTATGTAAGTTATAAATAACACGTAAAGCAGAGCATCTGCTATGTAATAAGAGTTTAATAAATGTCAGCAATTATTATTGCGTTGGGTGTTCTGCAACCTGAATGGAAGTATTCCAGGACTAAAAATCTAGTAACAGTAGGTTTTTCTCGCTTTGCAAGAAAAAGAAAGCAAAAAGATGGAATTCAACCACTTTTTTTTGGCTCATAATTTTTGTTTAAAATTTTGAGTCCTGTTACTGCTAGGCTGTTAGTGAACACTAACAGATGACAGAACAAGAAGCCAAAGAATATTGGGGGGAAGCTGGGAACCAGCCAATCATGTTTAGGTGAAAAGCTTGTTTTGGTTACATGTGCTCAGGGCTGTACTTTTATATTTTATACTCAAACCACAGTAGTTTCTTTGTCACTAAAATTGTTCTTCATTTATATGAGTCAATCAAAACCATCCATATTTTATAGCGTTCTTCAAAGAGCACCATAACTTGCAGGTATACCAGCATCTGAACGAGTTTGAGGGCTACTAATGGAAAACATTCTCTGTGGCAAAGGAGCTTCATGAGGGGCTAAAATTGTGGGTCTCAAACCTGGCTGCACATTAGGATCTCCCAGGGAGCTTTCAAAAATCTCCATCTCCAGCCTGCAGCTAAGACCAACTAAATAAGAATTTCTGGGGTGGGGCCCAGGTATCAGCATTTTTAAAGTTCCCCAGATAATTGCAGTGGGCAGCTGTGGTTGAGAACACTGGATGAAAAGAACGCATGACACATAGACCAATACAAATAATGAGGTCTAAAGTTCCATGGTCATGATCAGGAATGCAATGTGAATTCAGAGAAGAGAGCATCTTGATTCGTGAAGGAGGGAGGAGATGGAAAATAACTGAGCCTGAAAACTGGGCAGGAAAGAGGGAAAGGGAGAAAGTGAGGGTGACAGGCATATGAAAGGCAAAAAAAAAGTTCTGGGATGGGAAAAATGGAAAAATCTGAAATTTTTCATTATGGGATTATAAAAAAAAAATTGGTGGTGAAGAGAAGATGTTCTCCAGCCCACTTTTTTCCTGGATTTTCTCCCTTCCACCACACCCAGGCCTTAACATCGCTATGTAATTAGTGTTAAACACCAGAATGCATTATTGAGGGAAACACATACTTTTTATCTAGAACAGAGGGATAAAGATGAGCGGAATACAGAAATACCTAATACGAATTTGTCCAGACTCAGCATCTTTGAATCAAAGGGCAGCTTTTTAGCCTGAATTCACGTGTCTAAATCACATACATTTTTTTATGAAGACCAATTCCTATCTACAAACGCTATCCACACACCTCCGCCAAAATAGAGAACAAAACAAAATAGTCTACATTTAAGCAATGCGGGAAACTCTTTTGAAAAACTACCAACTTATTTTTCTATAATCATTGCAAAACAATGTAGTTCTGGCAATTGAAGCAACCTGAAACTTGCTTATCAAGCCTGGGACTTTTGGTCATTGATGGCAACACATTAGTTCTTTCAACTGCAGGCAAAGCATGACTCTGTGGCACCTTGACATGCAATGATTATGACCCAATATTAATCAACACAGGGCCCTGGAATTGATCAATGAGAAAGGAAAGATTTACATGTAGCTAATGCTTATACAGCATTTACTATGTGCTTGGCACTGATTCAGGTGTTTTATATGTACTATCTTCTTTACCCCTCACAAGACCCTAATGAGATGAATACTATTTTTATCCAATAGATAAGGTCATTGGGGTACAGAGAGGTTACGCTACTGACTGAAGATTATAGTTAAGTAAGTGATGGAGCTGGAATTCGAACCCAGGTAGTCTGGCTCCAGAGCCCACACTTTTTAAAACATTTTGCTATAATGATTCTTTTTTTTTGAGGAAGATTAGCCCTGAACTAACATCTGCCACTAATCCTCCTCTTTTTTGTGCTGAGGAAGACTGGCCCTGAGCGAACATCCGTGCCCATCTTCCTCTACTTTATATGTGGGACACCTACCACAGCATGGCTTGCCGAGCAGTGCCATGTCCGCACCCGGGATCTGAACCGGTGAACCCTCGGCCACTGAAGCGGAACGTGCACACTTAACCGCTGTGCCACTGGGCCGGCCCCGGTAATGATTCTTAATTATAACAACATTGATGAATTTTCTTCATTATAGTATTTTCTGGAGAGAACACCACTAAGCCCATTTATTTCTTTTATCAATTTTTCATTGCACTGAACGTAAAATATGCAAAACTTTTCCATTTTCACTTTTAATTTGCTTAAATTATTTTTATCAGGATCAATTAATATATTCATAAAGGTTATAATGAAATTTATTTATATATAGTTTTACTTTTATGGCCATTATTTCTACATAGTCCAATTCATATTTTATAGATTCATATTTTGCAAGATTTCATTCCCTATTCTATTTGCAGTTAATGACATATTTTTCTTAGTGTGTTTTTACCCATTTTCCATTTTGTTTCCTTTGTCTTGATAAGTTGTACCAATTCTAATTTATCAGGTCAATTTTTGCAGTTTTCCTGCTGAGAAGATATTCTTAGTTTTTCATCTATAATAATTCTAATAAAATACTGTTATCACCTTTTTCAGCTTTATTTTGTGCTGCTTCTTACCAATAATATTTATTATGAATTGGATAAAAACAGAAAAATTTTATATTTATTTGTTATTTAGTCCATGAGGAATTACAAAATTAGATATTCCAGGACTACCTAAGGACCAGTCTCTATTTAGGACTTCATCATTCTCAGGGTCAAAATGAGGAATTCACAATGTTGTGTTTCGGTGAGAGTGGGAATCATTATTTCAGTTTAACAGATGTACCTTACAAACATTGAGTAGGTCACCTGAGATAAATGGTCAAGCCAATCTTGCAGGTAGTAGAGGGGGTTTTGGAATCACTGACCTGGATTGAATCCAGTAGACATCTAGAAAATCTAGCTTTGGGGGCTGCTGGAGTGCAATTTCCAAAGATCCTGACAGGGCCCGACTTCCCCACATTCTTTTGCTGCCTTACTTCCCGGCTGGGGTCTGAAATGACTCCCCAAGACATTTATGACTTTGGGTTAAGTCTAAAGTACGTTTAAAATACAAATTCAGCCTGGGATGGTAGTGACACAACTTATATCTTATTGAACACCCTCCATTTGCCAGACACTTTATATACATATAATCTCACAAGAAATCTTCCAGAAGTAGGTATTACACAAGAAACCTTCCAGAAGTAGGTATTATTAACCCTATTTTCAAATGAGAAAATTGAGAGTAGGAACGTGGGTATCTTGTCCAAATTCAGGTCTTAATGACATTAAAGTCCTTTCTCTTCCTGCTTACGTTACTTTCCTTCCACTTTCTTGGGGTTTTTTGCATATTTCTAGCAGAAGTAAATCTGACCTGCAAGCCATGTGAGAGCTAGAGAATAGCAACCAGTATGCTTAATATGCCAAAACTATCAAAGCTCAGTAGGCAGGCTGATCGCAAATTCCTCATGTGTTCAAGCTCAGATCCTCAGCTGTGCAGATCCAGAAACTCAGTTTATTTAGTGCACCCAAAGCAGACAAGTCCTGGGGGACTGCTTTACACTAACTACACTTGCAAAGGACTGACATAAACCAGAGCGTCATTTATTAATTTACAGCTGGATCTAGTGGGATAATGAGGATTTGTTATTTGCGCAGGGCTTTCCCTGTGGATCGGCGTGTCACTCAGAGAACCAAATTATAGATGGGAAGATTGCTTGGTGGGCATAGAGTTGGAACAAAGAGAGGGGGTGTTTTGAGTTCTGTAGTTTTATTTTCATCAAATAAGCAGAGCTAGATGAATATCCTTCTCTACTGTGGGGCCATTTTCTCTCCAACTCATAGAAAGGGCCAGAGCCCACTCCTCTCTGAAAACTGACAAATTATTCCCATTTCCCCCCCTTTTTTCATTCCTAGTTTTTTATTCCCGTTTAAATTTTATATTTATATTCATATGACCCCGTGTCATACCAGGGAAAGTTCAATGCAGTTGAAAGGGTTACAGTTTTTCAGTTGTCACCTTCCAGTCACCCTTGCTTTGTGACAGACCTTGAGGAAGGAGGACTCAAGTCTTTCTGAGAAGATTCTGGTGACACCTTTCCTATCTATGACACATTTACAAGCCTTCTCCCAAAGAAAACCCTTCCAAGGAGGCCAGGGTCACCTATTATGAATCAATTACTGAGTTTCAATTTTCATGGTTTATTTTTTGTCTATTGCCCCACACATCCAGCTTGGTAGAGAGGAGTGCATTAATGCTGTTGTTCCTCATGCACTAAAGGTGGGGGGGGGGACAGCATAAGACTAACACTAGATAATCAAGGGAAGTAAAACAAGCTCCAGGGATTTCTTAATCCAGCCTAAGCTCCAACACTTTTTTTCACTCCAGAACCCTGATTAGCAGATATACCCATTTATGGGAATGAATCTTGATTCTTTTCTAAACCCCTCAGAAAAATGAAGACATTTTCTAATCATCTGTCTTTTGGACTGATGAAATTAGCTAATAGCAGCTTGATGCAAACAATAATTGAGCACCTACTTTTGAGACACCATGATAGATGTGGGGACACTGTGCCAGGCATCCTATGAACACTGGGTCCATTGTCCTGTAATATAAGTTTCCCAGAGATGAGAAAAGAGCTATAATTGGATTCACACGTCTTAGAGAATCAATCGCTTTAAAAAATTGTGCTATGTAGTTATCCCCATCCCTATATGTTATGCCCCTATAAACAGAAGCAGAATATAAACAAATGAACTGGTTCCCATATTTATATCCCTTTTATTCCTATTTGAAGTCAGACCAGGTCTTAGCAAACTAAACCCAAAAGTGTAGACAGGTCCTTGAAAATATAGATGAAGGTCTGGATCTAATAAAGGCCAGGCATTTTGACTTTATAACTGATAGAATTTCTTAGGGAAATAAAGGATTTATGGAACTGAGCAAATGGCCGTATTAAAGTCACCAGGTTATGGGCATGCACAGACTTTGACCTGAAAACAAAAACCCTATGGCACTCAGTCATTTCTCCTGGATGAAAGGGACTGGACATGGTTCCATTGCCTACTGGGCAGCTTTTAGGGCTTGTCTCAGGGGCCCTCAAAGGGTCTTCAACAACATTTTAGCTCTAAACTTCTCTGTTTTCTTCCTCTCAGTGAGTTTAGCCCTGCGTTGTTTTGTGTACATATGTGTGTATGAGTGTATGTGTATGTGAACATGTTGCAGGTAGAGTTGAGATTTGGGAAGCTGGTGGTATAAAGGAGGCAAAGGATGAGATTGAATTTATTAGAGGAGTTTTGATTGTTTTTCTTTATTCCAAAGTAAGAAAAATCCTCCATTTTCTCCGAGCCCATGCGAATCTCCCAGCTCCAGCTCTTGACTCTCTTTTTCCCATGGTATCTGCTGGCCTTCACCTTGCCCTTTGTTCACCATCTACAGGCTTGAGTCAGATTCCAATACATCCCAAGTCAGAGGTCAAAAGGCTAACCCAAAGCATATCTCACAAACACCTAGGCACTTGATGAAATCTTAATCTGATCAAAAGTGACAAGCTTTTCCCCAAAGCCAGATGGAGGCAGAGCAGGCTCCTCACCACCATAGATAGCTCCCACAGCCCGAGAGTGGAGGGAGATGCAACAGTGACATCCTGCTTGTCCCAGGTGCTGACAGAATCACTTGTTGTTGCTTGGGAGACTGCAAGGACAGAAACATGCCTGACTGACTTATATGCATGTATAAGATCAATAATTTAGAATGATTTGGGGCCCGGCCCCATGGCCGAGTGGTTAAGTTCGCGTGCTGTGCTTCCGCGGCCCAGGGTTTTGCCAATTCGGATCCTGGGCACAGACATGGCACCGCTCATCAGGTCATGCTGAGGCAGCGCCCCACATGCCACAACTAGAAGGATCCACAACTAAAATATACAACTATGTACCTGGGGGCTTTAGGGAGAAAAAGGAAAAATAACATCATAAATAAAAAAAATTTTTTTAATTTAAAAAATAGAATGATTTTATTTTTAAAGCTAGCTTTCATGCTGATGGCTCGTAGAATATTATGATTTAAAATTACCCTGTCTTTTTTAATTGGTAAACTGACTCAATTTTATTGGGAAGTGTAAATGGCCAAGAATATTCAGGATTATTTTCTTTTTTTTCCTGGTTTATTGAAATATAATTGATACATACACTGTGTAAGTTTAAGATTTACAACATGTTGATTTGGTACATGTATATATCACAAAGTGATTGCCACCATAGCATTAGCTAACATGTCCATCACGTCACCTGATTACTATTTCTTTTTTGTGGTGAAAACATTTAAGATCTACTCTATTAGCAACTTTGAAGCATATAATACAGTACTGTTAACTATAGTCACCATGCTGTACATTGGATCCCCAAAACTTATTCATCTTCTAACTGGAAGCTTGTACCCTTTGACCAACATCTCCCAATTTTCCCACACCCCCCTAACCCCTGGCAACCACCATTCCACTCTCTGTTTCTCTGAGCAGCCTTTTTTTATTCCAAAACTATCCTGGTTTCAACAAAACACTTAGGGGTGATGGCCTAGGGGCGCGGCTCCAATATGTGATGTATGGCTGAGTAAAATAACTTACTCAACAAATATTTTTTGAACTTACTTCTGCAAAGCCTTCTGCCAGGTGTACCAACCTCTTTGGCCCGGGCCCTGGCCCTTTGCACTTTCTCTACATAGTCTATCTTGAAATGTCATCCAGCTTCCTTTTTATTAATTAATTTAATAATAAGAATTAGGAGTTATGCGTAGCAAACTCTTTTGAATCCAGAGAGCCTGCATTCTAATCCCAGGTCCACTGCTTGATTAGTTGTGTGACGTTGGGAAAAATCAGCAATGGGAGGAAAAATTCTAAAGATGTTTCCCCAAGATTCCCATTCCCTGGTTATTTAACAAATGCTAATCTCGGTACAGCTGTGTAGGGACTGTGCAGATGTAACTAAAGTTGCTAATCAGCCGAGCTTAAAATAGGACTATCTGGAGGAAACTTTGAGAGGTGATGGATGTGTCTATGGCCTTGGTGGTGGTGATGGTTTCATGGGTGAATACTTATACCCGAACTCATCAAGTTGTATGCATTAAATATGTACAGCATTCTGTATGTCAATCATACCTCAGTTAACTGGTTTAAAGAAGGAGGAAAGCAGAGAAGGGTTAAGGCAGAGGGGAGGTCAGACAGATCCAAACTATGAGAAGGACTCCACCCGCCATTGCTGCCTTTGAAAATGGAGGAAGGGCGGCCTTTAGAAGTTGAGAACAGCCAAGCCAATGGGACCTCAGACCATCAGAAGGAACGAAATTTTGCCCACATCCTGAATGAGCTCGGAAGCAGATTCAGCCCCGGGGCCTCTAAGACAGGAACGCAGCCCAGCCAACACCTTAACTTCGGCCTTGTGAGACTCTTAAGCAGAGAACCAGGTGAACTATGCTGTGCCCGGACTTCCAACCTACAAAACTGTGAGCTAATACGTTTGTGACCTTTTAGGCCACCAAGTTTGTGGTAATTTTTTAAGGCAGCGTTAGAAAACTAACACATCATCTGTTTTTTTTCCTGAATTTCAGTTTCCCCCTTTTAAAATGGAGATAATACAGATTCAAAAGGTTCTTGCGAGGATTAGAGGCAATGTATGTAATGTAACTTTAGCACAGCACCGGACACAGCAAGCTGTTGATAAAGGGTAGCTAGTCTTGCTTCCTACTGCCTCTGCTACCACCTTGAGCTGGTGACTCCCAAACTGTTATCTCCAGTCCAGCTCTTTCATTTGAAGTCTGTTTCTCAGGGTTCCTAAGGGATGTTGAGTCAGGGAAACTGTAGATGAGGCCCCTGGCAAGAGCAAAGTTACTTGGACCTTGGGTTTGACCCTGCTGCACTATGCAATATATCCAGAGGAAAAGCGTTTGGAAGGATATATACTGAGACGTTAATAGTGATTATCTCTGGGAGGTAGGACTTTTGTTTTCTTTCTCACGGTTTGGTTTTTCTTTTGATATTTCATAGATTGCCATCTTCAGCCTCTCCTAACATCTATTTTTCTTTTCTTTCTGATTTCCCCTTTCTCTTTCTCAGGTATATATGTATGGGAAATAGAGAGGATCATAAGAAATAGAGGGGGGACAAATTAAGATAGATTTTCATGAATGATTACTAAAATGAATTGGCTAGATGATAGCTAAGGCACAAATACTGTGTAGAGTCCAATCTCACTTTACATAATACATTTTTTTTTCTGAAAAGAGGAAGGAAATTTGATTTGCCAATTACACTGTTTTACTTGTGTCAATGTTGCCTATCTAAAGGATGGGGCTTTGGGGGACTGGAGGCATAAGTGGTTTCAGCCAAATAGCTGACTGATTGAACTATGTAGACGTAACTTTCAGGTCTAACATTCTCTGATTTTATTTACTTATTTTTTAAAGATTTTATTTTTCCCTTTTCTCCCCCAATTCCCCCAATACATAGTTGTATACTTTAGTTGTGGGTCCTTCTAGTTGTGGCATGTGGGACGCCACCTCAACATGGCCTGATGAGTGGTGCCATGTTTGCACCCAGGATCCGAACCAGTGAAACCCTGGGCCACCGAAGCATAGCGCTTGAACTTAACCACTTGGACACGGGGCCGGCCCCATAACATTCTCTGATTTTAATCTAAAATATTAAATATGGGCTTTGCCAGGATAAATCTAAAATGCCTAAGAGTGTCAAACAGGGGGCTATGAAAGAAAAATGGTGTGTGGTCTCTTAGGTTTGGAGACAAAAGGTGCAGGCCAGGAGAGAGACTGGGCATGATGCCCTATGTGTGTACTTTCCACACTGGGAATTGGTCTTATTCTCAGAAAGGAACAGACCTCTATCAGCCTCTATTCGCACTAAGTCCAATGTAAGTACCTCTCCTTTTTTCAATATGTACAGATTCTTTTTCCCAGAGAACAAAATGTGCACACAGCCTCATGGTAGCAGAGAGAGCTTATCCCAACTTTCTTGTCTGAACAATTACTAGGCACCATATTCACCTGAACAATTCATGCCACTAAAAAGCATTCCTGGTTAGCCTTTCCTTTCTCTAAAATCCAATGCCCAGTGATTTTGTTTTCATTTAACCTGCATTTGATGTTTTACAAAATATGAAAGGTCAGGATTAGTAGAATTTTGGAGTAAAGGGCAATTGCATGAAAAGATTTTCATTTTCCCTCTTTGCAATGCTACATGCTCGTCTAGGAGAGGATTTTGCATTCTTTAATTTTTTGTGTGCTGCTTTCTGAATTCGCAGAATTTGTTTTTATTGTTAAAGCCAATCTAAGTTGAAATTGGAGTCTCCCAGGAAATTAACTTTGGCTTTTTGTTTGACTTTATATATGTAATTCCAGACTAAAGGACATTCATCAATAAAATGGAAGTTACAATTATTTTTGCTGTATACTAGTTTTAGGTAACTTTTTCTCCCTCTCTGCTTTCTCCAATTTTTTTTCTTTAGTGAGGAAGATTGGCCCTGAGCTAACATCTGTTGCCAACTTTCCTCTTTTTGCTTGAGGGAGATTGTCACTGAGCTAATGTCTGTGCCAGTCTTCCTCCATTTTGTATGTGGGATGCCGCCATAGCATTGCTTGATGAGCGGTGTGTAGGTCCGCACCCAGGATCCAAACCCGTGAACTCGGGCCACCAAAGCAGAGCGTGTGAACTTAATCACCACACCACCAGGCCAGCCCCTGCTTTCTCTGATTTTGAGTAACTTTCCTTCCCTTCTGCTTTCTCTTGCTTAGGATTACTGATTATTATACCTTCATGCAGCTCATCTCTTTATTGGATTCTTGGTCCTGTCTGTCTCTCGCATCTCTGTTTTCCCTTCTTTTAGCCCCCAAAGGCAACCTAGCTAGGAAACTGAGTTCCACAATGAAGGTAACAAGGCATGGAAGTGAACTGCTGAAACTTTGCCTTGTTCGCTTTTGATTTATGTGATTTAAAAAAAAACTCTGGATTTTTAAAAAAGCAAATCTGGAAATGCTGTTGAGGATAGTCTTTGGCACCAGCATATTCTTCTAAGGCGGCGTATGCGATGACTTCACCCCTTTGAAATGTGGCTCTTATGATAGCACTCACACATGCCTTAGGTCCCTTGAAGGAAATGTCTTCTGATATTCAGTAAACAATACAAGCTTTCTCCATCCTCCCATCTGCAGACGCTTCTTGGTCAACACTGTTTACGAAAATGGTCTTCAAGAAGAAGGGCTGAGTAGCTGGATTGTTGGAAAGAAAAAGACAATTAGTATGTGTGTGGTTCTTTTTTTAATTTTTATTTTAGGAACAAGCATTAGCAAACCAGACAGCTGCATGGAGGCCCATACAGTTGCTCCTTTAACTCTGCAGCGTTATCAGAGTGTGTGTGCTTGGATAACTTACTTACTTTCCCATGTATTTCTGGTTTTCGAAGTGCCATTTAGACAATTCTGCCAAGCGATATGAAAACAAAAAAAGGTAAACAAATTGAAATGTAGCAATAATGTTGTGCAAATCTTCTTCTTTTTTTTTTTTAAAGATTGGCACCTGAGCTAACAACTGTTGCCAATCTTCTTTTTTTTCCCCCTGCTTTTTATTCCCCAATCCCCCCAGTACATAGTTGTATATTTTTAGTTGTGGGTCCTCCTGGTTGTGGCATGTGGGACGCTGCCTCAATGCGGCCTGATGAGTGGTGCCATGTCCGCGCCCAGGATCCGAACCGGTGAAACCCTGGGCCACCAAAGGCAGAGCACGTGAACTTAACCACTCGGCCATGGGGCTGGCCCCCTGTGCCAATCTTCTTAAGTCAGCCACAAAGAAAACCATCTTGTGTGAGTCAGTTTCTACATACACTATTAAGAAGCCAGGATCTGGGGTAGCCACAACTGCCTAACAAAGTAGAAAGGGTAAAAGAATATGAAACTACTACTACTAATAAATATATGTGAAAATATTTATTTTTCAAATCTTAAAAGGTCCTTGCTGTATGGAGATTAATATTTAATAATGATTCTCAAGGGAAAGGCAAAGGGCACTGATATATATATAGAGAGAGAGAGTTACTGCTATGTGCCAAACACAGGACTAGGTGCTTTGCATATTTAAGCTCATTAGAGGACCACAACAACTCTGTGAGGTAGGTACGATTAGCCCATTTTAAAGACAAGTGGACTAAAGCTCAAAGAAGTCGAGTATCTTGACGAGGATCACACAGCTAGGTAGCAGCAGAGTTGGGATTCCAACTGATCCCTGTCAGTCTGTTTGTACTTAATCTTTTATATATTTTGACAACATAGTTCGTGTGTCATTACACAGCAATTCATTGCATCATTATTTTAATGTTTTTCATCTATAAAATTTCCCAAACAAGTACAAGATAAAAGATTATATATGTCTGGGCTCACGTTCATGAACTGGCTAATGTCATCACAGCCAAGAAATTAATAAACTGTGCCCCAGTTGACACTTCTGTTCTTAACCTTACTGATTTGTTTAATGGCTTCTGTCTTCACTAAGGGCTTCTTAACATATCAAAAATGCCCCCACACCCCATAACTGGTCAGTAACCTTGAGAACAAAAGAGTAATGTTTCTCATGGGCCTTGAGTTTTTGCTGTGTGACTTCGTGCATATACGTGGCAACTCAAATTATTGCTGCAAGGTGATTCTTCTTTTTCATACTTACGGGGTGTGTTGTCTAAAAGGCACAGAGAAAATCAGAGATGTATAGTAATTACTCTGGTTCCTTCCCTTATTAGCTGTGTGACTTAAATTACTTAACATTATTAGTCTTGGTTTCCTCATCTTTAAAATGGAGATAATATTTGTACCTCCTTTATAGGTTTTTTTTTTTTTTTTGAGGAAGATTAGCTCTGAGCTAACATCCGCTGCCAATCCTCCTCCTTTTGCTGAGGTTGACCAGCCCAAGCCAACATCCGTGCCTATCCTCCTCCACTTTTTTATATATGGGACACCTGCCACAGCATGGCTTGACAAGTGGTGCCATGTCCGCACCCGGGATCCGAACTGGCAGACCCCCAACCCCCTGAAGCGGAACGTGCAAACACAACAGCTGTGCCACTGGTGGCCCCTCCTATTTGGTTTTAACAATTAGTGGGATAAGGAAGGCAAAGTCATTAGCACAGTGGTTGGTAGATAATAAACACTCAAGATAAGCTGTTAGTATTTATTTAGCTTCAGCTAGTTGGAAGCAGTGTGCACAATTGTTAAAAACGAAGATTTGGAGTCAGACTATACCAGTTTGAGTCCTAGCTTCACCATGTGTTATCTCTGGGAACTTGGTCATGTTATTTGACATCTCTACAAGTCAATTTCTTAGACGTAAAGTAAGACAATAGTGATATTTTCCTTTTTTGGTATTAAGAGCATTAAATGAGATAATACACATAAAGTATCCAGCATGTAGTCAATATTCGATTAGTATTATTTTCCCATCTTCTTTCCAAATGTACAACCAATCACATTTACAAACTCATTAAAGATTATTGCTGTGCTAATTTTTAGGGAGGACAATGACCATATAATGAATTCTCAAATATTAGATTCAGGAAATTCCAGCACAGGCATAATATACTAATGCTTTGACATACACTAATTTCCCATGAAGATTAAAGAACAAGAACACTGTGAACACCAAGATCTTTAAGACCAAAGGAGGGTAATAAAATTGTTAGAGATATTTCATAGATTAAAAAACTGTAAACATGATATCCATCAGTAGAGAGCTATTCAGTGTGGATAGAACAAGATAAAAAGATTCCCTGGTCCTAATTCTGTCTTTTTTGTCATTTCATCACATAACTTAGAGTGATCCTCTTAAACTCTGTGTCTCAGTTTTCTTTCTTACCAAATTAGGAAATAAAATATGTCTTACCTACTTCACAGGGTTGTTGTGACGACCAAATAAAGTATGGGAGAGCGTTTGGTAAAGTATGAATGTGAGACAAAAGCATGGGTCCTTTGTTACATGTTCTTCTCACTGTTTATTTCTGTGGCTTCCTCACCCCCTTTTGCTGTTTACTCACAGCACAGCAACTCAGCTTTTTTAAATGCAGTATTCAAAGGAAGATGCACTTAATAGGAAAACTTATCCTTGAGACATTTTAAGACAAAAACTTCACTCTGTTTGGTGAGTTTATGGATTTTGACTAGCTGGGCAGAGAGTTTGTATGAAAAATCCTTATTCTTTGGATCAGAGTAGGGTTTAAATTCCTCCCAAACCAGCTGTCCAAGACCATAGGCTATTATTTTCGCTTTAAATCTATCACCTGCTTCCAGTGCACTGGTAGGATAACCAAAGCTCAGAGAAGCATTTCTCTTGCTCTTGGATGAAACCAAAACATCCTTTGTGTGAAGGGATAGGAGCAAGAAATATTTCTGCTTCAGTTCAAATGAGGGCTTATAAGCTGAGAAGGATCTCAGGGGGTCCAGGGAAAAGATTATCAAGCATATCCCCTCACTAGCCCTGAAGCTGAGGACAAATCTGGGAGATAACTATTTTCTACAGTAACTGTCTTCTTTTGAGGATAATACACTAGTAGGGCCTGATCGTAAAGACTTGGTCCTGGGTTCCAGTATGACTTCTGCCACTTGACAGGTATATGACCTTGGGCAAACTACTCCAACCTTTGTAAAGCTCCAGTTTCCTCATCTGTAAAATGGAAGATAATATCAGACCCATAGGAGTGATTTGATGATACATAATTCACATGAATAACTTAGCTCCATGCCAGACACATAGCAAGGGTTCAGAAAAATCTTAGTTGATTTTAACTGCTCTTACTTAATTATTATTATCATTATTATCACTATTATCATATAATTAGGTTCTCAGTTTTGATTTGGGTTTGTACCTGACAAATTCTCACAGAAACAAGGATGTTATTAAATATGCCCTTTTCCTACATCATACCTTTTAAAAGACACATCTCTTTAGAGTCCTTTTGGAGGTATTTCATCTCTGACCCTCACAAATCACCCCTTTTCTTTCACTAAATATTACTTATTTGGGGCATGAAGTAATTCGCCATGCCTAGGCACTGCCTGGAGTCAACTAGTAAGGGGTTGGATTAGACGACCTCTCGGCTTCCTTCCATCCCTGAGAATCTATGATTCTATGAGTCAGTGTTCAGGAAAAAAATGAAGGGCTGTTTAGTGATGAGTGACAGTTCTGTCCTAAAAGAACAAAGAACTTACTCACTATGCCAGAAGCCATGTTGAAGATCACAGGATCATGAATTATAGCTCTACTACCCTCTGGCAGGACAGGAAAGGAATCTCATAGACAAATTGCACTGGGAGAGATTATGGATTAAAGGCTCCAATATTCATGACTTCCAACCAGCCAGCACGTAAGACCATAACAAGTGCCAAAGGCCACCCCTGTACATTTGAAAAAATAATGGAAATATCCCCAAAGAGAAGCAGGAGAATGAAATTCTGGCCAAGGCAGTGTTTCTGAATCTTTCTCCTTTTCTGGCTACAGCTATGATAAAGAGCTCAAGAGACAATAGAAGTCATCATCTGTAAACTTGTGGCTTTCACGAAAAAAACTATAATGATGGAATTTAAATGCTACCCTGTCTTATTCCATTTACCATCAACTGGGGGTTGCCCAGCAGGAGAAATGAGATCATTTCCCTCTTAGCGGCTAGCTGAGCTTGCCCACATTCATTCTTCTTCCCACATCATGTTTTAGCAGGCATCAACACGTCAGCAGCTTCTAAAATGTGCCAGATCTAGGGGAGCCGGGCACTGGCGCTACCACACTAAAGAACTCCCCAGCTCTGCAGTGGACTCACACCAGCCACATCTTTCTTGCTTGCTTGCCAAATGGTGGGAGAAGGTTAAGGAGGCTCTCTGCTTCCATATATAGCCCTCCAGCCCTGTTTATACTTATGCATTCATTTGCACATGAGCTATAAACAACAAACAGATAACTCCAGGTTTTCCATAAGAGAAGTCTATTCAGTGCAACTGCTTTCTCCCCCAGCTCCAGCAGTGAACATCCAGCTGAGTTCAGGAGGGGGTGAATGAGTGGTTGGACTAGTAGGCATGTGCTTGGGTATCTATATCAGACTGCATTCCAAGCCCAAAGACTACTGTTTCTGGGTTCTCCATTCAACATATTGTCTATTCCTTTCTTTATAATAGGGTGCACTAGGCTGTGCTCTGTCTTTTGCACCTTAGGGTGAATGGGGAATCTGGAAACAGGTTTATGGCACTGAGCCAATGAACTGGGCAGTGTTTAGTACAGACGTGTTGGACACACATTGGTGTTTTGAGCTGTAGGGACCCTTAGGGCCCTTCTGAAATTCAGAAGGAGGAGCGGGAGAGTTGAGATGAGAATCCAGGCTTCTTGACTTCTAATTTATATTCTTACACAGGATCACCTTGACCCACTAAAATTAGTTTTGACTTCATCACAATATTAATAGGAGGGCAAGTGGAGGGAAATAAGGGTATCAGAGACCTAAGCGGTAGGGGAGCAGGCACCATCAAAAGAAAAGAAAGGGGCAGCCAAGAGTGGGAAGGTAGCCAGAGGCTTCAGAATCCCAGGTCCTTCAAAGTTTCACACAGGGGCAGCCCTACCTACTGGACCACATTCAGATTCTCACCTTACCATTTGAAGCCCTGAATCAACAGTTTGTTTAACCTATTCAACCCTTCTGGCTAATGACTTTAAAATTAGTATCTCTTATCCAGATATCTCTTGCCAATCACCTATCTCTACTTGCTGGATTTTTGGGGGGTTATTTGTCAATTCAAACTCTTCATCTCCCTACCCTCCAAATGTATCCGACCTCCAAACAAACAAACAAACCCAAAAATCTTGGCTACTCTCAACAGCTAGATTGGCAAACTTAGGGTCATCAATAATATTTCTTTTATTTATCTCCCCACCCCCATATCTGGCCAGTCCCCAAGCCCTGTCAAATTTCACCATGAAAGGTTTCCTTTATCTGTGCTGCTTCTCCCTTCTCACTGCCGTTGCTCTTGTCCTGGTCCGTATGACCTGGATCACTGCCACATTCTCCTGACTGGCCTGCCTGTCTCCATTCTTGCTGCTCTCCAACCCAGCTCTCCTTATTCTCATCACACATATCTTCCTTATGTTGTTCTCCAGCTCAAAAATCTTGTGACTCTCTATTTCTTGCCATGTTTAATCTGTCTTGTCAAGTGGAAGAGGATGTCAGCTTATTCTGTGTTATTGTCAATAGCAGAAGTAGAGCCAGTGTGCAAAGTTATAGGAAGATTTATTTCAGCTGATCAAAGGAAATCCCTCTAAACAACAAAGCTGTTGCACAATGAAGCTGCTGGCTCAAGTACTGAGCTTCCTGCCCCTGAGGAGATGTATAATCAGCAGCTGGGAACTACCTGTCAAGGATGTTGTAAAAAGGATTCATGCATTAAGATGTAGGAAAACACCGCTGACATTAAAGATGATGATAGCTGGCCATTTCTGAATGTTGGCTCCATGCCAGACATTCTCCTTGTTGTTTCCGTATGTTAACTCATTTATTCTCCTAGCAGCTCTGTGGTTGACACCATTTTTATCCGCATTTTACAGTTGGCTCTACTTTAGTGACTAAATACATAGACTCTAGAGTAAGGCCACAGTTCACATCTTGGCTTTGTCACTTACCGGATGAAGGATTTTGAACAAGATACATAACTCTTTTGACCTCTGTCTCTTCGTCTTCATTCTCTTTGACAATGGAGGGAATAACAGTACCCACTTCATTAGGATGTTGTGAGGATTATGTTGTAAGATAACTTACGTAAAGCACTATGGGGCACATAGTAAATACTCAGTGGTCACTATTAATCTTGTCTCCATTATATGACATATTTTTTAAGGAAAGTGGCTACATTTCTTCTATATCTCCTATCTCAACTAGCTCATACTGGCCATATAGCAAGTCTTCATTCAACATGTACTTATGGCCAACGATGTTGTGGTGAATTCTCCCCAAAGCTTCTTCATGACTTAACACCTTGCTTCATCACTCACAGTGTACTCCTAGTAACCATCTTTCTCAGTCTACTCAAGGTCAGCTTTCTCCTCCTTTTTCCTTCTGTGAACTCCACTTTCACTGGCTTCTCTGAGACAGGAAGCAGCCGATCATGATGAACTGGTGCCCATCTCTCTGCCTGCTGTTTTTAAGGTACAGAGGTACTTGTGCTTCCTTTCTCTAACCCCGGTTACTAATGAAGACGTCTTCACTGGCAACCTCACCAGGTTATGAACCAGACTCCATTATACAGATGTCCTGCCACACTGCATGCCTCCCTTCCATACTGAACCTCATAAGTTCTGGTCACACCTTGTAGATCTCAAATCATTTCCTTAGTACAGCTCATTGTTTGCTTTGTTTGAGAAAGTTGCACGAAATAACCTGACAAAGAGATAACTGTCTGTTGGAAAGCTCTTTTTTTTAGAGCCCTTTGATATCATCATCATTTTGGTTTATAAGCTTTACATGAAAGGGGTGGGGAGGGGGAGACTTTCCTTTTCAGCACGAATAAATTGGTAGCTGTCCTAGAGAGCACGCTTCTGAAGCCAGGTGCCGCCACTTAGCTTAATGTTTCATGATGTGTCACCCAGCAAATTATGAGTTGTTTGAATTGATTTCCTCCAAACAGCTGAGCTATGGCTTTTGTTCTATTGATGTTTGTCTCAATTCCTGAATGTGTGTTGCTTCCAGACAGAAAAAAAATAGCATGTCTTATAAAGAAATGTCATTAACTCACAGAGCCTAGTCTATAATTAGAAGGTTTGAGGGTATGCTTTTTTCATCCAGTGGAGCTACTCTTGATGGTTTAAACTCTTTTGCCAGTTCTTAACTCTTTTCTACCTCTCTTGAATATAATATGCCACACCCTTATCCTCACATCTGTAAAACCAGGTTATATTGAGTTTCAAAAATAAGGATTTATTTTTACAATTGGTCATAGAAATATTGACTGAGCACTTACCATGTGTCTCAGTTACGTCCTTTGGGAAATAGAAGCAGCATACATATTGGCCTGGCTCTCACTGAGTTTCTAATCTTTCTGGGGATTCAAGATAAACATTTATAAAACAATTAGAGACCATCCTAGGTTTTAATATATGTATTACATTGAATATAATGAAATGCCTCCTAAATAATTTTGACCTCTGGTCACTCACTCTGCTAGTGAATAGAGTAACTGGTGAAGTGGGTGCTTTCCCTTCCATAAGAGCACAGGGGCTGTTCTGAGCAACCTGGGCCATCTGCCTATCTGTCTTACAGTGCTCTGTTCAGTTTCACGTGGCTAGGTAAGAGGAGACACAGGGCATTCTCATCTAGGAATTGTACACCGACCTCACATCCCACACACACACCTATCCAGGCATTGGAGCTGATGAGTATGCGTTTTTCTTCTATTATTTCATTGGCATGTTTGACCTTTCCTCATTTGGAGTGATAAGATTTAGAATGGGTTTTGGGATAGAAAGAGAAGTGAAATGGCCTTTTGCCCCCCTCTGCCTTTTTCTGTTGTTTTGTTTTCTCGCAGAAAGGCAAGCTTTACAACTCAAAGCAACCTCAAAAGGTAACAGTCATTAGTACCACCACTACAAACCAGTAGAAAAGAATAAACACTTACACATACATATTTGATAAGACATCAGCGGGAATCACATCAGTTCCTATTATTTCTCCCACTCCCTTTTCAGCTTTCTTTTCTGTTTGAAGATGAAAAAGTAGACTTGAAATTGCTCATGTCTCTTTAACTCAAGCATGCACCAATTTCAAGAAAGGGAGCATCTGTTGGCAACTGTTCCATGGGATCGTTTACATTATTAAAATAAATTTCTTCATTACTCCGACAGTTAATTTAGTAGCTTTCCTGATTTTTTTTCACATTTTTAACCAGGCTAGAAAAATTTCTCATGTTGAAAGTAATGAAGATGACAAAAGCCCCACCTCCATTACTTAGGAGACATACTTTGAATTATTGTTCACAATTGCCATGTGGAGGGATTGATCTCCTGTTTTTAGAAGCACTGGCTGGGTGGGCATCTGTACCAGAGGCCACGAAAGTAGGAATTCTGGGCAGCACATGCTGGTACTGGGTGCATTGGGCAGCCAGGCCCTTGTTTTCTTACTTACTTATAATTTTACCTTACTCCACATACAGAGCTGATAGAAAGTCTCCAGATTGACTTCCACCTTGTGCTGAAACCACTCTTGCAGGAATGCCACTGTCATCTCTGTGAGGCCTGGTGATTAAGCATTACTGGGTCCTCTCACCAAATGCCATATTAATCAATGCCAAATCCTCAAGAGACAGCAAGTCTTGGGGGATGTAAGGAAGAAATATCAATGAGGTTTGGAATGAGTCAGCAAAAACTACTTGAAAGAGTAGGATTTGGCGGGAGAGAAGAGGTGGGCAGGGCAGTCTGCAAATGTGCCAGAATGGGTCATTGTGTTTGGTAACATAAAAGTCCAGGCTCATTGCTAGGATACTACAGAGATTGGGGCTCCTGTCTTTGCTGATATTGAAGTCGAGCCAAGGAAACTCTAGACTGTATGTGTTTTCCACAGCTGAATTTTAACTTATTGCTATGGAAAAGATGCAGACAGAAGTGACAGCGTTTGGAATAAAGAGAACAATGCCTAGGGTCTCTGCTTAAGGTTGTGCAGCCTGCACACTGCACAAAGGCATTGGGTGGATGGGCAGGAGGTAGGGAAATCCCACTGGCACGGGCGCTTCTGGAAACTGTGCCATTTGGTAATTGATCCGCTCAGAGGAGACTCTTTTTTTTCCCCTCAATTCGTCTGCCTACAGGAAGTGCCATTTTGTAATTTGCCAGAGGCACTGTATGTGCCAATAGTGGCCCTGGCAATGCTATAGACCTGTAGAAGATTGAGTTAGAAAAATTAATCTTGCCTGCTACCTTTAGGCGGGAAAGTAAACCATCGGTAATTTTCTTCCCTATTAAAACTTTTCTGTAGAAGATCCTCTGGCTTGTAGGGCAACACATTTCAGTCTCTTAATATTTTTCTCCTCCTTTCGTTCTGTTGGGACTAATAATAACAATCATAATAATTAATAACTTATGCCATACTGGTGGAAAAATTAAAGACAAAGTGAAAACTAAGGAACATCCAACTAAAGTCAATTAGAGTCTCAGTAACTGGTTTTATATTTAGTAGCTGGACCTCTTATAGAAAGAAGGAAAATTCAAGTGGTGCTACTTCTAGGAACTTGTCAGGTCATACAAGGTCGAATCTAAGCAATGAAATATTTATTGCTGAAATGAGATTCAGAAGATCTGATTTCTAATCTCAATATTTACTAAGTGTTGTTCTTGGACAATTCACTTTCTTTTTCTGTGCCTCAGTTTACTTGCCTGTAAAATAACTGGGTTATTTCTAATGCTCTTTCCAGCTCCAGAACTCTCTATTTTATTATTATACGCAATTCAGTTCATGCCACAAAATAGACCAGAAATAATAATCACCTGGTCTAACCGTCCTTCGTTAGATAAAATAAATGCATGCCCGGATTTTTTTTTTTTTTTTTTGGAGAGCAACCTTGAGTAAGAGGAATTCTGCTTTACTCCTATCTTCCTTCCTATAGCTGAAGATGCATTCCTGGGACGTGACTTTTTTTTTTTTATTGAGTTATTGATAGGTTACAATCTTGTGAAATTTCAGTTGTACATTAATGTTTGTCACTCATGTTGTAGGTGCACCACTTCACCCTTTGTGCCCACCCCCCACCCCACCTTTCCCCTGGTATCCACTAAACTGTCCTTAGTCCATAATTTTAAATTCCTCATATGAGTGGAGTCATACACAGATTATCCTTCTGTCGCTGGCTTATTTCACTTAACATAATTCTCTCAAGGTCCATCCATGTTATTGCAAATGGAATGATTTTGTTCCGTTTTGCAGCTGAGTAGTATTCCATTGTATATATGTACCACATCTTCTTTACCCATTCGTCTGTTGCTGGACACTTGGGTTGCTTCCACGTCTTGGCTATTGTAAACAGTGCTGCAATGAACATTGGGGTGTATAGGACTTTTGGGATTGCTGACTTCAAGCTCTTTGGATAAATACTCCTGGGACATGACTTTTTAAGGTCGTGTTCCCAGACTTGGAAAAAGGTGGCCCCAAAAGAGCAGCTTGGTTTCTAGTCTAGTCGCTTAAAAATCTCAGATCTGCTGACAGCCATGCTGGTCTCCCCTTCTGAAACTTCGATTACATTATCAGAGGTGCAGATGGTGGACCATTCCTTTCACCTATGAAAAGCCTCGATGATTGTTCCCTTGCCTTGTTCAGGTAGAACTTTCCTCTGGTCAATGTGTAATATCATCACCGTGGATGTGCCCAGGGCAAGCAACATTCAGCAATTCTCACTTCTTTTCCCATAAAACCAAGGAAGGAAGAAATAGAAGAAAGGAAGAGAAGGAGGGAGAATAACTGCAGATCTTTGTCCTGGGTTTCTCCTTTTCTCTCCATAACTGCCCCTCGGATCTCAGCTGAGGACCTAAGAGCCATGTATCCCCACTGCTATTCTGGAGTTTGTTTTTAGCTATACTTTTGATGGCACCATTAGGCAGCGGGGCTTTGAAGCATTTTGAATAAGCAATTCTTCAATTAAAGCGTTTTACATTTGTTCCCTACTTTATACACTATGCTACGGAAAAATGTGGTATTGAAGTTTTCTTATGATGAGGCCTAATTTTACCACCTGGGGTAGAGTGATAGTGAATGACTTGCTCAAGGTCAAGGAAGGTAGGATTCATCCAAAGAGAAGCCAGAAATAGAACTGAGGTCTGCTGACTTTCGTTTTAGTTTAGCATCCAATAAACCACACTCTCTTTCCTCTGAACATTTTATCTCCAGTGGTTTGCCATGGGCACAGATATTAGACAGCCTACAAACCTAAACCGTCATAAAATGGTCAGACGTAGTAAAATAGGCTCCACGGGGAAAAAAACATATATGTCATTGTCAGTAACAAAACATAACTACCAGGTCACATTAGCAGCAGAGATGGTCTACCTTTACCCTTCTTTGGGCATCTTTTTCTAACAGAGAGCATGATTTTCTGTGTGTTTCAGTCAAAAACATATTTTGAATGAAAAAGTCATATTGCCTTTATATTTGTGCCTGCGATTGAGGTAATGAAGTATGGAGTTCATTTGTGAATGTTTTGAATGGCAACATCTCCTTGAAATTATTTTTGCTGGGAACTCAAATGAACATTCTTTCAAAATAGTCACACTGTTGTAATTGGCAAACCTCTGAGACGGTATCTTGGGAGGGAAACAACATGCAGTTGGAAAGGAATATAAAATTCATAGACTTGCAACCTGAATTATCCATTTCATCTACCATATTTTCATGTTAAAACCATCTCCAGATGGGAAGACAGGATCTTAAAATCTTTAATTATGAAAAAATCTATTAGACACTGGAAGGACATTACAATTTTATTACAACTTTTGTTTGCCCGTATCTTATTACCTGTTTATTCAAAATGTGTCTCACTATTTTTATTTTAAGACATACTTGACTATTTTTAAAATTTCTTTAAAAGTCTTTTGGAGGAAATAATGGCTTAGTCCCCCACAGGATCACGACATACTTCTTTGTTGAGGCTCAGGCCTCAAGTCTATTTAAGGATGGTTGCATTGCTAAACTCTAAAAGTGCTGCCTGATTCCTGATCAACTTCAGAGATTTTATTTTATTTTATTTTATTTATTTTTTGTGAGGAAGATTGGCCCTGAGCTAATCTTCCTCTTTTTGCTTGAGGAAGATTGTCGCTGAGCTAATATCTGTGCCAATCTTCTTCCACTTTATGTGGGATGCAACCATAGCGTGGCTTGATGAGTGGTGCTAGGTCTGCGCCCGGGATCCGGGCCTGCGAATCCCAGGCCGCCAAAGTGTAGTGCACGAACTTCACCACTACGCCACCGGGCCAGCCCAACTTCAGAGATTCTAAATAATTGATTTCAATAACTAGACTTATGTCTCATCTTCTAACAACAAGCACACGCCTCTGGGGATAATCTCTCCTAATGACAGAGAGAAGTCTTTCAGTTATGGAGGGTAGGAGAGGTGAGATTTGTTTCTTAGAAGCACTGGCTGTGTACAGAAAGATGAACTCTCTGAAAAGAACTTGATTCTAAAGTGTTCAGTCTTCGCAAATGCTTTTGTGAGTTTCTCTCCCCCTCCTTTACAAAATACCATCAGTTTCTCAGAAAATGGCTTTCTTCTAACCTCTGGAAATATGCCTTACTGGGATCCCAGGGGTGATTGCTTGGGTCAGCCTAAGACAACCTAGAGGCCAAATGCTGCTGTGAGTTTTTCTAATCGTGTAGGGCCTTAGGAAGACAGCGTGGTTACCTCCACTCAAAGTCAAGTAATGGGGACACACAAAGCAAGTCTAATTTCATTGGAAAGTTAAATAGAAGGAGTTTGGTTTTTTCCCAAACTAATTTTCCTAACCCAGAATACATGAATCAAAGTGGGATGTGATGTTTCCACAACAACTCTAGTGTGTCAAAGGCCATGAGACTGTTGTTTGTTCATGCTTCAGAGAAAATAGTATGTCTATAGTTCATATCAAACTCTGAAAACAACTTATTCTCAATAATGTGCTTGGTTTTCTTCTCTGAAAACTGAATTCAGTGGATAAGCTTCTCTCTTCCAAATTTTATTTTTAATGACTTGTATATTCTGTTTCTAATATCACATTTCATCCCAAAGCACCAAATATTTTTGGTCTGCCAGTCATCATAATATTAACTGTGTAAAAAGAATAAAGGTGCAAGACTGGTCAAATACGTCATCCACTTGCAACAGTTTTAGAAAAGTTGATAGACGAAAGAATTCTGAGTGAGATCATCCAGTATTTGACTTCCTCCATCTGACTTAGTTCACTTACATGTGGAGTATTAAAAAAACCACACACAAACAAATAAAACAAAAAACACATGGATACAGAGGACAGATTGATGGTTACCAGAGGGGAAGGGGGTGGGGGGAGGGTGACATGGGTAAAGGGGGTCAATCATATGGTGACGGATGAAAACTAGACTTTTGCACACACTGTAGTATATACAGAAGTTGAATTATAAATGTTGTATACTTGAAACTTATATAATGTTACCTCAATAAATCAATGTTACCTCAATTGAAAAAAAGAGTTATGCTGCTTAGAAATATTTCTCAAAGTTGTTCTCATTTGGGCTGCTAGTGGATCGAAAGAAAATTTGTTGAACTTAGCAAATAATAAATTGTGCTTGTTTACTCTCATGATCCGTGAACTGAATTTCAATAGGGCTATGATATTTAAAGATTCACTGATGAGACAGTTTAATGACTCAGTTGAGAAGAGATATGCCAACCAGACAAGTACTAGATTGTTAATTATCACTAGCTATTAGCTGGTGGCTGCTGACATTAGTTTATTGCTCATAATATTGTGGAAGTGTATAAGATAATGTGTGTTCTTCTCTTTTGATTTTTTTCCTTACAGGTCAAAATTACAACCAGATTTCACGTGTATATTTTCATACTCCCTCTTCTCTGCCATCTTTACATGCCCATCTTGGATCTCAACTTCTTCTTCAGGTATTCCTGCCCACTTATGATTATCAAAATCAACAAATAGCCATTAAGCATCTCTATGGGCCAGACACTGTGTTTGGCACTTTACATGCTTTAGCTCATTTAATCTTCACAACAAACCTACATAGCAGGTTCTACAATTATCCTCAATGCACAGTTGAGGACGCTGAGTTAAAGGAAGTTAAGCAATAGGCCCAAGGTCACAAAACCAATAAGTGGCAGAGAAGGTTTTAAACCCAGGTTTGATCGATTCTAAAGGCAGATCTTTCCATAATCATTGCAATGTTTCTTTTCTCTTACCTCCTAAGATACCATAATTTGCACTATGCAATTTTATACCAAATTGTTTTCAAAAATCCACTGTGCACTTACTCTTATCTCCCTTTGTTGTTAGTGCCGTCAAGTAGATTCCAACTCCTAGCGACCCTGTGTACAGCAGAGCGGAACCCTGCCTGGTCTTTTTGTGCCATCCTCTCACCTTTGGCGCTATATCAGACAATGCTCTGCTGCTATTCACAGGGTTTTCATGGCCAATTTTTTTGGAAGTGTGTGGCCAGGTCCTTCTTCCCAGTCTGCCTTAGTTTGGAAGCTCTACTGAAACCTGTCCACCGTGGGTGACCCTACTGGTCTGAAATACCAGTGGCATAGCTTTCAGCATCACTACAATATGCAGCCACCACCGTATGACAACTGACAGGTGAGTGGTGTGGTTCCCTGACCCTGAAATGAACCTGGGCCGTGGTGGTGAGAGTGCCAAATCTTACTATCACTAGGCCACCAAGGCTGGCTCTTTTCTCCCTATCTACATGCCAATCAGATTGAGGAGAGGCACGATATGTTGAGCTTCATTTGTAACTCCTGCAACCTCTTGGGGAGGACTAGAAGTACAGCAGAGACTCAGTAATGTATGATTGAGTTTTGTTTTCAATGTTCTTTTATAAAATAGCTACTTTAGGGGCCAGCCTGTGGCGAGTGGTTAAGTTGGCCCACTCTGCTTCAGTGGCCCAGAGTTCGCAGGTTCGGATCTCAGGCACGGACCTACACACTGCTCATCAGGCCATGCTGTGGCAGCATCCCACATAGAAGAACTAAAAGGACTTATATCGAGGATATAGAACTATGTACTGGGGCTTTGGGGATAAAAAAAAGAAGAAGATTGGCAATAGATGTTAGCTCAGGGCCAATCTTAAAAAAAAATAAAATAAGATAAGTTACTTTAAAAAATGCAACTAATTTTAAAAGCTCCTGTTGTTTTCTTTTGTTGACTTGTTAAAGAGTATTAATTTTTTCTGCAAAATGTCCTTTTTCTATTTCCTTGTGATTAAGGCCAAAATCATTCAATTGGACCTTCCTAACTTTCCCATTGATGTAAGAGGCAATGCTAGTGAAGAAAACACATTGGTAAGTAATTACAATATCTCTATTTTGGGAAGAAAAGACCTTTGTCCATGAAAGATTAATTATAAATCACAGAATGTTTAAGTTGGAGCGATCTGTGAGATCCCTACATACTTTATCTGTGCCTATTTCATGGTTCTTACGCCTGTCTAACTTGTATTTCAGTCTTTTGGGTACATACCTTCTGCCTTCTAGACTTATAATTTTCTCAAGGACAGAAACTCATGTCTGGTTCATCTTTCTATTCCTTAAAGTGGCTTGCACCATGCCTACCATGTATTCAGCAACCATCAGAGATTTATAAAACGAATAAATCAAATCCACCACCCTTTTGTTTGACAGATGTGGAAACAGATTCACTATGAGTATTTATATGACGCTAAGATCATACTGCTAGTTCCCGGCAAAACCAAGTCTAGAACCTTGTTATTCTGATTGCTACGCCAATGGTTTTTCCATGGAGTCTTATTTCTCAGCTTGTTAAAAATGAGTATGGAATTTCTCTGAGTGAGCGTAATCCATCATTTGCCTTCAGCTAAAACTCCTGTTAACTCCCTATGAATCCATTGGGAATATACCCACTGTGGGAACCAGTACAAAGAACAAACACAAAGCACAAAGAGAAGGGAGAGTTATTTGTTCCCTCTTAGTATTCTTGGCCAGAATGGGTTGTATATTTAGTAGCGATAAGACAGATTTAAGCTTAAACACTGAGAGGCAAGTCAAATCATAACAGTGTAGGTGTTTGGGATACATGGTAAGGAATAGGTCAGTCTCTGCCAAATCTTGACTTAACTCTATGTGAATGTGTGTAAAATTACGGATAATATGAAATATTGTTATGAAAATTAATGGTTACAAAGATTAAATCAAATAACTAATAACATAAGCCTTTAGCAAATGTAGAAATGTCTTCTGCAAACTTGATTATGGGACATTAAGTGAAAATATTTTAATATTATGTTATAGAAAGTGATCATCATTAGTAAGAAACATTTACCGAGTGCCTAATTTGTGCTAGGATATGTGAATTGAAAGACAAGAAACTAAAGTCCTTGCCATTATTAATTTATAATCTAGTCTCAGGAACAAGACGTCCATAAATAGATGACTACAAAGGAGGACAGAGGGGGTGACTGTGAAGTCAGCATGAGAACTGGCCTTTAGTGCCGGCCCCAGTGGCCTAGTGGTTAAGTTTGGTATGCTCCACTTCAGCAGCCCGGGTTCAGTTCCTCGGTGTGGACTTTCACCACTTGTCTATCAGTGGCCATGCTGTTGCAGCAGCTCACATACAAAAAAAGAAGAAGATTGGCAACAGATGTTAGCTCAGGGCAAATCTTCCTCAGAAAAAAAAACATTGGCCTTTAATCTTAGTCAGTGGGGAGCATTAAATACTTTTGAACAGATTTGTGATATATGTACATACAGTGATCTTTTAAGAATATTACTTTGACATAGGTGTGCACTGATGGAAGGACAGGAGAAAATAGGTATAGAAATACCAATTTAGAGACTCTTGTAATAATCCATAGGTGAGGTGATGAGAAGGCAGACTAAGGTGAGAATGAAGGGCTATATAAGTAAAGGAGAAGACCTGGGAGAGATTATGAAGCCAGAATCTACATGACTTGATGACTCAATGGATCTAGAGAGGGAGATGTTAAAGCTGGTGCCAAAGACAGAAATTAGCTCTTTATAACTGACTGTATTATATATGTTACCCTGATTGGTTTGAATCTGCTATAAGGCAGAGGCTTTCATTTATTATCTTTAAATTCCAATATCCCAGCAGAAATTGGGCAGTATTGCTCATGTATTTTGATATTCACAATAGGAAGCCCTTATTACAAAGAAAGGAAAATGGAAGACTTCATGACTGTAAAAGATTGTAAATGGAACTTGAACTCCCAGCAATGTGCAGCACAGTGCTGAGTATGTAGTAGGTGCTTAACAAGTACTTGAACTGAATTTAATTGTTGGTGTGGTAAAAAGATTAAAGTTCTGGGGCCGGCCGGTGGTGCAGCGGTTGAGTGTGCACGTTCTGCTTCGGCGGCCCGGGGTTCACCGGTTTGGATGCTGGGTGTGGACATGGCACCGCTTGGCAAGCCATGCTGTGGTAGGCATCCCACATATAAATTAGAGAAAGATGGGCACGGATGTTAGCTCAGGGCCAGTCTTCCTCAGCAAAAAGAGGAAGATTGGCAGTAGATGTTAGCTCAGGGCTAATCTTCCTCAAAAAAAAAAAAAAGATTAAAGTTCTGTTGGTTTTATTTCTAGCTCAACCAAGAAATAGTCATGTGACCCTGGGAAAGTCATTTAACCTTTCTGTATCTCCACATCCTGTTGGCATTAAGGACATGTAATAATCCTTCCATTTCTCACAGTCTATGACTTGATTCTAAATTTGATTCTGTCACTCAGCAAATCCTTTCCTGCGCCCGTGCTTCACTTCCAGCCCCTGCCTCACGCAGGACCTGGGTCTGCAATGAGACACCCAGAGTGCATTTCCTCTCATTGCCCCATGCTCCGGAACACTCCCGTCTCTCTTAACTTGACACCATCTCTCATCCTCCCACCTCTTTAGTCAAAACTCTTTTTTCCTCAGTGCTAATCTCAAAAAGTAGAGCAACCTGATCCGACAATTTCATATTAAGATATGAAATACTGGTCACCTGGAAGGTCCTCCAGGCTTCTCCAACTTTACAGAAGGTATCTTATTATTCTGGGATTTCAGGCAAAATGACAGAATAAAATAATGAAGTTTAGGAGAGAGAGTTTCAGCAAGACAGGCTTTTAAATCATGTTATATAAACCTGACCTTGTCATACCGATGGGCTCAGATTCAGGAGTATAGAGTTTTATACAAATCATGGAAAGCAGAGTAGAAAGTTGACCATATTTTTAATGTTCATTTTAGGCCACCCCTCTGCCCAATCTTCATTTGTCCCACTGCCTGACTTCTATCAACAGTTTAACAAATATTTTTTTTAGCACCTACTCTGTATCATACAGCATGTTGGCAGTGGTGTTTTCAATACGCATAGAATATGGTCTCCGCCCTCAAGGGCCTTACAGCGTACTATGAATGACAGACATCTAAACAGTTAAGTACTTAGAAACATATCGGCAGGCGTTTTACCCAACTTGGGGAGTTCAGGGAAGGCTTTCCGGAGCTCAAGCCTCACCAACCGTTTTTGAAGATCTGTAAACCAGGGCCAGTGCATAGCTTCATAACTGGCCTGAGGTATACAATCAGGGTTTCTGAACTGTACGTCCTGGACACAAGGCATAGATAATTTACTTTTCCAAACCATACTGGTACATGTAACTTGCTGAAGATTATTTTAACAATAGTGTATATCACCAAATCCAATTACTTAATTGTTCTTACAATGAATTGTGAAAGGATATGACTTCACTCTCTGTTTCACTGGGTGTTTTTAAGAACCTGGCTCTGGATAAATAGGTCTGTACTATCCAGTTTGTCTCCAAAAGGCAAAACCATTAATTTCCATTAATTCTAGCCTTCTTTCCTGACCTTCTATAAACCCTGGCTTTAGTTCATTCAAACTGTACATCAGTCGAAGAATTAAAGAGATTTTATAGTCTAGTAGAAAAAATCCTGAAAGCCTTTTATTTGGTGGTTGTCTCCCAGTTAGGTACGAAATAATCAGAATGAAAACGTATGTCATGCTGTCCTTCTGTTTAAGTGATTAAACTGAACTTTGTCTGTATAAAAGCTATTCAAAGTTCAACAGAACTGTGATTTTAAGAAAAGCCTTGGGTGTTTGTGGAGACTGCAAAATACATGGGAAAAAACCCTCCAAGTTCAATGTATTCTGCAAGGGACTATCCAATTCCAAGGGCAAAATGTGGGAGCTGCATGTGCACTAAAAGTACAGTAGCCAAACCTGCTCCCGCAGCCGCCATCGTCCTCCAGCCTAGCAGGCCTTGGGTCCAGGCCAAACAGACACTCATCAGGGAATAAATGGTCTGATCTGTGAACAGTTTGCACTATGTAACTGAACCTATTGACAGAGAAAGCCAGGAATGGGCTTATCCTTCTTACATCATTTTCATGAAAATTGCCAGTTACTGAAAGATTTCTATTGCAAGTGTGTTCTTTAGAGGCACATATGCACATAATCAAAGACACAAGCCTTTGGACCTCCATATTGATAACACTGCTCATAGCCTCTTGAATTTTTTAAGTGCTAACTGGCTGTAATTGGTACCAGACACTTATGAATATAAGTATTTTATATTTGTCAGTGTTTCCTTTGCACTTCAACCTAGGCTACTTGCTGGTATTCTGACGCCTCGCTGGCTGGCTATCAGTCACATGAGCAGCAAATGTACAGATGAATATACCATGAAATGACTTGGGGGCATTGAAGCAGAAGTGCCTGTGAGCATGAGTGACAGTACAGACAGCAGGGAGCAAAGCTGCTGGTAGGTGGGCTAACTCAGGCTGGGAGGAAACTCTGCTTTCCCTGTGAGACATGATGTGATCCAGAAGCTTCTAGGAGGTTCTGGACATTCTGGACACAGCGCTAGACCCTCCCTGTCTCCCACCACAGCTTCTCAAAATTCTCTTCTCTTGCTTTCTATCCTCAATCCCCACTCCCTCCCAATATACATTCACATAGCTGCTCTCTGTCTCTATCAACTTCTCTCTTTCTCTCTCCTCCAACCTCTCTCTCTCTTCATTCCTCCTTCTCTCTCTCTCCCTCTCTTTCTCTCTCTCTCTTTCACACACACACATACACACCCCATGTACACTAGGGTTTCCAGACACCTAATGTGCTTCCTATAAATCTACCAACTTTGAAACCCTGCCAAAATCCCAAAATATTACCCATGAGCAAATTCTAAGAAGACAGCTCTTGGGTATAATTTCTCTAACCTGCCACCATGCCATACTGTGCAGTTGACTGAGGCCTGTGTTACCATTGGCCTTCCTAATACTCTTAGAGGAGCCTCAATGCCCTGATATTTTTCCCATCATCATCATCATCCTTTGTGATGTGTGGAGCGGTCTTGAGATGGAAAAGTTAAAAGAGGAGTAACAGCATTGCACCAGTGTTTTGAATGTGTGCTTTGCTATCTACTAACACTGACCAGATTTTTATTAAATTACACTGAATGATTTTTAAGAGGAGAGAAAAAGTATTGTGTTTGGTGGTCAAATGTCTCTTTGCTCTGTGGTGCTGCCACATAAAATGCTACTTCATTTGAGGTATGGCCCAAAGACCACTTGTATCAGAAGCATTTGGGGACCTTGCTAAAAATGCACATTCCAGACACCTGTCCCAGACCTACTTTATTTCTAAGGGCAGAATCTATAAATCTGCATTTGTGAAATGCTTCCCAGGTGATTCTGATGGCCTGAAAATTTGAGAACCAGCACTCCAAACCAGCATGGTTTGGTGTTTAAAAAGGGTAATGGCCTCAGGAACTGATGACCTAGTGGACCTGACTTTACAACTGATTTCCTGTGTGACTTTGGGCAAATCAATTAATTTCTTTGGGCCTCAGTGTTCTCATCTGTAAAATGGGACAAATCTCTTCTTCCCATCCTCTCAAAGTTGTATAGATCAAATATAAATGTGTGTGAAAGTTCTTTAGAGTTTTATAAAAATAACACGTGTTATTATTGTTATGGGTGGGGTCAGGGAGAACAGACTGGAGAAGGAATGCTGTTGTCAAGGACTGAAGGGAGGAGAATCCAGTTTCTTTCTTTTTCCCATCAGACTCCAGACAATGGGTTACAGTATTGTGGAACTTCAAGGTTCTTTCCAAGTCGCAACCTCCCCCAATCCTTCATGCGCTCGCAGTTTACTGTTAACAGTGAAGAAGGCTCCTCTCTTCCGCAACATTCCTGTAGGTGAAAAACCTACCTGAGCAGGTTGAGGTCAGCTCCAGGTTCTGATGAGCGCCCAAAATGGCACTGTCAATCAGTAAGACAATGCGTCTTCCTGCTTACTTATTAGGGGCAAATGTAATTAAACAATAGTTATCTACATATTAGCAGAGTTGGAGAAACAAAACAGATATTTTTGTTCTCATTCATAATTAGACTTAGGAATGGTACATGCCACAGGTAGTCATCTTAAAAGACACAGAAAGTATTGTTCCTTTTTCTTGCTTAATGACTCCAGACATTTCTTTTGTTTCTGATATGAATGGGGGGATGTTTTATTTTCAGGGTGCATTATCCTACTTAGGCCCCCTTCCTTACCCTCCACTCTCTGAAGTTTTAGTCAAAGGATTTCATAAAAAATTTCAACACTTATAAGATTCAAATTGGGTCTAGATTTTTTTCCAAACATCTGGCTTTCAATTTCTGAATGCCTAGGTCATTCCTGCCTCTTGGAAAAGAATGTCTGCCCATTCTTGTCCATTCCCTGAGTGCTCCATCTCAGTGACTTTCTTCTCTGCTATTTTGACTTTCCGACCAGGAAATGGATTTCATTAACTTTAGCTTGCAGAGCAGAGGCTGTACCTGAGGTGACCCCAAAAGTCATTCAAATATTCCAACGGAAGGCAGGCAAACGCTGTGTGGGAAATCACAAAGAGGAGGGAAAAAGAGAGAGGGAAGAGATGAAATCAGGCTTTGACAAACAGTTCAGCCAGGCCGGCCCCCTGGAAGGGAGCCAGCGTTGGTAAAGCAGCAGCAGCTCTGGGTTTCACAGTCAGTCTGGAATGCACTTCAATACAACCCAGCCTCCATCTCGTTAGAGGCCTAGCGTTTGATGATTCAGCTGCTTCCCGGCTGCCAGGAGAGATTTGGCCAACTGTTTGAAAAACACTGTCTGCCCCAGACCACACTTGTTTTTATTCTCTGCCTGTTGTCAGGGGCCTCTTCTGAAATGGAACACCTCAGGAAATCAGACCCAAACTCTGAGGAGTTCATGCTGCCTCTTGTACCCCCTTTTCAAAGGCAATTATACCAAAATAGGGATTGTTTGTAGCAAAGTGCTTTCCTAGTGATGTTGAAAGCAGACAATGTGTTATCAGGAAATGATCTCTCATTAGATCTCCTTTAGATCAAATGAAAAACAGAGTGTGCTAGCAGACTCATCAGACATTAAAGGCACAGCTGAGATCTGCCATTGCTGAACTCCCCATATATCAGTTTGTTCAAAGATGCAGGTTAAAGGGTAATGGAAACGCATTTTGGGAAGGAATTGAGCAAGAGCCTCGGCTGTAGGCTGGACTCTTGAACTCTGCTGTTTGCTTCTGAAAAGTTCCTTAGAGCTGCAGGCCCAACTTTCTAACAAAGAAAGCTGAGCCTCAAAGTGGACTGGGCTGTCTCAAGCAGAAATGAACATATTACCTTCAGTATAGCTTAGTGCTTCAGAGAATGGTCTTCGGCGTCAGACTGTCTGAATGTGTAGTTCACCTATAGCACTTAGTTCTATGAATGTAGGAAATCTAGTTCTCCGTGCCTCACTTGTCTTATCTGTAAAATAATAGTACCTTCTTTATGGGGTTGTGAGATTTAGAGGATCAATGAGTTGATACATGTAGATATATGTGTTTAGAATAGAGTCTAGCATACAAGCCCTCAATAATAGTGTTAACTATTAATGTTATTAAGGCCCTGAAGGTATTCCAGGCAACATACACTGTATGTAACAGTGATTGCGAACACATTTTTAGTAAGACAATCTTGAGTTTGAATCCTAGTTCCACCACTTACTAGCTGTTTGGACTTGGGTAAGTTACCTAACCTCCGTAAGACTCAGTTTCCCCATCTGTAAAGTGGGGATAATAATTGTAGCTTCGTAGAGTTGTTGTGAGGATTAATAAACTATGTAAAATGCTTAATGCAGTGGCTGGCCCATAGTAAGTTCCCAATAAATGACAAATAATCATATAACATGCCTAAGACTCTGTGACTCTAGAAACCCCATATCTGTTTTTTTTTTCTAGTCTTGGCTCTATTTAAATACTGGATAATATTTTAAAGATTCATTCTCTGCTAAGAGGTCCTTATATACAAGAAGCAAATTGAAAAGCTATTATCTTTCTCCATTAAAAAAAAATAGTGATGATGTCTTCATTAGCTCATTGCTCAGGAGGAAGCAGAGTTGCCCAAGTGAGTAGGAGATGGAGAATGGAACTCTTCTCTCCTCAACCCTTAGATGCTTTAATGGTCTCAGTAGTCCCTTGGGCCAGTCAGCTGGAAAGAGAACCAGCTGGAAGCAAAAACAGGGCAAATTGACAATTACAAAGTTCCTTCGTTTTATGAAAATGCCTGGTTATTTGTCAGACTTTTGGCCTACTCAGTATCTCTCAATCCATCTTTATTCCTCTTGAATGGTGAAAACCAGGGTGGGAGGGATAGCAAGGGAGAAAAGAAATCCCTGGCCCTCAAAACTTCACCTGTGGCCTGGCATGGAAAGTGGGCTTGCCTTTCCAGAAAAGATAGTGTGACCTTGCTGAGAAAAGAAGCCAGTCCAAACAGTTGCAGTGATTCTATACTTCTCTCATGCTCCAGCATGTTCCTCAGCTGGGAAACATCATGCTTTAGAAGAAGAAAACGTGATGCCTCCTTTCTCTTGCACTTGCTTTGTGAACATGCAGAAGGTCCCATATTCTCCCCTGTTTTTCAAGCAACAAATACATTGATTTTGGGGAGGACAGCATTGCTTTAGCTCCATCTTGGGGCATGAAAAGAAACTAGATCTAAATCGATAGATTCTCAAAGAACGATTTAATGTGTCACTGAGAACTTGTCTCTGCAGTATCGTAACCTGACTTTTTGCCTGAATCTAAAGAATTGCACATGTAAGTCCTGGCAAGGAACACCCTTGCATGTGGCTGTGGTTCTGCAAAGTCCAAATTAATCCTCTCCTTTCTCTTTCTTGATTTCTACTGTGGTTTCAGAGCAGCTTCAAGAGAATTCCTGATGTCTGATTAACTTTGCCCTCCTCAGACCTTTAATTCTCTTGCCCCCATCCCGTTCATCTTTAGCATCATCACCACGTCTGAGAAAATAAAGATACAGACATTAACCCCTTTGGTAAGGCTTGCCTTGCTTCCTACAGACACGGTCTTTAACAACCACTTTTTTTAATTTTCAAGAAGGAAACAAAAATATATGCAGGAGCCATTTTCTATTACTATGTAAGAACAGTAAAATACTATAAAGTGGGTTCCCAGCATTTTAACAGTAAAAGCCAGTGAACAATACTTGAATAGTCACTATAAGCAGCAGCCCACTGGATTGTAATTCTTAATAGTTTTTTGTTGGGCACAACAGATTACAGAACAGACTATTCTGGCAGAGAGATTTCTACAAGAGTCACTTTCAAAAACCAAGCTGGGGTGCAAAGTAAAGCTTGCTGGACTGTGGTAGAAACAGCATAAGCAGGTCCTGTTGGCAGTGGTTTAAAGAGTGAGGCGTATCTGGACAGAGGCATTGTGGACAGTCACACTTGTCCACATGGAATAAGAGAAGAGGAGATTGGTTCTCAAAGATAAAGTGTCTTCCTTCTCAGCTCTGTGGGTCCAAAACCTTGAGAGTCAACTTACTCAAGAATGACTGGGCCCCAATAACTGGCTTACACCATTCCAAATGTGAACTGCACCAAAATCCAAGCCTGAACTGCCTGTTTTCTGCATAGGGTATCTCCTTGGTAGGGAGATCCATTCAGAGAAACAACTTACTGGCGAGATTTTATATCACAGTATAAGTTAATGATATAAAGTCAGAATAAAGAAACTAAGGTAGCTCTAAGAGGTCTTGTCATCTCTCTAATGGAAGAATGTCTACCACTAAATATTTCTTGCCGAGCTGTGCCCAGTTATCTGAAGGCAGAAAATCCTCTCCCTGGAAAGTTCTGGAGATACTTAATGTAAACAGACATATAGTAATCAAGCAAAGAGGAGTCCCTTTTTGAACTTATGCCTGTCTCAACTTAAGAAGCAGGCAAACGTGAAAGGACTAGTAGGGGCTCGTGAGAGAGCAACAGCTTTATAAGCGGAGTTGGAACTCCAGCCCATCTCAGTGCTGGGTATGCAACAGGTCTTTCTTTGACTTTGTGGAGACTGGTCAATTAGTTGACTTAGTAATTCCTTTTCTAAACCATTTCTACCCCAACCACATATTATTCATCACTCCTTCTCACCACCCCCTTCCTTCCTAAGGTGCTTCTTTTTTTCCTTTTTTTGTGAGTAAGATTGGCCATGAGCTAACATGTGTTGCAAATCTTCCTCTTTTTGCTTGAGAAAGATTACTGCTGAGCTAACATCTGCGCCAATCTTCCTCCACTTCACGTGGGATGCTGCCACAGCATGGCTTGATGAGCGGTGCTAGGTCCTCTCCTGGGATCCAAATCTGTGAACTCTGGGCTGCTGAAGGGGAGTGCACAAACTTAACCACTATGCCACCAGGCCGGCCCCCCTAAGGTGCTTCTTGACGATAGTATTAGGCACTATTAGTTACTAAGTTGTGAATCCAGAGATCTGTAAGCATCTTTTCTTACTATTTCCAACTCTGTTTATCTCTTTTTAAGCCAATGCACACTCTGAGCCTGAACTGGGCTCTTTCCCAAGAGACATCAACCTGTTCACATCACAGAGGGACCTTTTCCTCAAAGACCATTCAAGTGAACTCACTTGTACTCTACTGATATTTCTCAAGATGTCTAAGTTACTCTTCCAAAGTTCCTTAGGATAGTTAGTATGGCCACCTCAGTATCATGGAAATGTGAATCATTGGAGTATAAAACTTATTACTCTGAAATGTCAAGACTTTAAAACAGCATTATAAAATAAGGAGCCCAAAAATGATTAAATCAGGAAGACAAACATAGTTTATATAATTCACATGAGAGAGGAGCTTGATTCTTCTCCTTAAGTGGCCAGATATGATGGAAAGAGGACTAAAAGTAGGAGCTGGAAGGGCAAGAGACTTCAATATAATTCATTACATATCCATTATATTCCATGTTATTCAATTTAATTTCCACATGAAGGCTGATATTTGGCTGTGTAGCAACTATGTACACATCAATGCAGTCAAACCAACTGTTTGCAGCAGGTGTTGCTCTGATCGGTCAGGGCCTGTGCTCTACCAGTTGTTAAATACTTGAAATATCATTAAAAATCTTACCAAGCCTACAAAATAGGTAGTTATTTTGGTCTACATTTCAAAGAAAGTCTCAGAGAGGGGCCAGCCCGGTGGCACAGTGGTTAAGTGCTCATGTTCCGCTTTGGCAGCCCGGAGTTTGCCAGTTCAGATCCCGGGTCCAGACATGGCACTGTTTGGCAAGCCATGCTATGGTAGGTGACCCACACGTAAAGTAGGGGAAGATGGGCATGGATGTTAGCTCAGGGCCAGTCTTCCTCAGCAAAAAGAGGAGGACTGGCAGCAGTTAGCTCAGGGCTAATCTTCCTCAAAGAAAAGAAAAGAAAAGAAAGTCTCAGAGAAATTAAGTGAATCTACAGCAAGCAGTGGAGCTTTATGTGAACTATCTCATTTACCCCTTTTTGAATGCCCCTTATGAGGTATTATCCCAATTTTACAGATGAGGAAACCAAGGCTCAGAGAGATTAAGTAAATTGCCCCCAGACTGCACCAGTGGAAGAGCAAGAGCTCAAATTGAAGCCTAGCTCTACCTGACTCAGAGGTCTATTCATTTCATTAATACCATGCTGCCTTCCAAGGTCTTTGTCCTGAATTGCCACTGAGCCAGCTCTATGTCCATAGGTAAAATGTTCTGAGTTCCTAATTTTATATTGTTGGTCTCGGTGATCTCTAAGTTTCCTCCCAGTCGTAACCATCTATGTAAAGGTTTAAGTTAAGGTATTTCTTTAAGGATTCAACAAGGCATTTGTGTACACTCTAGTCATTCTCATATGGAGAGTGCTGTCATTAGATGATCAGTTGCATCATTTTCCTTGACAAGTTCTCTCTTGTACGAAGAGAGGAGGAACTCTGGGTGGATACTTAAAAGTGTGGCCTTCAGGAACTGAGCTTGTTGAACTTCCCAGGATGCCAAAGAACTTTTTGACTTCAGCGTCTATAGTGCCTAACATAATGTTGGGGTGTTTTTTTTTTTTTTGGTGAGGAATAGTGGCCCTGAGCTAATATCCATACCAATGTTTCTCTATTTTGTGTGTGGGACGCTGCTGCAGCGTGGCCTTATGAGCTGTGTGTAGGTCCACGCTCAGGATCCAAACTGGCCAACTCCAGGCCGCCGAAGTGGAGTGGGCAAATTTAACCACTATGCCACCAGGCTGGCTCCCCAACATTGCTTTTGAAGGACTTTTCTCTTCATTGTTTTGCACTAGAACCAAATTTTGAGAAGTGTTGTAATATAGTGAAGTGGAGACTAGATAAGCCATCAACATCAGAAGACTGGGATTCCAGTCATGGTTCTTCCATTCCCTGTTTGCAGATGCTCAGGCAAGAGCTTCCCCTTCCCTTGATCTCTCATTCTTTAACTCTCATAGGGTTATTTTGAGTATCAAATGAGATGATGATGGTAAAGTTATTTTTAAGCTATTTTCCTTTAGAAATACATTACTGCATTCAATATTTGACTACTTACAGAATTCCTTTAAAACCATAGACTTGTAGCATGGAAATAAGTATTAGATATCTACTTCAGTGGCTAGAAAAATATTTTATAGGGGCCGGCCCCGTGGCCAAGTGGTTAAGTTCGCGTGCTCTGCTGCAGTGGCCCAGGATTTCACCGGTTCGGATCCTGGGCGCAGCCATGGCACTGCTCATCAAGCCATGCTGAGGCGGCGTCCCACATGCCACAACTGGAAGGACCCCACAACTAAAAATACACAACTATGTACCAGGGGGCTTTGGAGAGAAAAAGGAAAAATAAAATCTTTAAAAAAAATTTATAAATAAAGCACTTATTTCAATAGAAATCTTAGTGGAAAGAGCAATAAAAATAAGAGATGGAAGCAGGATTTATCTGCTCTGGTTGAAGCAAAAGTGGGTGTTCTCAATTGCTCAGAACCCTAGGTTCTCACAGAAACTCTGTTTGAAAATCACTTATATAATTCACACCCTCATGTTCAGAGGGGCCTGAGATCCAGAGAAGGAAAGGGACTTGCCTAGTGCTGTCCAACTCATAGAAGGGAGAGCTGAGACTAGGAAGCACATAGCACACGTATAATATGGCAACATATTTTTCTTCTGTAGTGGTCATTTCAATCAGGAGATAGGCAAGGATACTGTGTTGGACAGAAAGTATCTGAATTAGGATAAATACACTTTAAGTAGGTTGTTTTGATTCAGATATTTTGACGTGAAAATATTTTGACCATAAGAATAAACAAACGAACAAAAACCTTTTCAGCTTAAATAAAATATTGTCAAGAAGCTTGCCCAATGTCTTTTCCCACTCTGTGTCCTCTTTCCCAAGGCTTACCTCATCCCAAACCTTAGTCATATCAAATGGCTGGTCAAAATGGAAATAGAAAGTGTTAGGTTCTCATTTTTTTGAAGTCAGTTTCATATTTTATTAATTTTTCTGTGAACTTTATCAAAGTAAGTTCAAAGTAATATATGCATGCAATAACAAATCAGGGCATGTGGAAGAATTTGTAATGAAAAGCAAGTCTCCCTTCGCAATCCCCAGTGCCATTCTCTAGAAGCAACTAATTTTAACAGTTTCTATTTGTATTTCCTGGACGGAACCAAGGCCAGTGTCAAAACTATCTTGGATCACAACATTCACTATGCGCTAGAATAGAAAGGCTTACAACTAACAGTTGCCAGCTATATTTACCACAGTGTTCTTCCTGTTTACATCTCTCTCTGGTCCCCCAAGATTGAGATCCTTGAGGTTAAAGCTATGGTCATCTATAATATCCAAAGAAGAGCCTCACTTTAATCCTTAGGAGACAACAGTTGAACTAGGTCCTAGACTATCTTATTTATTCTTAGATTCCGAGGACTTAGCACATAGTAAGTACTCAATAATAAATGTTTGTTGAGGATTTAATTGACTAATTAATTAGTTAACCAGCAAAGATCTAAAGAAGCCAGTACAATATCACCTCACTAAATTATGTACCTCAATTCCGTGACTGCAGCACTGTTGGCAAACACTGGGAGTGACCAAGACATTCTATTCATATATTATCATTCCTATGGCCCTAAGCAGCTAGCCTGTAAGGAAAGACACAGAAACCTGTGCATGGAGGTGGGTTCTGACACTGACCTTGGCTCAATCCAGGAATTAATCAAGGAGTAATAGCTGCCATAACAACACTCATTTATTGAGTATCTAATATAGCACCTATAGTATCTGGGATAAGCACTTGACATATGTTATTGAGTCCTATCTACAACTCTGTGAGATAGGAACTATTATCCCCATCACTGATGAGAAAACTAGATGCAGAGAGAGAATGCATCCTGATCAAGGTAATACAGTAGTATAAAAGTGATGGAGGGTGGCCGGTGGGTTCAAGTCTAAACAATCTGACTCCAGAGCCTATGTTCTTTATGTTTTAAAAGCACATTCCATAGTGTCTTTCATGTAGCAGATACTAAATATAAGTTAATTCTCTTCTGGTCTTACTGGGAACAGGAAACATTTGGACAACCGTAACTCAGGGAGGTAAGGAAAGGAAAGGAACTCAAACACATAAATACAGAATCAGATCTTATCGAGGGGCAAACATGGAGTTAATATTATTATTCTTAATCACCTTCTCCACTTCCCACTCTCTTTAGCATCCCCCTTCCACCCTTGAAAGTCATCCAGTTTGATCTTCAAGTCAATGCACTAGAGCTGGCTGCCTTCCTGCCATAGGACTTCATCCAAAACTACACCCACACAAGCCATGTGTCTACTCCCTCCTGTATCTTATTAAAGGCCATGTTGATGATCCAAACAGAATGGGAAAATTATGTTTGGGGAGAAGACTGTATGCCTGGATACACTTGGCTAGGGCAGAACTTGCCTGTCTGTAGAAGTTTTCTGAGGCTCCTTCCAATAAAAGAGTGAATTCTGCTTCCTATCCTCTCAGGATATTGTCTGTAATAAAGTTGCATTTTGTTGCACTTTATACACTCCGAAGAACTTTGGCAGATATTATTGCATGTGATCCTCACCAGAAACTTGTGAGCTAAGCAGAACATTCATTTAATAAGTATTTAATGCCTCCTACTATGTGCCAGGCCTTGTGCTGGGCCTTGGCTTAAGCATATGAATAAGATTAACTCCTCCTCATCCTTCCAGTCTCAACAAATGACATCTTTTCAGAGAGGACTTCGCTTCCACCCGCTTCCACTCTCATCATATCCTGCTTGTATCCATCATAGGACTTATCACAATTTAATTATAGATGTATTTGTTTATTACTTGCACTGTAAGCTTCAGGAGGGTTGGAACTTTGTCATATTCCCCACTGAATCCCCACAAATAGCACAGTGAGAAAGAGTTCACAGTCTGGTAAAGGGAAACAGACTAGTATACACATAAACATAGTAAGTTAGTGCTGCTGCCTTGGAAAAAGTCTGTTGAGAGTAGGGGCCTAACAACAGGAGGAACAAATTCTATTTCTATGTGTCAGAAAAAGCTTCACTGATGGGGTTACGCTTGAACTGGAATGTCAAAAGATGATAAGGGAACAAAGATGGGTAAATACTCCCCCAAAGAGAAAGCAACATAGACAGTAGCTTGGAGGCATAAAACAGCGTGCCGCATTCTAGGAACTGCAGGTATTTTGGTAATTTCTAGAGCATGTAAGAGTGAAGTGGAGGGTGTGAGTTGGTGAGAGATGAGCTTGAAGAAGCAACACAGAAGCCAGGTTAGCAAGAGGACCTTGAATGCTGTACTACCCAATTTGAACTTTATTCCATTCGCAATAACAACAGCTACCACCCGTTGACTACTTCCATTTACAATAATAATAGCTACTATTTATTGACTACTAACTTTGAGCTGAGTACTTTACATACATTTCCTTTAAAAAAAGCCTCTTTATTATGGAAAATTTCACACATATATAAAAGTAGAGAGAATGATATAATGAACTTCCATGTACCCATTACCCAACTTCAACAATTATCAACTCATGACAATTGTTCTGGTTATCTATTGCTGCATAAAAAAACTACCATCCAAACTTAGTGGTATAAAATAACAATGATTTTATTATATCCCATGATTTCCGGGGCCAGGAATTTGGGCAGGGCGATTCTGCTCCTTATAGCACTGACTTAGGCCACTCAGTAGTACTCTGCTGATGGGTGTGCTAGCCTGGAGGCTCCAAGACTGCTTTAACTCCTATGTTTGGTAGCTTGATAGGAATGCCTGGAAGGCTCAGATGGGCTAGAATGTGGACTGGAGTACCTAAACGTAGCCTCTCTGGCACAGCAGTCTCAGGGTAGTCAGACTTCTTCCTGTTTTCTCCATGAGCAAATGTCCCAAAAAAACTAGGTGGAAGCTTCATGACCTTTTCTGACCTCACCTTAGAAGTCACACAGCGTCACTTCTGCCACATTGGTTATGAGTTATAAGGCTTGCTAAGATTCAAGGGAAGCAGAATTAGATTTAATCTCTAAAATGTTGCCTCTAACAACCAATCTGCTTTCTGTTTCTATGCTTTTACCTATTCTGGATATTTCATATAAATGGAATCATGTGACCTTTTGTGTCTGGTTTCTTTCACCTACCATAATGTTTTCAAGATTCACCCATCTTGTAGCATATATCAGGCCTTCACTCCTTTTTTTTTCTGCTTTATCTCCCCCAAATCCCCCCAGCACATGGTTGTATATTCTAGTTGTGAGTGCCTCTAGTTGTGGCATGTGGGATGCCACCTTAACATGGTCTGATGAGCTGTGCCATGTCCGCGCCCAGGATCCGAACCAGCAAAACCCTGGGCTGCCGCAGTGGAGGGTGTGAACTTAACCACTTGGCCACGGGGCCAGCCCCCTTCACTCCTTTTTATGGCTGAATAATATTCCATTGCGTGGATGTATCACATACCACCTTCATCAGTTGATGAATATTTGAGTAGTTTTTTCCACTTTTTGCTTATTATGAATAATGCTACTATAAAGATTCCTGTGTAATTTTTTGTCACCTTTTGTGTCTGACTTCTTTCACTTAACATAATGTTTTCAAGATTCAAGAAGTGTTTGTTCAGGCTCTCATCTTAAAGTGGGGAGGTGGCAAGGTCACATTGTGGAAGAGCATGTGAGATGGGACATATTGTTGCAGCCATATTTGGAAAACACAATCTGCCACACCAATCTTGTTGCATCCATACCCCAGTCCGTATCCTCCCCACTGCCATGAACTATTTGGAACTAAATCCCAGACATCATATTTTCTTCTCAACTATTTCAGCATATAAGGACTCATTTAATCTTCACCCTGCCCCTATGAGGTTAGACTTTTTTTTTTACCATTTCATGAATGAAGAAACTGAAACCAAGAGAAGTTTGAATCACTTGTCAAAAATCACAAAACTAGTAGGTGGTTCAGGCAAGACTTAAACCTAATATATTTGAATTTAGTATCCATGCTTTTCCCCTATTGCTGTTTCATAATAGGGAGCCCCTGGGGGATTTTAAATAGGGAAGTTATATAATCAGCTTGGCCTATTGAAAAGATCTTGCTAGCCAAAATGTAGAAGGCGGATTGGAAGGGGCCACAGCTGAGACAGAGAAACCAGCTAAGAGGCTGTAATGGGCCAGTGCTTCTCAAATTTTAAGGTACCTATAAGTCACTTAAAGATCTTGTTAAAATGCATATTCTGTTTTGATAGATCTGGAGTGGAGCCCGAGATTCTGCATTTCTAGCAAGCTGCTGTTTGGCCTCAGACCTTATTTTGAGTAGCAAGGGCCTAGGCTAAGGATGATGAGAGCCTGAACTAGGGAAGTGATACTGGAGAGAAAAGGGTGCAGAGAAAAGAAGATAGAAGGTATAGGTATCAATAGGTATATCATCCCCATTTTCCAGTTGATTCATAGGGAGGGTTAAGTTAGCTCAAAAATTATATACCTAGCTAACAACTAAAGCTATGACCAGAACCCAAATCTGCCAATTTCTCATCCCACTTATTTGGCCACACAAGGGAAGTCACACAATACAACTACAAAGCATTAGTGTTCCAAGTAAAATTAAACAATGAAAGTCTTTTACCAATGCATTACACACAAAATTTAATTCACATTTGCTCTATCTTAAATTTATCTCCCTTAAAATGATGTATTTAACTATATTAAGTTAAAATAGAGCAGCATTTTATGTTGTTTAGTTAAGAGTACCATGCTATCCAGGAGTTATGCTACTGAGCCGCTGGGCACTTCTATCCTGACTTTGATTGAGGGAAGACTTTATAGATATAGAGGGGATGAGATTTGACCTGGATCTCACGGGATAGGGAGCATTGAGACGGAATGAAAGGAATGAGGGAGGCATTTGCAGAGGTAGAATGGTGGGAATAAGATCCGGAGGCAGGAAAATACACAATGTGAACTGCATATATGAGTTACATGGTAAGCCTCTGCTTACTCTTCCAAAAACTTCAATTATCAGAAAAAGGAGAAACCACAGGTGGACTTTTCTGCACCAGTTGTTTGGGGGAGAAGAATTCCTATTGCAGTAGAATGCCTACCATTTGGGGAGGTGAGACACGGAGGTAGGGTTGGGGATAGGATGTGAAGTGACACCAGAGGGATGAATATTGTATCCATAGATCCATCTGTCTATTGGAATGGATGTGTGTTTAATGAGTGACTATCCCACCCCTGGGAGAGGGAGGAGCTTCACTAGTTATTCTGTTCAGACCCTGACCACACCCGCCATGCCCAGGAAGCATTCACAAATGCAAGGGCTCTATGTTTAACCATTTGAGGAACTGCCAGATTGTTTTCTAAAGTATCTGTGCCATTTTACAATCCCACCAGCAATGTATGAGGGTTCCCATTTCTCCACATCTTCATCAACACTTCCTATTGTGTGTCTTTTTGATTATACCCATCTCAGTGGATGTGAAGAAGTATCTCACTGTGGTTTGTGTTTGCATTTCTCTGATGGCTAATGACGTCGAATATCGTTTCATGTGCTTATTTCCAACTGGCTCTTGTGAGCAGATTATAGGCACTCTTCCTGACTTTGGTAACATAGAGTTACCATATAACCCAGCAATTCTACTCCTAGGTACATACCCAAGAGAATTGAGAACATGTTCACACAAAAAAATTATACAAGAGTGTTCATGGTAGCATTATTCATAATAACCAAAAAGTGGAAACCACTCAAATGTCCATCGACTGATGAATAGATAAAATGTGGTATGTGGGTGAGCCATGCAATGGAATATTATTCAGCCATAAAAAAAGAACGAAGTACTGATATACACTACAAGATGGATGAATCTTGAAAACATTACGGTAAGTGAAAGAAGCCAAACACAAAAGGTCACATTATTCTATTTATATGAAATATCAAGAATAGGTAAAGCCATAAAAACAGAAAGCAGATTGGTGGTTGCCAGTGACTAGGGGAAAGGTGAATCGGGAGTAACTGCTTAATGGCTATGAGGTTTTATCTTGGAGTGATGGAAATGTTTTGGAACTGGATGCACGTCACTAAATTGTTCACTTTTAAATGGTTAATTTTATATTAAGTTCACGTCAGGGAAAAAACAAAGAGCCAATTGGAGCTGGCTCCAACATACCACTGCCTGAAGACTTTCTCCCTCCAAAGTGAGGAAGATCCCACTGTTTATGCCTTACGATAGCCACATACCACCACTGAGGCAATGAATACAGAAATGACTAGCAACTTGAATGGGAAGAGGGTGAACGCCTGGAGGGCAAAAATTCAATAATATCTCAAATGTATTATTCCATCACCTCTCTGTCTACCTTCCTACCCACATTTATTATTATCTTACTTAATTCTCACAACAATTTTATATATGGGAAAATTAAGGGCTAGAAATAAGCTAACCAAGATCACACACAGCTAGGAATTGGCAGAGATGGGATTTAAACTTTGATCTACCACAGCCTGTGCTCCTACATTCAAAGGGGAGCCTAGGGGAGCCATGGGAGTGGTAGGCAGCCATGTTCCTTGGGTACCCCCAGGCCATGGGGAGACCTCTATGGTGAGTATGTCTGCTTGCCAAAAACTTCAGTCCTGTTCCAGAACTGGTGGCCTTGGGGCCGTCTGAGAAACTGTGGGGTTGTGGGGGCTGCTTAGCTGTCAGAAATAATCTGGTCAGGACCATGGGGCTTGCTCTGATCTGAGGCTTCCTTTGGCATTTTTTTCAGAAAATTCAAAGAGGAATCTAAACATTTTGGGGTGTTGTAGAGAACTGAGATCTGTTGTTTCCAGGGACCTAAAAGACTATCTTTTCTAAAGAACACACTTACCAGATAAAGAAACTGAAGCTTGTAGAAGGGAAATGACTTGCCTAAGATCACATAGTTGGTTCAATCAAGAACCAAGGTGAGATGAGGAAGTCACTGGAAAAAGTTTGTCCTCATCCTCAACTCTCCATATTCCACTCTTCCTTTTCTCATGTTCCTTCCGAAGTTCTCTAATCAGGATATGCTTCAATAAGAGAGTCTAGTATACTTATTCAAACCAGCGTATCATAAGGTATAGTCTTTTTTTTAAAAAAAACTTTATTATAGAATTTTAATGTATATTACTTATTTATAAATTATAATTGTATTTTACTTATTTATCTGTTTGTTTATTGCTGGAATATTTTAAAGCAAGTCCTAGACATCAAGGTATATATTCTCAAAGAAAAGCAGTGTGATATAGCAAAACACAAACAAACATAAAGCTTACACTTGGCTGAAGGTAGGGGACCTGGGCCTTGCTTCACTTAGCTCTGCCACTAACTAGCTATATATGGTCATGGGAAAGCTGTTTAAGCCCTTAGTCTCAGATTTCTTTCCCTATGAAAGAAAAAACCCTAGATTTTATGACTTTATAACATTAAAATTCGGTGACTGTTCGGATTCCTCTAGGGATAACCAAATTTTAAAAGGGAGCAAGTGTTTAATGTACCTCATTAAAGCCTGGCAAAGAAAAGTGGTCTTGGGGAGCATTAGTTAGAGCTGTGGGGATGGGAGACTAATTGTTCCTAGGTCTTAAAGTTACTTTTTGAAGGCAGCTGCCACAGAAGGCTGGCCTTGAGTACAACTACCAAGTGTGGCTCTGGGAAATGCAAAATTATGCCATCATTCCTCTTTACTACTGGACTTTCAGGATTAGTTGTTTAAATAGCCTGAAGATCGTCTGTCTGAATTAAACCGGGAAACTGCGCTGTAAGGATAAAATGTTCTCCAGCTTCAAACGAATGTCTATTTTCGGAAGTATCCAAACACTTCACAACTTGCTTAACCATAAGGGTTTCTTTCTCCTTTTCTCCCTTCCCTCTTTCCCTCCCTTCCCTCCCCTCTCCTTTGCTTCTCCTTGCTTCCCTCCCTCTTACCCCCTCTGCCTCCTTCCTTCCCTTCCTTCCTTCCTTCTCTCTCTTTTAAGGAGGTTGCAGGTTAGTAAAAGGCTATATTTTAGAGATTGAATGCTGCCACCTGCTGGTTGAGGGGCAGCACTCAGCTGGAGCAAGGAAATCTTTCCGCCAGACCCACAGCAAAAAACAAACGAAAAAACCACACAACTAAATGCACCAGATGTACAAACCAAAAAGAAATTTAAATACTTTTATGACTTATTATCTTACCCAAGAACGCATTTATTTTTTTTCTGATGTAAGTAAATTGTTATTATTTGAGAAAATTTGTAAAATCTGGAAAAGTGGATATGGGAAAACACCAATTTCCTATAGTTCCCAAATTCTAACATGATGGTGCATCTTTCCCAATCTTTATTTGATACATTTTTTTAAATACTCTGATTTTCAGTCAAAATGTCATTTTTTTTCATGACTCTTTCATTTAAGAAATATTTTTATTAGCACCTTCTATATACCAGGTACTTTGCTAGGCACTGGAGATAAAAGTGAGAAAAAAATCAAGAAAGTCCCTCCTTGTCCCTTGTGTTTACATTCAAGGGTAGGGGTGACAATAAACAAATGAAGATACAATTAAACGTTAGATAATGATAAATGCTGTGAAGAAAAAGAAAGCATGATAAAGGGACAGAGTGACAGCAGTGCTATTTTAGATAGGGTGGTCATGGAAGGTCCCCCTGAGGTGATGGAAGAAGTGACATTTGAGCAGAAACCAGAATGACAAGAGGGAGGAAGCCATGCAAATGTCTTGGGAAGGGTCTTCTAGGGGGAAAAGTGTTCTAGGCTGATGGAAAAGCAAGTGCAAATGTTCTTAGGCAGAGGCAAATGTTCTGAGGCAAGAGCGTGCCTACTGTGTTAGAGGCATAACAAGGAAGCTATTGTGGCTGGAAAGGTGTATGGGAGAAGAAAACTAGAAGGAAATAAGATAGGAGAGCATAGCCAGGGATCAAATCACAAAGAGGCCAAATCATGTACAGACAACTTTTTAGTGTTTCCCTCCATTTAACATAACAGAGCTGCAGCTTGAAGGATGGGCAGAATCCACAGCAAAGGAGCAAAAGAACATCTCAGAAAGAGACAACAACATTGAAGGAAAGACATGAATGCTTCAGAGGTTAAGAGTATGGACTCTGCAACTTGAGAGATCTGGGTTCAAATGCCAGCTCTGCCACTTCTAGTTGTATCATGATCCCGCTCCTGACCAATAATAGAGTGTAATCAGTTGGTACATGCCAGACCCTATCTCTAGGAGACCTAAGATCAGAGGAGGGTGGCTGCATTGATGGAGTGCTGCAGATGCAGCCAAGCAGAGGGTCCTCCCAACATCCACTACTATATGCTGGATAGAGTATCAGAGCGGAAGTTCAGTAGAGGGGAGAGAGGGAAGATGTCCGACGTGTAAAAAGTACGAACCAGGGGCTGGCCCCGTGGCTGAGTGGTTAAGTTCGCGCGCTCCGCTGCAGGCGGCCCAGTGTTTCCTTGGTTCGAATCCTGGGCGCGGACATGGCACTGCTTATCAGACCACGCTGGGGCAGCGTCCCACATGCCACAACTGGAGGAACCCACAACGAAGAATACACAACTATGTACCGGGGGGCTTTGGGGAGAAAAAGGAAAAAATAAAATCTTTAAAAAAAAAAAAGTACGAACCAGAAAGACTGAAACAGATAAAGAGAAGGAGAAAGGGTAGGCTCTACAATCCTACCTGGTCTTGGGTAGGAATGTTAGTTACCACTAAGGAGTAGTCCACTATATAATCTCAGACTTTACCGTGTGTGACACACATGGTTGGGGCCCACAACCAGAGTTTCTGATTCAGTAGGTCTGGGGTGAGGCTGGAGAGTTTGCAGGTGATGCTGATGATGCTAGTTCAAAAATTAGTGCTATGATTGCTGTCAAATGAAGCAAATTGAAAATTCAGTCAGCCTGTTTCTTTGTTCATGTACTGACAAATTGGCTACAGTGTTTATCTCTTGGCATTGATGAAACTGGCTGTCTATGCTCCTGTACATTTTTGATGTTATTCAAGGTAGAGTTGTGAGTTATATGGCTGCTGTTTAATATAGAAAAGAGACCATCTGGAGCTTGGAAAATACTCCTAGGTTCATTGACTTTTGTTATTTCTTTTTACTCATTATTATCCATCAGCAAGCAAGACATTGAAAACAGTTTATCCCATATTCTCTGTTGATGAGGATATGAGAAGACAAGCTTTTTCATATTCTGTACAGCAGTTTTTCAATATGTGTAACATTCTAAATAAGTACTTTTTTTATCTAGCAAGTCCACGTCTAAAAAATGATCATTTGGAACGAATTGGAGTTATACTGCAAAGATATAGGTGTGTGGATGCTCATCATGAGTTTAATTTACAAAAATTCAAATTACAATATCCCTAAATGTCTAGCAATGGGAAACTGTATAAATACTGTGGAAAGCTTTACTATGGAAAAAATCTTAGTGTCAAGAAAATAAATATAAAGGTAGATATTACAGCTGTTATGTGTGTGATTTTTTTTGGCATTTTGTATTTTCTAAAATTTCTTCAATAAACATGTATTGTTTTTGTGATCAGAAGAAACATTCTCTCTACAAATCACTTGATACAAATTATATTATGAAGCTTCATGCACATTGTCATTCTTTATATTCAAAATTAAGACTTTGCAGCAAAGCTACAGCAAAGTATACAGACCTGAAATTAAACTGATGGTCGTTTTACTTTTCAAAACAATGTTATTAGTGTAACAGTCTTTACCATCTGTTAATTTGGATTACAAAGCAATAGTATAAATGAGCCAGACCAGAATCCAACTTTTCCTATATTTCTACACTGTATTTAATTTTCCTTGCACAAACAACCGTTAAATGTGAGGACAGAATTTATTAAATTAGACTAAAGACCACCAGCCTTACATGGAAGCACCAAATAATCATAAACCAATATTTTCAGTGTACTGTAACAACAGGCTTAGCTGGACAGAGTTGAGATCCACTCTCAACTGTTGAGATCACTGTACTTTGAAAATGTGTCTGTATCAAGATCATCATTACTTCAGACCCCAAGTATCAACGGACGGGAAAAAAGTCGCATTTGTATTTAAACTTTATTAACTTAATATGTTCACAGAAAGTGACAAAACAAATTAAAATTATTATAAATTCATGTCAAAAGTAAAAGCATAAATTCCTAAAAAAATGTAAAAGCTTGGATACAAATTTACCATTTTAATAATTAAAGAATAGAATTCAGTCTTACTGACTGACTTTTGAGGCACAGAATATTTAGTCATAAAAGATACTTGTCTTGCCTTGCTCTACTGACGAAATAGAATCTACTTAGGATTCATATGTGGCTTCTAGAGCTCAAAGAACAAATTCAACCAAAGAAACAAATTCTCTAATCTTGAAAAGGCATGTAATTCTGAAAACATAGCTGTTTTCCTATAATCTCTCCGTCACCTTCCTTCTTGTGCCACCTCTCTGCTCTTTTATGCAAACAAAGCTAAACATTTGTTTCCTTTTATGTAAACACTTAGTTTTGACAGATTACTCACATTGAAGCTTACATAAGGAAAAATATATTAACAAAAGCAGTAAAAAGTCAAATATGGAAATATATACATGCTGTTGAATAAACTTCATTACAATATCCCTGTTAACAGCAAATCTTTAAGAGGAAAGCACTCTTTGGTCTTCAGAGCTGATAAATTGATCCTGGTCCTTTCCTCACTTTCAGCTTAGAGAATCTCTCATTGAGCGAAAGCTTAGTCTGTGAAGGAGAGAAAAGCTATGACTTTGCGGGGTTAACAATCTTACGAAATATTCATGAAACTTGATTATCAAAAGTAGACAGGGGACAGCCAGAGAAGACTGCAAGTAACAGGAGGAAGACTGAGTTTGAAGAAAGTGCATAGAGCTCTTCTCTGTGACCCTAGAAGCATGAAGTAGTTTGCCTGATCTATGGTATACCACTCAGGCCACCTCTTGGTTCTTACAGGCTAAATAGCGGCATCAAAGGGCTTTAATTGAAGAGGTGGGGAAGAAAGCATACTATTACCCACAGATTAAGTGGGTAAGCTTCCACAGTGGGGTGAGGGTCTGGCTCACTTCTATTGAGTGGAGATTAAATGCTTCGACTATGCTGACTTCCAACTGGTGTTATTAGTCTACAACCAGCTGGAATACCTCAAAGATCTCCCAAGGCTTAACTTTCAGTTTCGTTCATATATAGACTGCCACTGAGCCTAAGTTTCTTTCTCCATCTTCAAAAAACACACTTTTCAGCACCACCCCAAAACCTAAAGCAGAAACCAGATTGATACTGCTCTGAGGCACAGGTGGTCTCTATCCATTACTACATATTGCCTATTTTCCTCTTGTAGGTCATATACTTTTATGCAGAACACAATTAATCAAACTTTGGATGGAACAGGCTGCTCTGGTTAATTTAATTTGTTGCTAACTGAGAATTGGCAGATAATTCTTTCGGTTTCAACTCCTGCTGTGAAAATCTTCAAAAATACATTAGTGTGTTTCTTTTTGCTTTAGTACATTGTCTGGTAAACATAGCTGTCTTCTTGGCAAGTGAGAACCATATTGAGCCTTAAGGCCACCACAGATGTAAACACAGTACACCGAGCTAAATCCGTGTTTAATTTGAAGTTCATTTAAAAGATGAGTAATTAAGGTCAGTGTATTTTCTTGACCTTTGTGTCTTTCATGAAGGTGGAATACAGGGAAGAAATTTCTTGTGTATTAAGGGCTCCAGATAAGCTCTGGTTAACCACATTTTTTCCTATACACAAAAGACATTCTTGTATATGCCTAAAATAGACACAGTTTCTGTAACATCTCATGAAGAAGCTTACTGTGCAATTCTATTACATTTACCTGATTACCCATTGCTTGAAAGTTGTATTTCAGGTATATTCCTCTGGGCTGGGATGGAGAATTCTTGATTGTAGCATATTTAGCTGTTAGGTGTAAAGCTCTAACCCCATGTCTCATGAATCTGTCAATTAAGCATAATATTTAATAAAAATATATTTGACAACCACTAATTAGATGAGCAACATTCAGCCATTCAATTTAACCTCTTGAGGTCTCATTTCCACCAGCTATAAAATGAAGAAGGGCTAATTCAAGAACCCCAGATTCAAGTACGGAATCTGGGAGTGTTGTGTTTGTATAGCATTCAAGAGGATCACATGCATGCATTAACCTAGCCTTTTTTATACTGTCACTTCAAAACCGCTAGATGAGTTTTTCTACTTTAAATGCCAAAGCAGTTTTACTATTATTTAAGTATAGTCACATCTATAAGCATTTTGGAACAAAAGTAGCCAGAGCCTCCAGATAGAGAAAAAATGAATTAGTAGTTGCTTTGGGCTGGGAGAAAGGGAGGGAAGGGAGTGAAGGGAGTGAATGGGGAGTGACTAGTAATGGGTATAAAGAGTCTTTTGGGGACAATGGAAATGTTCTAAAATTAGATTATGGTAATAGTGACACAACTCTGTTAATATACTAAAAACCATTGAAATGGGTGAATTTTATAGTATGAAAATTATACCTCAATAAAGTTGTTACAAAAAAAGAGCACATGGATACATAGGAATTAATACAAAAAGCAGGCTGGCTATCCAAAATTTTCATTCTGCCACGGTGCAGGAGTATCCTCTATATAGGGCCTCTTGAATGGCTGCTAGTGGCTCTGGTTCTTGCTTTGTCTTATTGTAACCACTCTTCACGTAAATAAACAGTAGAGAAGAATTTTTTTAAAAAAAAGGATGGCTAAACTAAAGCAATCCTGAGAAAAAAGAACAAAGTTGGAGGCATCACAATCCCTGACTTCAAAATATACTACAAAGCTACAGTAATCAAAACAGCATGGTACCAGCAGAAAATCAGATGCACAGATCAATTGGACAGAATTGAAAGCCCAGAAATAAAACCACACTTCTACGGACAGCTAATCTTCCACAGAAGAGCTAAGAACATACAATGGAGAAAGGAAAATCTCTTCAATAAATGGTGCTGGGAAAACCGGACAGTCACATGCAAAGGAGTGAAAGTAGACCATTATCTTTCACCATACACAAAAATTAACTCAAAATATATTAAAGGCTTGAAGGTAAGATGTGAAACCATAAAACTCCTAGAAGAACATATCAGCAGTACACTCTTTGACATCGGTCTTAGAAGGATATTTTCAAATACCATGTCTACTTGGGCAAGGAAACCAAAAGAAAAAATAAACAAATGAGACGTCATCAGACTAAAGAGCTTCTGCAAGGCAAAGGAAACCAAGAAGAAAACGAAAAGACAACCCACCAACTGGGAAGAAATATTTGCAAATCACATATCCAACAAGGAGTTAATCTCCAAAATATATAAAGAACTCACACAACTCAACAACAAAAAACCAAACAACCCAATCCAAAAACAGGCAGAGCATATGAACAGACATTTTTCCAAAGAAGATATACAGATGGACAATAGGCACATGAAAAGATGTTCAACATCACTAATCATCAGGGAAACACAATGAAAACTACACTGAGACATCACCTTATACCCATTAGAATGGCTATAATCACCAAGACAAAAAATAACAAATGTTGGAGAGGCTGTGGCGAAAAGGGAACCCTCACACACTGCTGGTGGGAATGCAAACTTGTACAGCCACTATAAAAAACAGTATAGAGATTCCTCAAAAAATTAAAAATAGGGGGCTGGCCCGGTGGCTGAGTGGTTAAGTTCACATGCTCTGCTTTGGCAGCCCAGGGTTTTGTGGGTTCGGATCCTGGGTGTGGACATGGCACCGCTCATCAGGCCATGCTGAGGTGCTGTCCCACATAGCACAACCAGAGGCGCTCACAACTAGAATATACAACTATGTACTGGGGGGCTTTGGGGGGAAGAAGAGAAAAAAAAAAGAAGATTGGCAACAGATGTTATCTCTGGTGCTAATGTTAAAAAAAATTAAAAATAGAAATACCATATGACCCAGCTATCCCACTACTGGATATTTATTCAAAGAACTTGAAATCAACAAATCAAAGAGACTTATGCACCCCTATGTTCATTGCAGCATTATTCAAAATAGCCAAGACGTAGAAGCAACCCAGGTGCCCATCAACTGATGAATGGATAAAGAAGATGTGGTATATATATATATATATATATATATATATATATATATAACAATGGAATACTACTCACTCATAAAAAAGACAAAATCATCCCATTTGCAACAACATGGATGGACCTTGAGGGTATGATGCTAAGTGAAATAAGCCAGACAGAGAAAGACAAACTGTATGATTTCACTCATACGTGGAATATAAACAAACACATAGACAAAGAGAACAGATTACTGGTTACCAGAGGGGAAGGGGGTTGGGGAGTTGGCATAAGGGGTAAAAGGGCACATATATACAGTGACTAACGAATAATAGTGTACAACTGAAATTTCATTGTTATAAATTTTCAATGTTATGAACTATTATGACCTCAATAAAAAAAAACAAAAAACGGATGGCTAAATAATTCAAGGGAAAATGTTTACCACATGTAGTGTCTTAGTCTATTTGGGCTGCTATAACAAAATACTGCAGACTGGGTGGCTTATAAACAACAGAAATTTATTTCTCACAGTGCTGGAGGCTGGGAAGTCTGAGCTCAGGGTGCCAGCAGGGTTGGGTTCTGATGAACGCTCTCTTCCGACTGCAGGCTGCCAACTTCTAGCTGGGTCCTCATGTGGTGGAAGGGGCATGGGAGCTCTGTGGGGTCAGTTTTACAAAAGCACTAATCCCTTTGGCTCCACTCTTAAGACCCAGTCACCTCCCAGAAGGCCCTACCTCATAACAGCATCACATCGGGCATTAGGATTTCAACATTTGAATTTTGGGGGAACACAGACATTCAGACCATATCATGTAGTCACACTTTATCAGAGGTAGAGAACAATAAAAGCCCAAATGTTGTGTAGTTATCTTAACATGGTCAGTTCAGTTGCTGTAGTCAGTGGTTTTGTGTCAGATATTTTTTCACTGGTTTTCTTCCTGATTATAAATATTGTTCCTACTAGGACTCAACTGAACCAAAACCAGTGTTCAATTTGGAAAAAAGAAAGCGAGTGCTCTGAGAAATTAAATAAATATTGGTTTCCTAATTAACTTTTAGTCATAATTTCTCTTTCCCCTCTTTGTTTTCTTTAACAACATACCATAGAACATATACATGCTTTTTTGTTTATTGAACACAATATATTGCATTCTTAATTTTAAAAGCAGCTAAGTGTAACATTCTAGATATGGTAGGCAGAATTCTAAAAATGGCCCCCAGAGAGTTCCCTCAAGACTGTGAATATGATGAGACATCACATCCGTGAATATATTACCTTATCTGGCAAAAGACACCTTGTAGATAAAATTAAAGTTACTAATCAACTGACTTTAAAATAAGGAGATTATCCTGGATTATCTGGGTTGGCCTAATCTAATCACATAATAAAAGCAAAAGAAGGGGGCAAAAGAGGAAGTTAGAATGATTCAAAGAGTGAGAAGGACATGACTTGCTGTTGCTGCTTTCAAGATGGAGGGGCCACATGAGAGGCAACTCAGGCTGCCCCTGGAAGCAGAGCGGCCCCTGGCTGACAACCAGCAAGAAAACAGGACCCTCATTCCCACAACCTCAAGGAACTGAATTTTCCCAACATCTAGAATGAGCTTGGAAGTGGATTCTTCCCCAGAGCCTATGGACAAGAGTGCAGCCCGGGCCCAGCACCTTGATTTCAGCTCCCTAAGACCCTAGGTACAGACTCAGCCAAGCACACCTGAACATCTAAACTACAGAACTATGACATAACGGGTGCTGCTTTAAACTCCTGTTTGTAGTAATTTGTTTTAAGCAGCAATAGAAAACTGATACACTAGGCTTTTAAAGAATTTAACCTCATCTTTACTTGTACTTGTGGAGAGACAATTTGGTAGAGTAGAAAGCCCACAGATTCTACAGCCACAAACCAAATTTGAATATAGCTTCTACCACTTACTAGTTGTATGACTTTGAGGAAGTTAATATATTCTATCAAGTGCATTTTATTGATCTGTAATATACAAATGTTCATACCTAATTCACAGGATTGCTGGGGATTAAATTAAATCACAAATGTAAAAGTGCTTAGCACAATTGACTATTCTTTCTCACCATTCACCAAAATAAACTCAAAATGGATCAAGGACCTAAAGGTGAGACCTGAAACCGTAAGGCTTCTAGAAGAAAACATAGGCAGTACACTCTTTGACATCAGTATTAAAAGGATCTTTTCGGACACCATGTCTTCTCAGACAAGGGAAACAATAGAAAGAATAAACAAATGGGACTTCATCAGACTAAAGAGCTTCTTCAAGGCAAGGGAAAACAGGATTGAAACAAAAAAACAACCCACTAACTGGGAAAAAATATGTGCAAGTAATACATCTGAAAAAGGCTTAATATCCATAATATATAAAGGACTCACACAACTCAACAACAAAAGATTAAACAACCCGATCAAAAAATGGGCAGGAGACATGAACAGACATTTCTCCAAAGGAGATATATGGATGGCCAATAGGCACATGAAAAGATGCTCACCATCACTAATCATGAGGGAAATGCAAATCAAAACTACACTAAGATATCACCTTACACCTGTTAGAATGGCAAAAATAACCAAAACAAAAAATGACAAATGTTGGAGAGGTTGTGGAGAAAAAGGAACCCTCATACACTGCTGGTGGGAATGCAAACTAGTGCAGCCACTATGGAAAACAGTATGGAGATTCCTCCAAAAATTTAAAATAGAACTACCATACGATCCAGCTATCCCACTACTGGTTATCTATCCAAAGAGCTTGAAGTCAGCAATCCCAAAAGTACCATGCACCCCAATGTTCATTGCAGCATTATTTACAATAGCCAAGACGTGGAAGCAACCTAAGTGCCCATCAACAGATGACTGGGTAAAAAAGATGTAGTATACACACACACACACACACACACACACACACACACACAATGGAATACTACTCAGCTGTAAAAAAGAACAAAATCGCCCCATTTGCAACAACATGGATGGACCTTGAGGGAATTATGTTAAGTGAAATAAGCCAGATAGAGAAGGACAATCTCTGTATGACTCCACTCATATGAGGAATTTAAACATGTGGACAAAGAGAACTACCTGGTAGGGGCTACCAGGGGAAAGGGGGGGTTGGGGGTGGGCATAAAGGGTGAAGGGTTGCACCTACAACATGACTGACAGACAATAATGTACAACTGAAATGTCACAAGATTGTAACCTATGATTAACTCAATAAAAAATTTAAAAAAGAAATGTTTAATTAAATAAATAATGATTTTAAAAGAGTGCTTAGCACAGTGCCTAGCACATAATAAGCACTCAGTAAATACTACCTATTATTAATCTGCTTCTATGTCCACAGTTCTTTCATCCCTTCCACAGATGCCTTTGTTTAGGCCCATTTTAAAGGGAGTATAACAGCATTCTTCCCTTTCCAGCTGTAGTTCTGGAAGGATACACAGATGCTCTTGATAATCATCACCAGGCAAAGTCCTCCATGATTGAAGTTTTAATTCAATCATTTGGAACACTGAGGTTTATATAGTATGTCTAGTATATATTATTATTAAATAGCAGAAAGGTTTTAATCTTAAGATTGAAAATGAGGAAAAATCTTCATGGTACCAAATTCTTCAGGGTGGCAATTCCTGCATGCTTTAAGTAGAAAGGATACAACATCAAGACACTTATACTCACCATATGAAAACAGGAAATGATGCATGGAAATCTCAAATATAAACATAAATTCAAGTCAGGCAGTTTTACTTATGAATTTCCTGGTTCTATATTTGGATTGTTTACAGAAATTGTTATGGACAGCTCAGAATCAGACCCTAGAGTCCCCCTACTGGAAGCTACATTTGTCCATTTTTGTTTCATTTTCACCCTAAGAATAAAGTTAGTGGTATAGATGTCTGTCTGCAATTACCTTTCAGATCTTCGATAATTTTCATAGGAGTCGTGATCATTTGCCGGTGAAATCTATGGGAAAGGTGGAAACAAATCATGTAAAAGCCTTCCTTACTCAGCACAAAGTGCTTATTTTCTATATTTTAAATTGACTAACATTTTCAGTGACAATATTCTCTTTGTGTGATCCTCAGTCTAACATTCAATTTCAGATTTTTCTCCCCTATTCACAGATACAAGAATGTCAAAGACAGTGGACCCTTAGAGATCAAGCAGTCCAATCCCCTCACGTAACCAATAAGAAAATGGGGATTCAAAAAATTCAAATGATGTCCCCAAGGCCTTATAGCTAGTAGTGACCCAGAAGGAAAGTTTCAAGATGTAGATGTGGCTGGGATCTACACACTGGTTGTCTGCATCAAGGGGAAAGATAACAATTGTAGATAAAATCCACAAAGGGTGTCCTTATAATCTATAGAATAGGCCTGTGACCTTGACAGTATTCAAGATAGTTAAGTGAGATGGAGAACTGTATTATCCTAATAACTTAATTTTAGAAAGTCTCACTTCTACCTCAATCAGAGATTTCAGGTGAAAGTTAGGATTTTTTTTCAATAATTAACTTAAATCTCTTATTCACATAATTACCTAGTAAGTGACAACAAAGGTTACACCTACATGTGGTCAATGAAACAAATCAAAGCATAATCAAAACATTCCATTCAAATGTTAATTGGCCCAGATCACTCCATAACTGAACTGGTTTCAGTGCATCCAGTTATATGTAGCTAGTATTTGGTGGTCCAGCTGTTTTTATATAAACTCCTAACTACAGTTATAGTTTGCAGGTGGATTTGGTATTAAAAGCCTTACAAATAATATAATAGCAGCCAAGAAAGCTGTAGAGCCAGTAGACTATTAAAACGCAGTAACACATGGAGGTATTCTTAAAAGTTAACATTTACAGATCAAATATTCTCTTATTGGAAAGTTCATGTTTAAGTTGGAAGTACGTGTTAGTGTTTACAAGTAAACATGCCACTGAAGGCAGTCTTGAATTTGAGATAACTGTGTGTCTAATGGCAATGACTCCATGAGTTAAAGAGAGCCTCGTGTACTCTCACCCCATACTCTACTGTCAACACTAGTTAACAGAGTCCTTGCTAAGAACTAAAGAAAGATAAGGATGCCACTAGAATGGAGACATAGTTATATACGGAAACCAGTGGCAATCATGACAGATTATCCGGGGGCTTAACTAGGTGGTGGAGAAGCAAAGTAGGAGAAGTGAGAATAGGAGCAAAGGAAATGGAGAAACAAGGGCAGGAATTAGAACTGGAAATTATTGGAAGAAAGAGATTTGAGATAATGTGATTATTTCTAAAATAAATTGGTCAATGTCATTTCCTTCCTTAAAGTCAATAGTCCTGCATTGTCCTCAATATAGAATCCACACTCTAGCATGGCAAGTAGGCCCACCATGATCTGCTCCTGACTCTAGAACTCTGCAGCACACAGTCTGAAAACTACTGCAGTTTGACCAAACTAAGCTAATTGCAGCCGTGGGGGATCAGAGTTTGCCACCCCAAAATGTGTCTCTCTTGCATAATCATTTTTGGGAACAAAAGACTCAGGAAGAAACTTTGACCTCCCCTCAACTGCCCAAAAGTCTTTAAGATAGAAGGTCTGTCCCAGGGAGGAGCTATCACTATAGCTAACTCTAGGTGTGCTAGACAGGAACGCACTAGCAAGCCCATTTTTATCAAAGTTTTCTTCAGGTCTCATTGTCCATAAATGGCCCGGCAAACATTTGTTTATCAAACATTTGCTTTTCCATCTCCATGTGAATTGCCTTCCTCCCCTTTGAAGTCCCAAACCACAATCCCCAATACCCTCCTTTGTCCTTAACTGAAGATGGTATTTAAGGTGGTGGCTTCTGCCATTTTGGTGAGTTACTCAGTTTTCCCGGGTTTCTCTCATGTATACATGTTGTTAAACTTTGTTGGATTTTCTCCTGTTATTCTGTCTCATGTCAGTTTAATTCTTAGACCAGAGAGAAGGACCTAGAGGGTAGAGGAATAGTTCTTCCTCCCCTGCACAGTGTACCAAATATGCCATGCTTTCTTTCACTTCTATACCTTTACACATGTTGTTTCCTCTGACTAGAATACTTTTCCACCTTTTCTGTTTTGCTTACTCCTACTCAGCCTCTAGGACTCAACTCAAACACTATCTCCTCTAGGACGCCTTCCCTGATCTCCCTAGCTGGTTCGGGATTCCCTCCCCTATGCTGCCATAGCACCTTGGGCATACTTCTTATCTAAGAATTTCTGCTATGGCTTTCTTTCCTTCTTTCTTTCTTCTTTCTGTCTGTCTGTCTTTCTGGGAGTAAAGATTCTTTCTCAAGAACGTAGCACATTTCCAGCATATAATAAGAGCTCAGCAAATGTTGAATGAATAAATAAAATACTACAGACAAGTAGAGGAAGAAGGGGACTAAGAAAAAGGCCATTGAATTTGACAACAAGGAAGTAATAAAAAACTTTTGATAGCTAACTTTAGTAGAATGGTAGGAAGTGAACTCGGAATCAAGAAATGAATGGGCAAAGAGAAGCACCTATGAGATTTTAACCTATTAGAGATTTTATTTCTATTTAAAAAATATTCATGTTTGCCCCTATATTTTGATGGGGATTTCTCACTTCACATTGAAAATCTCTTGAATATTGAATGAGCTTTTATATATACATATATATGTGTGTGTGTGTATATACATAAAATTTGAATCACATAAAATTCATCAGAATGTAACAACTTTTAAAATGGCATGTATTTTTAAAATAATCACATCAATATGGCTAGAATATTTGGTGGTTATAATGAATGATTTGATATAATCATCATCATTGTAATGATAAAATAATAAGAACTCCAATTTATAGAATGCTTACCACAATCTGGTCTCTATCCTAAAATGTTTACATATGTTTCAATTAGTCACCACAACGAGGTCAATATTATTCCTATTTTATAGCTGAGAGAACAGGCTCAAAGGGACTTGCCCAAGGTTCCTCAGCTACCACATTTCATAAAATCTAAGACACCATGATTGTAAAATGCACTGTTACTTTATGTACCACTGAAAAGATTTTAAAAGTTTTCAATTTAATCATGTTATTGAATGTAAGACACTTCCTGATTTCAGAGATACTGAAACCTGAAAAAAATGGGTGTCTCAGAATTGATCAAATATGGTATTAAGTGGTAGGAACATGATCCCATTCGAGTGTTAGTCCAAAGCCCCTGTCATGACCACTACACCATACTGTTTAGGTCTCTTTAGACATCTCATAGAGGGCCTTCATTCTAATCTCATTTACAGGAGAAGAAAACTAAGATTGAGAGCAGGAGAGGTGACTTGTTCAAGGTCATACACAGAGCTGGTAAGTGGATCAGCCAGGAAGGGAAGCCAATTTTCTGAGACCCAAACCAGACCTCTTTACACTGTGCTACATTGCCATTTAAGCTAGCCCGTCTTTGCCTGTACGTAAAAAGATATTGAAAAAAATACCAGAGTTTCATGTGTAGGAATAAGCATGTGTTTCATATAGGAGCTGCATTTACTCAACAAAACATTTCATCTAAATACTTATGTCAAACACATGTGTTCTATATTAAAGATGAAAGTTTCCAGCAAAATGGACTTAATTGGTTTAATCAATATACTATTCACTCCATTTCTTGTAATTGCTATTCAAAGATCTTTAGTAAGTAAATGATAAGTAAAATGAAGACAATGTCTTGGAGATTCAATGGTCGTAAAAGATTGTCAAAAATAATACAAATAAAACTTATTAGCAGCATGTATCATCCTTTCTCACTTTTGTCTAATGCCCATGTAGAAGCTAAATAATTTAAGGTAGGATTGAGAGTAATGGAAGGGAAGCAGGAACTTTTTGCAAGCAATTGTACTATAAGACTGGAAACACTCGACTCGTGTAGACAAGTATGACATATATGGCTTCTTCCTACACTGATATTGGTAAGCAGGTTTTAAAATGTATTAAAGTAATCATCAACATAAGTAGATGCCAAAACTAACTACTAGAAGAAACAAAAGCTGTAAAAAGAAAGCCTATTCAAATGAAAATGATATACAAAACCACACAGATTCCATGCTATAAAGTTGAAAGTGCAGATGCTTACCCCTCGATTCACGTTCATTTGATAATTTCTTTGGCAAATCCCTTTCTGGTAGTATTCATTCTTTTTTTTGATTATAAAAGACCTGATAAGAATCATAAATGGTGACACTTTAAAAAGCAATCTTTCATTTTGAAATTATTATTTAGAATGTATGTCTTCAAGCAACATTACTTTATTACACATATTTAAACATCTCATTTAAGATTGTACACTAGATGCAATTAAGATCCAGACTAGCAGTTTGATAAGTGATTTTCAGCTTAGGTGTGAATTATTACCTACTTCATGCATAACAAAGATCAGAATATGGTTCTGATAGGGCATATGGTTGAATGTTTTTGTTTAAAATTTTTTTTCAGGAGTGATGTCAGCAAAATGGCTGTTATGGACTGAATATTTTTGTTACCCCAAAATTCATATGTTGAAGCCCTAACCCCCAACGTGATGGGATCTGGAGGTAGGCCCCATGGGAGGTAATTAGGCTTAGATGAGGTACTGAGAGTGGGGCCCTCATGATGGGATTAGTGTCCTTATAAGAAGAGTAAGAGACCAGAGGTTGTTCTCTCTCTGCTGAGTGAAAACACAGCGAGAAGGTGGCCATCTACAAGCCAGGAAGAAAGGTCTCACCAGAACCTGACCATGCTGGCACTCTGACCTCAGACTTCCAGCCTCCAGAACTGTGAGAAATAAATTCCTGTCGTATAAGTCACCAGTCTGTGGTATTTTGTAATGGTAGCCCAAGCAGACTAAGACAATGGTAGACTAGAAAGCTACAGGCCCTCCTTCCCTGACAGAGACACTGAGTTAAAACAATATACAGACTAGAATAACTCTGTGAGAACTCTAGAGACCAACTGAGAGGCTACAGTACCCAGGACATTGTAAAACCAAAAAGGGATTCTAGTAAATGGGGTAGGAATATTCATGGCATTTAGTGCACCCATTTGTGTTCCTTCTCCCATGCAGCATAGCATGGAGCAAGCGAGCAAAAAATCCCCTTACTGGGGCTCCTCCCTTGAGATGGAAACTAAGGAGTGGACCATGCATCCAATGTTCTGGTTTCTCAGGGGGTTGCTTGAGAGGCTGGTTTCTGTCTCACCAAACTCAGACCATTGATGGAACTGGGGCCAGAGTTTGGAAGCCACTGAAAACAGAAGGAAGAGCACACTACAGCTGCAGTTCTGCAGGCAGATGCCAAGGGGAGCAAGAGATCATAACAGGTGTGAGAGGTCCTAGAACTTCCAGATGGGCAGATTGGTGGTCTTTCCCTGCATGAAGCCAGTGTGCAAAGACTGGGAAAGGTGTTTGTTTTCTCAAATGCCCAAATCCCAGCAAAAAATTACAAGGCATACAAAGAAACAGGAATTTTGTCCAATCAAACGATCAAAATAAAACTACAGTAACCAACCTTAAAGAAACACAGATCTATAAGCTGCCTGACAAAGAATTTAAAATAACGGTCATAAAGATGCTCAATGAGCTAAAAAGGAACACAGATGCACAACTAAACAAAATCAGGAAAATGATATGTGAACAAAATGAGAATATCAGCAGAGATAGAAAATATAAAGAAGAACCAAACAAATTCTGGAGCTGAAAAATACAGTAACTGAACTGAAAAATTTATTAGAGGAGTTTGACTTGAAGACAGATCATTTGAAATCATTGAGTCAGAGGAGCAAAAAGAAAAAGGAAGAAAAAGGATGAGAGACTAAGGGACTTATGGGACATTAACAAGTGGGCCAATATATGCATTATGAGAATCCTATAAGGGGAAGAGAGAGAGGGGAGCAGAGAGCTTATTTGAAAAAGTGGAAGCAACACAAATGTCCATCAATGGATAAATAGAGAAACAAAATGCGGTATATACATACAATGGAACATCATTCAGCCTTAAAAAAGAAGGAAATCCTGTCACATGTTACAACATGGATGAACTTTGAGGAGATTATGCTAAGTGAAATAAGCCAGTCCTAAAAAGGACAAATAATGTTGAATTCCACTTGCAAGTGGTATCTAAAGTAGTCAAATTCATAGAAATAGAAAATAGAATGGAGGCTGGCTCCATGGCCGAGTGGTTAAGTTCACGCGCTCCGCTTCTGCAGCCCAGGGTTTTGCCGGTTCAGATCCTGGGCACCGACACAGCACCACTAATCAGGCCATGCTGAGGTGGCATCCCACATGCCACAACTAGAAGGACCCACAACTAAAAATACACAACTATGTACTGGGGGGCTTTGGGGAGAAAAAGGAAAAATAAAATCTTTAAAAAAAAAAAAAAGAAAGTAGAATGGTGGTTTCCAGGGGTTGGGGGTGAGGGAAAAATGGGCAGTTGTTGTTTAATGGGTATAGAGTATCAGTTTTGCAAGATGAAAAAGTTCTGAAGATCTATTTCACAACACTGTGAATATACTTAACACTACTGAAGTCTATACTTAAAATGAGTTAAGATGGTAAATTTTACATGTTTTTTTACCACAATTTTAAAAAATAAACAAAATTCATTTTCATGAACTCATAAGATGTTTTCAGTTGGTATAGATCTTGAACCATGTAGTCCCAATTTCTCCTTTCACATATTAGGAGATGGAGACCCAGAAATATTAAGTAATTTGTCCAATGTGAGATACTTAAAGAGAGTTGGGACATGAAGTCATGTCTTCATATTCTTATGTTGTTTCCAGTCACTCATGCTACTTATACTTCATTACAGGCCAATTTCTTAGAAAAACAGACTGGATTCTCACCAGCCTCTTCTTCCAAGAAATAAGAAAAACACTAACAACTGGGTAACAAATAGGGCTAGGGAAAACTGAAGAATTTGAGGGAAAAAATAGGGAAAGCAAATAACCAGTCTGAAAAGATGTCTGTTTTCAGAGTGATATGTAGTACATTAGGGATTTTAGACTCAAAGATCTGATTTGTCAATTATAATCAGGTTTGAATCTATTCCAAGAATTAATTGGAATGCTAGAATGGTAATGAGATGTTAGTTGTCACTCTATAATTGGAGTTTAAATGGCAACCACTCCAAAACTAAGTACCTCATTTTCTCTGAAGCTAGACAGGGTTTAGAATAGCTTTGATCAGATGGATGGCACAGCTAATGTAAAGATAAGCAGATTTTGCCACTCATTTCATGCAGATTACTTAGTGGGGATAAAAAGACCGTTTTCCTTCTGCTATGCTTCTTTATTTACATATTGCCCCAGCCAAGGAAGGCATCTGACTGTAGATATAATTACCACGTCAATAAAAAGGAGCAAAAGCTGAAATTGTTATCAGGTATTTGGGGGCTGTTAAAAATTCAAATTCACACCTTATTCACAATAAATCCTGTTTAGAGTTTTTGCAAATCATATTGGTTTTTCAAAATGGAAAAAAGTTATTGTAAATCCTCATTAAAAAAACAATATTCTAAAAATGTGATCAATTTTAATCCAGGGAAGAATATGAAGATATGACTTCATGTCTTCTGTCTTTTATTCAGACCACAGTAGGCTTCTACAGTGATGACCTGTTTAAGGCAGAAATATACTTAGCATTTCTGGTTTGTTTTTATCTTCTGGTGAAGCTGACCTAAGGGGAAAATTCTGTGTGAGGGCATAAAATTACTGAAGTCTTCATTTTATACTTGGTGCAGAAGCCAGCTCCAGGTCTGAAGGATATTATTAAACCTAACTGGTCAACATATACATTAGAATGGAAAGTTATTCAGTAGAAGAATTAGTCTCCAAGGGATCAATTATAAAATATATAACAATTTTCTGTACTTTGTGTTTTTTAGTTCTATATGTGATAATTTTAACCTTAACCAAGCAAGTAATACGTATTTGTGCTGCTAATACAAAAAAATTATAATAATAGAACATAAAGGAGAAAAACTGAACAGAATTGTTCATTATATGTTAAAATGTACTTGTAAAACAACAGAAACATGTCATTGAAAAACAATGTAAATGGAATTTCAGTGCCTTATGGAACTATTAAACCACTTGACAAGCAAAAATTGATGTGTAAAATGAAGTATGGAGCTGGCCGGGTGGATGGGTTCGCCCGCTCCACTTCGGTGGCCCAGGGTTTCGCTGGTTTGGGTCCTGGGCGCGGACAAGGCACCGCTCATCAAACCATGCTGAGGGGCATCCCACATACCACAACTAGAGGGACCCACAACTGAAAATATACAACTATGTACCAGGGGGCTTTGGGGAGAAAAAGGAAAAAATAAAATCTTTAAAAAAAATGAAGTAAAATGTGAAAATCCCTGATAAATGCAAAAGTACGAATTGCTTGTCATCAGTGTTAAACATATTTTAATTTTTATAGCAAATTATTTGTATACTATGAATATAAGTAGGGTGGGGCTTTTAGTATTAAAATAGTGACTACATCAGACATTGTCTATATGTAATAACCCACACATACATTTTGGAAGTAATTTTTTAGCTGAAATCAGCAATTCTGTGCAATTGTTAATATGAGCTAAAATACCTGACTAGACATTTATAGGCAATACAAACTGAAGGCAATGACTGAGAAATTCAAACTAATGACAAATAAAAATGGCAAGCAATAGGATATATTGGAGTATATGAGGAAGCCATTTGGTATAAACCTAATTCGGCCTGACTTCTCTTTGTTTTCCTCCAAAAGGGGCTGACTGGCTATTGAGCACGCATTGCATATCTGCTTAGACATTTCCTATGGCCAGAACAAAGGCCCTTGTGATAAAGATGCAACTTCCCCCCGACATTAGCATTTTTCCTTAGGCTAGGAACTGATTGCTGCACTCACCTTCCAGCTCACCTGTGACCACCCAGCTGGAGACAAGAGACTGCCACCCTGCTGTGTTCACCGAGACAGAAGACCTACCTGCTATTTCCATCAATAGGCTGTGCCGACAGAGTAGTCTCGCGACTATTGTAAAAGGGACATTCCAATCATATGTGAAACATCCTCTTTGAGGGTATATAACAACCCTGTATACCCCCCCCCCACCTCTTTGGAGTGCTCTGTTCCTTTGTGAAAAGACTCTCCCAGGTTATAATCCTCAGATTTAAGCTCAGAATAAACTCACCCAAATTTTCATTTATAGATTGGATATGGATTATTTTCGTCGTCAGTTCTTGGCGTAGTCGGCAGGATTTCAGAGCAACCCACCGGAGGCCACCTGGAATCTACACTGAACCGGCATTTGGTACCAATAAGGGCCCATTGAGCCCCCCAGATCACTGCATTCTTCAGGTGACCCTGGTGAGTTCTCCTGAAACCCAGACCTACTTATTTTAAGTTGACGGTCCAAGAGTTTATATGAGCTGGGTAAGGTCTTAAGACTAGAGGTTTTGAGGGGTACCAGTACAGTTCCTAGGTGGAGAAAAACCTAGAGAGAATTCCTAAGCTCAGGGGCTTAGAGGAGCTTGGAGTGAGCTGGGTTGGTTGTCCTTTTAATTTGGCTTTGAATTGGAAAGAATTGTATTTATAAAGTCTGAACAAACTGCTTGATAGAGAAATGAGAGACTGAATGTCTTCAGCTCCGAAGAAAAGGGACCACTTGCTCCTCCCGACCTTTACCAAAAGGCGCCCTTAGGTGACTAAGGACCTCAGCGGGAGTGTCAGAGGATCAATCCTCGCGAAGTGCAGCAGTCCCATAGGGAACTCCACTCTCATTCACGGTAATTAATTACAGGCTCACCCAGGGACGCGCACATAAGGGCTGGTCACCCGCGCTTCCAAGCCCCATGGTGGTTTTAGACTGCCAGAGGAAAAACCGAGGCACGTAAGAGAGTGTTTACAACCTTTCTATGGGGAGTAACACTCACAAGCAGCACACTTCTGACCCACTACACTGTCCTTGGAAGTTGTTCAGACTTTATTTAAAAAAAAAAAACAGACAAGCAAAAAGAAAATGGGAAAACCGTGCTTTTTAAAGCCAGCCAGCTCCCGGATGGACAAACTCCCAATGGAACTCCAGCTGGTTTCCTGTATGGAAACAATGCTTGCAAGTATCTAACAAAATGGGAAGGATTAACTGAGAATGACTTAAGTGGCCAAAGTGGGGAACGTTCGATATCTCAAAGCTACTGTATTTGCGTGCACGAGTAGAAAGAGCCGGCTCTAAAACTAAAGCAAAAGAATGGGAAGCTTATTATGATTGGCATTTAGAGGCTTCAAAACGTAATAATGATAAAATGAATTCTTTACAGGAGACTAACCGTAAATTGGCAGAGACTGTAACTGAATTAAAAAAGGATAAGAATTCAGAAACCGTCGCAGCCCGCTTATCCCTTCCATCTCCTCTGCAGCTGCCTTTGGAATCTCAGAGCTCATCTCCTTCTTCTTTTCTAAAGAGCTCTATTCCATTGACTTAAAGTAAGCGCTTACAAAAAGTTTTTCTGAATAGAACTAACCCAAAGATCTTCATCTCTCTTAGAGTTACAATGGCCATTTTCGCCTCCTTTTGAGCTTTGCAACCGGGAAACAAAGAAATCTTTAAAGAGTAAAAGGCTCCACCCCTGGGAGCCCCAACTTTGGGTTTCTGGGCCTGATCACCCCAGTAACCCTAAGTGGGGTGCCCTCTCTTGACAGTTGACTCATTGAGTATTTTAGTCACCTACTGAGTCAGTTATAAGGGTAGGAGACCTGTGATTTATTCTGTGAACTGTCCTGCTGGGGTTGTGTGCCCAGCATGGGAACTGTTGTGTGACTCTTATCTTGATAACCCTCTGGAAGAGGCCAGGAGGGCAAGGTCTGATCTCTTCTTTTCCTTTCTTTGTCTGTCTTGTTCATCACCTCCTTTGGTGTCACCAAGTCGAGGTTAAAGTTCAGGCTGGACCTGAGCAGAACTTTGACCTTCTGTAAAATCAGAACTTAAGCCTTTGCCAGGGACTTAACTCTCAACCTTGGCACTGGGAGTGCCTCCAGCCAGTTCCAGGCCTTTTTCTCCTGCTTCCCTACCTCAACTGTACTGGCTCGGAGACAAAGTGCCCAGGCTGAGCGGGACTTGACTAAATCTTATAACTATGTCAACACCCGCAATTGGCCTCTGCACCCTTTCTCCAGGTGCTGTCAGTTGGACTCTGGCTTTACCGCCATGGGGCACGCCCTAAGCATCCCCAGAGACCCACCCTGCGGATGCATTCTAACTACATCTGGGGGAAAATTTGAGGGTTTTTTCTGTGCCTTTGTGATGCATTTGGACAGGTAGATCAACCTGGAATGTAATTGAGTTAAAACCCAGTTTCTGAGAAATCAAGAGTTTTGGCTTAAAGTAAGTGCTTACATAAATTCTAAATGTAGTAGAAATTAACCCAGTGTCTTTCAAAGTTAACGTGATGTGAATTAACCTTTGGTAAATGAAAGCTTGTTTAAGTTTCTTGGTTTGATTAAAAATAGTCTTGTTGTCAGAGTTGTCGGTATTTGCATACGATGCAGGCATGCAGCCTGGGTTTACTAGTCAAATAAGTTCATGTTGTCTGTTAGAAATTCGTCAGCAAAATAATAGCTTTAAATGAGGACCAGTTTTGTCTAATGTCTCATGAGGTTTTCATAGGTAATCTGAACATAAGTGTTGGAAACAAACGGTTTAAATAGATAAAAGTGGGTACAATAACTGTTTTATGGCCTGTATACTTGGGGAAAAAAAACACCTTCGAAATTCTTTTTGGTAACAATCTTGAGTTTTGCCAAGTCAAGTTAAATGATAAAAATCTGAGTATCTGGGTAATTTTTGGATTGGATAGAACAAACGTTGCTAAACATCTAAGTTTATCTGCTTTTGGTTTTTATTGCAGAGATGCTAAAAGTCTTTGGGTCTTTTACTGTAAAGTGATGTGTTCCTAGAAATTATGAAGTGTTTAGAATGCTGATATAAAAGACAATTCATAATTGCTTACCTTTTGTCTGTTAATGGTTAAAAGTTCTAATTAACGCTATTGGAAATTAATAAGGAAAACAGCTCTGCATTCAAGGAAAGTTAAAATGTAAGTTTTCAGTAAAGAAGGTATAAAGAATGGAAATATTTTTGTTTGGTTGGTTAAGGAAGATAAATTTGTCCTAATGTACTAGAAGGGAAGAAGGAAAGCATGGGACAAATTCTGAAGGCAAAAAGAAAGTTGTAGAAGTTTTGTGAAGGAGAAATTCTGAAAGGAGTTTTATGCCTGGTCAAGTAGACTAAGATTAAAGTAAATCCAATTAAGCAAATGAGTTTTAACGTTAAAAAACAAAACTGCTAACAGAGATTAAGATCAAGAACCGGTTATACAGGACTGAATGAACTGAGGATGATTACAATTCTTTTTACGACTTTTGTTTGAAATATTGTTTTTGATGTGTTGTTTTGTTTTCTCAGATTTAAGGAAATCTTTTCTCTTATGCTAACCATGTCTTATAGCAATCAGTGAAATTATACCTTTGTGAGCAAAACTGAAACATTTGTCTTTTTCTCCCTACCTGATCCCTCTAGAATTTGGAAACTCTTTGTGAGTGAGTATGGTTATTTCGTGGCAATATAGTTATTTGCATAAGTTCAATAAGAATCTGTTCTCATTATAACAGGACACATTTGTTATCTTATCAAAGCTTTGACTGGAATGTCATATTTGAGAGAAACATACAGACTCAGATATGACAATACTGCCTTTGGAGAATAAGGTTGACTTTCTGGAAATAAAGCCACTTGGAAATATGGGCCTGGTACCTTGCTTTACAGAGAGATTCCAGCAATCTTACCTGGTAAGTAAGGAAGCTTGCTTATCTGGCAGGTGCGATGAACCTCGAAATATTTTGGGGAATCTCAAGAAAGGAGAGAAATTCACCCAAATCTAAGGTATTGCAGGCAAGGCCTGATGGCACAAATCCTTGGCTTGGCTTTTCTGGCCTTGAGACGTCTTTAAAGTTCAATCTGAGATTCCTCATAAAAAAATTCCAGCAAAAGCAGATTTAAGAGTCTATATGATCAATTGCTATTCTTGCTGCACTTATGTAAATAATTGGGCCAAGTTTCTTGAAACTAAACTTATTTTGGCAAACCAATTAGTCTTAACTTGACTATCTTTGGTAAACATGAGGGTGATTTTAGAGAGAAGAATTGTTTCAGTGAAAAATTATAATACGCATTTGTGGATATTAGATCCTAGTTCTGTTAATTGTCTTTGAGGCTTTTTCTACCTGTGAACTGAACTGCATCCTGAATTATTCTACTGAAATATCTGGTTACAAACTTCCAAACTAATGTTTTCAATTTTTACCTCATTTTCACCTGGAATCATTGAGAATTGATCATGCTCTTTTTCCTGAAACCTTGCAAAGTGAAGCTGAACAACTTGATAGAAACTTAAGAGAGATAAGAGAGATTCCTGTCTGTTGCTGTGTAAGCTGTAAGCCACTCACAAAGATACCTGAATGCCCGAAGAAATCATCAGACACCTTTCACACTGCAAAAAGATGCTTTGACTCTGACATCTAGAAGTCTTCTTGACTGCCTGCCCCCTGGACGCAGGAACTAATTTATAATTTGCTCCAACCATTAACCTTGTTACCTTGCTTCCAACATCACAAGGGAGAGAAGACCACAACCGCATTCTATTGTTTAATTTGGTTTACAAATGAGTCTTACTTAAATGGTAAGTGAGGATGTTACACTGTCTAGCCTCAAGAATGCCTGCTACTTTCTGTTAACTCTGCTAACCCAGTAAAAGATTTCCTTCTACAGGCTCAAGAAATTGCCATGGAACAAGAGAAACAGATATGGCAGTCAAAAGGGGGAATTTTTGACACCCCCTCGCAGATGTGGTTCGGGCCCAATAAGAAACCCACTCCATGGGTCACAAGGCCACTTTCCCTTCCTAAGGGACCCTTTGAGGTATGACAATTGGACTTTGTCCAAATGCCACCATCTCAAGGATAAACATATCTTGTAATGATCTGTATGTTCTCACATTGTTTTGAGGCCTTTCCTTGCAGAAGAGCGATGGCTTTAGGTAAATTATTATTGAAAAGAATAAATTCCTGTTTGAGGAATTCCTCCCGAGTTACACAGTGACTGGGGGAACTCAAATCTATTTGCAATGTTTGGCCAATATTGCAGCATTTCTACTGTGCTTACCATCCCCGATCCTCAGGACTGGTAAAACGAATGGCACAACTAGAACTTAATTGGCAAGCTTTCAGAAACATTTACTCTCTCACGGCCAAAAGCTCTTATGCTAGTGCTCTTTAATCTTAGGTCTATACTTTTTGTAAACATTGGCTGTCTCCTTTTTAAATAATACAACAGCCTATGCAATTAAATGAAGAAATATATGAACCAGCTTTGCTTAAGGGATGTATTACATTGTTTTCATGGTCTTATTGTGGTGCTTAAAAGAAATGAAAGATTTGTAGCTGATTCTTTCACAGAGAAGTCCCAGAACTTAAGGATAATGGACTGTAACCTGAAGAATTTATTTATTGAAAGAGACATCAAATAAGACTCTTTGCAGCCCTGTTGGAAAGGACAATACCAGGAGGAGAAGACGACGACATCTGTTGTAGACAGCTGTCCCAAGACTCCAGACCAGGCCTGTATTCCCAACCTTATATCTCCTCATTTAAACCTTTGTTATGCTTAAACTATATGCCTATTTTATAATTGTTTGGAATGCTATCATACTTAAAGTGATTAATTTGGAACAGACTGGTCTTGAAGGCCAGGAATTTATCGAGTGACTCCTAATGGAACTCAATGGTTATGTGGAACAAATCTTTGGCCTTGGCTACTGCCTGGATGGCTAAAACACTTCACCCTGAGTTTCCTTTAAAAGCAGGGAAGGAGTCAGGCTGAGTTAAAACCTGTTGCCAATCTCCCTCTCTTTAAGGCCAGATGGGCTTGTTCAGTGTTTCACTGGTATGACTGTATTTGCAGCTATGTTTGCTCCTTCCTTGGGGCTAGAAGATGTCATATTACATATAGAAGCTCTGACTAAATTTACTCAACAAGCCCTTAATGATAGTCAAGCAGGAATAGCCTTATTAAATACTGAAATGACTTTAATGCGAAAGGCTGTCCTTCAAAATAGAATGGCCTTAGATATTCTTACAGCATCCCAAGGTGGCATGTGTGCAATCATTCAGACTGAATGCTGTGTTTTTATACCTGATGAGTCTTCCAATGTGTCATCTCTGCTAAAGCACATGAAGAAGCAGGTGGATGCCTTATGCGATCCTGCACCTAGTTTGATTTGTTTCATTGATTCCCTTTCAGTACCTGTTCCCTTTTTCAATCCGGATTGGAATTCCTATTTCTATTACTTATTGGAATCCTTGTATTGGTCATAATATTCAAACTAATTGTTGTTTTCTTTACTCAGTGTTGTAAGAGTAGCATACAAACTAAAGTAATGATTGCTTGACAGCTTGAGATGGTCAGTCTGTCTTATAACCCTGGACAAATTTCCTTTTCTGATACGGACTATGACTAAGAATTCATTTCAGACTAATCCTTTAAAAAATGCTGTTCTTATCGTTACTGTACTTGTTCTATAATCATATACAATGTAAATGCAAGGTGTCATAGAAAAGTGCATATGCAATGTTTGTGCAACAATCTAAATTAATTACATAACATATGAAATGCTTCCTCTGTTAATAAATATACTTCCATGCTTGTCCACTATTTCCCCCCAACGTGGACGACCAGGCAAATAAATAAGATAAAAGCCTAGCACCGAGGGACATGATGGACCCAGGGCAGGCAGCAACCACCCTGGCGCCGAGGGACAATATTTGATCATAAATGCTTTCTATCGAAAGATTAGAGATCAAAAGGGGGAAATGACAAATAAAAATGGCAAGCAATAGGATATATTGGAGTATATGAGGAAGCCATTTGGTATAAACCTAATTCGGCCTGACTTCTCTTTGTTTTCCTCCAAAAGGGGCTGACTGGCTATTGAGCACGCATTGCATATCTGCTTAGACATTTCCTATGGCCAGAACAAAGGCCCTTGTGATAAAGATGCAACTTCCCCCCGACATTAGCATTTTTCCTTAGGCTAGGAACTGATTGCTGCACTCACCTTCCAGCTCACCTGTGACCACCCAGCTGGAGACAAGAGACTGCCACCCTGCTGTGTTCACCGAGACAGAAGACCTACCTGCTATTTCCATCAATAGGCTGTGCCGACAGAGTAGTCTCGCGACTATTGTAAAAGGGACATTCCAATCATATGTGAAACATCCTCTTTGAGGGTATATAACGACCCTGTATACCCCCCCACCTCTTTGGAGTGCTCTGTTCCTTTGTGAAAAGACTCTCCTGGGTTATAATCCTCAGATTTAAGCTCAGAATAAACTCACCCAAATTTTCATTTATAGATTGGATATGGATTATTTTCGTCGTCACTAAGAATAAATTTTTACTCAATTCCCTAACCAATCACAGTAAAAATGTTTTAAGGTTTTTAAAACTCAATCTGCAATACTATTAAATTTCTCTGGTTCTTTTGCTAGAACACACAGACCTGGCCTAATAGTTTTATAAGGCAACTATATTCGGAACATTAGGTTTGCACCTATACCTAGAATAGCATCCTCTCCTATGGTATGATTTAAGGAAAGCAGAAAAGCTCAGCTGTCCAAAGATACACCTATCATTTATCTGCTGAGGAGTCTCTGAAGACTCTTTAGGAAGGAGATAGAGAAGGGAAACACAGAAATTCATTATCAAAGATTATATATTATCAATCTAGCAGTTTGTTGTTAGATTAGCTAGCCTAGCAGGTTGTCAGTTTCAAAGGGAATGGGACACTGAGTCAATATGTTTTATTGTGTGGAAGGCCCTAGGAAAGACTGAGGACATGGGGCTTTGCCAGGGAAAGCCAACCTAGATGGAACAATTTAATTAGGGCACATTGGGAAACTAGATGATAGCTAGAGAACATCAGCAAGTTGAAAGAATATTAATGCCATGTATGTACCACCTCCATTCATTAATATCTTTGTCCCAATACAATGTCTGTTACAACAAATACATATTTAGCCATTAAAATATAGATATATAAAGCATGCCTTTACATTTCCACATCACTCAACACATCGTACTAATGATTAAGTATTCATTATGTTTTTACCTCTCAAATTCAGACTCCTTTTGGGGTGATGCTCTGAATCTTCCTGCTGGTGAGTATCTTCGATATCTCCCTGATTGGCCATGAGATCTCTCTGACTGACCATGAGATCTCCCTGATTGGCTATAAGATCTCTCTGATAGGACATGAGATCTCTTTGAGTGGTCATGAGATCTCCCTGAGTGACCATGAAATCTCTCTGAATGGCCACAAGATCTCTCTAATTGGTCATGCGATCTCTCTGATCGAACATGAAATCTCCCTGATTGGCCACGAGATCTTTCTGTGTGGCCACGAGATCTCTCTGATTGGCCATGAAATCTCTCTGATTGGCCATAAGATCTCTCTAATTGCCCTTGAGACCTCTTAGATTGACAATGAGATCTCTCTGAGTGGCCCTGAGATCTCTCTGAATGGTGTCGATTTTCTTCCAGTTGGTCTTGAGATCTTTTCTCCTCTGATTGGCCTCCATTCCTCTCTGCTTGGGTCTTAGACTTGTCATTGCACTTCTCCTGCAAAGAACCGCAATTTTGCAAAACGAATGAGACATATACCCCATAACTTCATTAAGTCATAATGAGATTTTGTCAAGAGCATTTCTAAAGGCAACTCTTTTTTTAGAATTCCACTGCCCCTACTTTTTTCTTTTTGAGGAAGATTAGCCCTGAGCTAACAGCTAACATTTGCTGCCAATCCTCCTCTCTCTCTCTCTCTCTTTTTTTTTTTTTTGCTGAGGAAGACTGGCCCTGAGCTAACATCTGTGCCCATCTTCCTCTACTTTTTATATGTGCACTGCTCCTACTTTTATAGGCTAAACAGTTTTCAGAACTAATTTGCTGAAAGCTCTGATGTTTCATGTCATTGGCACAAAGAATTTTATGCATATAAAACTTTAATAAAGTTTTAAATATGGAAAATTACTTGCTTTGTGTGTACTTGAATTTATTCCAAGGTCATGTTCTACCTACCATTTTCTGGATCTATGTTTTACCTGAAGAAACAATAGATTCTGTAACTTTATACTTGAGGAAAGACAGAATATTTAACAAAATTTTGTAGCACAAATCCTTAGAACCAAAGGAAAGTGTTCAAAATCATACTATTTATTCTACACCAGCTCAGGATCATTAAAAAGAAACTCTCTCTTCAATATAAAGTAATACTTAATTCTAGAGAGAAAGGTAAAAATAAGTGAGGGGAAAGGTAGCTATAAAGAAAGCAGATGGTTGGCTTAATACTGTTCATGTAAATTAGTCTGGCAACCACACAGTCTTTCTACCTTTTCAATTTTCAAACCAAAAGAGCAGTGGAGTGAATCAGCCAAATGGAAATAATGAAAACTTTGACAAATCTCTCTGATGCTACATAAATGTAAGAGGATAAAGTCATATGAACCGTGCTGAGAAATCAAGCTTTCCACTAGTAAATATTGCCTGGCAAACAAAATCTGCCCTAGATCTGGCGTTGCGACTTTCTAGTATAACTCTACCAGCAGCTGGAAGCAGCTGTTAAAAGGCAGGGGAGATACTGGCATAAAGAATATTCTTCACATAAAACTTTAGTCAAATAAATATGACAAATCTGTTGCTTTGCTAAAGCAAAAAACCACAGTCACTCTCCAGCTTTTCTACTGTAAACACAAATAAGAAGATGGGGTGGAAGGCACATGTACCTCTTCTCTTTTCTAAGTGACTAGTGTTGGGAGCACAGTGAGGGAGCAGAAAGGATTGAGACTCATCTCCTAAAGACTCATGTGCCCCCAAGTACCTTTCCAAAGGAGCTTGTAGACTTTTGCAAATGTTTATATACGAAATATTTTCAGCAGCTTGGATACTACAGATTTCTACCTTTAGAAAACAAAATACGTGTTAGTTTTATTTCCTTATAAACAACATAAATTGTCTATCAAAAAGAATTGTGTTGAATAAATCCAATTGTATTCTACTGATATTAAGATTAAATCTTGTGAGGGGGGCTGGGCCTGTGGCCTACTGGTTAAGTTTGGCGTGCTCCTCTTTGGTGGCCCAGATTTGGTTCCTGGGCACTGACCTACACCACTTGTTGGCAGCCATGCTGTAGTGGTGACCCACATACAAAATTGAGGAAGACTGACACAGATGTTAGCTCAGGACAAATCTTCCTCAGCAAAAAAAAAAAAAAAAAAAGATTACATCTTATGAAGTACAAAACTAGCTTATTAGAATTTCAAAGCATGATTGAAAATTGTAATTGTTAATCAATTTATTGGTGAAATAATTATGCTTAAATTTTAATATATTTCTCTACTAGAGTATCTTTTTCTGGTGAATTCTGCTCTAACAACAGTCTCAAAAGTTTCAAAAGTATGAGAGAGAAAGATATTTTCAGTTTGAAAATACTACTTTACAATATTCTCAATTCATTTATGGATCTCAGACTGTAGCAGACATAACCTCATGTCCTTATTTCAAAACTTTATCAAAAACCTCCTCACCCTACAGATTAAATGTCATCTCCTCCATCAAATTTTCTCAAGTCCCCCTACTCAGAATGAATTACTGTATCCCCACAACATATAACTTATACCCTATTAGAACATGTATTGCAACCTGCCTGGCATAAAATTTCTTTCTTATCTTTCTCTCCCATCACAACATATAATATTTGAGGCAGAGCTCTTCTAGTACTTTGCATAGTGCCTGCATAGAATAGATGTTCAATCGATATTTGCTAAATCAATTTAAATTAATTCTCTAAATATTTGAAAACACAACATGTTCCCTTCCAAAAAAAATCTGCATTTACATAACTTGACAAAAATGGTTTAAGCTCCCAGAACCACCATTTTTTACTAAATGAGCACGTAACACCTTAAGATGAATCAGTTTATAGGCCAAGCTGAAACAGTAGCAGCAATGATAGCTTATGAATCTGGAAATGAGCACGTCTCAAATTCCTGTCCAGTGACTGGCTCACCTGTACAAGTTTAGAGGTGATGGATTCTTACAACTATAGTATGTCCCACCTGTTGGTTCCAGAGTGTATTTCATATCCTATGTCATCTGACTTCTAGTTTTTACAATTCATTCACAATGCCTCAAAAACTGTTTCTATACTATCACTTAAGATCATAGATTCCATATAAGGACAAAAATGAGAACCGATTATACAGGACAAATCATGAAACCAATAATCTATTTTGGCATTTTATAAATTCAAAATTTCTAGTGACGATTGAAAATAGCAAAAATTAAATGTTTATTAAAACAGTTACAGGGGAAAAATCAATTAACAATTATTGAACTCAAATTATGTTCAAGGAACCATGGGGGAATACTAAGAAACAATCCCTGCCCTCAACAGAATTTAAAATAATCCTTAATATTAAGAAATATATTAATTAAATTTAGGACTTTTTATATTGGTTAATTCTTGGCATTTATTTACCTGCTTAATTAAAGGCTGCCTGTTTAAAGGGCTTTGTCCAGACTTGAATCCAGAAGATTCTTGGTATGGTTTTTTACCATGATTTCTTTCTTCAATATCATTTCTGAATTCTGAACATTCTTTGAAAAATAATTATTTTCTGTATTTTCAGTCAGTACATTCAACATATCTTTCAGAAGTATTATCTGTGATCTCTTTGTTTTAAAGCTATGCACTGCGTTTTGCAACACTTTTGTTATTTCATTAATCTGATATTGTCCGAGAGTCTCACTGAATTCCAGAACAGTCTTTGCCATACTGTTTCTATTTGCATACCTTAATATGGTAGTTTTCTCTGTATACAATACCTCAAAGTTGCTTTCATACACCACCAAAGTTGGGGCACATTATCTGAAATTAATTGAAAGAATACTCTAATAGAAAAAGGAGAGATGGAGAGAAACTGTCTGCTTTGTATTAATCATGTGAATATTTGCCTCAATCATATGCTTTGCTTTGGGAGTAAAGACAGCTTAAGAAACGATCAAAGAATATGGATCTCCAAAAGGCTCACAAAATTCAATTTTATGTTTAGTTAGAACCATGAGAATGGGCCACCTCACCATTCGTAGTAGCTCTGGCCTTATTAACAACGACTATCACTCCTTTTCTCAGAACCTGCTAAACCACCGAAGGATTCAAACAAGGACTATAGTGAAGCTGAGTAGGTAACTGTCAGGAGCTTAGAGGAACCACAATGGCAAGATGATGCCAACCTGCTGACTAGACTATGGAGATCCTTAATTGTTGAAAAGACTTCTCTACTATGGCAATCTGCAGTGCATTCATATTAAACTATGCACACTGCACTGACCAATGTGATTAGGGATACAAAAAACTTTCTTCATGTTCTTCTGCACTCTCTTTGCCCTCAGCATTCATTTCATCAAAATATAGATGTCATGGTGCCCAGATTATTAACCATGCCTTTAACCTTCCTGTGTTGCCTCCTAAAAGTAGAATTGGACTAATCAGCCAGGCTTGTGAAGAAGTACAAAACATTTCTCATTCTCATCCTGCCCTCCCTTAAGGAAGTAACTCATATAAATTTAAAAAAAAAGTTTTCATTTGTTATGGCATAAATTCTTACCAACTCTGTGTGCCTGTGTTTCCAAGAAAAATAAAACTAGCAACATAATGGAACTTTAGAACACATCCCAAGTTTGCGAATTTACTTACCTAGTTACTCTTTTTACCACATTGCGATTTTTAATATACTTTACCTTTCTCCCGGTGATGCCCAGGAGCATCTGATCGCCCTCTTGAAACTGAGTGCATTTTTCCACAGTTCTGTGTTTCATTCCCTCCTTCTTCAGTGCTTGTATTTCCTATCTTTCTAAGCATTATAATTTCATCTGTATTAGAAAACACATAAAAATGAAGACAATGGAAAAAGCTGAATTACAACAGTGCATCTCAAGTGAATAATCTATATTCTACCTTATCATGTTTCAGGAAATTTTAAAAATTAATAACCCTGAGAAATGATGACACTACAATAATGAAATTTTGAAACCATAACAAAGATCAAACAATACAGACATTTTTGGGTTAGTTTCCTGGAACAACAAAGAGAAAAATTCCTGTTAAATTTATAGTAACGATTTATGCAAAAATAAAATATACTCAAAGTAAAGTAGCTTAAGGGGAAAATCATTTAAATAACTTATTTTACTAAATATTATTTTAGTTTCAGAGAAATACAGAGCAATAGTGTCATCCATGATTAAATGTAAGTAAATGCTAGACAATGAGTTGCATTTATTCTCCTCAAAAGCAAGAAAGGAAACAATGGTGAAGGATATTCACAAGAGATACCAAACAAGCAAGGAACCAAGATCAGTGTGGTAGCAGGAAGCAATCAGACTTGACTTTGTAGTCAGGCATGTTCTTATGCACTTATGTAGAGAGCACTCACATGGCATGATTTGAAGAATGAGAGATAGGTACAACCTACTCCAAAATCTCTCTCATAATATCTGGGATGGAAAGGTTTAAAGGTTGGCTGCTCTGTCAGTGAATGAAAGCTTACTTAGGTCAAGGTATCTTTGGAAGTAAGCACAAGTTAGGCATTTGGAAGGAGCTAGAGATATTAGAAGAAAGATGGGGAGCTGAGAAGGGTCTAAAAGAGGATGCAGTTGAACACCAAAGATTAACCACTCCTTTATTATTTTGCTTGGTACTAGTCCTGCCTCAGGTTTCCAAAAATCTGATTCTGATTTCCTTTGAAATGGCTGGCATCTCCAAAGGCAGGGTAAAGCTCAGCAATCAATTGAGTATCATTTCTTGACAATCCCATTTTAAGCCTTTGTTCTGTCTGCCTCTCGGCAGCCATTGGTTGTAACATCTCCCACAGACATAGTCTTTAATTTTCTGTTCTTTATATTCTTTATGTATTCCCTTTTCTTCTCAATTTTTTCTCTGTTGTTTCCCCCGTATTCTACATTCTGTACAGAGATTTGTACAGATTTTTTTTTCATTACAGTATAAGGGAGTGCACTAACAGAGCATCTTACAAGACACCACAGGAAGAGTTTCTTAATCTCCAACCCCTCCCCCACCATCAGCTCTGAAACAGAGACCCAGTGAGAAGGGTGACTTCCTAAAGAGGGGAGCAAAACTTTGGAGAGGAAAAAGTGAAGAGCAAGCTCCTTCCTGAGCTGGTACCTTTCACAATGATATGGTGGGGTGCTCTGGGACCAGTCTGCGTCTTGTGGCACTCATACACAATTTGCAGTGGCTTTTAATTTTTCCTGTTCTCAGAGTCACCAAAAATAATGGCAAGCTCTATCTTCAAATCACTTAAGGATTAAATAAAATAGAAAATTTATTGAGGCTCATGCAGACCTACAGCCACAGTTGAGAAATATTTATCTAATGCTTTATGACAGGGATGGCTGAATGGATAAACTAAGTAGGTTAATAATAACACCTTTAAATCGAATAGTACTTTAAACTTCACAAAGCACTTCCACATGAAACTGTTGGCACAGTACCTGGCATATATGAGACACTCAGTAAATGAGATAATAAATGCCAGGTCCTGTGCCCCGACCCTTACAGCTGAGCAGAGATTATCCTCACTTTATAAAGAAGGAGACAGCCATAGGAAGATTATGGGACTTACTCAAGGGCACAAAATCAAGATGATAACAAGCTGGGACAGATTCTGAGTCCAAGAGTCTTACCACTACCTTACACATTCTCCTTCAAAAGCTCAGCTATCCCAAGAATTAGGACAGCAGCACCCAGGCTAGTGACCATTCATTTGAATATGGTATTCCTATTAAAATAGCAGTTTCCTTTCGATTCTATTTGAAATTAATTGCACGAAATCAAGTTTAGCATTTAAGTAGTATAACAGCAACCTCTAAGCCAGTATCCAAACACCCACTTTACCCTGTCCTCTTGATTTCTTCATCCTAAGATTTGGTATGCCACCATTATTAGGCACAGCATTTAGTGCTACACAGGAAAGCTATGGCATGGCTTTAAATCCTGTTAGTGGCCTCATTTGCCCAACAGGACTTAAGTCACTTGAACTTTCAATCAAACCACGCTGCAACTCACATAATCCTTTTAAACTCATGAGTGAAATATATAAAATGGCTCCAGAAATACCTAGAGTCCTCTTCCCCCATAATCAAATCCTTCTTGGCTTATTTTTTAGCTTACACATAACAGTATAAAGACTTCAATCTTAGTGTCATCTTGACAGTGCCACATTAATCCCACAGGATTTTTTTTAATCCTTTCCTTTTGAACATATTACTGATTGGAAGCATTTTCCCATCTCGCTCTAACCCAATCCAAATATCATGTACCTCCCTAGTACTATGAATGAACAAAGATGAGCCAAAGAATAGCAAATAGCGGTAGTATTACAGAAAGCAAAATGTTGTACGTTCCATACAAGATGAGCTTTTTATAAAAATGTCATTCCCGGGGCCTGCCCCGTGGCCAAGTGGTTAAGTTCGCGTGCTCTGCTTCGGCGGCCCGGGGTTTCAGCGGTTTGAATCCTGTGTGCGGACATGGCACTGCTCATCAGGCCACGCTGAGGTGGCATCCCACGTGCCACAACTGGAAGGACCCACAACTAAAAAAATACACAACTATGTACCAGGGGGCTCTGGGGAGAAAAAGGAAAAATAAAATCTTTAAAAAAAAATGTCATTCCCAAATAGGCTTTACAGAGATTGACTGTCATAGTTCACATTCAACAAATGGGTATAAGTCTCATATCTGCTACCTAGCCAACAGCACCAAGATATTTGGACTCACGGTAATTGTTCTAGAAGAGAAGGCAGAAATATACTCCGGTATCCAAGCAAATCTACAATAAAGAAACTCTCTGGGTCAACAATACATTATTTTCCCACTTATTTAGCCTTTCTCTGAGGTTGTTCATTACCCTAGACTACAAAGATTTTGTTATGGTGTTGACATTTAAGTTTTCTTGAAAATGGTTGCTGCTTTCACCCAATTTAGACTCATAAGGGATAGTACTGGCTTCTCTAAAATATCAGCAGCCCTGTATTAAGGGTTCAGATTTAATGACGACACTTTCAACTGCTATATAAAATTCATTTAACTAACAGGAAATTCAATTTTCTCCTTGGTGTTTTTCCATTTTTGTTATGTTTATCCCACAACTGAATTTCACGTCAAAGAGATCACTAGTGCAAGGGAAGATAAGCACACCAAAGTGGAGTGCAGAGAAACAAGGTACAGCAGACAGCAGGAATTTGTCCTGACGGCCTGTAACACACGTAAATGAAATTGTTTAAAAGATGAAAAGGATGTCATGGGTACATTTTAGACTTGAAAGTGATCACTCACCCATTTGTTTCATTTAAACTGTCTCCTAAATCAGCTTTCCTGAAATACGACTAAAATATAGCATTAACTAAAATGTAAAGGTAGAAAGAGGCCTAGAATCACCTTAAATCTGGAATGGAATCATGAAGCAGGAAAGCACCAATCCCTCATTTTACAAATGAGGAAACTAAGGCCCGGAGGAAGTCATACACCCAAGGTTAGCTAATGGCAGAACTGGGATTAAAACATAAATCTCCTGAACATGAAGAGTTTTGAAAGTCATGCTAAGATTATCAAATGCTATTCTATGGTCAGTGGTTTTCTCCCCCGGCTGTGCATCAGAATTACCTGGGGAGATTTATTTTAAAATACAGAAACCCTATCCAAGTTTATGACTCAGTAAGACTGGAGAGGGACTCAAGTATTTGTGTTTTTTCAGAAGTCCTCCAAGTAACTCTGATGGTTAGCCAAAATTGCAAAGAACTGTTCTGAGCAATGGAGAATCTTCAAAGAGCACAGGAGTGAGATTATGAAACCGATGGTTTGGGAAAATCTCAATTTGTGATTGCAGAATAGAGTGAGACTACAAAAAGAAAGACTAGTTATTTTGGGGTAAGCAGAGGGATTGCAATATTCCAAGCATGAAGACAGAAAAGGTTACACTAGGGTGGTATCAGGGAAAAAGTACAAGAAGAACAAGAAGTCCTCTCCCTATCCACCTCAGATCGAATGGAAACATTGACTGCAGGGGCCTCCGCAGCCTCATTCTCTTCTACTCATCCCCTTGCAAGCACAAAGCTCTTACCCCAGAACTCACAGTATTCTCACCGAACCACCAGTTATCAAAGACCTCCCCAGGTCACCAAAGAAATGAGGCCAAATTGAGGAGGAGGAGGAACCCACAGAGAGATGTTCTTAAACTATAGCAGGGGAGACGACTTCCTAGAATTCTCAGTTTGACCCTGAAATATATTATTGTATAAAATATTATTATAAATGGTTGTTGCAATCCAAATATCAGTGCACCAAATAGACTTGTGCATTGCCCTAGAAACCCATTTACCCTTTATATTGTTTCTACAGAGGAAATTCTTTATGCATCCAACAGCTGGCATACAAATGAGGTATTGGAACACAGCAACACATTTGCCAGCTGGGACTTGCCTGTATGTGATTACGTATCAACCGAATAACATAGAAACTAAAAGCTCCAGAACTGCAGAGAGAAGACAGACTACTGTGTACTGGAACAGCTACAAAATCCTTGTGGCAAAGGTGGGTAAGACTGATTGCACTTGAATGAGGGGAAAGATCTGGGCACTCCAAGAAAGAGAAACAACATGAGAAAAGACTTGGAGCAGGAATTAATACGGTATTTTCAGGAAGAGGATCAATTTGGCTAGAATGGAAGATTAGTGCCGGAGAGTTACGGGGGAAAGGTTAGATGGATAAGGTAGATGATAAAAAGCCTTGAGTGTCAGGAGCTAAGACACAAGTAATGAGGATTATGGACGGGGGTGAGGGGAGAATCCCACGCTATCTCCAGCACAGTGCCATGTCAATCTACCAGGTAACAAGCACTCACTGAGAGGATTCTACGTGCTTCGCAATATGCTAGGTATCACATGAAATCAGGAAATTGATCAGTGCTTTTTAAATAATGGGGAATTTACATTATCACTGCATACCTATTTGAGAGGAAACTATCTTTTGAAAGGAAACTACCATCTTTTCTGTTATCTAACAATTTTCATTTCATTTGGTTATCTTTAGAAACTAAGTCCTCATTTTAGAAGGAACGTGTTTTAGCAAAAACTGTAAAGATGCCTAGACCACAAAAGGAGGATAGTCAAAGAAAACATGAATGATGAGTTCATTTAATATAACACTCAATCTTTAAAAGCAACTACGTTTGTCATTTTCCAAATCAACTTCTGCATGCCTCTCAATAAAGTAAAAAAGCTTTGTATGATACAGGTCTTTTATCTCACCTCTGGCCAAATGTTGACTATTCCATTTCTCTTTGCCCTTAAAACCTGATATGGTGCCACCTCAGGAGAAGCCTGTACGGCACAGCACTTATCTAAACTAATGTAGGGTTCAGACATCAGTATTTAAAATACCAACTGTGATGAAAGTCAAGAGTGTAGGAAATTTTAATCTTGAAGGTTCTTCAGATTCAAAAGAGAGAAAAGAAGTATGCTTCAGTTATATAATCTTGAACATCCATGCTATGCTAGATTTTCCAGAAATAAACTTAGAATTTGGGACTTAATAAATATTTCATATTAAATTCATAAATATTCAAATTGAAATATAATTGAAAAAATGGCATTAGGGAAAGATATCTATTCCTCCAACATGAAAATGTACCACGAGACTCAAAAAGGATCTCAGGTATGGCCTAAGTCAAAGTATCAAGGAATTTAGCAATGACATTCCTTTACTTCTTTTTATAAGTGGTTTACCTATTTGACTGTTCGGTAACAAGACAGTCTCTATAGTCCCTTCCAGCTCTAAAATTCTATTAATAAGATTAGAAAATTTAAGAAAAAAACTCTGTAGTGTAAGAAATATTTGTGCTTCATAGAAATTCTCTTAGATACACAGTGAATGTTTAATAAATAATTGAACTGAATTGGCATTTAATAGTTATTAACACTAAAAAATTTTCTCATGTGAATGCATGTGGCCCGTGAAAAGTACTTCATTTCTCTATTTTGTGTTTTTTTTTCCTGTAAGTATACAGCTGTAGGTTAAGTAGGTCAGGATTAACAGATGGTTTCAAAGCAGAAAACAACCCTAAGAAAGACCAGAGGTCTCGATTTTTCAAACACAATGGTTATTTACAAACTTATTTAAAAACTTAATTACTTCTTTAAAGTTTCAATTATTTACACCCTTGGAACGTGTTGCAGGGTTTTTTTTAAGTGAAGTCATACACAGTTTTCACCCCTGGACTTTGTAATTCCAGAGACCACCATTTGATTTGTTGCATTGCAATGGAATTGTACAATAATACATACAGCTAGCAATCAGAGATCTCATTTGCTATGGTTTAGAGATGAAATCCAACTGCTGCTCAGCCTCTCTAAAGGGAAGAGAAAAATGCTTTTGAATCTGGGTAAGATGTGGAAGGACTCTTTCAACATAGTCTATGAGGTTATGAAGAAGGCGTTCTTAATATAACAATCAACCTGTTCCCAGATTCTCATGTCCTTTTTCCTTAGTTCTCAGGATATATCATCACAGAGACAAGCTGCTTTGCTCACGCTGCTCTCTGTAATGATATTCGCCACTGAATCCATCTGGAGAACACTTAGGAGAATCATTTGGTCCAGGCCTCACCAAAGAACCTCAAATTTGAATTCTTAACCTAAGTAAGATATACTTAGTTTCAGAAAATATAGTGTCGGAATTGAAGAAAGACAACATTCCTCATGCAGTTTAAAATAGATCACTCTGCTTGAGGTACCATACGAATAATTACATTTTTATATAAACTATATGATTAATTTTCTTGTGAAAAGCATGATTATATTGCCTTATATTTTAAAATGTGTTGAAATGCATTTTATTACTTAGAAATATTTAAAACACACTCCAACTTTTGAAAACACTGTTTTGTCATTTTTTAAATACATAAAATAGGGGCCGGCCCAGTGGCACAGTGGTTAAGTGCGCACATTCCGCTTTGGTGGCCTGGGGTTCACCAGTTCGGATCCCGGGTGCGGCCATGGCACCTCTTGGCACACCATGCTGTGGTAGGCATCCCACATATAAAGTAGAGGAAGATGGGCATAGATGTTAGCTCAGGGACAGTCTTCCTCAGCAAAAAGAGGAGGATTGGCAGCAGATGTTAGCTCAGGGCTAATCTTCCTCAAAAAGAAAAAAACATAAAATAGTAGAAACCTCAGAAAATATGACTTAGGTTCCTCTCAATTTCTGAGAGGCTCTCACCACACACACTTCCAGAACACTTAAAACGACATATAATTGCACGTATTTTTTTCTCTGAGAAAGATTCGGCCAGAGATAACATGTGTTGCCAATCCTCCTCTTTTTACTTGAGGAAGATTCGCCCTAGCTAACATCTGTAATTGCACGTACTTACTAGCTACCTCTCCAACTAGATTATGAGCTACTTTAGGAGAGGCTGTTGTCTGTTTATCAGCATACTAAGTGCCTAGCACAGTGCTTAATGCAGAGTGGATGCTTTATAAATATTTACGGCTCTATGAACCAATACATCTAGCAAGCAGAAAGGGTTCCTGTCTTTCAAAGTACAGAACTTTTGCCTCAGTCTCCTTTACATAGAAGTGATGAACAGGGAAGTGCAGTTCCCATTAAGTTTTTGCTGTTGCCAGTTCCAATTTTGGGCTTATTTTTGCCTTTTATTTCTAAAAAAAAGAAGATACTACCTTTTGGGAATGTTTACTAAGGATAAGAAGAAAAAATAAATTTGTAGAGCCTTTTCCTGTTTTAGTACATCTTATTACAATGCAAGTAATATCCTTGCATTCGATGTAAATATTTATATAATATAAAAGTATGTAAATAATATAAAATTATGTGTAATATATAAATAATATAAAATTGCTTTTCTAATGCATATGTGTTGTTATCCAAAGACAAAGATGTGTATTATTAAAAATATTATTTTCGCTTTAATAAAAACATGGAGAAATTTATTGGAAAAGTATGGGTTTTTCATCAACTCATAGAAACAACACGTATTTGCTCTTTATGATGTGTTTTTCTTGGCTTCAAACTGCAAGAGCCTTTAAGGACTTATTGAAAGTTTCGCCTGTTCCTCCTGAAAAGATCCAAACCTGGACTCTCATTTGTCTGAAATGGTATAAACATGGATAGGGAGAACCAACGTTTAAGAGCATGAAACAGTGACCTCCTAAGATCTTTGCAACTCTATGATTACCAGATTTTACTCTCACGTACAACCTCCTACTAACTTACCACATTCAATTCAACATCTTTCCTCAGCCTTTCTACTATGATTTGAGCCAGTCTTTTCCAAACCAGACTCTCCAATATCCTCCTAGCTGTAATCATCTACTTAAATGACAGTGCCTCCGAAATCCCTTGAATCTGCTATTGTCCAAGTTTCACCAAACAACCACGCCCCTCAGTCTCCGGAGCTTGACATTACCTACTGTTTAAACCCCGCCTTTCCACCGGATGCCTTTTCATCTCTGGCAAGTCTGCTACATCTCTAAAGTTCGATAGCCACATCCAGAGCGAGAGGAGATGTCGACTCCAACTTGCCAAATTGCTAGCTTCCCAAAAGTGAAGCTTTAGGCCCACTTTCTTTTTTAATAGAATAACTTTATTTTTTAATTTTTTTTTAAGATTTTTTTCCCCTTTTTCTCCCCAAAGCCCCCTGGTACACAGTTGTGTATTTTTAGTTGTGGGTCCTTCTAGTTGTGGCATGTGGGACGCTGCCTCAGCATGGCCAGATGAGCAGTGCCATGTCCACGCCCAGGATCCGAACCGGTGAAACCCTGGGCTGCTGCAGCGGAGCATGCGAACCTAACCACTAAGCCACCGGGCCAGCCCCCAGGCCCACTTTCTGAAGGACGTATGGCAAACATTTACTCAACTTTTTCCATGTCGGGCATGGTACTTTGTGCACATTATCTGCATTATCTCATGCAATCCTCAACAACTCTATGAGGCAGATACTACTCAACTGAGGAAACTCAGGCTCCAAAAGGTAAAGCAACCTGCACAAGGTCACACAACCACTAAATTTTTGGGACCAGGCCACTCTGCAACTGTGGCCCCTATTTCTCTGAATTTTGAGAGAAACTGATTGCTTTAGCTCTTTATCAGTTTACATATATATATATATATATACTTTTTTTTTTCCTGAGCAAGATTAGCCCTGAGCTAACTACTGCCAATCCTCCTCTTTTTGCTGAGGAAGCCTGGCCCTGAGCTAACATCCGTGCCCATCTTCCTCTACTTTATATGTGGGACTCCTACCACAGCATGGCTTTTGCCAAGCCATGCCATGTCCACACCCAGGATCCGAACCAACGAACCCTGGGCCGCCGAAGCGGAATGTGCAAACCCAATCACTGTGCCACCAGACCGGCCCCTATCAGTTTATATTTTTACCTCTATAAGCACCTGCTAAAAAAAACACCGATCAGTGAAATCCACACAAAGAAAAGTGCAGGAAGCATTAGGTTTTACCTCTGTGCTATAAATTCCCCTCAGTTCTGGGATTATCCCCTATTCAGGGTCCCAGTAACAGGGCAGGACCTAGAGTAAGGCAGGTGAGCTATGCACCACAGGCATAAAATTTAAGGAGGCTCCAAAAAACTCAGTATTCGAGATAAAAACAATATTTAACATAATATTTTCAAAAATAAAAATCAATGCAAGAAAAATCCCTGAAGAACAGAATATCACCAACAAAAACGGATGAGATCAGACCCTGTACTTGTACAACCTTGCCTCACTTGCCTCACTCTAATTCCTTTATTTATGAAAAAAATTATTTACAAAAACAGGCGACCAGCCAGAAGGCTGTAGTTTATCCATTTGATTTTTAAAACTATTTCAGTAAAATTTTATTTATGGTCATTACGTGAATTTTTGGTGCCTCCTGAAATTTTGCATCCTTGGCAAGTGCCTCACCACAGTGCCAGCCCTGTCCAGCAACCAAATATTATTTTTTAAAAGTCATTTTTGGGGGGCCCAGCCTGGTGGCACATCGGTTAAGTTCACACATTCCGCTTCTCAGCGGCCCGGGGTTCACCAGTTCAGATCCAGGATGAGGACATGGCACCACTTGGCAAGCCATGCTGTGGCAGGCATCCCACATAGAAAGTAGAGGAAGATGGGCACAGATATTAACTCAGGGCCAGTCTTCCTTGGCAAAAAGAGGAGGATTGGCAGTAGTTAGCTCAGGGCTAATCTTCCTCAAAAAGAAAAAAGTCATTTTAATGCCACAAAATATTTTGGAACTCATGTTGAAACTGGGGGTGGGAGGTAAGCAACAGTCTGGAATCCACAAGGACTACGTCTTAGAAAAGTAAAGCCTACAGATACTAGTCATGAAATAGATTGTTAAAAACACCTTAAAAAACAAAAACAAAAGCAAGAAAATGTCTTAGGTACTATTCACAGCCATTCCCCCTCCAAGGTATGGGGGGAGGGTAGGTAACTTCCTCAACCTCATAAAAGGCATCTGTAAAAAACCGACAACTAAAATGACGATTAATGGTGAAAGACTGAAAGCTTTTCCCCTAAGATTAAGATAAGGATGCCCACTCTCACCACATCTATTTAACATTTCACTGGAAATTCTAGCCAGGGCAATTAGTCAAGAAAAAGAAATAAAAGGCAACCAGATTTGAAACAAAGAAGTAAAACTATCTCCATTCTCGGATGCCATAATCTTGTATACGGAAAATCCTAAGGATGCACACACACAAATTAGAGCTAACAAACAAGTTAAACAAGGTTCCAGGATACAAGATCCATACCCCAAAATAAGTTATATTTCTATACACTAGCAATGAACTATTTAAAAATGAAGTTAGGAAAGCAATTCCACCAAGAAGACCATTCAATAGGGGAAAGAACAGTTTTTTCAACAAATGATTTGAAACAACTGGATATCCACATGCGAAAGAACGAAGTTGGATCCTACCTCACACCATATGCAAAAAATTAACTCAAAATGGATCAAAGATGTAAGTGTAAAAGCTGAAACTAGAAAACTCTTAAAAAGAAACATAGGAGTAAACATAATTTCTCAGCTATGATACCAAAGCATAAATAATAAAAGAGAAAAATTAATTGTACTTCATCAAAATTTAAAACTTTTGTGCTTCAAAGGACACTATCAAGAAAGTGAAAAGACAATCCACAAGATAGGGGAAAATATTTGTAAATCATACCTGAGAAGAGTCTAGTATCCACAATATATAAAGAACTCTGACAACTCAAGAATAAAAAGACAAAGAATGCCCTTTCATTTCAAGTCTACCCTCCCCACTCTGCTTCTTCCCCCCTCATTTGTGAAACCCACCCTCGCTCCTCCCCTTCCTCTCCCCTCCCCCTCCGCATTTCCAGAGTGGTCGGTCACGTCAGAAGTCTGAGGTAAAAGACCAGAGGGCGCCAGCGGAGAGAAAAGTAGTCCAGCGTGAATCAGCGCCAACCAACAAGCAAGCAAGCAAATCCGCCACCCCTTTGCCCGGTGTTGCTGCCGACTACCACTCCTGCCAACCAGCCCTAAGGCTTGCTCCTCCTGCCCCCGGAACTTGCAGACTGTGAAGAGGGAATGTGGCCGATGGCGGAGCTTTTGGTCCCCTGTGTGTGAGGGGGGCAGGTAGCTTGGCATCATTCCTCAGGAGAGTAAAATCTATGGCGATAGCCGGATTTTTACTTCCCCCTCCTGCCCCCTTCCAGCAATCCTTACTCCCCACTCAATTTCTGTCAGTTTCGGCCAGTTTCCCACCTAAGAAGCACAGGAGACTGGGAGCAGAGAGGAGAGCCGGGGCCCGGACAGGGCTTCATCCCGCTGGGGCGGCACAGAGCGAGAGGGGAGCCACCCGCCCAGGGCCGTGTCCCTCACAGTGTCCTTTCGAGCCTGCCCAATGCCGAGCTCTCCCGCTCAAAGCCAGCCCGCCCACACGGGTGGGGATAGGGATCCGGGATCTACATACCTAGAGACATATCTAGAAAGGCCATGTTTCCCCTACTTTTAGGGTCTGTCAGCATCCTTCCAGGAAACGTTACGTTGGAAGGCGAAGCCATCTCAGCTTCACCTCACTGCTGCACCACAGCCGAGCGAAGCTCTTATGTAGCCTCTCACTGCTCCCTGGGGTGCCGGCTAAACTCGTCCTCCAATCACAGGCTTTCCCTTCGCTGTTGCTAAGGCCTAAGGGGTGGAGCTTGGCATATACCCCTTCCCATGTCTCCTAGAAGGAACCTGGCTCACAGAAAAAAAAAAAAAAAGACCCGCCCATTTCTTTCCCGCTTTTTCTAAAGACCGTCTCTTCTCCTGTGCATCCGTCTCTCAGTCAGCCGCAACTTTTACTCTCGTAACTTTTTGACCCTTGCCTTTCATAGCTCTTAGAAGAACGCATTTCTCTTCTTTGCTGTTGGCATTCCTGGCGAAAAAACCTTACGTTCTTCATGTGATGCACTAGTTCTCTGCTTCTCTCACATTTGCAGAGCTACCACAAATCTAGCAGTTAGTTTAAATAAGATAGAAAAAAAAATACTCTAAACTCTTCGCATAAAAGTACTTCCAGGGGGTTGGCTGAGGGGGCTGACTGCGTGATTAAGTTCGCGCCCTTCGCTTTGGCGGTCCAGGGTTTTGCTGGTTCGGATCCTGGGGCAGACACGGCACTGCTGATCGAGCCATGCTGAGGCGGAGTCCCACATGCCACAACTAAAAGGACCCACAACTAAAAAATACACAACTATGTACCGGGGGGCTTTGGGAGAAAAAGGAAAAATAAAATCTTTTTTTTTAAAAAAAAGGTCCTTCCGTAATCTAATCTCTGATGATCTCTTCAGACCTACCTTTCAGTACCCCACCACATGGAATGACTTGAACTTTCCAGAGTGTGCTGGTAGTGCTGCTTCCTCTGCCAGAAAATACCCTTCTCACCTCTATAGTTATTCCCTGATTTTTCAAGTCTTAAATGACTTTTTCTTTATCCCTTAGGTGGATTTGCGCCATTAAGCCTCACAGATATTTTGTAGATACCGGTATCCCAGAGCCTAACACAGAAAGGAGCTCAGTATTTGTCGACGGACTCAATTATAGCACTTAAATTAATATTTTGCGTGTATTTATTGTCTTCAGACAACTGTATATGCCTTGTGAAAAAGGTTTATTTATCAATCTTTAGGTCCCTAGTTCCAAGTAATGACTTAAATACAACAAATAATAAAATATTTTACATTTTAAAATCTCTTCAGACATTTATTTTGTGATTTCCCTAACAACTTGAACAAATTTTCAGCTCTTAAAATTTATTAATTTGATTTTTATTTCCTCTGAAGAACCGGTGACACACAGGATTCCTCTAACATTTAAAAATAGCATCTACTGAAGCGTATATTTAGATGATAAGAGGAACAATTACTTTTTTTTTAAGAGATGTCATGGACACAGCTTTAGGGAAGTCATCAAAAAGTATGTGGCATTGTAAGCCTGTGGATGCAATAAATATTTGTGAAGGAATAAATGTAAAGTCATTGGGACTAAACACCTCTCTCTCTCCCTCCCTCTCTCATTCTTCTCTTTCTTTCAATTCTTTCTTTTTCTCTGAATATCAGCTCTCGTTGTTTATTTGTGTACAGAGGTTAAATGTGGTCATTCCTTCTCTACCCTATTTTGTCATAGTTCAAACACTGACTACTGAATGGCCCAGAATCTGGTTGTCCCAGCTTAGGTGAGGGCATCTACTTTTTGACCAATTAACTGTGGCCAGGATCATACATAAAAACACAGCTGCAAGAACCCATTATTTGTGTGTGTGTGTGTGTGTGTGTGTGTGTGTGTGTATAAGGGGAAGTTGTCAGAAGGGGATGTTGTGGGTTTCACAGATGTCTCAAGAAGTAATAAGTATGTTGCTAATGTAGTTGCTAACCTGGCACAAGAGTAGTACATGTGAAAACAACAGGCGGTTTTGATGACTAGTTGTTCACAGGAATCAGCAGTGGGATGTGATTGTCAGAAAAATCAAATGATATTTACAGTTTTTGTAGCAGACTTTTGCCTTTACTCCACCTATTAAGCAAATGAAGCCCCTTTCTAGTTTTGTGAAAATCTCACTATTAGAATCTTATTAGGAGGTGGAGCCTGTCTCCCATTACAGACCAAGAAAATTCCTGAGAAACTAGAGCAAAAACCTGTGACCCAGACTTGGCCAGTCAGACACACTAACCCTACATGGAATCTGGCGTTAGTACAAAACAGAAGCGGGGGCAGTGTAGAATTCATTCTGACCACAGCAGCCAGTTTCTAGGGGCAGCAATGGCAGTGGTGCAAATTTCAGTAGCTGTGTATGCCAGTGGTGGCCTCATCATATTAATTTTAAGGTGTGATTTTAGCTGCAGTTCTGAATTTCTGGTCTCCCTTGGTTCCTGCCCTTTTTCTTGAGCCTGGTTCTCTAGAGTCCCTGGTTATTCCTTGAGCTACCCAACTGACTTTCAATAAATTCCTTCCTTACTTAAGGCAACTAGAGTTTGTCACATTCAACTAAGAACCCTGTTCAATAGAAATATCCAGTAAAAGAGAAATAATACATTGAGTCCTGCTGTTATTGGCCACCATATATTAACTAACGAACTAGATTAAAACCAAGGAAAATAAGCTAAATGTGTGAGGAGATTTAAATCATGTCATGCAAAGCAGGACTGAAGAAATTGTGCATGTTTAGCCTATAGCACAGAAATCTCAGGGGACCATAATTATTTTCAAATAATCCTATGGAAGAAGGAGTGAATTTATTATTCGGTCTAGCACTAGAGGGCAGCACTAGCCCAAGAGGATGGAAGTTACAGGTAAAGCGATTTCTGCACTATACAGATATATTCTAATAATTAAAAGTACAATAATGAGTCAAAACTACAACAATGGGATAAGCTGCCTTGAATTGAGGTACTTGACACTGGAAATACTGAAGCACAAACTAGGTTACTGCCTTTCAATGGGTTAGATTCAGTGACCTCTGAGGTTCCATCTAAATCTGAGATTATGGGAAAAACAAGCGCGTGGTGACTTCTCTGGCCAGTTATTTCAATTACATGATTTAGAGACCATTATCAGTCTCTCCGGCTTTTAAAATAGTATGTAGGTATGACAAAAAAGGAGCAAATTGGTAATCATTCCCACTTAGAGAGGTGATAGCAATATACAAGGTTTTATGTACCCAGAATGGAAATTAAGTACTATGATGTTTCAGTAAAAAATTAGGAACTAATTTACACATACTCAACTATCCTCTCTTCGGCGGATTTCCCTGGTAGAGTACAATAACCAATTACCTTAAATTCTTTAGGGAAGGGTAAGTTCTTTAGGGAAAGAGCTCTGTTATATTGTTCTTAGCAGGTAGTTTTAGGAAGACAATAATTGCTATTGCTAGGTTATATCTTTTTTAACGTAAGCATAATCTATTGTTTGGTTGGTAATTAGTGGATCCTTGAGTAACTAAATACATGTCCCTGCAATATTTAAGGCAATTTCCTATTTCTTCCTTTAAAAAAATAAACTTTTAAAATTGTACATTTAAGTGATCAGTTTCATTCATGTATTTGTAGATAATCTGGGAAGTAAAAAACAAATAAAAAAGAAAAGAAATATAACCAAATATTCAAAGATACTCTAAATATTTTGAGTATTTCCTTCTAGCTATACTTTCTGTGTAAAAAAATTATATAGTTAAAACTTACATGGTAGAAAACTACATATAGTACTATATATGTATAGATACTATATATACTATATATATATATATATATATAAAACAGTAAAAAAACTATGCAGATAGATAGATATGTAATTTTGGGTTTTGCTTATTCCGCTAAGATTTATGAGTTTCCTTATGTAATTAAAAAAACTTTAGGGGCCGGCCCAGTGGCGCAGCAGTTAAGTTTGCACGTTCCGCTTTGGCAGCCCGGGGTTCGCAGGTTCAGATCCCAGTTGTGCACATGGCACCGCTCGGAAAGCCATGCTGTGGTAGGCGTCCCACATACAAAGTAGAGGAAGATGGGCACAGATGTGAGCTCAGGGCCAGTCTTCCTTAGCAAAAAGAGGAGGATGGGCAGCAGATTTTAGCTCAGGGCTAATCTTCCTCAAAAAAAAAAAAAATCGTTACCTGCATGGTTTTAAATGTCTGCCAAATATTGCTGATACTTAACCTAAGGGACACATCCTTAATCTTGTGATTATCACTACACCCCTAGCAGTTGAGATTCCTTTGGGGTAATTTTACCCAGCTTTTAAAAACTCATTTTATGAGAGGTTTTTGCTTACCATCTGTTGATATGATCTCATGATTTTTCTTCTTTGGCCTGTTGATGTGGTGGATTACATGAATTGATTTTTTAATCACTTGTTTTACTAGAACACAATTCAAACATTTTGCTTCCTTGGAATGATTTCTTTGAACTCAGTTTCTGAATTTTCTGCAAGAAAAAATGTGGATTATGATCTTATAGAAATTATATTCTTATGTATGTTTCAAACATAAGGTTTCTGAGGAGACTTTTGCTTAAAGGCTAATATTTCTAACAAGATTATTAATCATACTGTTAGTTTTTTAAAACATTTTCTAAGTATTCTTTTTAGCTCTGTATTAGATTGCCAAACACATTTCCAAATATTTAGCAGTGTGAGTATACACTCACATCAGGAGAGGATTACTTAAGTTTTAAAGAGAATAATATAATTTTTACAGTAAACTCCTTAAACTTTTATCCAAAGCCCATGCTCACATTTTTCAGAATTGCACAATGAATATTTTCCTAGAAAGTAAATAATCTTTTATTTCTTCCTATGCTGCAATTCTGGGTTAGAAGCCTGGCTAATGCTAGACAGCAGATAAAATAGAAGTAAATGAGGCAAACATTTAATACTCCTACAGTTTTTTTTCTGTTCCAGTTTCTTACTTCTTCTAACACCCCACTAAGGGCATTAATGGGAGGGGAACTTAAACTCTAAAGAACAAGAGAAAAATTAAATAATTTATGTAAAGATGTCACAGATATATATAAACAAATAGAAGTTACAAAGGAACAGAACTTGAGCTTTGCAGCTATGGTAATTTTTTAACACAACTGAATTGCCTAGAACATATACTAAAATGTGCAAAGGAAATTTTGGAGGGAATTTTAACCAAATTTCACTTGTCAGTTGCACTTTTTGGAGTTGCCTTTGAGAGTGTTGTGTATCACTACCTTGAACTCTAAATGCTAAGCATGGCAAGAGTATCTTTGATGCTAAATACAAAACAAAGGGATTCGTTCCTTCCTTCATTCATTTAACATTTATTGACTATTTATTATCTCCATCGTACTTTACTAGATTCTATAATGCAGAGATAGCTGAGACACGGTAGGGAGAGAGACAGGTACAAAATCATAAAAATGACAACAGATTGTGAAAAGTGATATAGTAGACTAATAAACGATGTGCTGTGGAATTACAGTCGATGGAATAACAATTCTTGCACACTTAAAGGTGTAGAGAAACGATCAGAAATACATATGCACCTTACAACAGGGCCCTGAAACTAACAGAATTGAAGTGAGAAATAGACAATTCAACAATAATAGTTGGAGATTTCAGGGGCTGGTCCGGTGGCGCAGCGGTGAAGTTCGCACGTTCCGCTTCTCAGCAGCCCGGGCTGTGCCGGTTCGGATCCCAGGTGCGGACATGGCACTGCTTGGCAAGCCATGCTGTGGTAGGCGTCCCACGTATAAAGTAGAGGAAGATGGGCACGAATGTTAGCTCAGGGACAATCTTCCTTAGCAAAAAGAGGAGGATTGGCAGTAGCTAGCTCAGGGCTAATCTTCCTCAAAAATAAAAAATAAACCAGTAATAGTTGGAGATTTCAATACTACACTTTCAATAATTGATATAATGCACATTTTAAATGGGTAAATTGTATGTGAATTATATGTCAACATGTTTTTTTTGTTTAGGTATAGAAGGGCTTTGGTAGGGAAGACTTCATAGGGCAAATGGGCATCAAAAAATAACAGCTTTTCTGATTTTGTAAAGAAACATTAACATGCATATTTTTAAAATGATAAAAGTACTATTTGTATGAGAAAAGCTTATTAAATATAATATTTAAAAACTACTTCAATCACCCAGTGACATCAACTGTTTTTAACCCTTGTTAACATTTAATATTTTTGAGTTTTGAACGCATATATTATGTTTTTGTTTTAAGATAGATAATATTCTTAAGTTGGTTAAATATACAGTTTATATTCTTTTTATTTTATTTATTTATTTTTTTAAGATTGCATTTTTCTTTTTTCTCCCCAAAGCCCCCCGGTACATAGTTGTGTATTTTTAGTTGTGGGTCCTTCTAGTTGTGGCATGTGGGATGCCGCCTCAGCATGGCTTGATGAGTGGTGCCATGTCCGTGGCCAAGATTCCATCCAGCGCTCGAACTTAACCACTCAGCTACGGGGCCGGCCCCTATATTCTTTTTAAATATAAACATCTTGATAATTTCTTAAACCATTAAGTATTCTTTTAAAACTGTATGGTATTTCATTGTGTAAAAGTATCCTAATTTATTTAACCATTCCCCATTTATTGATCATTTAGGTTCCTTCCAATTTTATTATGCTACGCAAGAAATAATGCTGTGATGAACATAGGCATGCAAAATTTTTTGTGCATTTCTCAGATTATTTCATTAGGATAAATTTCAAAAATTGGGACAACTGGGTCAAAGGATAGCCACTATTAAGGTCCTTCAGAATACTTTCACCAAAATATACTTACAAGTATAACTTTCCGGGCCGGCCCCCATGGCCGAGTGGTTGAGTTTGCCTGCTCCGTTTTGGTGGCCCAGGGTTTCCCAGGTTCGGATCCTGGGCCCGGACATGGCACGGCTTGTCAAACCATGCTCAGGTGGCGCCCCACATGCCACAACTAGAAGGACCCACAACTAAAATATACAACTATGTACTGGGGGGATTTGGGGAGAAAAAGCAGGAAAAAAAAGTATAACTTTCACAAGAAAATTCTGTCGACATGACAAACAAAGCTGAAATCATATTTGCATAAAAATTATATATATTTTTTTATCGCTGTTGAGGCTGACTTTTTATTTCATGCCTATTGGCTATTTGCTACTTCTCCTTTTCCAAAGTGCATTTTTTGTACCATGCATGTTTTGAAACTAGGATATTTATATTTTCTTGATTTTAGGAGTTCTCTAAATGTTATGGATATTGACATTTGGTCTATCATATCACTGGGAGTCCCTTTATGTTCATTTAATTGTCTATAAAGTGATAGAGACTAATAAATTATGTTCCCAATTCCTTATCCACTTCCTTCAGTATCTTTTTCTCATATAAATACCACTTATCTGTGAAGTGGTGGGAAGATTTTGATGAATAGTCCATGATTTTTCTGATACACATTAGAAACTATTTGGGTTTGAACTAATCTTCACCTTTATTACATAGACTTTATACACCATCCAAATTGAGAATCACAACTATGCTCCTACCAGATTACCAGATCTTTATTCAATTTCAACTAGTCTGCTCCTTAAAAGGGCAACGTTACTTTGTTTCTTTGTTTTTATGGAATATACACTCATCAATTTAAATGTGCAATGCTTTTTTTTCTTAGCTAGGATAATCGTTTAAAGATTGACATGACGGCATATCCTTTATACAGAAAAACAAATATAAGATTTTAGAGATTATCCTATATTTCATTTTGTTTAATAAAAAAGAAGATTGTAAAAGCATTTATTGATTTAGAAAAGTAAACCATTTATTTATTTATTAGCGTGGTAAAAAATATTTAATATAAAATTTACCATCTTAATCATTTTTAAGTACATTTCTAAGTTCAGTAGTGTTAAATATATTCACATTGTTGTGCAACAAATGTCCAGAACTTTTTCATCTTGCAAATCTGAAAGACTATGTCCAGTAAACAGCTCCCCTTTTCCCTGTCTCCCCAGCCCCTGGTTATTTCCATTCTATTTTCCGTCTCTATGAATTTGACTACCCTAGGTGCCTCATATAAGTGGAATCATATAGTGTTTGTCTTTTTGTGATTGGTTCATTTCCCTTAAAATATGTCCTCAAGGTTCATCCATGTTGTAGCATGTGACAGGATTTCCTTCCTTTTTAAAGCAGAATGATACTCCATTGTATGTACATACCACATTTTGTTTATCCATTTATTCGTTGATGGACATGTGGGTTGCTTCCAACTCTTGGCTCTTATGCACAGTGCTGCTATGGATATGGGTATGCAAATATTTCTTTTAGACTCCACTTTTAACTCTTTTGGGTATATACCCAGACGTAGGATTGCTGGATTGTATGGTAGTTCTATTTTTAATTTTTTGAGGAAACCCCATAGTTTTCCATAGCAGTTGCACCATTTTACAATCCTGCCATCAGTGTATAATTTCTACACAACCTCACCACTGCTTGCTATTTTCATTTTTTTTAATAGTAGCCATCCTAATGGATGTGAGATGATATCTCATTGTGGTTTTGATTTTCATTTCTCTGATGTCATGTTGAGCATCTCCTGTGCTTGTTGGCTATTTTTAAATCAGCCCTTTTATTTTTAACTCACCATTTTCAAACTCAATAGAATTATTTTAAATTAATGTCTTTGGAAAAACAATGGCATTGTTTTTCTACTGGTATGCAGTAGAACTGCAAGGTTTTTTCTACTGGTATGCAGATTTCAGTAGTTAATTTGCAGATGGAATATTTTTTGCAGATCTAGTTTTAAAATTTATTTTGTTTAAACTTTAAAATTTCTATTGTATCTGATATAACCCCTTTGAAAATAAGCCATCTTTCACATTAGAAAATGTCTGTAAAATATAGGGCACAGTATCTGGCATAAGAAAGAAAAACAGTAAATGTTATTTCTCCACTAATTAGTACTTAATCTTATATTTTCTTAGGGAAATTTTACAAAATATACCTAATTTTCCACGTCAATATTTTCCATGGTTGAAAATTTAAAACAGGGTTAGAAAAAAGATTCTTGTCTTAAATAAATATATAAGAAATTGAGATATTATTGGAGAAAAATAAAGTTATGTAGGGGAGGAAAAATGTTCCTTGACTCCCTTAGGAACCCTAGCTGGGTCTAAAAATTAAACTCACAAAGACAGATCAACAGAAGAAAAGCATGCAAATTTATTTAAGTTTCATGGACATGGGAGCCTTCATAACAAAATGAAAACCCAAAGAAACAGTTAGACCTGAGTATTTTATGCTTGGTTTGTTGAAGAGTGGACAGTCATATGAAAATTTGATAGGTTGAAGAGTATGAGATGTTAAAAGATAGAATGAGTCATATTAAAAATCTTGAGTTTATTTAAGCATTTATCTATTTGAATCTGGCAGGGCCAAAGCACAAGTAGTTAGGAGCATTCGGCTGACGGGAGCCAAAGAAAAGACTTATATAGAGAAACTAAGAATGCGAATTATTTGATTGGCTATGGCTTAACACCTAGTTGGGTTTTTGAGATTGGTTGTCCTTTGCTTTTTGATTTCGTAACCTTGAGGTATTTAAAAGACTTAGATTTTGGTTTGCTTATGTAGACCACCAGGGCATTAGAGCCACCTCAGTCTAACAGCCTCCTTGTTTAATTTAACAGGAGGTAATTATAGTAAAGTGTGGGAAACTTAACGAGGCCTGTTTGTTAGGATTCTTTTTAGCATCCCTTTGTCTTCAGAGATAAGGACGGTCCTTTCCTCTGTGTATAGGGAGGCATAGAAGAGGAAAACTTTTCCCTTCTCTTCTAGGTTCTTTGGCTGGTCTAATAATTAAATTGATATAAGACAGATTAACAGGAGAAAAAAAAATTTTTTTTAAGGAAGATTAGCCCTGAGCTAACACCCATGCCCATCTTCCTCTACTTTATATGTGAGACTCCTGCCACAGCATGGCTTGATAAGTGGTGCATAGGTCCGCACCTAGAACCTGAACTGGAGAACCCGGGGCCGCCGAAGTAGAAGGTGGGAACTTAGCTGCTGCGCCACCGGGCTGGCCCTGAGAAACAAATTTTCTATGTACGAGAGTCCCATAAAAATATGAGACCCAAAGGGCAGCCAGGTAATTTAGGTTTATATAATATCCCGAGCTGAGGAAAGGCATAGGCTTCTGGGGATATAAAGAAAAGGAAGGCCATTCATAGGAAGGCTAGAGGAAATGTTTGGAAAACAAAGGTTGTCTGTCTTGTTATGCAGATAAATTTCTTAGGTAAAAATGTATCTCTGGCAATAGCTCTCTTCCTGGCACAGGGCCCCTTTCTGGTTTAAATTTAGTAGTTGAGAGAGAGGTTAAGAACTTTTTCTGAATCTGTTGGATTTTGATTGCCTTTAGCTCAAAATAATCCTTATGGCAAAGGGAGATATTTTGGGGTGGCAAAACTTGCTCCCTTTCAGAAGGCACATCTCACATGAGGGTATAATGACCTTTTGGGGGGAGGGTTTAGAGTGACCTTGCCGCTTCTATCGTTTTTAAAACTGGGAGCCAACTTGCTTTAACTATGTTCAGTTAGTTGTCTGTTTGCAAAAGTAGTTAGATAATGCATTACTAAAGCTCACCTTATAAATAACGTCTCTAACGCAAGGGTCACCATGGTAACATTTACTAAAGCTTTTCAGGAACTGAGAGTTGACTCCTTGTCCAGTTTAGGCCAGTGAAGACCACTGATTCATCAACAGGGCCTGCATGAATGGTCAATAGGTGACCCTTTGACATCAGGGGGCCAAAAACTCCACCCTCAGATCATACTAATGCCACCATTTTGCAAACATGCTTCCTATGAGGAGACGTGAAGCTTGACGAGGCTTGGGCAGATCATCTGTTAGTTCACTTCTCCTTACCTCCAATCATCTATTCCCACACTCAGATCACCTTGCTCCTCTATCCCATAAATAGCCCCAATCCTCATTTTTAGGAGGCAGATTTGAGACATGTTCTCCTGTCTCCTTGCTTGGCTGCCTTATGAATAAACCCTTTCTCTGCTGTAAACTTGTCATCTCGATGATTGGCATACCATGCGGTGGGCAAAACGAGCCTGGTTTGGTAATATTGTCTCAAATTCCTTCAACTTAAAATAGTCAGTATGCCGAAGTGCCATATTTTGGGATAGTATGTCCTGAATTCCATCAGGTACAAATATTCATTTACAAATACAAGTTTGCAAAATGGCATCTTTGTAAATTAGTTAAAACATTGAGATGTAACACATTTAAGGCCAGTACTATATCTGAAATATATATATATATATTTTTTGTCAGCATATGTAATGCCATTTTGCCTCACTAAGATTATTTTTAAAAATTGCCATTATGGCACATCCTGTGTGCAGAATAGCAAAAATGAGATTTTAGAGGTTATGCTATATTTTATTTTATTTTATCCTATTTGTACAGAAAACCATAAATTTTAAAGTTGAAGTTTTAGAAAATAACACTTCCTAGGGAGATACTTATAAGTTATTTTTTTTTATTTTTCAAAAGGAAAAATTTATTAAAATCCTTTTTTGTTTTTGTTTTTGTGAGGAAGATTGTCCCTGAGCTAACATCCAATTTTCCTCTACTTTGTATTTGGGATGCTGCCATAGCATGGCTTGATGAGCAGTGCTAGGTCTGTGCCTGGGTTTTGAACCCGCAAACCCAGGGTGGCCAAAGTGCAGGGCATGAACTTAACCACTATGCCACTGGGCCAGCCTCTATTAAAATCTTGAAGACAATTTAATTAGGTTACTATTATTTAAATAAGATGTGTTAACTTTATTATTTCCAGTCTGTCAGAAAGTAATTTATTCCATTTATTCCTCTGTGCATTATCTGTTTTCATGATGGCAAAGGAGCATTTACTTTTTTTTTTTTGAGGAAGATTAGCCCTGAGCTAACTACTGCCAATCCTCCTCTTTTTGCTGAGGAAGACTGGCCCTGAGCTAACATCTGTGCCCATCTTCCTCAACTTTATACATGGGACGCCTACCACAGCATGGCTTGCCAAGTGGTATACCCGGGATCCAAACCGGTGAATCCCTGATCACAGCTCGAGAGTATGGAACTTTCTTAGCATGTGTGACTTTGAAAATGCCCTTTTGCTAGTGTAGTGGAAGAGGGAGAATTCTGCTCCCACCTTTTCCCTATGGTTCTCCTGGCTGGTCAAATAATTAAAAAGGCATGTTAGCGGGAGAATAATCAACCAAGTTTAATAACATGTATACGTGGGAGAAACCCAGGAAAACTGAGCAACATTAAAATGGCTGAAGCTGCCAACTTAAGTACCATCCTTAGCTAAAGACAAAGGAGGATGTTGGGGGTAGCGGTTTGGAATTTCAGAGGGGAGGAAGGCAATTCACGTGGAGATGGAAATGCAAGTGTTTGTTAAACTAGTTTTTACCAGGCCAAAAATGGACTTGTTGGTGACTTTCTATCACACCTGTTTTCCATTATACTATAGCTATCTTATGGTGTTAGCCCCTTCCTAGAACAGACCTTCTATGTTAAATTCTTTTTTTAGGTTTTTTTTTTTTTTTTTGAGGAAGATTAGCCTTGAGTTAACATCTGCTGCCAGTCCTCCTCTTTTTGCTGAGGAAGGCTGGCCCTGAGCTAACACCCGGGCCCATCTTCCTCTACTTTATATGTTGGACGCCTACCACAGCATGGCATGCCAAGCAGTGCCATGTCTGCACCCGGGATCCGAACTGGTGAACCCCGGGCCGCCGAAGCAGAACATGCAAACTTAACCGCTGCGCCACCGGGCCCGCCCCTATGTTAAATTATTTTAGTCTATTTGAGGGAATGTCAAGTGTTCTTCCTGAGTCTTCTGAGCCTTTATTGTCTTCGGCTCTAAATAATCCTCATACCAGAGTGGCGCATCTTGGGGCAGCCTGCCCTGAACCCCATCAGTAGGAATGTGAAAAAGCAATTCTGCCTCAAATGGTGCTACCAATAAACATCACACCTAAGTGTTTGTAACAGTGTTTTGTACTTGTGAAAGAAGTGATCTTTCAGTAAACAGTTTAAAAATAATCATCAAAATGGAGGCATTCTGAATATTATTAATTGCATTAAAAAATAATGTAGTTACACACTACAAAGTGAAGGGAAGTTCAAGAAGTTATATCTCATTGCATTTGGATAATTCAAGATTAAATTTTTTTGTCCTGGACAAAATGGTCAGTTTTCTAACTCATTTTCCTCTGGATCTCTCTTTTGTTTTATACCAAGTAGGCCCAGCTTAAAAACAGGAATAATAATGTTTATTAAGTACAGAATTTTACAATGGAGAAAGAGCCCTGAGAATGGTCCAGTCCAACCCTGTTTTAGAGACAAAGAACCTTGGCTCCAGAGAGGTTAGCTGTTTGTCCCGCAATACACACTTAGCAATTGGCAGAGGAAGATGAGAGAACTAGTTTTCTGAGTCACATTATACTGCCTATCAAGGTAACTGTGATAGAGGAAGGTAGTGGAATATATATATTTTTTTAAATTTTCAAAACATACATAGAGCATCTTTAAATTTAGAAACTTAACTAAGAAATTTAAATTTGGGGTGATAATTTTGCTATCATTTTGAAATACCCTCGAATAAATGGGAAATAAAAATAAATGCATCTAAAATATGAAATTGGGCAAATAATCAACTAAGCTTGTCCCCTTTCTTATCCTTTGTGTTTTATTCTGTGGTATTAAAAATATACAGTTCATAATCATATTTGCTAGATCAATTCACAAATCTTCACAAAGTCATGGTAAGGTTTTTTGTGAGCAACTTGCCTCACATATTCTCATCTGTTTAAAGCTATTGTTTCCTTCTTTTCTCTTTCCACTACATTGGACACAGTGCCTCTCCTACCCTAGCCCCAGCCTTTTTTTCTCGTTAAGATTGCAGGTTCATGAGTTCCATTATTCAAGCTCAGATAGAGAGAAGAGATATAATTGAGGTCCTTCCTACAGACTAGAGCCCAGAAAAATATGCATTTCCTTTTTTTTTTTTTCGGTCCCTCGTCTTTCCCATGTGATGAATAGGAATAGTTTGTGACAGATCCCCCTGTGCTCACACACTTTGATACACAGCTGGTGAATTGTTTAGCACTCGGCATGCAGCCTGACCTGTACCAACACCCAGAGCTGGGGCCAGGGCACATAGTGTCTGTCATAGTTGTGTGTAGAAAATGCACAAAGCTGAATTTTGGAAGTGAGAAAAAGGATAAAAATGTCTAAGTATCAAATATTCAAATTCCTTTCTGTCAATCCACTTTCTTTATATATGGGAAATCTTATATTCCTATTATCCACTTAACTACAACTTCCACTTAATTAATCAGGGTATTTTCCTGTCTTTTACTTGGAGTAAAAAACAAAATATCACAATAAACTTGTTGTCAGAGATTTTTTTTCTATTTGTTGACAACACAAGTAAACAAACACACAAATTGACCTTCTCTATGTAGACTGCTAAAGAGCGATTATTGTTCAAAGTGATAATCCAAAAATGTACCACATATCAAGCATAAAAAACCTTGTTTTGTATTTTATTAATCCAATTCAATTGAGTTTGGTTGTATTAATTCAAGAAAGAAAACCAATATTTTAAAATATTTTTATCAAACAAAAATGAATTTAGCTACATTTCATCAGAAAGTCAATTTGCTCAAGACATCTTATTCCCTGAGCATTTTGGTTCAAGTTTCAAAATTTAGTATCTATCCACGAAGCCACTTTTCAGACATGGTATTTAAAAAATTTCATTCCCATAAAATTCAAAGAAACATACTTTTTAAAAAGAAAAAATATTTTTTAGTTCTGCCGTATTTTTCAACTGTGATATCAAATACCTTATGTTTTGGGGATAAAAGAATGCATTCACTAAGAGATCTATACCCCTCATTAAATGTGACCGCTTCATTTTCTGGGCTGAATCCTATGTGTTGCTCTCCTGCATTCAGATATTCAGATAAATTATCTACTTTCACAAGCTCAGTGAAGCATTACTAGCTGGATACTCAGGCATATTCAGCAACTCTGAAATTTTCTTAGGAATATATGAGCTCTTTGTTTGTTAAGAACCTTCTGCAAATGAATAGGAGGGAACAGTTTATGGTTTCTCTACTATTATACAAAATACTGCATAATGATAATCACAATTATCTTCTTTCTTTCATAAACATTCCACTGAAAATCCATTCATGCTCAAATTTGTTCTGATTTTGAGTACAAAAAAGGTTTGCCATAATTGCAGCTTTACATACCAAACTGAAGTTTTAAAATAGATGCAGCATTTTCTGGTTTTCATATTTCAGAACACAGAAACAAGTGAAAAATAAAGGAACTGCAACACCTGTAAAAGATATCAAATCAAAACGTTCACCTTTATCTTTTGAATTTAGCTTTAAGTTCCCTTGGGCTAATTCCTTGGTTTTGATAGGAGCCAATGCTTGCCTTGCAGATGTTGCTATTGCTTTACTTTCGTGACTCATAAGTCTACAGTAGTTTGTGTAATGCTATTTGTGCTCATACTTTGGTAATAGTGCTACCTAGCTAGTAAATGAGGATATTGTCACTATGACATAGCAAAATATTACCAACTCCCCCACCTGCAAAGACTTCCTACAGCCTCCCCCTTCCCCTCAAAACTGGTGGATTCTTTACAGCTACTGAAGGCGAGGAAAAATAATTTTACTTCTACCCTTCTGAGTTTTTGGCTGAGACAGTGTAATAGAGAGATGAACATGAGAAAAACATACAGATACTCAGAAAAACTGAGTAACTCCCCAAGAAGGCTCAAGCCACCACCTTAAGTAGCATCTTCAGCTAAAGATGAAAGGTGTTGGGTGTAGGGGGAAACCACTTATCAGAAGTTACCGGGAAAGCACAGTAAACAAAGGTAAGGTTTGTTATGCAGATTTAAGTCAGAGCTTTCTCCACAGGTAAGATTCTCCCGTGATGTAGAGTCATCCTTCTCTTCCTGGTACAGAGAGCGAGACACCTTTAACAAATGGAGATTTCCTTTATAAATGCAAATTTCCCTTATAAAAGAATAACTTCTACTCTGATTTCAGAGCTTCTCCTGTGTCTGCTGTTTCTCAAAATAACCAGCTCACAATAATCCTTATACTAAAGAGGTATATTTTAGGGTGACATATTCTGCTATACTTCACTACCTTAGGTCTGTTTGTGCGGGAGAGTGCAGAGTATATTTAACTCTAAGGGTTCAGACTACTCTTTGTGAACCATGTATTCAATTTTAAATATGTTACTGTAAGTGTTCATTTGAACATTTTGTGTTCAAATGAAAAGCCTGTATAGATATACACAATCCCTATACGTATACCAGGTTTTTCAGTGAAAAAAGAAAAAAAATAGTGATGGAACTGTACCCCATGAACAGGAATTCAACTCCGACCTCCCCAATGCTCTGCCTCCAGAGGTAACAGACAGCAGGTTTTCTGGGTGTGTACACTTCGTAATAAGAGGGAATCATTGGCACAGATTCCCTTGGATGGCACGGCTGTAAAGCTGCAATTGCACATTTTGTTTAATTTGTTATTATTAATACGGGAGGGCAAAATACAGGCCCACTTAGTTCTATAGAGACAGAAGTTAGCACCTTGGATTGCCATCGGGAGCAAGTATCTGAACTGAGTACATTGTAGTTCACCATTGTTAGATGCGCCCCGTGGTCAATGCCTAAAAGCAATTAAGCTACTGTGTGTGGTATTACTGGAAACTTTTGTATGATTTTCAGAAATATGCTTAAGAACATATTTCTGCCTAGTGGTAGAGGGGAAGAAGAACCCAGAGAATGTTGTTGCCATATTAACATATACAGAAAGGAATGCTTTCAGCTGGAAGCATAATTTGATGTGCTTCCTTCCTTCAGTCATTCATTTATTCAACAAATACATATTGAGCCAGCTAATGTTCTAGGTTGTGTGGATGCAACAGTGAATAAAGAATACAAGAATCCTTGCCCGCGTAGAGCTTACATTCTAGTGAGGGCAGACGGACCATAAGCTAAGTAAGTAAAATAAATAGCATAGGTGATAAGTGCTGTGGAGGAAAAAAAAATGAAGCAGGATAAGAAGTTGTGTGTGTGGGGAGGTTATAATATCAACTAGGATGGTTAGGAAACACCTTGATGGAAAGTAACATTTGAGCAAAGGTCTGACGGAGAGGAGGGCATCAGCTATGGAGAATTCTGGTGGAAAAGTGTCAGTGTCACAGGAAGAGGAAATAACCAAATGCAAAGGCCCTGAGGTCAGGAGAATGGCTGGTATGTTAGGGGAACAGTTTTAAGTAGATTGAGTAGAGTGAGAGAAAGGGAAAGTAGAGGGACACAAGGTCAGAGTAGTAAGGGGGAAAAAGGGAAAATTGTGCATGGCTGTGAAGGAACCATCATAAAATTTTGGGCTTTTTATGTGGTTAAAATAGGAAGCCATTTGCAGGGTTTGAACACAGGAGCGAAGTAGTGATTTGACTTGTGTTTTAAATGTGAATCACTCTGATTGCTGTGTTGAGAAAAGACTGTAGGGGCCAGGAGTGGAAGCAGGAAATAGGGAGACCAGTTACGTGCTATTGCAACAATCCAGGTGAGAGATGATGGCGGTTTGGAAGACGATAATGCAAAGTGTTTGGATCTGGAGTATATTTTGAAGGAGCAAAGTTGGATGTGGAGTGTGAGAGAAATGGAGATATCAAGATCGTCAAATGTTCGACATATTTTTAAGTTATTCCTCACTCTATTAGAAACATTTCTAAAAAGTTGCATATGTGACTGATTCACATTTGAAATCTATCAGAGTAATTTATTATTTATAAGAAACAGTGAATCTATAAAAAATGACTTTTTAAACAATTTTTTCATTCCCTAATTTCTGGTTTTGGTGTCATCGTTTATATATGTTATTGAGTTTTCTAAAAGCAAGATACACCTGATTTTACATAAAATGTAAAATCTACATTTTTTTATTTTTTCTAGCTTGATTGCGGTGTGATTGACAAAAGAATGTATATGTTTAGGTTGTACAGTGTGATTTTTTAAAAGATGTACAACATGATAATTTAGTATGCATATATATTGCAAAACGATTACCACAATGAAGTTAATTAACACATCCATCACCATCCATGGTTACATTTTGTGTGTGTGTGTATGGTGAGAATAATTAAGATCTACTCTCTTAGAAAATTTCCGGTATATAATATGCAAACCTGTTAACTTTAGTCACCATACTGTACATTAGATCTCCAGAAATTATTCATTTTATAACTGGAAGTTCTTACCCTTTGGCCAACATCTCTCCATATGCTCCACCCTCTAGCCCCTGGCAACCACTGTTCTACTCTCCGGTTCTGAGTTCAACTTCGTTAGTTCCACATATAAGTGAGATCATACAGTATTTGTCTTTCTGCATCTGGTTTATTTCACTTAGCATAATGTCCTCCAGGTTTATCCATGTTGTCACAAATGGCAGAATTTCCTTTGTTTTTATGGTTGAATAATATTCCACATTTTCTTTATCCATTCATCGGTCAACAGGCACTTAGGTTGTTTCCATATCTTGGCTATTGCTAATAATGCTTCAGTGAACAGGGTGTACGGATATCTCTTTGATAGTAGTTTCATTTCTTTTGGATGTGTACCCAGAAGGATGATTGGTGGATCATATAGTAGTTCTATTTCTAGTTTTTTGAGGAACTTCCTTATTTTCATAATGGCTGTATCAATATAAGATACTTTTAATTTCTTCCATATCTTTTGAAGATAAGAAGTATTTTTCTTGAATGGAATTATAGAAGTATATTCTCAATAGCAGAGCATGAATTCAAGTATACTCATGTTTTACGTAAGATGGCACAGAAAGAGTCTAGCTGGCTGCTTAGGCTGTACCTTACAGGATGTTTATAAATGGTGAAAGGGGAGGGGAGGAGAGTCACAACACATACAGAGTTTACTTATCAGGGACTTGAGAGGCAATGTTCATAATAAAAAATATGCTAGATAAAAGTCTCCTTCGGTATCAAGGAAGCATAAGGATTGAATTATCTTAATGGGCTGGTGTAATCTAATTACAATAATCAGACACCTCCATTGCTTCTATAGGGATGGAGCTGTCAAGAAGAGTGGACTCCTCCTTCAATCCTCTTACTGCATGGCACTGGACAAATGGACAAATTGCTATACTCCAAGTCCCTTACTTTATATGTATATCCTTATCTGTCATCTAAACTTTTTTTCCATTTCAATTTTTCCTCATGAAAGACGTCTTTAAATGGCCTTAATTATATTTCATCGTTATATTTAAAATTCACAGCTTCTTTTAAAAGGGGTGCTTCTGACTTAGGGAACCCCTAGTCCGATTGTCATCATGCTCAGAAATCCTCTCTTACACGGGCTATTTTCCTGGGAGTATTTTTGCCAGGTGATTAATTTTATTCATTTGGTTTTGATTCTCTTCATTTTCCCATACAACCTCTGACATTCCTGACCTCATCTAAAAATTTTAGGGGTATATTGTATTTGGAGCCTATAGTTCTGTTGACTGCGTACAATTCACATGGAGACATCTATTTTTGAAATGTATACTATGTATTTCAAACCACTAAAGGATTAAGACTTTCATATTCTTAATTTTAGCTAAATATATCCTGAATTTCTGCCAGATCTTACCCACACTAAGGTATATTCAAAAGCTGTTCCTTCTGGGATTAGTCACATCTCACTGACTTCACTTACTGATTAACTATCTGGGTAAAGGCCAGTTGCTTTCAAGCAGGCCAATGAAGTATTTCCATGCATTTAACCAGTTTCTCAAATTGTAACATGAAACCTGCCAAGGAAGGATTATAAATGGAAACCAAGACAGATTTCTTTAGTTTCAATCCACCACATTAAATCTTATCTTGCTTCAATTTAGTTTGCTTCTTAATGCTGAAAGGATAACCAGAAAATGTTAGAAGTTTTTAAGTTAAAAATACAATCACTCTATATTCCTCTAAAATAAAGAACACAAAACAAAATGGCCGTTTGAGGACATCAGTAGAGGTTCCTTCCCATATTCCTTTATTAACATTTCTGTGATTACAATTTATATATACTACTTAAATTTTGTGAGACTATTTCCAAAAGCTCTCATGTTTTTACCTTTTCTGTGCCAGAACCACTAGCTATACTTTGTAATTCTTGAAAAACTATATTGTTGTGGATTGCAAAAAAAGTTGGCTAGTTTTTATATAGAGATTCCTCTGATAACATGTTCCTAAAGGTAGAGAATGCTTTAAACTTGTTTTCAAGTTCAGAAACTGAATATTACCTCAGTTCTGTGCCTGATCCATTATATTTTAATGTGCAAGCCTGTTAATGATGAATTTCCAAACCGCTCTATGGGAGTTACCATGGACACTAAGAGGCACTCCACTGCCAAATCAGATGGATAGGAAAACATTTCTTTTAATATATTTCAGGTATCTGCAGACTTCCAGAACTGGTTCTGTCACAAATAAATGGGACTTAGCCTTAATTTATCAGACATTTTCTGACAGCATTTCTGCTACAGATTTTTGTCTCATTCTTTTCTATACTCTATCTCAGTCTGTATTTTATCTTTGTGAAAAACCTTACAGTGAAGACACATGATAATTTCCTAAATGTTAGTTAGCTCTGACAATAAGGCCTGTTTTCAGGATTGGACTGGCTCATCAAAAAAGAAGAGATTTGCTTAGTGTGTCTGCTCCACAGGGAGACCTGTTAAATCTTGGGGAGAAAGACTTATTTCTACCTATACCCTTTCATTTGGTAAGTGCAATCCTGCATGCATTCTCATTGCTGTATTTTTATGATTGTTGCTATACGTGCTCTAAAATAGTGAATTTAAATCTATTTATATTCTTGGGAGGCTCTTCTTTGATAGGCATTTATTATGTAATCCATGTGATAGACTTATGAAGCCTATTCTTCTATGAAGAGGTTTGATATATTGAGGGAATATCATTGTGCTATTATTTTTACCATAACATGTATTTTGCTTTCTAAAATCTCTTTTAATTAAATGTTATGGAGTGAATTTGGGGCAAAACAGAGTTGACTCTCTACTTATTACACCATAATTAGACATTTTCATATATTATCAAGTATTTCTCAAATATTTAAATAAATTTATATTCATGTACTACAATTTTGCTTCTGTAATAGAGTTCTAAATCTGATCTATGATGTTGAGCTAACCAAAGTACTGTCAAAATTTATGTCTTTTTCTTATTCTAGTCATTTAACTATTTTTACCTATGGACAAACTAAAATTTTTATTACTATTAGGCCTACACAAATTTAAATCCCATTTCTGTGAACCACTCTATGTCTCTTTTTAAAGATTAACCCGTTAAATATACATAATTCAGCAAAGTGTTATGTAACATTATTCTTTGTCTTAGCATATCAATTACCTTTATTTAGGCCACTTGTTCAGAATTTCACCTATATTGGCAAGACTATTGTTTGTTTTCATCTCTACAGCAAATGCCCAACAGATACATTAAGAAAATAGGCAGACAGCTGGTAAACAGATTCCTTCCCTGCCTGGGGGCTGACAAAGCAATTTACCAAATCCATCTTTGCCTAGTTCATTTCACGTCATCACTATTTGCAAATTTTCTGCTTTTGCCCTCTAAGGATTGAGCACATCTAATATGTAAAAGAAGCTGAAATCAAACTTGTGCTTCCTCAGTTTGGATATCAGTTGACAGGGTTTTTTTTCTTTTTACTAAATTCTGTAGTATGCTTACTTGTTTTTGATTGATTCATCTTCCTTTTATTTTTAGTTATGTCGTATAGCTCCAATCTCAAAGATTATTATTATGAAGGTTGTAAACAATATATTTCCTAGTATGCTGAGTTATACATTGTCAGCATTAATCTCAATACAATATTAGAATTTTTAAAATGACATTTTCATTAATCTTTTTGGTTTGGATATAATCAGAATCACAGTACAGAAATACAAAGAATGTTGAAATCATTACTAAGTGTCGAGGCAACTGGCAATCTCATGCAAAGGAGGAGAAAAGCCAGAATCAGTGGTGTCTAGCCTGTAAATTACATTAGAGGAGGGAGATAAGGTGATGCTCCAGAGCCAAGAGCAACAAGGCATCATGATAATAATGACAGCCACTATTTGTGGACCCTGACTATGTGCCAGGCATTATACTTGTTACATAGTTATCCCTTTTAGTACTAACACCAACACTGGGGTAGGTACGTGCTACTAGAGTCCCCATTTGATGGATTCATTATTCAATCAATAAATATTAACTGAATGATAATGATGTGCCAGGCCCTAGGGATACCACAGTGAACATGACTCTTGTCCTCATGGAGCTTATGATCTGGTGGTGATGAGCCACGTACTGAGTCTTAGAAATGCTGTATAACTAGCTCAAGATCAGTCTGTGTGGTTCCGCATCCACCTATTTACCTTCTACTTTATATTAATGATGGCTGTGAAGTAGTAATCACAAAGCAGGTGGCAGTCAAAGGAAACTTTGTGCCAGAGATCAAAGCCAGTTGGACACTAGATAAGCAGGCAGGGTTCCAGAACATTGCTGCTGAAAGTCAGAGGAAGAGACTCTTCTGTGTACTAACGAAATTATCAGAAAACCAAGCAGTCAAATCGGACAGTGAGTGCATGTTAATGTACACCATATCATTATTAGAGTTCAGTGTCTCACAAAAAGAGATATAAAACAATACAAACAAATGAATAAAAAATCTGGATATTCTCAGTGTTCTTTGCAGTCTCTTCTTTCTCATCTAGTAGCTTAATTGTTAGTTTTCACAGGGATTTGTCTTAGATCCTCTTCTCACTTAATGTACTCTTGCTGAGTGATTCTATCCACTTACGTGTTTTCAAAAGCTGACGACTCTCAAACCTATTTCTCGGGTTCAGATCCCTCTCCTGCTGCACGTACCCAGGTATGTACTGCCTATCTCCATCTGGGTATCTTATAGGCTGCTCAAATTCTCCATGTTAAAATTGACCCCATCATGTCCATCTTCTCCACATAAAGCCTACTGCCCCTGCTTCCTTCTCTCACTCAGTAGTGCTCCCATCCATGCAGCTGCTCAAGCCATAAACCTGAGAGTCATTCTTGACTCCTGCCTTTCCTTAACCCTTACATCCAATCTATCACCAAGTCCTATCAATGATGTCGTCTAATTATTTCTTTTTTTAAATTCTTTCTCTTTCCTTTTTGTGTTTATTTACTTTATTTTTATTTATTTATTTTTTGGTGAGGAAAACTTGCCTTGAGCTAACATCTGTTGCCAATCCTCCTCTATTTTTCGTATGTGGGATGCCTCCACAGCAGGGCCGATGACTGGAGTAGGTCCACGCCTGGAACCCAAACCTGTGAACCTGGGCTGCCGAAGTGGAGCATGCGGAGTTTTAACCACTCAGCTATGGGGTTGGCCATTCTAATTATTTCTCAAATAATTTACTTCTCTTCATCTCCAATACCCTTTCACTAGTCTAAGCAATATTGCCTTTATTTCCTTTTTTAAAATCCTTCGATGGTCCCACATTGCCTTTCAGATAAAATCCAAACTCTTTATTATGATCTAAGTGGCCCAGAGGGATTTGGACCCTGTATACCATTTCAGTCCCATTTTGGGTTTCCTGGCACTTCTGCTATAGCCGTTCTACTTCATTTCCTTGAATGAGCATCCTGTCTCTTGCCTATGGCCTTTGCACAAGCTCTTCCCTCTGTTCACCCTGCTAACTCCTGCTAATCGTTGAGTTCTCAGCTTAGATATTATCTCCTCCAGAAAGGTTTCCCTGACTTCCAAGCCCAGTTAGTACTCCTTCTCTATGTTCCCTTAGCACCGTATATTTCCTCCACCACAGCACTTTCCACTCTATAGTTATACTTTTATCCTTTTCTTTCACTACACTATAAAGTCCATGAAAGCAGGAACATTGCTGCCTGTTAACTATTGCATTTTTATGAACTAACACAGTGTTCAGCACATAGTAGTTGCTTACAAGTCAATCCTGAATAAAGGAAAGAGCAAAGACACCAGGAGGGTGTGCCTGGTGGCGCAGTGGTTAAGTTCGCACGTTCCACTTTGGCAGCTCGGGGTTCACCGGTTCGGATCCTGGGTGCGGACACGGCACCGCTCAGCAAGCCATGCTGTGGCAGGTGTCCCACATATAAAGTAGAGGAAGATGGGCACGGATATTAGCTCAGGGCCAGTCTTCCTCAGCAAAAAGAGGAGGTTTGGCAGCAGAAGTTAGCTCAGGACTAATCTTCCTCAAAAAAAAAAAAAAAAAAAAAAAGAGGATTATCGACTTTGGAGGACATGGCATAATCCTACTGGTTTGAAACTTTTTGTATAAACTCATCAAATGTATGAGCTAAAAGGGACTCAAGAAATCACTTTATTCAACCTTCCACTCCATGTAAGAATCCCTATGAAGCCTATTATAATCCCTTAAAGAAAGCCCTGTGTTCTCTCTGTATGAACACTTCCTAGGGTGGAAAATTAACTATTTTGCAAAAAAATTACTCCTATTGAAGGCTATGGCTAATTGTTTTAAAAAAAAATGTTCCTCATATTTGAACACTTTCTTGCTACAGCTTTTATCCATAGTTTAAGTCCTGCCTTCTTGAGCAACATAAAACGAATCTTTTACTTTCTTGAGAAACTCAAAATTAATCTTTTCCTTTTTCCATATAAGAACCCTTCCAAATAGTTGAAGGTCATTATCATGTACTCTCTAAATCATTAGCTGTCAAGCTTCAATGTGCAACAGAATTGCCTAGGGAGTATGTTAAAAATGCAGATCTTCTGGTCCCATCCCCAGGTACTGATTCAGTAGGTCTGAGATGGATGTCAGGAATTTGAAATTTTAACAAGCATCCCAGATAATTCTGATGCAGGTAGTCCATAGACTACTTGTCAAGAAACACTGCCCAGAAAACTGTATTTTTAAATTTTCCCAATAAATGACATTTATAAGACTTGATGCTCAAAGTCACTGGATATATTGCGTCTATTCTCTTCAAGTATAGCCTCCATGCTGAAACTAAATATTCAGGTGTATTTTGACTAATAAAAAGTAGAGTGAAGCTGTTGTCTCCTTTAACCTGATATACGTACTTCTATTGAAATTGTACACAATTGTGTCACCAACTTTTAATTGATGTGTCACGTTTTTTTGTAGATGTGACTGTGATTTTGTTGTTAACTCAAACTTGTTAGGGCAGGAATGAATTATAGGGAATGGATGATCCAAAGGTCACAAATAAGAAACAAAGAAAGAGGAAATGGGATGAGATGACAGTAGAGGAAGGCGTATCCTGAAGAGAGGTAGCAATATATAGTGTTCCCACCAAAGGTGGCACGCAGACTTCTCCATGACTCCAGTTCCCTTCTCCCACAGCCCATGAGATTTCCCACTGCTAGCCATTTTCAAGAGCTCCTGCTCACGGTCACCTACTGATCCTCTCTCTGAAGTCAGCAGATTAACAACCTGTTTTGCCCTTTATTAGACAGCTGGTAGACCTGCTGTCTATCCTCTTAACCCACAGTAAGAATCAGCATGCTGTAAGCAGCCCTGTCACATCAGAAAGAGCTGAAACCTTGGGCACACTTCTTTGGAAACATTTTCGATCTCTAACAGACTACCGAGGATACCTTGGCATATTTGTGGAAGATGATCTAAACTCTAAAAATAGCTATAGGCACAATTCTCCCACATGCATACAATTTGAATAAGTCTGGAAAGATGCTTTTAAGCTCATAAAAGTGTCATAGAATGCTATAAATTGGCTTTACATGCTTCAATGCACCCGGTGTACAGATTAGCACTTTCTGTTATGACACCCAGGCTCTGTGCCCTCTACTCCAAATAGCAGGAAAAATTTATGAGCCAGGAAACCTTTCTTGGTTTTGGCCTTAGGGCAGTAAGTAGTGGAATTTAGTTGCTCACTAGGCTGGAGTCTGAAGCTTCCCAAAATCAGAGGGGATAGTCACATTGTGTGAAATTAGTTGCTAGTGTCTTCAGATGGAACTGTAAGCCTGAGAATGGACCCAGAGTTGCAAATAACAAAAGTTTAAAACATGACAACTTTGTGTTAAATCCAAGGATAAAGAGATGATCTCAGCAACGACATTGAGAGAGGTGAGTTTAGAACGTGATTCTGAGAAAAAGGGTCATTCTCTTGCAGATGTTAGGATTAAATGATTTCAGTTCTCACACACATATTTGTGTGCCTCAAAAGGAGTTGGGGGGCTGGCCGCATGACATAGGGGTTGAGTTCAGTATGCTCCACTTCACAGCCTGGGTTTGGTTCCCAGGCACAGACTATACCACTCTTCAGTGGTCATGCTGTGGCAGTGACCCACATACAAAATAGAGGAAGATTGGCACAGATGTTAGCTCAGGGCCAATCTTCCTCAGAAAAAAAAAAGAGTTTGGACCAGACTCTTGTTTTCTTTTCTTCTCCCCAAAGCCCCCTAGTACATAGTTATATATTCTAGTTGTAGGTCCTTCTGGCTCTACTACATCGGATGCTGCCTCAGCATGGCCTGATGAGCAGTGCTAGGTCCACACCCAGGATCTGAACAAGCTAAACTTTGGGCTGCCGAAGCAGAGTGCGTGAACCCAACCACTCGGCCAGGGGGCCAGCTCTGGGACCAGACTCTTTTAAGTGGTACCCAGGAGCCAAATACAAAATAGTGATCCTGAGGCTTATACGGTAGTCACCTTTGCATTCCTCTATTCATGGAACAAATATTTTTGAGTATCTACTATGTGCCAGAACACAAATACTATGAATTTGACACAGTCCTCGCCTTTTAGGAGTTCACATGTGAGTGAGTGGAAACAAGGCAAAAAGGTGATAATATGTTGTAATGACTAATATGATAGAGATAAGCACAGAGTGTTTTGAGAACACAATGAACTTCAGAGAAGCCAACTGATGAGAAGTTGAAGAAAGGTTTTTTTGAAAAGTGATGCCTGAACTGAATCCTGAAGGATGAGTAGGAGTTACCCAGAGGACAGAGTTTGGGGAGATCATTTCAGTCAAGAGGAACAGCATGGTATGTGGCAAGAAACGTAAGTAATTCAGTATGGCTAGACTAGAGCATAAAGTACAAAGGAAACAAGTGGTGAGAGATGAGACTGGAGAATTAAGCAGGAGCCAAATCATGAAAGGCCCTGTATGCTATGCTAAGGCAGCTGAACTTTCTTCTGTAGGCAACAGGGAAGCTGGTAAGCGACAATTTCTGTTAAGTCACTCTGGCAGCAGTGTGGAGAATAGAAAGGACCAGAGGCAAGACCAGAAGCAGGCACACCAGTTAGGAGGCCGTTGTAATAGTCCTGGAGAGAGACGACTAGGGTCTGAACAAAGAGGATGCATTGGGACTGGCAGGAAACGGATGGGCTTAAGTTTGAGACTTGAGGAAGTGTTGTGCTGTTTTTCTTGTTTTGCTTTGCTTTGATCCAAGACTCAGTTTGACCTTGAGGTCAAAGTGGTTGATGTGGTGGCAGTAGAAAGACAGTAATGGAATGGTGTGATGCAGGGTTATAAAAACTTACTTCAGATAAGATATTTGTAGAAAATTCATTCTGAAAATGCTCTTTTCAAAAAAATTACTCTTTTCTGCTCAGCTTGCAAGAGTAACTATTTGCTGGAGATTGGTTGCTTAGCCTGTTGAGGGTTAATAACTCATGTGGTTTAGCCTGCTCTAGGCAATTGTACAGTGAGAGTAAAGCAAGTTAGGGTCAGAGCGAGAGAGAAAGCCTCTGCCAGCTGTCTCTTTTTCCTCTCTCCAAAAGCACAAATACCCTCGAAGCAATTCCACAAAAAAAGATTTCTGTGCCAGAAATCTGTTTATTTTGCAAAGGAGGAGTCCAGAAGACCATATGGAATGCAATTGACGATGATATTCAATTCAGAATGTACAAGAACAGTAAGAATTAACAAGAATAAATGTTAAATTATTAGGACATAATACTGAATCACACAGATTAAGTTTAAAATACTAAAGAAAGATTTTAAAATCATAAATCAATATACCCATTTAAAAATGAATTTTATGTAAAAAGAAAACCAGAATAAACAGTGTATCAGATTATGAAATGAGGTTATAATAGAACACAAGTATACAAAGTACACTAATGAAACTGAACTCAGAATGCTTAATACTGAATAAATTAATCATGATATATTATGTTTGAATTAGGAGAGAAAAGATATCAAGCTTAGATTACATAAATGTGACTGAGTAATTATTCTTAAATATGGCGTGAAAGGAGACTTAAATGTTAAATTAACACTAGATATCAATCAAATGTCAAGGAAACAAGGAATAGAATTAGCCATGTGAGAAAAATAAATGTCTAACCTGTCTCCAAGTCCTATTGAGTCCTCCTATAAAATCTCTCTTAAATTTGTCTCCTAAGCATTTCTAATACCACCACCTTTAATTAATAACAATCTTCCCAACTCCGGTTTCCTTCTGCTTAAACTCATTGAAGCATGATGATACCAGATTCTCTTTGAGAAATTTGTCTTATGAATCCAATCTAATCACCTCTTTCTGATTTTAAGACCTTCCTATACCAGTTCCATTCTACCTATGCAAGCTTATTTTCCATTTCCCCCAACGTGTCCTCTATGCTCTGTTGGTCAGGCTGTGCTGCAGACTATCCCTAAAACACTACATGATCATTCCTGTCTTTGTTCCTTCCTGAGGTGTCATACCCTTTCTGCTCTGCCCTGCCCCATCACATTTTGAGGCTCAGACCAACTTTCAATCCATCCATGAAGATTTCCTTAACTCTCTGACTTTGATTTCCCAATACAATTATAAATGAAATCACATACTCTATAGATAATTTATTATTTAACTATTTATTATATGTAAGTCTCGCTTCTTCAACTACACTGTAAATTCATCAAGGGGATATAATTCAATGTTACCTCAGTTATCCCAACTGGGTCTAGCCATTTTTATTCATTCTAACATTTTGACCCATTTTGATACAGTAGATATTTGGACCCTAAGGAAATGTTGATTTCTTGCTTATGTGTACAAACATTTGATTCAGAGTTATATTTCATTGACTAATTTTCTTGAGAAAGCATATTAAGAGTGAATGCAACTCACCCAATTTAATTCTTTGATCAATTTTCTAAGTACTATTAAAATATTTTAATACTTTCTATATTAATTTTTATTTTACTGAAATTTCAATCTTAATCTTTTCATGTTCATTTAACAATGAATATTGATCAATTTTAACATTTTTATAGAGGTATAATTGACATACAATAAATTGCCCACATTGAAAGTGTACAATTTGGTAAGTTTTGGCATATGTATTCACCCAAGCAACCATCACCATGATTAAGACAGTAAATACCCCCATTACTCCCAAAAGTTTCCCTGTGCCTCTTTGTAATTCTCTCTCTCCCCATGTAATTTATGGGGAGAGATAGAATTTAATTTAATTTATCTTTTTAAATATATCTTTAATATAGCTTATCTTATAAGATAATTTTAATTTGTCCCTCCCCATGTAATTGTTCTCCCCATGCTCCCATCCTTACATGCCCCTCAGGAAACCACTAATCTGCTTTTTGTCTGTATAGATTAGTTTACATTTTTTAGAGTTTTATGTAAATGGAATCATACACTATGTACTCCTCTTTCTGGCTTTTTTCACTCAGCATATGTATTTTGACATTCATCAACATTGTTGTGTTGTAACAATAGTTCATTCCTTTTATTACTGAAAGGTATTCCATTTCATGGATATAATTCAATTTGTCCATTCTTCTACTGATGGACATTTGGTTTGTTTTCAGTTTTTGGCTATTCTAAATAAATATGCTATTAACATTCATGTGTAAATTTTTGTATGTACGTGAGCTTTCATTTCTCTTTTTTTATATTTTATTTTTATTTTTTTAAGGTATACTTTTTGGTGAGGAAGATTGGTTCTGACCTAACATCTGTTGCCAGTCTTCCTCTTTTTTTTTTCCTCCCCAAAGCCTCAATGCCCCACTACATAGTTGTATATCCTAGTAGGTCCTTCTAGTTCTTCTATGGGGGATGCTGCCATAGCATGGCTTGATGAGCGGTATGTAGGCCCATGCCCAGGATCCAAACCAGTGAACCCCAGGCCACCAAAGTGGAATGCGAGAACTTAACCACTATGCCACCCGGCCAGCCCCCATTTCTCTTGAGTAAATACCTAGGAGTGGAATAGCTGTATCATACGGTGGGTGTATGTTGAACATTTTAAGAAATCGCCGTACTGTTTTCCAAAGTGGTTTTACCATTTTGCATTTCCAACATCAGTGTATGAAGGTTCCAGTTTCTCCACATCCTTATCAACACTGGGTATAGTTAATCTTTTTAATATTAGCCATTCTAATAGGCGTGCAGTAGTTTCTCATTGTAGTTTTGTTTTTCATTCCTTAATGGCTAAAGATGTTGACATTTTCTTTGGTTAAGTGTACAAATCTTTTGCTCATTTTTTATTGGGTTGTTTGTTTTCTTATTACTTGTGACTCATTACTCTGTAGAGTTATATACATACATATCCATATATACATAGTATAGACACAAGTCTTTATCATATATATGATTTGCAAATATTTTCTCTCATTCTGTGGTTTGTCTTTTCATTTCCTTAATAATGCCTTTCAAAGAACAGAGGTTTATAATTTTGATGAAGTCCAATTTATCAATTTTTTTCTTTTACGGGTTGTGCTAATGACGTGATGTTTAAGAAATCTTTGCCTAAATCAAGGCCACAAACATTTCCTCCTATATTTTATTTTAGGTTTTAGGTTTTAAATTTTACCTTTAAGTCTATGATGAGTTGCTGGTTAATTTTTGCATGTGATAAAAGGTATGAATCCAAGTTTGTCTTTTTTGCATATGGATATTCAATTGTGCTAGCCGCATTCGTTGAAACTGTCTTTTTTCCACTGACTTGTGTTTATACCTTTGTCAAAAGTCATTTGTCCGTATGTATGGGTTTATTTCTGGACTTTCTATTCTGTGCCATTCACCTATCTCTCTGTCTTTATGCTAGTACCACACTGTCTTGATTAGTGTACCTTTGTAGTAGGCCTTGAATTTTGGTAGTCTTAGTCTCCCTTGTTCTTCTTTTTCCAGATTGTTTTCACTATTCTAGATCATTTGCATTTTCGTATGAATTTGGAAATTAGCTTCTCAGTTTCTACACAAATGCCTGCTGAGGTTTTAGGGAGAACTGATATCATAACAATATTGTCTTCCAACCCATGAAGATGACATATCTATTTACTTATGTCTTATTTAATTTCTTTTAGCAATGGTTTGTAGTTTTCAGTGTACAGGTCTTTCACATCTTTGGCAGATTTTCTCTCCTATAACTTTGTCAAACTCACTTATTCATTCTTGTAGCTTTTTTGTAGATTCTATTGGATTTTCTGCATAGATGATTGTATCACCTGTGAATAAAGACTTCTTTCCAATCTGGATATTTGTCTGCTTGCCTTTCTCCCTCCCTCCCCCCACCTTCCTGCGTTCCTTTCTCCCTCCCCCCTCTTCCTTCCTCTCAGCCTCCTACCTCCCTATTCTTCTTTTCTCTCCCTCCTTCCCTCCCTTCTTTCTTTCTCTCTTTGTCTTCTTACTCTGTCTGGAAACTTCAGTACAATGTTCAATGAGTTGGTGAGAGTGGACATCCTTGTCTTGTTCCTGATCTTAGAAAACATTCAGTCTTCCACCATCAAATTTATTGTTAGCTGTTGGTGTTTTATGGACTCTCTTTTTCCAGTTGAGAAAGTTTCTGGAAACTCTCTCAAAGCACTAAGATAGGACATTTCCAGGTATCACTTCATTTGTATCTCATACGTAAGGTATTATTGTTTTTATTGACTGATAATCAGTGTTTTGAAAACCATAGTTGCATATATTTTGTCCAAGTTTTTGGTTGTTTCAGGTGGGAGGGTAAATCTAGTCCCTTTAGGCCATGTTGGCCTAAAGCAGAAGAATTAACACTCTTTTTCTGCCATATGTAACATAGTAAATATATTTAAAAACAACATTCTTAGTACTGGCAAAAATATTCTTACATATTGCTATTGACAATGTGAATTTGTACAAATCTTTTGGGAAGCAGCTTGGGAATATTTATTAAGAGACTTAAAATATTTCTATCTTATGACTGAGTAACTGAATTTCTTGGAATACAGCATAAGGAAATAACAAATTAAAAAATGCTTTATTAATAATAATCTTAATAGCAAGGTTATGCATAATAAAGGAATACTGGTAAGAACCTAACATCCAATAACACATGTACAGATCAAGCAGTATATGATTGCATAATATAGAGTAATATATAATATAATTTATATCTGTAAAGAATAATAATAAAGAAAAATGTTTATATGATTTTATAAAATAAGTAAATATTAATAAATAAAATAAATAATAAAAGAAATAAAAATTTTGCCAACAGGAAAACCTGGAAATAAACATGTAAAAATCTTATCATCACTAAATATATACCTTTGGTTGTCTTTGTGAACTGGGACTGTGGATACATTTTTGTAATGAGGAAAAAACTTTTAAAAAGGCTGTTGTGATAATCTTGGGTTTATGGTATTTTTAAAAAGAAGCCAATCAATACAAGTCCATATAAGAAAGTAAGTTGACTTGAAACTCATTGGAAGTTGTTAATGAGTAACCTTAACGATTTTATGTAAGTTAACCAGGCAGCACTTAGCAACTGGTGATCACTATTTTACGGAGGCAGCTTAGAAGGAGTTAAGCAACTAAAAGTTTTTGGACAGAGAAAAGACACTAATGCATTAGATTACTGCCAGAAGTTACAATGTTTAAGAGCCGGGGATTAGAAGTCAGCCAGGCTTCTGTTCAAATTTTTGCTTTGCTACTTTTCAGCTGAGACCTTGGACAAGTTATTTAATTTTTTGGAACCATAGTTTCTTCACTTACAAAATGGGGCTGATAATAATGCCCACCTCACAAGACTCTTGTGCAATTAAGAGAGGGAATTTACCTTTCAGTGCTAGATCTTACTAGCAAGCAGAGTGTGTTAATGATAATAATGACATAATGTTCTTTGAGAACTTACCTAGAAGTGGGAAACATGAGGTCATCACAACCAGTATATTTTTTCCTACTTTGTGGACTTATACCATAATTGTAGACAAAGTACTTAAGCACAGATAAAAATCTTCTGGAGGGTTAGCACTGCAACCTAAAACTGTAATGTAAGTGAAAGTTGAAATTTCTGACTACCTCACCAAAACAAAACACATCTAAAATATCTTGCAATATTTGATCACACATTCTCTTGCTTAGGGAACAGAGTTTTTTTGACCCTTCCCTCTGACAACCTACCAATAGGCTAACTGGGGTCATGATCACGACTATGGCCATATAGAGAGAAAAATCGGATTTTAGGGTCATGTGTGACCCAGTTATCACTTTAGAGCTTTAGGTTTACAGATTCAGTTTTTAAAAGAAATTTCGGGGCCAGCCCGGTGGCCGAGTGGTTGAGTTCACGCGCTCCACTTCAGTGGTCCAGGGTTTGCTGGTTTGGATCCTGAGCACCAACATGGCACTGCTCATCAGGCCATGCTGAATCGGTGTCCCACATAGCGCAAACAGAGGCACTCACAGCTAGAGTATACAACTATGTACTGGGGGGCTTTGGGGAGAAAGAGAGGAGGAAGAGGGGGAGGGGAAGGAGGGGAGGGGGGCAGGAGGAAGAAGAGGAAGGGGAGGAGGAGGAAGAGGAGAAGAAGAAGAAGAAGAAGAAGAAGATTGGCAACAGGTGTTAGCTCAGGTGCCAACCTTAAAAAAAAAAGGAATTTCTTCATCAATCAAAAAACAAAACCAAAAACACCTTGTAATTTGGGTACACTACCACCAGGCCCACAGAGTCACTTCAGTCACAGTCCCACAGAGATTTATATTGTATGTTTATTTCATTAACAGAGAGAAACCAAAAAACATAAACCAGTAAATCAGCCACAATTTAATGAAATAAATGCTATATATAATGATGAAGATTTGAAGTAAAATTTAGGTAAACAAGTATAATTAGAGTTTGGCAGATGCCCAATTTGTTTCTTCATCGTTTCATCCCAACCTTCATTTTATACACAGATTTTAGTCCAAATGTTTCTATCTCATTCTGTTTAAGGAAACACAGAATCCAAATCCTTCTGGGACTTATATTTTCTCCTGGGGTTTTAATCTAGCTTGATATCATAATTCCTTTAATGTGCTTTACTTAAATGCCATTAACATCTGTTTTTCTCTCTCACAGGTATAGCCTGCTTAAAGGTAACACGGTAGTTGCCTAGATTTTCCTTTTAGGAATTTAGATTTTACTTGAAAAGGCCCTATTTCAATATTCTCTCTCACATACTGCAAGAAGAGAAAGCTAATTATATAAGACAGTCTTGCCTAAAAGGCATATGGCATGTTTCCATGCTTATCTATAAGGAGGAGACTTTCTAATGTAATACTAAAGAAGACTAAAAAACCTCCCTCAATCTTATATTTGCTAATTGGACATAACAGGTTTAATAATTTTTTGCGATATTTTATTTACTTTCTTTTGGCCAAGCTAAACTAGCAAAATTCAGCAATCTGTATCTTTTACATACCACTCTAATAAGGAAGCTCTTCAGGATTTTTGACAGACCTGCTCACAAAGTGAAACATTTAAGATACATTTTTAAGGAGGATTTGGAAAAGATATTTAAATAGATTTCATGATATCAGGTGAACATACTAGAAAAACAGAGGTTAAAATCTGGGATTGCATTAGAGACAGTAAGCGGGACTTGGAATCAGATTACTAGATCATGGTGAAAACAGAAAAGTTAGGAGAGGCAGAAACTTGGGGGTGATTTAATAAGGATGTAACTTCACCAGCAGCACAGAGGAAAACAACTATTAGTGCTGGCACCACAACAGTACAGAGGAATTTAAGAATTGCCATGCTGATAATTCATGGTTCACTCAGCTCAGTGTTCTATTGGCAAAGCGAAACTCGAAAAAAGATGATAACCATTATAATACACTAAGTGTTTTATGTAATTACCTCATGTAATCTTCATTACAGTCCTATGAGATAGCTAATAATGTTACGATCTCTGGTTTATAGATGAGGAATCTGAGACTCTGAGAAGTTAAACGACCCATCCATCTCACATCTTGTAAGTGTCATAGCAGGGATTCTAACCAAGATAGAACATAATAGTGCTTGTTGACATCAACATTGAAGACTAGGTATGTAAAAGCTTCTTTTAAGTAATACTGATCATTCATATGTATGTCCAAATCCCTTTTGAGTTAATAAATATTAACTTTGGGATTAATGAGTTTGTTAGGATTGGTTAAAGCAGGGCAAATCTGCAAGGGTAGAACCAAGGACAGACAGGGGAAAGGAGGCTCAGGGATGTCGTATATAGCGTGCTGTAAATTATGCTAAAATAAGTTCATGTATAATCCTCTGAAAGTCCAATGACAGAACATGGTTTTTGGAAGGGACTGAAGATCAAGTTACTAGCGAGAGAAGGGCCAAGTGACTTTCCCCTTCCCTCACTTCTCTAATCATTCTGGGTGTCCTTCTCGGGGCTTTCTCTAATTCGGGAACTGGGCTGAGATTGCGGTGAGTAGAACTGCACGTCTCATTCCAGCTGCAGCTGTGAAATAGTTCAGTGTGGGGTAAATTAATAGGTTTTATTAGAGTTTCTGATATATATCTTAACGACCAACGTTTCACTATTTTTCCCTCTGAATTTAGCATTTAATTGAGCTGATGTTTTCAGGGAACAAACTACAGAGACTCCCATGGCTCTTTCCTTGAGCCTGATCAGGATTTTAAAACAAATTTTGCATTATAGTTTGATCTCCGTAATCTCTAAGTTCGCTGCCTCGTTCTAGATACTGAGATAAAACGTAGCTTACTTTTTATTTATTTACAGACTGGTAAGAACATCCTGTAGTCTATTCCGATAACCTTGGTATCTAATAGAAGAATTTGGAGGTTTGTACTGTGTCTTTCCTTCTCTATATTATTTACAAATGTTGGGTAACTACCAATTTTCTTGGAATGGTGGTGACTATAAACTGGCCTGTAATTTCATAAGTCCCCTCCAGAGTTCTTTTCAATACAAATCACCTTTGTTGTCTGCCAGTGCTTTATTTAACAGAGGCTTCATTCTTGTTCAACGCCCCTTGTGTTCTTTCTATAATCTTTGATGGATGTCATCTAATCCTTGTGGTTCATCAACAGTCATTTTGTAAGTTTGGCTTGGATAAGTCTGAGTATTGATTGTAATTTAACCAATGACTAACATGTCCATACCATGAGTAACATCGAAGTGGTAATCACTGTAAAATACCCTCTAGTATAGACTGAAGCAAAAAACTAATGCAATATGTCACATATCTCTTTGCCTACAATTATCAAAGAATTAACCGATTCCTCCCTTGGTTTCCTTTATTTTGCATATTCTTTATTATTTTATTTTCTTTCTTGAGGTGGCAAGGGGTATAGTAAAGAGATTAAAATTTATTGAGTAGCTAATGCTATACTATTACTTGCACAGAGAATAGTTCCTGGCACAGAGTAATAAAGCTCAATAAATATTTATTAAATCAATGAATGAATGCCAGGTATTATGGTGTCACTTAACATTTGTGATCTTATTTATTCTTACAACGATCCTATGTGAGGTATATACTATTTTTCATCACCCATAGAATGGAAAACAATAGTACTTATTTCATAAGATTGTCATGAGGATTGAATGACTTAGTATATATAAAGCAATTAGAATAGTTCCTGGTAAATGGTAAGCACTATTTAAATATTATTATTAAGTATTATTGTTATTTTTCTTTTTTTCCTTTTTTTTGAGGAAGATTAGCTCTGAGCTAACTGCTGCCAATCCTCCTCTTTTTGCTGAGGAAGACTGGCCCTGAGCTAACATCCGTGCCCATCTTCCTCTACTTTATATGTGGGTCGCCTACCACAGCATGGCATGCCAAGCAGTGCCATGTCCGCACCTGGGATCCGAACCGGCAAACCCCGGGCCGCTGAATCAGAAAGTGTGAACTTAACCTCTGCACCACGGGGCTGGCCTCAGTATTATTGTTATTCTTCCAGTATTACCTATGAGGAAACTGAAGTACAGAGATTTTAAGTCACTTTTCTGAGTATTACACAGGCAGTTAAGAGGTTGGAACTAATTTCTAAATTTCATGCTCTTTCTTCTAAGTCTTTTACTTCCTATTAAATTAATTACACAAGGAGGCCATTAGACTGAGGTGGCTCTGATGATGTGGGGGCCTATGTAAGCAAACCAAAACCTAAGCCTGTAAATGCCTTGAGGTTAGGAAACCAAAATGATAAAGTCAACCAATCACAAATGGCCAACTAGGCTTCAAGCTATAACCAATCGAATCATTTCCTTTTTTTGCTTCCTTACTTTCTCTATATAAGTGTTTCCCCAGGTCCCTGTCAGTGGAGCTCTCATAACCACTTCCCACTTGGGGAGGCCCAATTCCAATAGATAAATGCTCAAATAAATTCTTACAATTTTTAATATGCCTCAGTTTATCTTTTTAATACTCTTTATAGCTTTCGGGTTCTTGTCAAAGAGCTCTAGAATGTGCTATTATGCCTGATTTTCATGTACACCTAGGCTACTCTGCAGGCTTCCCATTTTTCCTACTTAGACTACCTTTTAATTCTTTGAAAGATTATTTTTCTTCTCAAATTTGTAGTACATGGCCCTTTTCACTTAAGTCTCCCAATCCCGAGGACATATTTTTCCTAGAGTCCAATATATTGTTTAAATAATGGCAAAACTTCTTATTGGCTAATTATTAAAATAGCTCCTTTCTTAATCTTTTCTCTAACAAATGAATTTAGTTTCCCTTCTCACCCCTCTTGACTCTGTAAATTCTCAATTAATACTTGATTTGATTTGCGATATAAGGAAGATGAGATATAAGGTACAGCATTCCTTTCTGACACCAGTGGGTTTAAGTAATTTGATTTCACTTGCTAATTAATTGTAGAGAGTCTCATTTTCAGTTCTGTTTATTCCGTGGTCATGAATATGGCAAACGTAATTTCTTGCAACGTAATCATTTTACTTAACCTGTATGGCCACAAAGCAATTTAGACAGGTTGTAATTCTTTCCTGTATTTTTAATTTATTTATTTACTTTATTCCAAAGTAAAGCCTATGGCAGATAAACTTTTGTAGAGACTTCTCTAAGAAAAATGAGACTTGACAGATTGCTCCAATTGAAATGGATGTAAAGAGATGCATATGCTATTCAAATTAGTGATAACTGAATATGCCCAAGCATTCTGATAGTTTTCTTTGGTAACTTTACTATTGGTGAAAAAGATTTGAATAACTCTGAGTGGGGATGGGCGAGTGGCAGTGGCCTGAATGTTTGGGTTCAAAGAATGAACTCCTAAAATCCAAGATTGATTAGCTTCATATCCCCAGTGTTAAACCTTCAGAATTTCACCTAAAACCAAAACTTGTATTTCAAAAATAAACCTTAAGGTTGTTTGACGATCAAAGAGTTTTCCATCAGCCATACCAACATAATAAGAAGAAACTCGAGATATTTTGGAGATCTTGGCACAACTTCAAAGAGTGATAGAACAGAATGCAGAGAACTTTTCCAAGTTTTGGAAGGCAGCAGTTTGGCTGAGACCCACAGACACTGAAGCGAGAGGCTTCCTTGAAAACATGTGAAGTCTTTTCCTATTTTGGAACTCTAAATTAAGGCAAAATTCATATATGCTTAAAACTCAGTTCTGTACCAATTTTCCTCCCCAAATGACTCCCAACATTTCTCTCCGTGTTAACACTGGTAAACGATTCCTGAGGCATTTGCGGTAAGCGTTTCAATAAGGTGGCTGATAGTCCTTCTAAAGCTGTTTCGATATATGCTGAAACGAATCCCTTTCATCCCTATCTAATATATTTGCCTTTGTTTTGCAGAACGAAAAAGGTGAAGCAATTTAGAGATTTGGGGACAGATCGCCAAATGACCTATAGTTAAGCTGGTGTCGCTTCGCAAGATTTTGGTACCCAAAACAGCGGAACCGGGATTTAGCATCCTTCGTCTGATAATACATTTCTTAAAGCAAGCGTTCTGCACGTTTGAACATCGTCTCTTCTCCAACCAACACCTCCTCCTAGCCCGCCCCCTGTTCCTTCCCACTCTCTACCTCGCGCCCCCCCCCTCCGCCCCCATTCTGCGCATGCGTTCTAAGAACCCCCTACACTCGCGGCACAAGCTGGGAGTATTGTCGGGGGCTATTCTCTCTCCCAGGAACATGGCGGCGAGTCAGGGAGGTGGTGGTAACACTGGGGGCGGCGGTTGTGGTGGAGGTGGAAATAGCGGTGGCGGTGGCGCGGCCGGAGTGGGAGGTGGCGGAGCCGGAGGGGGAGGCGGCGGCGGTGGCGGGACCCTGGTGGTGCCCATCCCGGTACCGACTCTTTTCGGTCAGCCGTTCCCCAACGGGCCGCAGTGGAACCCGGGGAGCCTGCAGCCTCAGCACACGGTGAGGAGCCTGGACCGGGCCCTGGAGGAGGCGGGCAACTCCGGCATCCTGAGCCTCAGTGGTAGGAAACTCCGAGACTTCCCGGGCAGCGGCTACGACCTGACGGACACCACCCAAGCAGGTGACAGGACGAGGGGGGCGCGGCGGGGAGGGTTGGGGGAGGGAAGCTGAGCTCAGAAGGAGGAGGTGGGGGCAGTGGGTGGCTGCGTGGCCGCGTCGTTGGACTCTGCTGGTCTAGGCGGGTGCGCGGGGGCGGCGAGACTGAAAAAGTCGCAGCAGCCTGTTCTCCTGAATGTGAGGGGCAGAGAAGGGAATAGGGGAGGTGGGGGTGGGCAGTGCCGACTGCAGGATGTCTGGAAACCGGGTGGGATGTGAGGGGTGAAAGAACATTATTGTTACAGCGAGTTTCTCCAGTAAGAGGTGGGGAGGGGGGATCGATACCTTCCTTATATCGACACCTTCCTTAATGCTCTTCCTCCAACTCTCCTGGATGTTACCATCTTTCCCGGAGGAAAAAAAAAGAGAATACATAAAATCATAATCTATACACATTTCTTAAAGGCATACGTGCCTGCAAGAATGGCATATCCCTTTTCATAGTACAGCAGCAGTATTGCCACGGTTTTTCTGTGTTCTTATTTGGTCCGTGTGTTTTAATCATCCTAAAATATTTTTGCCTTCTTGTCATGTATGTCTTTAAAGACTGAGATTTTTCATTTTCCCGGTGTTGAGAAGGTAGTGGTGGTTAAATTAGTATTTGCTGCAGTGGCAAATTAAATCATCAATCACTTGCGTGTCTGGTTACTAGGGGAAAGAATCCTTGTTTTGAGTTACGTTAGAGTCTTAATTTTTATAGCAGAAATAGCCAAAAGTTGTAAGCCATTTTTGAGAAACAAAATTAACTCCATTCTTTACGGAGTTGTGGGTTAATGGCCTATAATTTTGGATGAGAAATTGACTATTGTAATGTTCTTCATATACTCTCTGGTACTCTTTGTTGTGGACGGTATTTTTTGTTATGAACGCATTCTGTTTCCCCTCTGCCTTGTAAACCAATGCTAAAATAGGTGTGTTTTGGTTTGATGAAAGGTCTTTTTGCTTTTCATAATCTTTAAATTTGTTATTTGTGTGTCTTCCGTTTTGCTGAAAGAAATCATGGACAAAATTATTTTAATAGACGTAGTCATTTTAAAACAACCTAGTAAGTAAATTCACCCATAATGAGAAGTAATAAAAGACCTCTTATTTTCAGAATAACGCTATTTCAGTGTATTCAGTTTCTAGATATTAAATCAAGGTATGTGTTTGGAGGAGGATGGAGAGAGGAAAACCTAAAATTGGAGCCTTCCACCCAATTACTCTGTTAGGAATTATCCTAAGAACTATGAATGCGTAATTGATCACTGATTGTATATTTTGGAAAGCATGTTTGAGTATTTACTACTTCACTCTGAACAGATTTCCTAAACAATATGTTCACATATTCATGAATATATTGGCAAGATACACTACTTCGTATGTTTTTCAAAGGCTTCGAGAAAAATCGTTTTAGACTGCATCATTATAGCGATATATTGTTTTACTTATTGTTCTTTATAACCTAAAAAGGATCTCTCTCTCTGTAGGGCAAGGTTTAAACATCCTCCCTTGGCATTCAGGGCCTTCTCTGTCAGGCTCCAGTTTATTCTTGCCACCTTACCTCCTCGAATGCTCCTGCATAGCACCCTCTGTTTCAACTAGGTCAACTCCCTGCCCCTCAAATAGATTTTATGAATTTCTGCCTCATTTTTGTAGAAGGTCGTCCATATGCTTGGGATTTCATTCTCTTCTCCACCTATTTAATTTTGTTCAAAACCAAACTTTTCCAAAAAGCTGTCTCCAACTCCCTTAGCCGTCCCCTATTTCTTTGAATTCCCCTGGTACTTATTGTCTTTACCACTTGCTAGTGCTGGCTTTATTTTCTTTTTGTTTATGTCTTGCTGTCCCTGAGAAGATGGAGAGCTCCTACAGGCAGGGAATCAGTCAGTCACATACTCGTTCAGTCTTCTTCTTATACATTACTTACATTGTAGTTGATAATATTTTTCATGAATATGAATATCATCTTATGTGGTTGTAACCTTTGGCTTTTAAGTCTTCCGTTGGTTTTCTGAGGCAAGCTTTAACACAAACCAGAACTATATTTATTCTTGGGAAACATTCTTTCATCATAGAATTTATCAGTGTCTACGGTAACACAGGACATTTTGAGATAATTCCACCTCATCTTACTTTTATTTTTTTCAGTTGAATGTATGTTCCTTGTGGGAACACTTCAAAATGTAAATGAGAAATCTACAGGTGACTCATTTGCCATTAATTTTTGACAAAATTCAGCCATGGACTCTTTAGGGGCAATATTTTTGTATGTATAGAGACTAGTATCCATTATGTATAAATGGAGGTAGGTACACTGGAACTGAGGAAAAATAGAGCATGTTTGAGATTTTACATACATACATACACATACACACATAAACATACACATCCGTATACAGACAATATATGCTCCGTTTGGCGAAAACAGTTGTTTGTTGGTATTATTATACTTAAAGTGACTCTCAGTGGGATAATGTTTTGGAACCAAACTGATTAGACAAGTATGTAATGGTTTATTGAATTGAGAAGAGACTGGAGGAAGGAAAATAGGTAGGAAGCTATTTTGTTAATTTAGGTGTGACGTGGTGAGAATCTGGGTTAAAAGAAACTTGGATAAGAAGGGGAAATTGGTAAATTTCAAAGGCAGGGGGAAGGCTTTTTGCCTTATTTCGCTGTTCCTCTCATATACCTAAGATAAAATAGACTGGTGATTCTCCACCTTGGCTGCATATTAAAATCGCAGGGGCGATTTTAAACCTGAGCCTGGGCCCCACCCCAGACCAATTAAATTAGCATCTCAGGGGCCAAGAAAGTTGTTTTCTTTTTTTTTAAAGTCTTCCCAGGTGATTCTGATGCACAGTCAGGGTTGAGAAACTCTAAAATAGCTCAGTTTTTAGGCACTCAAGAAATATTTATTGAGTGAATGAGAGCGTTGATAAAAGTTTAGTGACTAACCTAAAGCCACTTGTCAAGAAGGTCAAAACCAAAATTGGGAACTAAGTGTTCAAGTTTTAGTTCAATATATTTTTTTATAGGCTTGTGTGAAGCAGAGACTCATTTTTCTCATCATGTTATGTCTATAGAGAGTAGAAACTTACCAGGAAGCTATAGTTTATTCAGTTCCCATGAATAACTCCGGTTTACATTTAATAGTGTTCGATAAATTTGCATTAATAAAATAGTGCCCCCAAAATATGTAGCAGCAAAATCTTATTTTCTCTATTAATAGTCTTGTTATGAGGGAAAATGGATAGTAGGTAGCTGTTGCCAGAGTTTATCTTCGTTGTTTCTTTTACTTCTCTTTGCATTTCTGGTGTCGCTCTATGCTTGCCCCTTCTGGAACTCCTGCTGCCCTCCTTGTTTCTTTTTCCCTCTTCAGCCTCATTCCTTTTCCTTTGCTGGGTTGGAGCACAAAGCTAACTAATTATGGCAGTCTTTCCAGGAGATTAGCATTCGAAAGGGAGAGTTTGCTAATTTACTTGAATCTCCAATTGGTGGTTAGAGCTCCTGACCTTTTTGAATAGATCTGTCTTCCAGATACTTCTTGATTAAAGTACTTACTCGTATAAAGACTTAAAAACAGGGATCAGAAAGTTGGTAACCCATTTCAGGGAAGTGGCTGCCTCTTGTTGTAATGTTTTGTCTTTGATGGTCTGTAGGTAGACTTGGCAAGACAAAGGGAAATTGCCTAGAACTTTTTAGTCTGTCTGGATACTGTGATAATTTGTTGACCTTAGAGAGCTTGAAAATGATTTTAATGGCTACCCAAACAAATCCTGAAACTTTTCATATTTCACTTTGTCACCGGTGCTACAAATAAGTCTTAGCCTACTTGCAGCTGCTCCCTCTGCTCCTTCGTACGTCTTTATGTCCATAAACAATAGGTCTGTGAAACAGATTTAGGAATTCTTACATACATCAGATTGTGCTGTGGCCTGGTTAATCACATGTTTTCCTGTAAACCTGGAGTCAACTCTAGTATTTCCTACATGTGCTGGTTCACCTCTTCAACTGTGGGGCATGGTGCATTGTATCAGGTTGTAAAATGGAGTTAGATAAACTTCACAACATCTGATTTTGTTACATAGGTGAAGGCCCTCAGTGCACTCAGTGAATGAGCTTGTGGTTGTGATTTTGTGGCCTGATTGAAATATCTGCCTTGCTTTATGTAATAAATGTCTTCCTGAAAAATTGAACGTGAAGCACATTTTTGACAGTTGACTCATATTTTATTTGCTCTAGATTGAATTTGAGTTGCTGGACCTTGTAGTGATTTATTTTATTTGGTGATGAATTGTATAGCATAAATAGTTGCCCTTCAATTTCTTTCTTTTGCAAGTTCACATTTTAAAATAAAATGTTATCTTAAATTGGAGGGTACGTTCATCATTAAAATAATACCATTCTTACAGCTCTTTATAAATTTCTAAGTACCTTCCCATATATTATCCTATTGTACCCTAATAATAGCCCTGTGAGCTGGGCAGAGTACATAGTAATTACTCCTTGTTGTTGAGAGAGGTTAAGTGATTTGCCCAAAGTTAAATGGCTAGTGTATGGCAGAGTGTGGGGCAGAGCAGAGTGTGGGGCAGAGCCTAGGTTTTCCAGCTCTAGCACTCACTATTCCAGTGTTATTTCCATTGTAACACAGTCTCTCCTTAAAGCTATTATTAAACACTGTGCTAATAAATATGTTCTTTATTCTGAAAAATAAATGCTTTTTTAACTTTATAAGTTATATAGTTTTTGTTTGTGGTGCAGTGTGTTTTGTGTGTGGTATTTGCATAGCTTGTCTTCATGCCTCTCTTTCTGATGGTTTTAGAACAGATTCATTAAGCAAGCATTTATTGAACTCCAACTTTGGAAAGATGATTATGGCCAATAGAAAAGAAAGAGACATGGTTCTTGTCCTTGAAGGGTTTATAGAATAGTTGAAAGTGTACAGTAATATGTGTAACAATTAGAAGAGAAGTGTAATATATAACAATATTCAAAATTGTATACCTTCATAAACTGTACAAATAAGTGATATGGAACTGAAGCCAAGCCCGAGAACCCAACTGTTAGGCCACGACTGGCTCCTGACTCACTTATTTAAGATTAAATTTAGGGGCTGGGGGTGGCCCGGTCGCTCAGCGGTTAAGTGCGGGCATTCCGCTTCAGCGACCCAGGTTTGCTGGTTTGGATCCCGGGTGTGGACATGACACCGTTCGGCAAGCCATGCTGTGGTAGGCGTCCCACGTATAAAGTAGAGGAAGATGGGCACGGATGTTAGCTCAGGGCCAGTCTTCCTCAGCAAAAAGAGGAAGATTGGCGGCAGTTAGCTCAGTGCTACTCTTCCTTAAAAAAAAGAGAAAAAAATTAGGGGCCAGCCCCATGGCCGGGCAGTTAGGTTTTCATGCTCGGCTTCCACAGCCCAGGGTTTCACCATTTCAGATCCTGGGCGCCGACATGGCACCGCTCGTCAGGCCATGTTGAGGTGGTGTCCCACATGCCACACCTAGAAGGACCCACAACTACAATATACAACTATGTACTGGGGGGATTTGGGGGGAAGAAGAAGGGGGAAAAAAGATTGGCAAGAGTTGTTAGTTCAGGTGCCAATCTTTGAAAAAATAAAGAACTGAGTGTCATCAGGGAAAACAAGATTGGTGAGCATAAGAAAAGGTACTCAAGAGAGCAAAATGCTTTAAGGAATCAATATGGAGAATAAACCACAGTTTAGAATTAGGACTGTGTAGTAAGCAGCTAAATTAGTTACTTCTGGAAAATACTAGCTTATCATGTTTTCTGAACAAAATTAGCATATATACTGCATGGCAGATAAAAGAACAGAAGTGGATGATTGGGATGTTTTAGAATTGGAGTTATAGGGATACTTTGCTTAGAGTTTAAAATTCAGTATTTTGATTTAGATTATTATTGTTTTTTTTCTGAGGAAGATTCACCCTGAGCTAACATCTGTCCCAGTCTTCCTCTATTTTGTATGTGGGTCACTCCCACAGCATGGCTGCTGATGAATGGTGTAGGTCCACGCTGGGAACCAAACCCAGGCAGCAGAAGTGGAGTGCGCTGAACTTAACCACTAGGCCATAGGGCTGGCCCCTGATTTAGATTATTTGTAATATAAATTCTGAAGCATTTATTTTTCATCAAAAGGATAAAGGTAGACAAGATCCAGAAACTTACTGACAAAATAAGAGATGATGCTAGGGACACTTTTCACAAATAGAAATAATTGAGGACTTACAGCATATTGATTCCCTGGGAGGTAGTGTTTGTTTAAGTTCCAAGGCACACAGTGACACTTTGCAAAAGGGCATATCTTTCTCCCAGCCCATACGAGCAACCCACTCTCAGGGATACTTAAGCTGTGTGATGCCCACTCTCGTCCTACAGAGGCTGTTTATCATCATGACCTAGAAGGGGAAATATTTTAGTTTTCCCTGTGCTTCAGATGTATTTGGGTACTTCTTGAAGCATTGTAATACTCTTATAATCAGTTCTCTGAAAAGTTTTAGAAAGTTTTGTCTGCTTCCTTTTTATAGAAAAAAATACCTGACACTCCAGGGAAACATTTAATGTAATAAAAGAAAACTGGCCAAGTCGGTTTTATAACAATAATTTAAGTTTGTGTTTAGTCTCACTTTAAACTAGTGCACTCACTCTGCTAAAGGTCAGACTTTAACTTTGAGTCTTTACATTTCTCCTGTTTCAAATAAATTATAAATTGATAGCATTCCACTTAAAGAATACCAGTCAAAGGACTGCAGTGGATAATTAAACAACAGATATTTTCTAATGTATTTTTTGATATGAAATTTTTTAAAGAAAATTTTTTTCCCAAATAGGAAAGTAAGTCCTTTCCTATTTGTAGACATTGTTAATTTTGTGTACTCTTTTATCATTTGTGGCAGAGTTTGTTGTCACTTTACTTTTAAATTAATTCCTTCAGTCTCTTTCAGTAGAATTTATGTGTAATATTAGGGATTCAAGGTGACAAAAGACAAATAAAATAACTGTGGCATAAACTTTTTCTTTTTTTTAAAGATTGGCACCTGAGCTAACATCTGTTGCCAATCTTCTTTTTTTTTTTTTCCTTCTTCTTCTCCCCAGAGCCCCCCAGTGCATAGTTGTATATTCTAGTTGTAGCTCCTTCTGGCTCTGCTATGTGGGATGCCACCTCAGCATGGCTTGATGAGCAGGCCAGTGTCTGAACTGGCAAAATCCTGGGCCGCTGAAGCAGAGCACGCAAACTTAACCACTCGGCCATGGATCCGGCCCCAGGTATAAACTTTTATTTGAACTCTATGGAGACTAACCAATTCTAGAACATTTATGAATTTGGATGTCACTCAAAAATGGCTTTGATAAATGATTACACCCTTAAGAGACTCTAGAATGTGCAGCCTAGAATTTTTCCCTCTTAAACAAAGTAATTACAGTATATAAATCCTTAATATAATACTTTGAGCTAATTGGTTGAGGATGTCTATGTCAATGGGAAATCTGTTACTTTTAAAGATATTTATAAATTAAAAATAGTGAATTGGGGGGCCGGCCCCGTGGCCGAGTGGTTGGGTTCGCGTGCCCCACTTTGGTGGCCCAGGGTTTCGCCGGTTTGGATCCTGGGCACGGACACAGCACCGCTCATCAGGCCATGCTGAGGTGGCGTCCCACATGCCACAACTAGAAGGACCCATGACTGAAAATATACAACTCTGTACCAGGGGGCTTTGGGGAGAAAAAGGAAAAATAAAATCTTTAAAAATAGTGGATTGAACATAAATGTCTCCTTAACCTATCTTGATGAGTATGTATGAATGGATTTGTCATATCTAGTTTATGTAAATGGAAGGGTTGTAAAGTTGCTGCCTTTAAGAAATTTATGATTTCATAGTGGTATGAAATAAGTACTCACATGTCTGTTATATAGGCTAGGTCAGTGGTTCTCAGCTGGGGGAAGATTTGCCCCCAGGGGATATTTGGTGGTGTCTGGAGAGGCCAGGGATGCTGCTAAGCATCCTGCAGTGAGCAGGACTGCCCCACACAACAAACATTTATCTAGTCCAAAAGGTCAGTGGTGCCAGGATTGAGAAATGCTGGGCTAGAGTAAGATAAATGTGATAAATGAAAACAAAGTTCAATGCAGGTTCAAAGAGGGAGAGATGACGTCTGATTGTGTTGCTACAACATCAGAGAGAGCTTTATAAAGGAGAAGGAGGATAGGCCTTGGAGTCGGGGAAGGATCCGATTTTATAGTTACTCATAAAGGGAGGAAACTACATGAATATTGCCATCCCAGAGTCTCTTCGAACTCAAAATATCAAAAAAAAAAAATCAACTCTTGTTATTGATTCTAGGCCCTCTGGTCACCTAGACCAGAAACTTAGGAATGATTTTCATTCTCCCCCTTCCTTTACCCTCTATATCTAGTTAGGAACTAAGGCCTGTTGATCGTAGCTCTTTGAATAGCTTTCAGATCTGTTTCCTTCCTGTCTATTCTCAATGCCATTGTTGTTCAGGTCCTCCTCTTCTCACCTTTAACTGGACCTATGAACAGTTTTCCTGAATGATCTCTCTGCCTCATGTTTGCTTCAAGTTCAGTTAGTCCTTCATGCTGTAGCCAGAGTACTCTTTCTAATATGCAAATCTGATTGTCACTTGTAGCTACTAAAACAGCATGGAGCCAGTAAGCCAGCTCTTTAACAACACATTGCTTATTCCTTGTTTTGAACATTTTTTAAAAAGTGTAAAAAAAGCTAATACATGCACTCTGCTTAATATAACTAGTAATTTTTATATTATATTACTTAATATTAAGTTCCTAAGATTCAGCCAGATTGTTGTGTGAAGCTCTAGTTCATTCTTTTTGATGGCTGCATTATCTTTCACGTGTGACTGTACCACAGTTTATCCACTTTCTCGCTGATGGCCATTTGGGTTTCCACATTTTCCACTTATGAACAGTGCTGCTATAAGCATTACTGTACATGTCTCCTGTTGTATGTGTGCAAGAATTTCTCTTATGTATATACTTGGGAGTGGAATTGCTGGGTTATATGGTATGTCGATGTTCAACTTAAGGAGATAATGTCAAACTGGTTTACAGTTTACATTTCCAAGGACATATATAAGAGATCCTATGAATACAATGAATATCGCTTCCAGCACATAGTATTGTCAGATTGAAACATTTTGGCCAAATGAGTTTAAAATTTCAATGAAGCCTGTCTTGATTTACATTTCCCTGATCACCACTGACGTTAACATATTTTCAAATGTCTGTTGGCTGTGTGTGTTTCTGGTACTGTGAAATGGCTTTCCATTTATTTTGCCCAATTTCTATTGGTTGGTTGTCCTTTTCTTATGGAAGTCTATGAGTTAAAAAAAATTCCTTATACTAATCATTTGTTGGTTTTGTAAATTGAGAATATCTTCTAGTTTATAACTTGTCTTTTTACTTTTTTTTTTTTTAAAGATTTTATTATTTCCTTTTTCTCCCCAAAGCCCCCCGGTACATAGTTGTATATTCTTCGTTGTGGGTTCTTCTAGTTGTGGCATGTGGGACGCTGCCTCAGCGTGGTCTGATGAGCAGTGCCATGTCGGCGCCCAGGATTCGAACCAACGAAACACTGGGCCGCCTGCAGCGGAGCGCGCGAACTTAACCACTTGGCCACGGGGCCAGCCCCTTGTCTTTTTACTTTTTAAGAAGTCTTTTGATGAACAAATGCTCTAAATTTTAATACAGTCAAATTTATCAATCTTTTGTAGTCACTATTTTTTTGTCTTAAGAATGTTTTCATCTACATTTTTTACTAAGAGTTTTAAACGTTTGTTTTGAGTGTTTAAGTTGTTCATCACTGTGGAATTGATTTTATGTCTAGTTTGAGGTTCAATTTCACGTTTTAACACACTGATCATCTTTTTTCCAGATACGTCCCTGCCTTTAACACTTTATTGAGATTATAATTCGCATACCAAAAATTCACCCATTTAATGTGTATAGTTTATTGGTTGTTAATTGTACACCTCTCATTACAATCTAATTTTGGAATATTTTCATCACCCCCAAAAGAAATCCCCTACCCATTAGCAGTCCCTCCTCATTACCCCTCCTCTTTCACTCCTCTAGACTTAGGCAACCACTGATCTATTTTCTGTCTCTATACATTTGCCTGTTTTGGACATTTCCTATAAATAGATTCATAAACTATGTGACCTTTTGTGATGGGCTTCTTGCATTTACCTTAGTGTTTTCAAAGTTCATTTATGTTGTAGCATGTATCAGTACTTATTCCTTTTTATATCTGAGTGATATTCCATTGTACATTTTGTTTGTCCTTTCATCAGTTGATGGACAATTGGGTTGTTTCTATTCTTTTGGCTGTTACAAATAATACTTCTATTGTTGGGGAGGGGAAAATCTCTTTTCTACCCTTCTTGTGTTCTTATGGCTGGACTAATAATAAAACTGACACAAGACTGGATTAACAGGAGAAAAACCCAGTTTAATATGTACATTTTGGAGATCATAGAGAAATGATGCTTGGAGAGTAAATTAAATAGGCAGTATATTTATCTTTTACATAAAGAAAACAATGAATTTGTGAGGAATGACAGGACAAAGAAGCTTAAATTTGAGGTACATAGTTAGTGAGGCATTTAAGCAGAGTTGAGGCTTGAGGGAATAAATTAGCAAGGTTTGTTTATGCCGGCTCCTCGGCCCTGACTTCCCCCAGCTCTGGTGATAAGGATGCAGGGAGAGCACCCTTCACATGGGAGATTTATTTCCTGCTTTCAGGGGGAACAGAGACAGCAGGGTCAGACTGTCCTTTTTTGCTTTCTTGAGTAACTTTAATTCAAAATAACCAGTGTGCTATTGTGGGATATTTTGGGGTCGTCTGCCCCCGGCCCCAACACTATGAACATTCATGTACAAGTTTTTTTGTAAATGTATGTTTTCATTTATCTTGTGTGTGTGTGTATATATATATATATATATATATACACACACACACACACACACACGTAGGAGTTGAATTGCTGGGTCATATGGTAATTCTGTGTTTAACACTTTGAGGAAATGCTAAGTTGTTTTCCAAAGTGGCTGCACCATTTTACAATCCCATTGACAATGTATGAGGATTTCAATTTTTTCATATACTGGACAACACTTGTTATTATCTGTGTTTTTGTTTATAGTCATCCTAGTGGGTATGAAGTGTAATTTCATTATGGTTTTGATTTGCATTTCCCTAATGACTAATAATGTTGAACATCTTTTCATGTGTTTATTTGCCATTCGTACATCTTCGATCTAAGATAAATGTCTACTGAGACTCTGCCCATTTTCTAATTGTATTGTGTTTTCATTACTGAGTTGTAAGAGTTTTTATTGTTTTTATTTTGTACATAAGTCCCTTATCAGATATATAGTTTGCAAATATTTTTCCTATTCTGTGGGTTCTCTGCTTTGAAACACAACATTTAAAATTTTTGATGAAGCCCTTTTCATCTATTTTTTTTATGTTGCTTATGCTTTTGGTGTCATATCTAAAAAAACATTGCTTAACCCAGGGTTATGAATATTTACTCTTATGTTTTCTTTTGAGTTTTATAGTTTTAGCTCTTATATTTAGATATATTATCCATTTTGAGTTGTGTATGGTGTGAGATCAGGGTCCAACTTCATTCTCACACATGTAGATATCCAGTTGTCTTAGCACCATTTCCTGAAAATGCCATTCATTCCTCGTCCACTTGTTACCCTTGTTGAAAATCAATTGACCATAAATGTAAATGAATACTTCTGGGCTCTCAGTTCTATTCCATTGATCTATATGTCTAATCTTATCCTCGTATCACACTATTTTGATTTCCGTAGTTTTGTAGGAAGCCATGTATAAAGTTTTATAATCAGCAGGTGTGGGTCCTACAACATTGTTCTTTTTCAATATTGCTTTGGCTACTCTGGGACCCTTGCATTCCCATATGAATTTTAGGATCAGCTTGTCAGTTTCTTCAGAAATTGCAAGTTTGGATTTTGATGAATCTGTAGGTCAGCTTATGGGAGTTTTGCCATGTTAACAATATTAAATTGTCCAGTCTGTGAATATGAGATGTCTTTTGATTTATTTATATCTTTAATTTCTTTCAACAACATTTTGTAGTTTTCCTAAATTTTTTTTTTTAAAAGATTTTATTTTTTTTCCTTTTTCTCCCCAAAGCCCCCCGGTACATAGTTGTATATTCTTCGTTGTGGGTCCTTCCAGTTATGGCATGTGGGACGCTGCCTCAGCGTGGTCTGATGAGCAGTGCCATGTCCGCGCCCAGGATTCGAACCAACGAAACACTGGGCCGCCTGCAGCGGAGTGCGCGAACTTAACCACTTGGCCACGGGGCCAGCCCCTAGTTTTCCTAAATTTTTAATTTTTTTATACTATTATAAGTGGATTTCTTTTCTTAATTTTCTCTTTGGATGTTCATTGTTAGTGTATAGAAATATAGGATTTTTATATAATGATCTTTTATCTTGCAAGCTTGCTGGACTTGTTTCTTTCTTCTGATAGTTTTTTTAGAAAATTTTTTATTGTGGTCTAAATAGTTTATAACATTGTGAAATTTCAATTGTACATTAATATTCGTCAAACACCATATAAATGTGCCCCTGCACCCCTTGTGTCCACCCTCTCCCCCTTCCCCCGATAACCACTAAATTGTTCTCTTTGTCCATAAGTTTGTTTATATTCCACATATGAGTGAAATCATATAGTGTTTGTCTTTCTCTGTCTGGCTTATTTGCTTAACATGATGCCCTCAAGGACCATCCATGTGGTTGCGAATGGGACGATTATGTCTTTTTTATGGCTGAGTAGTATTCCATTGTATGTATATACCACATCTTCTTTATCCAGTCATCAGTTGTTGGGCACTTGGGTTGCTTCCACTTCTTGGCTGTGGTGAATAATGCTGCAGTGAACATAGGGCTACATAAGTCTCTTTGTATTGTTGATTTCAAGTTCTTTGGATAAATAGCCAGTAGTGGAATAGCTGGGTCATATTGTATTTCTATTTTAAGTTTTTTGAGAAGTCTCCATACTGTTTTCCAAAGTAGCTGCACCAGTTTGCATTCCCACCAGCAGTGGATGAGGGTTCCCTTTTCTCCACAACTTCTCCGACGTTTATTAACTTTTGTCTTGGTGATTATAGCCATTCTAATGGGCGTAAGATGATATCTAAGTGTAGTGTTGATTTGTATCTCCCTGATGATTAGTGATGTTGAGCATCTTTTCATATGCCTATTGTCCATCTGTATATCTTCTTTGGAAAAATGTCTGTTCATATCCTCTGCCCACTTTTTGATTGGGTTGTTTATTTTTTTGTAGTTCAGTTGTGTGAGCTCTTTATATATTATGGAGATTAACTCCTTATCAAATATATGATTTGCGAATATTTCCTCCCAGTTGGCGGGTTGTTTTTTCATTTTGATCTTGATTTCCTTTGCCTTCCAGAAGCTCTTTATTCTGATGAAATCCCACTTGTTTATTTTTTCTTTTGTTACCCTTGTCTGAGTGGACGTTGTATTTGTAAAGATCCTTTTAAGGCTGATGTCAAAGAGTGTACTGCCCATTCTGATAGTTTTTTTTTTTCTTTTAAAGATTTTATTTTTTCCTTTTTCTCCCCAAAGCCCCCCGGTACATAGTTGTGTATTCTTCGTTGTGGGTTCTTCTAGTTGTGGCATGTGGGACGCTGCCTCAGTGTGGTCTGATGAGCAGTGCCATGTCCGCGCCCAGGATTTGAACTAACGAAACACTGGGCCGCCTGCAGTGGAGCGCGCGAACGTAACCACTTGGCCACGGGGCCAGCCCCCCATTCTGATAGTTTTTTAATGGTTCATTAGGATTTTCTGTATACAAGATCATGTCATCTGCAAATAGAGAGTTTAACTTCTTCCTTTTGAATCTGGATGCCTTTTATTTCTGTTTCTTGCCTAACTGTCCTGGCTAGAACTTCTAGTGCAATATGAGTAGATGTGGTGAGAGTGGACGTTCTTGTCTTGTTCCTGAATTTAGGAGGAATGCATTCAGTCTTTCACCATTAAATATGATATTAGCTCTGTTTTTTTCATACTCTTTATCAGGTTTAAGAAATTACCTTTTATACCTAATTAAAGAAAACTTTTTTTTTTTATCATAAAAAGGTGTTGGATTTTGTCAAATACTTTGTCTATTGAGATGATTGTGTGGGTTTTGTCCTTTATGGCATTAATTACATCAGTTGGTTTTTGGATATTATATGCACCTTGCATTCCTGGCCTACCTGCTCTTCAGTTTAATCTTATACTGCCCCCAAACTCTACATTCCAGCCTACCAAACTAAACTATATGCTGCTCCTTGAAGGTATCATGCTGTTCCATGTCTCCATTTTTTCCCCCCTACTGTTAATGTCCTTCTCCCTCTTTTCTACTTTGTGAACTCCTATTGATCTTTTATATCCCACATCATGCCTTTCTTTGTTATCTTTTCCCTTTTTCTTCATCCTCCATGTATAGTGAGTACTCTGTACCTCTATTACAGCAGTTATGATCCTTAATTGCAGTTACTATATTTCCTCTATTATAGCATTCATCATCAATTTAATAACTTTTCTGGGGAAAACCCCCACTACCACAATAAGTGCGTACGTGGATTTCAGAAATGTTAACATTAGAAGAAAATGTGCCTTGTAAAAATCAAAGAAAAGGTCTTTGTTTACATTTCTCTTTCTGTTGATTTTGGAGTTCTTTGAATATAGTTACTTTGTTGACACTTCAACACTTAGTGCAGTGTGTGGTGCATAGTAGGTGTTTAACACATTTGTTCAATTAAGCTTGCTTCGTAGAACCCTGGATGCCTTTTCAGGTCCCTCCACAACCTCTTTCTTTCCTTTTCCTTTGTGTTTTCAACTACTTCTCATGTATGTACCGTTTTCTCCAGTCAGATTGGACTTCTCATTGTCTCCCTGATTTTGTTTCTATTACTCTGTTATATTATTTTAAAAATGAAAAACTGTTAGAAAGAAAAACGTAAAAGGAAATGACAGCTTATTATTGCTTCATAAGCAAAGATATGATTATTGCACTTTGTGCAAATTAGGTATAGTTCTTGTATATTGTTATATTGTACCATTGGATATGTTTTTATTTTAGAAGAGTTGGCTGCTTTTAAATATTTAAGTTAACTAATAAAATTGATTTGTAAGTAATGTTTATGACATTAAATAATATGTTTGGCTTTGAAAATATTAAATTATAAAATGTTTTGAGGAATAATATGTTGTTTTAAAAATTGTCTTGAAAGTCATATTTGTAGATGAAGTCTAGGAAAAATTGGGAGATAAATGCATATTTTGTGATTAGGTTTAGCAATTTTCCTGGTAGCCTAGCTCTTAATTGTTTAAAGTTGTGTTTTCAAATGCCTTGGTCTAGTTTTCTCTTCTTATATTGGTCTGCTGTCCTCTGTTTGTCATAAGCAAAGCTAAGATCGCGGAACTGCTACCTTCAAGTTGCAAGTTTATCATCTTCAGCAGGATCAGAGCTTAAAGGCCCTCACAAACAACTCCTCTGTATGTTCACTGCTTCTTCCCTGATTAAAAACCTCATCCCCTAACGACTGAATTTTCTCAACATTTATGTGTGTAATGTTGTTGCCTTAGAAGTCTTCCCATTATAGTCTGTTGTACATTCCTCTTTCAAATTGTTCCGAGTTTTCCTTATTGCCACTGTTCTGTTGAAGAAAAATATTTCATAACATGATTTTAAAGGACTGCCTGATAGTCTATAGTATGGAGGTACCATATTTTGATTAACTGTTCTTCTATTGTTAGATGTTTAAGTAACTATTTAATGTGTGTACACAGCCAGGTGCAACTGTGCTCTTAGCTGTACAGTGCTTCCCCCAAGAGGAATTTAAACTCCTTGAGGGCAGATAATGCATTCTATACAAAAGTTCCCTATAGTGTTTGATTCAGTGCTGTGGCTCTCTGCAACAGTTGATAGCAAATGTTTGTCCAAATTCTAAAGTTAAAATTATGAGAAGGAGCATGGCAGTTTTTTATACCAACTTCTTATTGTACTTGGGTGACTTCAGACTAGCAGAAGGACTCTACCATGGGACCTTGGGGATCTTGCACATCTCCACGTAGTCCACATAGGCCAGGCTCAACCACAGTCTGACTCAAATCTTGGGGGAAGACTCTGTGACCCTTCCTGGTACATCGCAAGATAGATGATATAAGGTCATTTCTTATCTGCCTCCCTATCTTGTGGGAGACTGCCCCAAGTCTCCTTCCTTTATTCTCGTGAGGCATGGCACGTTCTTTCGGGTACAGTGTGTATAAAATTACCAAGCTGCAATCTAGAGTTGACTCCTCAATAACGGAGCAACCCACTGTGTATGTTATCTCTCATTTTGTTCCCCCCTCCAGTTTGGTTTTGTCCTGTGGGACTGGGCACATGGAGAACTGATAGCATACTGATCACACTTTCTCTGTGTTAGTAATAAACTGTCTGAATTCATTTGGTCTTACTGGTAGCTGCCAGTGTGCTGCTGTATAGGGACCATTTGACCACTTAACATAAACTTACGGGATTTTCTTTCGCCTGGTTTGTGGAATTTGTCATTACTTTGTAATTAGTCAGCTTACTTTAACTTGCTTTTAATTTCAGCATTCAATATTTAGTGCTTTGTTGTTAAACAGCTCAGGTAAGGATGATCCTTGCTTTCTAAATACATTATTTTTTTTAAGGAGCACACTATACTGGCTGTAAAATTTGTCTTCATCTGGATACATCAAAGATGATGAAGCAGCTAGTTTTATTTAGCATAGTATCTTGCACTTCAGTTTTTTTTTATACTCCTCAAAGACTACTTTTGTTTTGGAATCCAAAGCCTACTAGAATTATCCTGGGAAGTTTGATTCAGACTGTTCTCTTATTATGTTAGGTTTTCCTGTCTTATGCAGTAGAAAGGTACTAAGATGTCTTAATTAATGCAAATAAAGAGTACACTGTAAACTGATCCATTTGATTTTCAGTGGCTAGGTGATCTTGACCTAGGCAGAAAGAACATCAACGTCAGATTAATCATGCCTCAATTCGTATATCTTAGAGATGGTAAGATGACATGTTATGCCATTGCTTACTTCATTAATCAGACTATAACAATTCAGATTTTATAGTTTTTGTCTTTTGCTTTAAGAAAATAATTTACATGAAAGCATGCTTTTGACATTAAAAGTTGTATCCTTTCATAGTAATTTGCATTTTAAAAATTATGGCATATAGTAGAAAGGCAGTATAACATAACTCAACCCTGTGATAGATGTTTGGTTGGAGACCAGGTCGTGCCCCATAAAAATAAAATGATTATATGTAATACCAACTTATAATTAGCCTGTAGTGTATGCATATATCATTCTTATGAATGGAATATGTGTGATTAGAATTCAGTTTACTTTGTGAAATATGATATCTTTAAAATAGTATAATGTGTTTTTCTTATAACAGAAGCAATGCTTGCTTATTGTAGAAAATTTCGAAAATAAAAGCATAGAGAAAAAAATACAAACCACTTCTCATTCCACCAACCTTGGATGAATATTATCATTTTGATATATTTCCTTTATACCCCTAGGCTCATCACCTTGTACATACCTGTAGGTCTTTGTATGTGTATGTGTGAGTGTATTAAATGTTCGTTTTTAGGGCCTGGCTCTGTGGCCGAGTGGTTAAGTTTGCATGTTCCACTTTGTTGGCCCAGGGTTCGCTGGTTCGGATCCTGGGCGTGGACCTATGCACTGCTCATCAAGCCATGCTGTGGCGACATCCCACAGAGAAGAACTAGAATGACTTACAGCTAGGATATACAACTATGTCCTGGGGCTTCAGGGAGGAAAAAAAACAGAAAGAGGAAGATTGGTGACAGATGTTACCTCAGGGCCAGTCTTCCTCACCAAAAAACCCATAAAAGTACATTTTTAAAGGAAACACTTGGTTCATACTGTGTATATAGTTTTATATTTTAAATGTTCTAGTTATTACCCTGTGAGCAAGATTATTTCCATATTAAGGAATCAAGTCTATAATATCATTTTTAAAGGCTGCAAGGTATTCCATTTAAAGGACATACCATATTTTATTTAGCCTTTATCTATTGTTGGACATTTAAATTGTTTCCAGTTTTCTACTATTTTAAATAATCTTGGCATACATAATTTTTTATGTATTTTTATTTGCTTTCAAAAATTGCTAGAGATTGAATTTTTGGATTAATAGGTATAAACATTTTTTGAGGACTTTGATTCATATTGGCAAATTGCTTTCTAGACAGGTTACCTCATTTTGAATTCCCATCAGTGGTGTATGGAAATGCCCAATTCAAAGTAGCCTTGTCATCACTGAGTAATATCTTTACAAACCTTTAAAGCTGATGGGTAAATTATGGTATCTTATTCTTTACAAATCTTTTGATTAACAGGGAGGTTGAACATATTTTCCTAAGTGTTTTAGCCATTGATAATTTTAATTTTTGGATCTGTTTATGTCCTTGGCCCAGGTTTTACCTATGAGTTGTTGGTATCATTTTGCTTTTTGATAGACTACAGTTTTCCTTTCTTTTTATGTAGCTAAATCTAGAAATCTTTTCATTTGTGAATTATTCCTTTATTTGTTGCTTTGAAAGTCCTTCCCCATTCTAAGTCACTATTCACTAAAATGTTTTTCTAGTTTTTTATGGTTCATTAAATGTTTATCTTTTTCCTCCATCTGGCATTTATTTTAGTAAAACATCTGTCTTTTGAAAATAAAAATTTTTCAAGAACCATTTAATAAATAATACTACAGGCCAAATTTAATTCAAAATGCCAAATTTACAGTACAATACATTTTATAAGTGTTGAAGTATAGTGCCATTCTTAAACATCACTTTGGTGTTTCAGTGTCATTACACTGTTCTTTAGTCATTATTTCTTGGTGAAACTGAAACACTTTGTAGTATTTCCTGCAGACAACTGTGCATAGAGCTGCCCTCTCTGTTTTTTTTTTAATGAAGTCTTGTTCTTCCACATGGCGTAATAGTTGTATGACTCACAGTCCTTTTCTCACTGAGCATGCATGTAATCTGCCCTCCGCTTAGCAGCTGCAGTTTCTCCTTGGAGCATGTGTTTTTGTTTGCACCCTTGCTTCTCAAAGTGCCTGTTCTCCAAAAGAGCCTTCCATTATTGGTTACTGCAGGTCAGTGAGATCTGCTTATTATTATTTCTCATAGTTGGCTTTAAAGTATTTTTTCTTCATTTTTTCTAATATCTACTTTACACTTTTTTTCTCTCCACTGTGCATATGGTTAATATTTTAACTCATCATGGAGTAGCTTAGAAATTCTGTGACCCATACGTCTTACTCATTCAGCAAGGCTTCAGTGTTATAGACTGACTTTTCATTATCTTGTCCTGAATGACAGCACAGCACCCTTCTAGGGAATACTGAATCAAGAAATCACCTGTCTTTGTAGAGGGCATCTGTTGAAAGCAGATGCCAGAGCCATAGGATTGTCATTTCCCATCAGGCTCCAACATCAGAGTCTCTAATACTTCAAAGACACTCTATTCTTGCATCGAAAGACAGCTGTGGTGCCTCCTGTTTTCATGTTACTTTTGTTTCTAGTCCTGACGTTTCTTTTAGATGGAAAAACAGATAAGGAAGCATTAATATTTGAGAGCATATTAATCAGATTTTACATACAGTGACTCCTCACAATTGAGTAATATCAGTTACTAAAGAGCACAGAAAATTTAATTTTTTCATTTTCATATCAGGAAATAAGTTTTTGATTTGGTTGATTTTTGTGCACTCCCCTAAAGACATATATTTCTGGTGAATATGTTCTATGTCATAAGAACTCAATATAATAGTCAATTTCCATCATTTTATTTAGTATCTTTGTGAACATTGTATATCATGTGCAAGTTGATAATTTTCCCATCGTTTCTCTTGCTTCTAGGGATTTTAGGTTGTTGCAGAAGATTTGCTCATTTTCAATAGCTCTGAAATAATGAAGAATAGTACTGAAGGGATTTTGGCAATGTTTTATAGGTAATCAGTAGAATCAGAATACAGTTCAGATCCAGTCTAGTGGTCACTTGCTAAATAACAGTTATGCCTCCTTTGTCAGTCCGTAAGACTTGTGTGAACTTTTAGATATACCCTAAGCATGATGCAGCATTGATCTCGCCAGAATAGCTTTGTAAAAGTTACAATTTTAGTAGAAGTAAGTGGAGGTGATTCTTTTTACATAGTTCCTTTCACTGAAGTGTTATTATTATCTAAACAGATAATATTTGGTACTAGAGTGGAACAATAATTGGGATTGCTGAGGGTTGGTGTCCAACTGGGCTTTTTAATTACCCTGACACCTGGTGCCTAATTCATAGTGCTTAATGGGATTTTGTTTGAATGAATGGCACAGGCTGCAAGTCAAGTCAGGATGCTACCAGAGAAATAAGGAGAATGAGGCTTGGGAGGTGAGGATCAGTATTTGCCTGCCTGTAGAGGATAGCCCAGACTCCTAAGTGCAGGACCACAGAGAATTTGATACTTCAGATATTTAATTATTTTACCTTGTGTATTCTCTTTGGTGAGGCTGCAACTTCTCGTCCCTGCTCGATAAGGAATGTATATGGTATTATTGGGAGATAATTTTCCATGTGTCTCATGTTTCTGCACATCTTGCGAGTGAGGCACTAACTGCCCTTTGTTCAGGACTATCTTTGGAAGAATGAGATAGTTTGCTTCTCCAGAGCAAAAGACAATCATGCTTATTGTCCAGTAAAATAAAGATAATGTCTCCCTTCAACATGCAAGCATGCTTACTGTCTACTATAAAAGATTCGGGTTCCCTCAGCTCAGAGTTCCTCTCCTGTAATGTGATGTACTGCACGTGAAGGCATCCATCTGTACCCATCTGTGTTGCCCCTGTGGGATTTGGGGGCCAGAGGGAACTGATACAAATATGCATCTCATGCCACTTGCTGTTTTGTGAGTAATAAAGTCCTTTGTCTCTCACACAGGGGTCTCATATCTTCTGCCAGCATCCGTACAACTGTGTTAGGCTAACTTGTTGGTTTAAGTAAAGTCTTAGAGCCTTCAGAGTGCTTGACAGGTACTCAGCATAATTGTTTTGCCTATAAGATGTTACCACCCTTTTGAAGAAACTTGTTTAATTAGTTTTCTTTAATCCTTGTTTATTAAATTGGTTAAAAATATTGAAATATTATTAAGAGTCCACTCTTTAAGGAGCCAAGAAAGCTATGTGTTGGGTCCGACTAAACAGTTCTGAATTGGTAAATTAGGAACAGCTGAGAGCTTTATAATGGTGTTCATTATTTTCTTAACTAAAAATTGAGACTTGAAATAAGATTTATGTTCTGCTTCCTAGTGCAAGAAACAACTAGGACATGAGTATGGTTAGGAGATTTAGAATTTCTCTGACTCTGCTTTGGGGTTCTGATGGAACAGACTGTTTAACCAGCAGCTGGAAGAGGCAAGGAGTGGATTTTCCCCCAGAGCCACTGGAGGGCGTTTGGCCCTGCTGACACCTTCATTTTAGCCCCAGAAGACTCATGTCAGACTTCTCCTCCAGAACTGTGAGAGAATAAATTTCTGTTGTTTTAACTACCAAGTTTGTGGTAACTTGTTACAGCAGCCACAGGAAACTAACATACTTCTTAAAAATAGTTTATCAGAATTAAGAGAAAATGTCTGCAAAATTAAAAAAAAAGTTATATAGCTGTGTATTTTTTTTCTTAAGCAGTAAGGTGGTTTTCTCAGTTAATTAATGTCCTTGGAGAATAGCATCTTTATAACCACTGATGTATTTTTCTTTTGCCTTGGTTTTAACTATAAATCATATCAAGCAGTATTAGCAATAACTCAAACAGTAGACAGACTGCTGTGTACCGTTTCCAGCCTTTCTTCAAAACTCTCCTTGTAAAACTGCTGGGAGCCTGTTAGAGATGTTAATAGATCATTTTAAATAATCTGATCTAAATTATGTTCTGTATCACTCAAGCTTCAGAGGTCAAGGAAGCGGGGAGAGGAGTCAGATGGAATGGAAATCTGTTTGTTGCCTCCCAAGCTGCAGCCACATGAGCCACAGATGGATCCATCTGCTACCCAGTGCAATTTCTGGCCCATTGGCCAGCATTTCTGCCAAAGTATAGAAGACGACTTTCAGAAATTATACTATTGTACTATACTCATTATACTAATTATATTTTTTATCTTATTCAGTGTACAAAAGGGTGTATGGTTTTTGTCACAAATTGTTAAAACTGAAACTAAGATATATGAGTCTTCTTTAGGTGATATTTAACAATACAGATTGCTATAGTCTTTCTTATTTTAGAAAAAATCCTAGACAATGTGTGAAAATCTGACACATTTTTACCTCTGGAAAAACTTATAATAATGAAGTGTGTTGTTGGACCACGTCTTCATCATTAACAGTGATATCTTCATAGAATTTTCTGCTTAAAGAAACATGAGGGTTAAGTGGAGAAATTTCCTTTTTTTTTGTGGGAAAGGTGAAATATCTTTATAATTATCCTTTTCCAAGTCTGGCTTCTTCCCTAAGAAGGCAGGCTTTAAAACTATTGTGAAATTAATCTCCTCATAAAGAATAAATTAGCAATTTTCCTATCTTTAGATGGAACCATATTAAATAAAATACCAATTTTGCATGTATTTCTTGAGTATAATATGTTCGTTATTAGTCACAGTATTCTAGTTGCCCTAGTGCACATGTTAATTAAGTGATTTTTAATGTTATAAAAACTCCCTTATGGTTTAATTGTACGTCACAAGATAAAAAATTTAAATCAGTTTAAATTTTATTCATGATATCTATGTAAAAGTTAATTTTCAGTTTTGAAGGAAAATACGAGATGCTGTTAGTGTGAGATAGTTCAAGAAATTGAGACATAAACTGTTTTGTGTTATTTCCCATCTTTCCTTCCATTTTATTTTTTTGGCACTCTTACTCTGTTTACCCAATTCTTAGAAAGAATGTTTATACAGATTTAAAATCTGAAAAACCCTAGAACAAGATTTCCTTAATTAGAGGCTTTATAATAGCTTGAGTTTTAATTTTGACTTTATTATGCTTTATTTGATTTAACTCCATTAAATTAGGATAATGATTAATTAATTAAGCTACACCATGTATGTTCTCCTTGACTGAGGTAAATAGTATTCCTATGTTTTTAACTAAATAAGTATAATGAACTAGTGTAAGCAAAGTATTTTTCTATGATAAGGTAGCTAATTTGATAATTATTCAGGAAGTGGTTCTCAACAGGGGTAGGGGGCTTTGCACCCCACGGGACATTTTTTGGCTGCCATGACTAGAGGATATTACTGTTATCTAATGGGTAGATGCCAAGGCTGCTGGTAAGTATCCTACAATGCCCAGGATAGTCTCACACAACAAATAGTTATACAGCCCAAAAGGTTAATAGTGCTTCAGTTGAGAAACACTTTTAGGGTATTTTTTTCAACCTGCCGCATGATGTTCTAAATATTTTTTAAATTTTATTTAACAAGTAAGACTTTAATAGAGGTATAATGGTTATAATAACTCTGTGATTTTATTTTTTGTGGAAACCTGAATGAATGGATGTGTATGTGTGTGTACTTGGAGTAACTTAGGAGAGGAAGGAATCAAGGATGAATGCCAGGGTTCTGGCTTGAGCGACTCACCAGGAGGATATTAGCTGCATTATCTGAGATGAGAGAAACAGATGTGTGGAAGATCTTCAGTTCAGATTTTAAGCTTGTAGAATTTGAGGTCCCTGAGAGATATCAAGAGGAAGTCCTGAAAATCAGAACATAGGTGTTCAGACGTATCTTTAATTTGAAATTTGTCAGTATATGAATATAACTTAGGCCTGGGATTGGATGAAATCACTTATTATTGTGTATATCTTAAGAAGGAAAGAGTACCGTATGCCACAGCCCTTTGGAACACCAGCATTCACAATTTACGTATGGGAGAATCTGGCAAGAGACTAAGAAGTAGCCAGAGAGATAATAGTAAGTGATCCAGAAGTGTAGTCTTCCAAGCCAAGGGAAGAGAAGTGTTTCCAAGTGGAGGAGTAGTTACTGATATGGAGGCTGTTGGTGACCTTGGTGGGCACGAGAGTGAATCGAAACCAAATTCCAGTGGGTTGAGAAGTCCATGGTAAATAAGAAATTTAGTTGTGTTGTATATTTATGTAACTTTAGCTGTGAAGGAGGAAGAAGTAGATGGGAGGGGATGTGGGATGAGAGGAGGTTTTTTTGTGGTTTTAAAGATCAGAGAGAATTTGTTATTGGTATTTTAAAAGATAAATTTAAAAGATAATTGAAGCATATCTAGTATAATTGTTAATAAACTGGCTTTCTATGAGTATATTCCTATATGAATTTTTGTTGTTGTTGTTGAGGAAGATGGTCCCTGAGCTAACATCTGTACCAGTCTTCCTCTATTTTGTACGTGGGATGCTGCCACAGCATGGCTTGATGAGCGATGTGTAGATCGCACCTGGGATCAGAACCCACAAACCCTGGGCCACTAAAGGGGAGCACATGAACTTAACCACTACACCACTAGGCCGGCACCTATATGATATTTTTTTGCCTTCAAGATTATGGTGGATAATATTTTATAATATTTTAAATAGTTGCTTGGATTCTAAGTGATTCAGCAAGTATGAAAATAGTTCTGTTAATTATCATAGATATGGGTATATATTTGACACTCAAATATTTTGTTTTTCAGATCTTTCAAGAAATCGTTTTACAGAAATTCCTTCTGATGTCTGGTTATTTGCACCTCTTGAAACATTAAATTTATATCATAATTGCATCAAAACCATTCCCGAAGCCATTAAAAACCTGCAGATGTTAACATACCTTAACATTAGGTAAGGAAACTTTTGTTTTGGTCATTTTTGCTTTTTATTACAGTTCTAATCCTTTTTTAGTAGCAGAAGAATGTGTTTGGTTTGGCTATGTAGCCTATATTTTTCTCAACAGTATCTTATTTGTATGTTTGTGTCCACTTTACTTTGTGTCTTGTTCTTGAGAGCTGTGCTTCTCAAACTTTAATGTGTGCAGGAATCACCTGGCAATTAAAATGCAGATTATGATTCCATAGGTCTGCACTGGGTCCTGAGTTTCTAACAGGCTCCCTGGTAATGCCCTTGCCTGCTGGTGTTTAGATGACTTTGGGTAGCAAGACTTTAGATCAGAGGTATTTTATTGAAATCATAGCAACACAATACAGATTTATTTATATATACCCTCAGTTAAAGTGAAACATTATAAAGAAACTTCTTGAGTTATATTTTTCACACTTAGGACTTCTTGTTGCTATTTCAAGGATGAATAGATTTGGATGGGAGTGTTGGAACATTAGAAAGTAGATGACAGTTGATGTTAGTAAGTGCTTACTATGTGCCAGACAGTGTTACAAATAGTTTACCCATATTACCTCATCTCATCTTCACACTAACATTTCAAGATATGTGCTGTTATCCCTTCAATGGAGATGAACAAACTGAAGCTCAGAGAGGTTAACTATTTGCCCAAAGTCATATAGATAGATAGGTAGGTAGGTAGGTAGATAGTTAGGTAGATAGATAGCAGGTGGTAGAGCCAAGATTCAAATCTAAGTAATATGACTGTAGAACTCTCATTCTTAGCTATTACCCTATATTTATAACAGAGCAAGTGTTTAATAAGTATAAGAAAAAAATTGCCCTGTCAAATAAGTGACATTGAATTTCAGAAACTGGTATGTTGTGACTTAATTTTAGAATCATTTTCGTGGTTTTTTTTCTTTGTGAGTTGTAAGGGATAATTTTTTTCCCCTCCTTAATGATGTTACTTGTCTAAATTCCCATCTAAGGAAGTAGTAAATATAATTAATATACATAAATAATAATATTCCTTTCTTGCTGTGATATATTAATCCTTATATGTGTCTCCCCCAGTGGTGTCACATGGCAGTACATACTATTTTAACTGAAACCACTTTACACCTTAAAATGTGTGAGAGGAATTTCCTTCCATAGATGTCAGTCATTTTAGTTGCTCCTTTCTCTAATTGGGTACATATCTCCTTGGCCTAGCTTGGGAGAGGTTTGAGGAAAGTGAGGTACTTTTAAGTTTTGTCTTTCTTTTGGTTTCATTTTCTTCTTTTATGGAAAAAAATAATTTGTTAAATATCGAATTACATTTCTGTGTTAACAGTATGGTATATCTTAGAGTAATTTTACTAAAACTTTCTCTGATTCTTTCCTGTTTTGATCTTTAGAAGTTGACTACTGATTTTTGTTTATAGTCACAAAAATTTGTGAACAAACTATAGTGAATAACATTTGTTCTAGTGACTGACTTCCTTTGACTATCTCTAAAACGTGGCAAAAAAGTGAATATTAATGACTTATTAGCTATGTATAAAGAAATTGGATTCTGGAGAAAGCTGACTATGCTACCTTGATGAACCTACTTCTTAAGGGAAGAAAATAAGCCAATGTTTAAACTTGTTTTAGTCAGAGGGAGATTAGGATGTGTTTGTATGTGCGATTATTTTTCCCATTTATTTTATTTTTTATTTTGGTGAAAATATCTTGAGAGGCTCGAAGATGATTTTTAAGTTCTTGCTCTCTTCTTGTATACTACCTCCTTTTTGGGTGGAATCCTGCAGGAAGATCCTTGTGTGTTCCAGACAGACCCCTCTCCCAAAGGATCCTCCTTTATCCCCAGAATGTCAAAGCTTGTGACACCCCCCGCCATATTTGACATTCCAGCAGCCTGGCCAGGATTGCTGACCTAGGGGCCTTGTCTTTTTTTTTTAAGTCTGTGTCACGTGATTAAAGACACTCAAAAGAGTGATTCGGAGTTTTTGAGAACTGGTGGTGTGTAGGATAATATTATAGGTAACAGCACAGGCTTTGCAGTTGGCTGTGCCTTGGCAAGTCACTTAAACAGTTTTAACCTTTGTTTTCTTATTCATATAATGAAGATAATAATACTACCCATCTTGTAGGGCTAATGTGAGGATTAAATGAAATAGTGCGAGTAAGCATTTTAGCCTGATACAAAGTAAGCACTCATTAAACGATAGTTGTTATTATTATTTATTTTTTTGAGGAAGATTAGCCTTGAGCTAACTACTGCCAATCCTCCTCTTTTTTGCTGGGGAAGACTGGCCCTGAGCTAACATCCGTGCCCGTCTTCCTCTGCTTTATATGTGGGACGCCTACTACAGCATGGCTTTTGCCAAGCGGTGCCATGTCCGCACCCGGGATCGGAACTGGTGAACCCCAGGCTGCCGAGAAGCGGAACGTGCGAACTTAACCGCTGCCCCACCGGGGCAGCCCCTGATAGTTATTATTTAGTGAAAACTTACTTACTTTGAGGTGATTTGTTCTTTTTCAACATAACGTATCAAGTTTCAGACGTATTTCTCATAATGAGACTTTCTTATTCTTTTCAGTCGAAATCTTCTGTCAACATTGCCAAAATACCTATTTGATCTTCCCCTTAAAGTTTTGGTCGTCAGTAATAATAAACTGGTATCCATTCCAGAAGAAATTGGGAAGTTAAAAGATTTAATGGAATTGGTGAGTAAAATAGTTATATTGATTGTATCTAATATGCATAATACATACCTTTATATTTTGGGAGATTACTGCTTCCTTTATGGGATTTCAGTGTAATTATTTTACAAAAAGAATAATTTGGTATATGCCTAAGGTCACTTTAGTAAAATTTTGAGATATCATTGCTTATGCCTGATCTTAGCTCACAGTCACAGTAAAAGCCTGGTGGTTCCTCGGTCCTAGTGAGGTCAGAAGGCTTACTTACAAGTCTTAAGAAATGCTTTTCAAATAAGTAAGCATTTATCTATCCATTTTGTGGACAATAAAGGTCTTAGACCAGGAAAAGATACAGGATTGATTTTTCTTTCAAAGGTTTTACAGGGCCACTATAAGAGCCTCAGAGGAAAGGATAAAAGAAGAGAGTGCAAACATTAGAATAAACAAAATAGCTCTTCCTCTCCTCTATCCTCCTGCGATTTTATAACACTTTTGAGACCAAGGTAAATGGAAAGAGGTCATTTCCATTTATACAGTTGGTTGGAGAAATCTAGGAATAATTTAAGTTACTTTGAACATAACATTTTGGGTATTAAAGGACATTGAACTCTGGGAGAAACATAATCAGATCTTCAAAGCATTGAGCTGTTTTCACATCTTTCTGTCACTTCCATCTCATACAATATACCATGCTGTTCATTTTTACTTTCTGTTTTATCTTGAGTAGTACTTTCCCAATACATAGGTATTTTAAAAGTATTCTTTTTTTAAAATTTTTTTTTAAAGATTTTATTTTTTCCTTTTTCTCCCCAAAGCCCCTGGTACATAGTTGTATATTCTTCGTTGTGTGTCCATCTAGTTGTGGCATGTGGGACGCTGCCTCAGCGTGGTTTGATGAGCAGTGTCATGTCCGCACCCAGGATTCGAACCAACGAAACACTGGGCCGCCTGCAGCGGAGCGCGCGAACTTAACCGCTCGGCCACGGGGCCAGCCCCTAAAAGTATTCTTAAGTATGAGTTTATTATGTGTGGAGGGCCAAAAGTTTTCTTGAGGAACTTACCTACAATTTTATAATGGGAAATTAATGCACAAATAGAATGTACTGAACAGGAATTTGAGGAATGTCTTTCTTCATTAAGGAATACCTGCATGTGCAATTAGAACACAAGGAAACTTCCTTGAACTTAGTCTTGTTATGTTTTAGAACCATAAAATTTTAAGATTGGAAGAAATCTTATAAGTGATCAGATATAACCACTTCCTAATGCAGGAATCCCTGGCACATCTAGTTGTATGTTTTCGGTGGTGGACAAATCTTTTTGTGTGTGTGTCTGAGGCAGCCCTAATTCTCTTTTTGCAAAACTCTATCATCTTTCTTATTTTGAACTAAAATACATGCCCCTGGGGCTGGCCCAGTGGTGTAGTGGTTAAGTTCGTACACTCCAATTCGGCGGCCCGAGGTTTGCTGGTTTGGATCCTGGGAGCGGATCTACACACTGCTCTTCAAGCCGTGCTGTGGCAGCATCTCACATAGAAGAAGTAGAAGGACTTATAACTAGGATATACAACTATGTACTGGGGCTTTGGGGAGAAAAAAATAAATAAAAAGAGGAAGATTGGTAACAGATGTTAGCTCAGGGTCAGTCTTCCTCACCAAAAAAAAAAAAAAAAAAAAACATGCCCTATCACTTTTATCCAACGGTCCTGGGACTACCATATGAAGAAGTATAGATAATGACAATTTCTCTTCCATTCAGATATTTGTGATCTATTGTTTGTCTACTCTCCATTTTACCAAACTCTTAAGACCTGTTTTTCTATAGCTTATACATATTTACTACTTTTATTCCTTTCTATGTTTTCTATATTTCTGTTCTTTATTGCTTTTTATTTTTAGCTATGTCTATCCTGAAAATGTTCTCTTTTATTAAATTCTCTTTTAATATTATACTCACAAATGAACAGAAGATTCCAGATGTGATCTAACAAATTCATGATAAAAGGGGACTATTACTTTCTTTGACCTGGACACTGTTAATATTTTTAAAGATTTCATAAATATTGTACTTTAAGATTCTATGGCTCTGTAATTTCTTTTTCTTTCTTTTTTTTTCCATTCAGTTTTTGGCTCTGTGTTCTAAATTATATTACATGAGGTAGTTTTTGGATAAGTGAAATTTCAAAAATATTTAGTGTTTTTAGATTTATTCTAATGTTTTTATTTAAATAAAATATTTTAAAAATATTAAATGCCATTATTTTACTAGGCACTATAAACATATTATGCTTTAAACTCTTGACATCAGTAACAGTGGATAGATAGAATGACTAATTGGCAACTGTAAATCACATAATGAATTTTTGGATATTACCTGTCACTGGAACATTTTCCCATGACACTGTTCCACGAGAATGTGGTAGCCAACTACAGTGAAATTATGTCATTAGAACCCTAGGGAATACTCTTAAGTCTCAGGTCTCCAGTCTCCAACAGAGTATTCTATAGCGTGCCCATTGGTGAGTGGGTCAGTTTCCTACACCTGGGTTTATTTTTTTCCTGGGAAATGGCAGCTATTCTATCAAATTTCTATGGATCTTCTATATGGAAGTCTTCTGTATTAGACACCTTTGGGAGGAAGCAATAGAATTTACTTTAAAGGGCATTTTCCCAAAATTTTGTTATCTGTCATTTGGATAATAACCCATTCTCAACACAGCAGGTAAGGTGATCCTGTCAAAACAAAAGTTAGATCATGTCATACCTCTGTTTAAAAGTTTCTGGTTCTTGCTCACATCTCTGAGTAAAAGCCAAAGTCATACCCCTCCCCCGAGCCTAGTCTTCCCCTTGCCCACTTCCCTCTAGTTGTACTAGATCCCCTTGCTGTTCTTAGTACATGTCTGACATGTTTTGCCTAAGAGCCTTTACATTTATTGTTCCTTCTGTCTGGAATATTTCTCTTATATATTGGCATGGCTCTGTTACTGCACAAAATTGGAGTTCTTTTGCCTGATGCACATAAACAAGCCAGTTAATTATGGGATCAGCATTTGGGAATAGAGATCAGCTTTATTCTGCGAGATCAGTCTTCAGGGAGACAGGGGGCCTGTGCCCTCGGGTCTGTCTCTCCAATTCAGGACTTGGGATGAAATTTAAGAAGTTTGGGAGAACAGGCTGTCATGCAGAAACACTGGTGGGACGGCTTTTGCTTGGTGGGTTTCAAGCATTTATGGTAAGCTTCTAGACATTTATGACAGGGTTCTAAACATTTATGATGGGTTTCTAAACATTTATGATGGGATTCTAAACATTTATGTTGAGGTTCTAAACATTTATGGTAAGATGGGAGAGGGCTTTTAACACTGAATCTTCCTGAATGATGGACTCCTCGCTTTTGATAAGAGTCTGACTTGTAAATTCTGGTTGTGTCTTGGTCCTTTGCTTCTGTGGGGAGGAGAATCTTTGCTTCTGCAGTCATTTCAGGTCAAGATTTCTTCTTCTGTGCATGCTCTGGCTGCGTGACTTTGCAAATTTTCTGAAAGGCAATTCTTAGTCCCTCTGTTGATAAGATGGGGTCAGTTGAACTGGTCTTGGAGGGCCTGCGGTTACAGCTCATGCTCTCAGCTCTGACAATACCACTCAAACATCAGTTTCTCTATGAGACTGTCTAAATTGCTGATATCGCTCCACACTACTACTAGCACTGCCATTTTCCTTTACCCTGCTTTTTCTTTTTAATAGCACTTATCATCCTCTAGCATATTATATATTCTGTTCCCCTTGCTAGAATGTAAGCTCCATAAGGAGCTATAAGGCAGGAATTTTTTGTTTTATTCCTTGATGTGTCCCAGGCACCTAGAACAGTGCCTAGCAGGTAGTTGGTATTTGATAAATATTTGTTGTTGAATGAAGATGCCTTAGATATAGGTTGAAAGAATATGTAGGATGCATTTTTCTAATCATCTATAGCTTTATTGGATTCTTCCCTATATAGCATTAATATTCTTTTGAATTTACCTTCCTGCCTTTTTTACTTTTGATAAAACTGAATGTATATGCCGCTCCTCTCCCTTCAAGCTATTATCATTTCCAGTGGAAATTGGAAATTGAGGGAAGTTGCAGTAGAGTATGAATTTCATTTGCAGTGTGTCTAGAATGATTGCCGTCTGAGATCTTTTTGTAGCTTTTTCTTCCCTTTTTGTTGATGTGGTAATAAGAAAGGGGAGGCAGAGGAGTGCACAGTTAACTTAAGCTGTTCTTTCTCCTCTTATTATGGAAAGGTGGTATTGTCTACCTTTAAATCAGGACTTACATTTTAATTTAACCCTAATACATTTCTGATTCAGATCTCCCAGAATGTCTTTGGATTATGATGTGAGACACAAAAATTTATGCTTCTAACCCTTCATGTTTTATATCTCTTTGAGGAAGAGGTTTAGTTAAATCCATCCTGACCATTGTCTTCGGTTCTTCAGCTCACATCTGTAAATCCTTGACCTTCTCAGCTTTTGCCCAACCAGGTATCTCAAAACAACTGCTATAGCTGACGGATTATCACAATGATGGATAGTTGTCTTTTATCTTACCTCTGAATGAAGAGCACCTGGATCATCCTTATTTCTGGTTTCAGTTGGTGAGAGTGGTCTTTAGTTGAGATTTTCAAAAGGCTGACTTATGTAGTGTTAAGTTATAACCTCAAATTTTTGCACAGAAAAGATGATGTAACTGTGCTGGATTGACTTCATGATGTAATCTGAATAGAAATCTGCCAGATAATCTGTCTTTAGAGAAATGACATGAGAGGTAACTTTTTCTAGCTATTAGCCGTGTACTTTAATTTAAAAATTGAAATGTATCTATATTTCTCGGTTAGTTTCTTATAATTGTATTTTCTTGTTTTCCTTAGGATATTAGCTGCAATGAGATTCAGGTCCTTCCCCAACAAATGGGAAAATTACATTCACTTAGAGAGCTAAATATAAGAAGAAATAATCTTCATGTGTTGCCAGATGGTAAGATACTCACTATTTTTACTGACATGAATAAGAGAGTAAATATGTAAAGTTTAATTTAATTATTTTTCATTTCTGAACAGAATTAGGAGATCTTCCCCTAGTCAAGCTGGATTTCTCTTGTAATAAAGTGACCGAAATTCCAGTTTGTTACAGGAAGCTGCATCATTTACAAGTAATAGTTTTGGATAACAATCCGTTGCAAGTACCACCAGCACAGGTTTGTGATAAAAGTATGATACTTATTTCTTCTATTTTTATTCATAATTATATCTGTTACTGGTAAATCAAAAAGCATCAGCATTAGGAGGCAATTTGTTACTGAGATATTACTGTCTAAAGGAGTTTTTCTGAGAAGTGACTTTTTCATTTTGATAGGAGTTTTAGCTTAGTTTTTAGAGAATGGGATTTGGAAAACCCAAGTATCAACTCTCTGCTTGTGAACTGAGAATTCTGGTTGTCAATGTTATTTTAAAAGGATAGACTATGGAGTCTCTCCACCTTTGTCCTACTTAGGTGTATATCTACTTGAGATTAGTTGTGTGATTGATTGGAGCACATTCTTAGCACTGATAGATGGCATCATAACAGAAAGAACAAGATACAAGTGGAAAAGTATTAATTCAGATTTTTAGTTTGAGGATAAAAACCATGTGGAATCCACTAAAATGTAAAGGAATACATTATGATATAAACCCATAAGGACAAAGAATGAGAGAGAAGAGGACAGCGGGAAAGAAGAGGACAACAGAATTTTGGAAAATGGAAAATAGGTGTAGTAGCGGTGACTAGGGACTCTACTTACACTGCACGAGAGCATCTGGCTGAGGAGGCACATGGCTGTGAAACACCAGCTTGCACTCTACTCTCAAGCTGTGTGCTCTGGCACAGGGTTTGCATACATCCAGGGTTCCCTTTTTCTTCCTACAAAGGTACATTCCACTCATGCCAAAGGAGGTGCCTTTTCTAATTCACAAAAAGGCTGGCTGGGGTCCCCATAGTAGCTGGCTTAGCAGGAGGGGGAAAGCTGAAACTTGTGTCTTCTGTGGGAGAAGGCAACAAGCAACTAGTTGATTTACAGTGTTAAATCTGGGAATGGCTTGGGTATTGGAGGAAACATGTAACTCTGAATATAGGGTTGAAAGACTGAAAACTTGAAAGTCTGTAGAATTGTCTAAGGCAGCGCTGTCCAGTAGAACTTCCTGAGTGATGGGAATGTTCTGTAATCTGTTCTGGCCAGTGCCATAGCCACTTGCCACATGTGGCTATTGATTACCTGAAATATGGCTAGTGTGACTAAGGAACCAAATGTTTAAATTTAATTTAATTTTGATTAAATTTAAATAGCTTCATGTGACCAGTGGCTACTGTAGGGATGGAAGAAATTTTCCTCTACCCTTCCAGCTTCTTCTGGCTGGTCTAAGAATTAAATTGACATGAGTCAGAATAACAGGAGAAAGTCAAACAAAGTCTAATAACATGTATACATGGGAGAAACCCAGGAAAACTGAGTAACTTGCCAAAATGGCCAAAACCACCACCTTAAATACCATTTTCAGCTAACAACAAAAGAGAATGTTGAGGTAGTGATTTGGGACTTCAAAGAGAAGGAGGGCAATTCACATGCAGATGGAAAAGCAAATGTTTGGTAAACAAATGTCATGCCTTGCAGACACAATGAGACATGGAGAGGACTCTGATCAAATGGGCCTTGTTAGGTTCCTCCCTGTCTATCATACCTAATTCATATTATACTATAGTTGTCTATGGTGATAGCTCCTTCCTAGAACAGACCTCCTATTTTAAATTCTTTTAGGCAGTTAGGGGGAAGGTCAAAGTTTCTTCCTGAATCTTGTTCTTAAGAATAAGCCAAAGAGATACATTTTGGGGTTGCAAATTCTGTTCTACAGTCACGCCTTTGAAACTTCCCCAAGAAATTCCACAGTCCAGAAGCTGAGTTGGTAGATTGTTGCATCTCATTGAACCAGTCTCTTAGTCCTGGCAGTAGGTCAGACCAATTAAATTTATTTCATGAGGCAGTGAGTCAGGTGGGCTTCCAAAGTTAGGCCTATATTGTGTAAGCAAGCAATCAGATATTTAATAAGAGACATTTCTATGGAAACAAAAGAAAGACAAAGATTAATGGTTAGAGCAAATTTTAAATGAGTTTCTGAGCCCAGCGGACAGCCAGTCAAGATTTCTAAATGTCAGGTTGAAGCATCTTTTGCAGTTTGAAATGTCTCTGATGGTGTCATTGGGTTTTCAGGTATCTTTCTGAGTGGCTTAAACAGCAACAGGCATGAAGATTGCCTAAACATGGGCTATTGTGGTGATCTCTCTTAAGTTTATATCAAGTTGTTCAGCTTCAGTTTCCAGGGCTTCATGAAAAAGGCTAGTTTCAGTTCTCAATGATTCCAAAACAAAAGGATGGGAAAAAATTGAAAACATTAGTTTGGAGATTTGTGGCCAGACATTTGAGAAAACTAGAAGAATTTAGGATACAGTCCAGTTTACAGATAGAAAACAAAAACCTCAAAGACAATTAACAAACTAGAATCTAATATCCACAAAGGTGTGCTACTGAAACATAATTTTTCTCTCTAAAATCACTCTCATTCCTACCAAAGATAGCCAAATTAAGACTAATTTGTTTGCAAAATAAGTCTAGTTTTAATTAACAAGTCCAAAATTTACACCCTCGGATTCTTGCCCCTAGCTCCACAGCCACATGACTGCCTCTCACTTGCCTTAGCAGAAGCCTGGGGTTTACTCTGAGGAGTAGGTAGATTCACTCAGATTCTCTCCCTCAGCTCAGCAGCCAAGTGACTGTCACTCCTTACCTCAGTAGAAGCCTGGAGTTTACTTTTTAGAGCAGTGCTGTCCATTGGAACTTTCTGTGGTGATGGAAATGTTCTGTATCAGCTCTGTCCAGTATGGTAGCCACAAGTGGCTGTTGAGTACTTGAGAGCACATAATGTGACTGAAGAATTTGAAGTTTTAGTTTTACTTAGATTTAATTAATTTAAATTTAAATGGCCACATGTGGTTAGTGGCTACTATATTGGACAGCACAATTGTAGAGAGAGTGAACCAGTTAGGTGCTCCAGGTACAGGAATGGGCAGGAGTGAGATCTCATACTGAAAACAGTGAATGATTACATACTGAATGTTGGGACCCTCTGTTAGACTTCTCTTGCTTGGCTCCCAGAATGCTTGCAGCCTGTCTTATATATCTCAGGCAGGATTGGTGGATTTCTCTCTTGGTAAACTGACTAGGAGAAAAGACCTACATGCATACTGATCTTTGGGGGTCCCCTGATAAAATGAGCAGTCCCTGTCTGATGACTAGACAGTGGGGCTCACCATTGATAAACTTCCCTCTACATACGCAGAGCTTCCAGTTGTTCTGTTTTAGTCTTCAAAATGCACAGACAGCCACGGATCACTAGACATTGCAGGAATAATCTCTAACATGAAAGACAGAGACCAAAACACTGAAAGGCCTCCGTTGAAACAAAATGGATCACATTCATAGGAGTGGTAATCAGAATGATTTCTCAGCAGCAGCACATGAAGCTGGAGGATGTTAGAACGATGTCTTCACAGACTGAGGGAATATTTCCAACTTTCTCTGCTCAAACTATCAGTCAAGTGTGAGGTAGGAAAAAAGTTTCAAACATGTAAGGTCTCAGAAATTTTAGCTCTCATGCATCCTTTAGTAGGAAACTAGCAGAGGGTGTGCTATATCAAAATGTGGAAGTAAATTAGGAAAGAGGAATTCTTCACCTTCTTGAATACCTATAATTCTTATGTTGCATTTCCTCATTGAGTCGGATATTTCTTGGAGACCTTCTTCATTTCTTTTTAGTCTTAGTTCTCTCTCCTCCTTTGTCTGGAGCATTTCAACATGTCTATCTTTGATTATGCTGATTTGTTCCTCTATGATATCCACTCGAGCATTCAGGGAATCCGTATTTTATTTTATTTCTTCCATTGTGTCTTTCATCTCTAATATTTCTGATCGATTCTTCTTTATAGTTTCAATCTCTTTTGTGAAGTAGCTCCTGAACTCGTTGAATTGTTTCTCTATATTCAATTTTACCTCCTTGAGTTTTTTGATGATACCTATTTTGAATTCATTGTCGTTTAGGTTACATATTTCTGTGTCCCCAGGACTGAGTTCCAGGTGCTTGTCCTTTTCTCTCTGGTCTGGAGATTTGGTGTAGTGTCTGATGTTGGAAGGTCGGCTCTTTCTCCATTATTCGGTTGCAGTTACAGCCTATCGCCACTGGGTGGGGGTCAAGAGCCACGTATTCTGAGCCCTCCACCTCCAATGGAGATGGCATGGCACAGGGCGGGGCAGGGCAAGGGTGCTTTCTCCAGTGTGCAGTCCAGGATTTTTCGATCAGCTCTCAGTATCTGGTCTCCTGGGGTCTTGGCTTGATGAGGCCACCCTGCCCGAAAGCTTTCACCCTGTTAAAGGGCTTCCCTCTAGGCTGCAAGGGCCTTAGGGAGTCCTGGGTGATCCTGAGAATGAGCGATCCCTCTCCCACTCCTTCCCTAACGGAGCCTCCCACAGCAGCAATTGCAGTCTTTAGGGGAGGGAGCGAAGTTCTCTCTTACCCCATTCCAGCTCCTCTGAGGCTTCAGCCTCTCCACGCTCCGTCGTGTGGCTGTGTGTCTCTCTGTGGTTTTTGTGTTGTTAGGATATCTTCTGTTGGAGTATGGTTGCCCCTTTTTGTTGTATGTTGGAGGGAAGAGAGTCCCGGGCAAGTTCACCCCTCCATGATGCCCATGTCACTCCAAGAAAGAGAAATTCTTCGTGTCCAAGATTGAGAGGTATGCTTAGGCCTAGAGAACAGTCAGTCAGTTTGGATTATGGGGTTCTTTCCAAAAGGAAAAAAGAAAGAAACTGATAGATAACTTGATGTGTTGGTCAATATGGAGAGATGTTTTAAAGCTCTGTCAGAGAGTCAAGAATGAATTAGTAATAGGCATACAGAAAATTATGCAAAGAAAAAAATGGGTCAGTTTAGTCACTTTAGGAAAAATGGAGAATACTCTATGTGGTTTATCTGTGAATTTTTTTCTTGGTCTTAATATGGTAAATACTGGATTTTGATTTAATGAAAAATTGTAACATAGTTATAATAATAGCAAAGATTTATGTAGCACTTGCTGTGCTCCAGGCTCTGTCGAAAATGCTTTATGTGCATTAACTCATTTAATTCTTATAGTAACCTTGTAAAACAGGTACTGTCATTATTCCTCATTTTATATATGAGGAAACAAAGGCATGGAAGTTAACTAACTTGTCCAAGGTCACCTGGCTAGTATGTGGTAGAGCCTGGTTTCAAACCAAGGCAGTCTGATTCCAGACTCCATGCTCTGACTTCTATGCTAGACTTCTGAAGAGGGGGGAAGTATGTTTATATGAATTGACGGGGATTAGAGATGGGAGGATGGTAGTGGTGACTGATGATCTATAATGGGGGTAGTGGTAATGTAAGAAATCTAAGTCCTCATCTTCATTAGTAAGACCTCAATAAATAAAATCTATAGTTGAAAAATAAAAAAATACCAGTAGAATCATGTTATTTATAAATATGAAGGTAAATAGCAGGAAACCAACTAAAAGAGCTGAATGTGGGAACTGGGTCATAGAGATTGAAAGGGATAGAGTGGGGAATTAATTTTTCCTTATCAGTTGTATAATTCTCTTTGATTGTTTTTTAGTTTTTATTTTTTTTAAAGATTGGCACGTGTGCTAACATCTGTTGCCAGTCTCCTTTTTTTGTTTTTCATTCTTCTCCCCAAAACCCCCTGGTACATAATTGTATATTCTAGTTGTGAGCCATGTCCGTTCTCAGGATCTGAACTGGTGAAACCCTGGGCTGCTGAAGCGGAGTGTGCAAACTTAAGCACTCGACCACAGGGCTGATCCCTCTCTTTGATTTTTAAAGCTATGTACATGAGTTAGTATGATAAAAATTAAATTTACAGAAGAAAATAATTTACCAGCATTTAATTTGGTAGTGAAAGATAATTTTTTTTCAGTTTGGACAGATAATATGCGTTTTAATTTTTAATGTATTTATATTCTAATAGGTCAGAAGTTTTAATTTTCCTTTTAAATGAAATTTTTTCACTGGTCAGTTTGGAAGTGATATCTATTAAAATTATCTAAGAAACATTCTTCCTTTATACCTGGAATGGTTACTTTTTTTTTTTTGAGGAAGAATAGCCCTGAGCTAACATCTGCTGCCAATCCTCTGTTTTGCTGAGGAAGACTGGCCCTGAGCTAACATCTGTGCCCATCTTCCTCTATTTTATGTGGGACGCCTGCCACAGCATGGCTTGCCAAGTGTTCCATAGGTCTGCACCTGGGATCTGAACTAGCCAACTCCAGGCCGCCCAAGCAGAATGTGTGAACTTAACCACTGTGCCACAGGGCCGGTCCCTGATAATTACTTTTTAATGTACTTTTTTAACTGTTTCTGTTGTTGATTATTTTTGTATGTTTTGCTAGGTTATATCCATAAAACAAAACATGTTTTATTATAACTTTTAAGAAAAATTTATTTAATATCACTCATGGTGATTGAAGTTAACCATAGTAAAGTTGACTTATCATTTTCGTATCACTCATTGTTTTATATAGAATACTTATTTTCACATAGCATTTTACCCTTCATTATTTCTTTTTTCCATCACCAATGAAAATAACTTTTCAGGAGTTTGTCTTAGGATAAATAAACAATTTAAAAAAATTATTTTATTCTAACTGGCCTGCCATTACAATTTTCAGCAAGTTCATTTTTCCTCTATTTACATTCTTTTCATTAGCTTTCTTCCAGTGTTTAGACCAAATGACTTAGTGGATTTTATGAAATTACTTTAAATAATTACGTGGATTATTTTTTTTCCTGTTCTCAACACTACAAGGAATATATTTCTTTTCACTTTTTTCTAATAAAGGCAACTTTGATGAACTATAAATTTTTATATTGTTTAGTGGTTTGTACATTGTGCTCAACAAGAAAACTTTAATGAAATGCAGAAAAATTAACTTATTTTTTTATTGATGTCATAATACTTTATAACACTGAGAAATTTCAGTTGTACATTATTATTTGTCAGTTACCATATATATGTGCCCCTTCACTCCTTATGCCCACCCATGAACCCTTTTCCCCTCTGGTAACCAATAATCTGTTCTCTTTGTCCATGTGTTTATCTTCCACATATGAGTGAAATCATATGGTGTTTGTCTTTCTCTGTCTGGCTTATCTCACTTAACATAATAACGTCAAGTTCCTTCTTTTGTCTTTTTTTACAGCTGTGTAGTATTCCATCTTTATGCATTCATCAGTTGATGGGCACTTGGGTTGCTTCCACTTCTTGGCTATTGTGAATAATGCTGCAGTGATGATAGGGGTGCATAAGTCTCTTTTAATTGTTGATTTCAAGTTCTTTGAATAAATAACTAGTAATGGAATAGCTGGGATGTGTGGTATTTTGATTTTCAACGTTTTGAGAAATCCCCATACTGTTTTCCCTAGTGGCTGTACCAGTTTGCATTCCTACCAGCAGTGTATGAGGGTTCCCTTTTCTCCACATCCTCTGCAACAATTATTTTTTTTTGTCTTGGTAGTCAGAGCCATTGTAACAGATGTAAGGTGATATCTTATTGTAGTTTTGATTTGCGTTTCCTTGATGATTAGTGATGTTGAACATCTTTTCATGTGCCTGTTGGCCATCTGTATGTCTTCTTTGGAGAAATGTCTCTTCATATCCTCTGCCAATTTTTGGATCGGGTTGTTTGTTTTTTGTTGTTGAGTTGTGTGAATTCTTCATATATTATGGAGATTAACTGCTTGTTGGATATATGATTTGTAAATATTTTCTCCAAGTTGATGGGTTGTCTTTCTGTTTTGTTCCTGGTTTCCTTTGTCTTGCAGAAGCTCTTTAATCTGATGAAGATCCATTTGTTTATTTTTCCTTTTGTTTTCCTTGCCTGAGTAGATATGGGATTTGAAAAGATCCTTCTAAGACCAATGTCAAAGAGTGTACTGCCTATATTTTCTTCTGGGAGTTTTATGGTTTCACATCTTTCCTTCAGGTCTTTAATCCATTTTGAGTTACTTTTTGTGTATGGTGAAAGATAATGGTCTACCTTCATTCTTTTGCATGTGGCTGTTCAGTTTTCCCACCACCATTTATTGAAGAGACTTTCCTTTCTCCATTGTATGTTCTTTAGCTCTTGTCAAAGATTAGCTGTCTGCCGAAGTGTGGTTTTATTTCTGGGCTTTCAGTTCTTTTTTTTTTGGGGGGGGGGGAAGATTAGCTCTGAGCTAACTACTGCCAATCCTCCTCTTTTTGCTGAGGAAGACTGGCCCTGAGCTAAATCCATGTCCATCTCCCTCTACTTTATACATGGGACACCTACCACAGCATGGCTTTTGCCAAGGGGTGCCATGTTTGCACCCGGGATCCAAACCGGTGAACCCTGGGCCGCCGAGAAGCGGAATGTGTGAATTTAACTGCTGCGCCACCAGACTGGCCCCTGGGCTTTCAGTTCTGTTCAGTTGATCCGTGTAACTGTTTTTGTACCAGTGCCATGCTGTTTTGATTACTATAGCTTTGTAGCATATTTTGAAATCAGGGATTGTGATGCCTCCAGCTTTGTTCTTTTTTCTCAGGATTGCTTTAGCTATTCGAGGTCTTTTGTTGCCCCGTATGAATTTTAGGATTCTTTGTTCTATTTCTGTGAAGAATGTCATTGGGACTCTCATTGGGATTGCATTGTATCTGTAGATTGCTTCAGGTAGTATGGACATTTCAACTATCTTTATTGTTCCAATCCATGTGCATGGAATATTTTTCCATTTCTTTATGTCATCATCGATTTCTTTCAATAATGTCTTACAGTTTTCATTTTGTAAGTCTTTCACCTCCTTGGTTAAATTTGTTCCTACATATTTTATTGTTTTTTTTTTTGAGATCGTAAGTGGGACTGTATTCTTGAGTTCTCTTTCTCTTAGTTCGTTATTAGAGTATAGAAATGCAACCGACATTTTTAAGTTGATTTTGTACCCTGAAACTTTGTTGTAGTTCTTGATCATTTCTAATAGTTTTCCAATCGATTCTTTAGGGTTTTCTATGTATAAGATCATGACGTCTGTAAACAGTGAGAGTTTCGCTTCTTCACTCCCTATTTGGATTCCTTTTATTTCTTTTTCTTGCCTAATTGCTCTGGCCAAAACCTCCAGTACTATGTTGAATGAGAGTGGCAAGACTGCGCACGCTTGTCTTGTTCCTTTTCTGAAAGGGATGGCTTTCAGTTTTTCCCCATTGAGCCTGATGTTGGCTGTGGGTTTGTCATATATGGCCTTTATTATGTTGAAGTACTTTCCTTCTATACCCATTTTATTGAGAGTTTTTATCATAAATGGATGTTGGATCTTGTAAAATGCTTTTTCTGCATCTATTGAGATGATTCTGTGTTTTTTATTTCTCATTTTGTTAATGTGGTTTGTCACATTGGTTGATTTGTGGATGTTGAACCATCCCTGTGTCCCTGGTATAAATCCCACTTGATCATGGTGTATGATCCTTCTAATATATTACTGTATTTGATTTGCCAGTATTTTGTTGTGGATTTTGCATGTATGTTCATCAGCGATAATTGGCCTGCAATTTTCCTTCCTGTTGCCTTGTCTGTCTTTGGGATCAGGGTGATGTTGGCCCTGTAAAATGGGTTAGGAAGTGTTCTGTCTTCTTCAACTTTTTGGAATGGTTTGAGGAGGATAGGTAGCAGATCATGTTTCAGTGTTTGTTAGAATTCTCCAGAGAAGCCATCTGGTCCTGGACTTTTTATTTTTTGAGAGGTTTTCAATTACTCTTTAAATCTCTTGTAATTGGTCTATTCATATTCTCTGTTTCTTATTTGTTCAGTTTTAGGAGGTTGTATGAGTCTAAGAATTTATCCATTTTTTCTAGATTGTCCAATTTGTTGGCATATAGTTGTTTCATAGTATTCCTTTATAATCCTTTGTATTTCTGTGGTATCTGTTGCCATTTCTCCTCTTTCATTTCTAATTTATTTGATCCTTCTCTCTTTTTTTCCTGGTGAATCTAGCTAAGGGTTTTTCAATTTTGTTTATCTTCTCAAAGAACCAGCTCTTAGTTTTACTCATCCTTTCTAATGTTTTCTTTGGTTTCAGTTTCATTTATTTCTGCTCTGATTTTTGTTATTTCCCTCTTTCTGCAGAGTTGGGGCTTTGGTCTTCTTTTTGTAGTTCTGTTAGTTGTAGTTTAAGATTGGCTAGGGCCCGGCCACATGGCTGAATGGTTAAATTCGCGTGCTATGCTGCAGCGGCCCGGGGTTTCACCAGTTTGAATTCTGGGCACGGATATGGCACTGCTCATCAGGCCATGCTGAGGCTGTGTCCCATATGCCACAACTAGAAGGACCCACAACGAAAAATACACGACTATGTACTGGGGGGCTTTGGGAGAAAAAGGACAAATAAAATCTTTAAAAAAACCCCAAAAGATTGGCTATTTGTTAAGGCGGACCTGTATTACTATGAATTTCCCTCTTAAAGGGTCTGCTTTTGCTGCATCCTATATGAGTTGGTATGATGTATTTTCATTTTATTTTTTCTCCAGATATTCTTTGATTTCTAGTTTAATTTCTTTAGTGATCCATTGGTTGTTCAGTATCATGTTGTTTAGTCTCCGTGCGTTTGTCACTTTCCCAGCTTTTTTCTTGTACTTGATTTCTAGTTTCATAGCATTATGGTGGGGAAAGATGCTTGATATGATTTAAGTCTTCTTAAATTTATTGAGGTTTGCTTTGTTTCCCTATATATGGTCTATCCTTGAGAATGTTCCATGTGTACTTGAGAAGGATGTGTATCTGCTGATTTTGGATGGAGTGTCCTATATATATCTGTTAAGTGCATGTGGTCTAGTTTTTCATTTAGTTCCACTATTTCCTTGTTGACTTTCTGTCTGGATGATCTATACATGGATGACAGTGGGATGTTATGGTCCCTTACTATTATTCTGTTGTTGTTAATGTCTCACTTTTGATCAGTTAATAATTTCTTTAAGTACTTTGGTGCTCCTCTCTTAGTTGCATATATATTTATAAGTGTTATGTCCTCTTGATGGAGTGTCCCTTTTATCATTATATACTGCCCCTCTTTGTCTCTCATTGTCTTTTTTATCTTGAAGTCTGCTTTGTCTGATATAAGTATGGCAACATTTGCTTTCTTTTGTTTGCCATTAGCTTGGAGTATCATCTTCCATCCATTCACTCTGAACTTATGTTTGTCTTTAGAGCTGGGATGACTTTCCTGGAGCAGCAAATTGTTTGGTCTTGTTTTTGAATCCATCCAGCCGCTCTGTGTCTTTTGATTGGGGAATGCAGTCCATTTACATTTAGAGTGATTATTGATATATGAGGGCTTAATGCTGTCCATTTCTTGCTTTTTTCCCAGTTGGTTTGTATTTCCCTTGTTTATCATCCCATGTATTTTGGACTGCCAATTCAGTTTGGTGGCTCTCTATGGTGATTTTCTTAGTTTCCTGTTTATTTATCATTTGTGTCCCTCTTCTGATTTTTTGTTTAGTGGTTACCGTGAGGTTTGTATAAAAGATCTTGTAGCTGAGATAGTCCATTTTCTGATAGCCTCTTATTCCTTTAGTGTAAGCAGGTTTCATCCCTTTCGTTTTCCTCTTCTAATTTATTGTGGTAAGAACTTACTCTGTTATGTGTTTTGAATTTGTGAGTAAAATGAAATGATTGTATTTATTTTTGATATTTTCCTTCCCTTTATCTTTAATGTTACAATTAAGTGTTTGGTAACCTGTTTTGATAGAGAGTTGCATTTTTCTGATTTTATTTGCCTATTTATCTCCTTGCTCAAGGCTTTGTAAACCGTTCTTTTTTTTGAGTGTGAGGGCCTTCTTGATCAGATCTTGTAGGGAGGCATATTGTGGCAATGAACTCCCTCAGGTTTTGTTTATCTGGGAGTTTTTATTTCTGCATCATATCTGAAGGATATTTTCACTGGAGAGATTATTCTTGGCTGAAAGATTTTGTCTTTCAGAATTTTGAATATATCATTTCACTCTCTCCTAGCCTGTAAGGTTTCATCTAAGAAATCCGCTGAAAGCCTGATAGGAGTTCCTTTGTAGGTTATTTTTTGCTGCCTTGCTTCGCTTAATGTTTTTTCTTTCTCATTGACTTTTGCCAATTTTAGTATTATATGCCTTGGAGAAGGTCGTTTTGCATTGATGTAATTAGGAGTTCTATTGGATTCATGTACTTGTAAGTCCAGTTTTTTCACCAGGTTTGGGAAGTTCTCAGCCATTATTTCTTTGAACAAGCTCTCTGCTCCTTTCTCCCATCTTCTCCCTCTGGAATACATATAATCCTTATGGTGCATTTCCTAATTGAGTCCGATATTTCACAGAGAATTTCTTCATTTCGTTTTAACCTGTTTCTCTCTCCTTCTCCATATGAAGCATTTTTTTATTCCTATTCTCTAGGTTGCTAATTATATCCTCCATAATATCAGCTCTGTTATTTAAGGACTCCAGATTTTTGTTTATCTCAACCAGTGTGTTTTTCATCACCAACATTTCTGATTATTTCTTTATAGTTTTGATCTTTTTTGTGAAGAGTTCCCTCTGTTCATTAATTTTGTTTCTGATTTTGTTGAACTGTCTTTCTGAATTCCCTTATAACATGTTTAGTTTTTTTATGATGGCTCTTTTGAATGGTCTGTCATTTAGATTGTAGATTTCTGTGCTTTCAGAATTGGTTTCTGGGTGTTTGTCTTTTTCTTTCTGGTCCGGAGTATTAATATATTTCTTAATACCATTTGATAGAGTGGATTTGTGCTATTACATAGTGATATTATTTGCTCACCGGTTCTACCTGCCACCACTGGGACGGGGCAGGGGCTATATAGTCTGAGCTCACTGTGACCCCTGTCAGCTGTGCCAATCAGAGCCTGGGCCACTCCTTAGGATTGCAGTGGCCCTGTGGGGTCCCCCACTGAATGGGAAAGGAATCATGTGGGGGCTCAGGGCTGCTGCTGCCTGATCCCACAGTCCTGTTGAGACGCACTCCCCCATTTGGGGCCATATCGGTACTATGGGCATTTGTGGCAGACAGGAGCTCATTCACCCCGACTCACAGGTCCGCCACTGTCTGCTTCTAGGTCACACCAGCTGTTGTGCTTGATGTGTGGGGCCTCCCCACTAGGTCCAAGCCAGAACCACTCCCAGGACTGTGGTGTTACAGTGGGCTCTCCCACTGGACCAGAGTGAGATCACACAGGGGCTCAGGCCTGCTGCCACCTGCTCCCACAGTCCTTCCGAGTCGTGCTTCCCCCATCGGGGCTGTAGTGGTACTATGGGCGTTTGCAGCAGCTGATAGCTCGTTTGCTGGACTGTAGGTATGCTGCTGTCTGCTCCTAGGTGGCACCAGCTGTTGTGCTTGGGGCCTACCCCCTGAGTCTGAGCCAGAGCCACTCCCTGGGACCGTGGTGGGACTGTGGGCTCTCCCACTGGACCAGAGAGCCATCATGTAGGGGCTCATGCCTGCTTCCACCTGCTCCCACAGTCCCACCAAATTGCACTTCCGCCTTTGCTGCCCCCACAGTTCTCTGGGCATTCGAGGCAGCCGGGAGCTTGTTCACCCGGGCTTGCAGCTCTGCTGCCATCTGCTTCTAGGTTGCACCAGCCTTTGTGCTTGATAGGTGGGGCCTCCCTACTGGATCTGAGCCTGAGCTGCTCCCTGTGGACCTCACACCCTGTGGACTCTCCCTCGTGACAGGGAAGTGATCACGGGGTTCGCTCAGGGCTGCTATCACCTGTTTCTGCAGTCATGCAGAGTTGTGCTCCAACCCTTGGTGCTGTAGCGGTGCTATGAGCACTCCAGTTGGGAGAGCAGTCACACGCATGTACTGGGCTGCCTGGGAGCCAGAGAGTGCTCACCTGTCTCTACCACCTTCCCAGGGGGTTGTCCATCCACCTTCAGATGTATAGCTGCTTGAGTCTCTCATGCATCCTGATGTGCTGTGGGGGTTTCCTCCACTGATCAATGAATATCCATTTAATTGTAGTTCGAAGGGGGAGAGACAAAGGGAACAGCTCACTCTGCCATGTTGCTGACCTAACTTAATTTTTCTAATAAGTCCAGAGATGGTAATAGAATTCTAGTTGGTATCAGTGTTTTCAGATATTTTCACTTAGTATCAGAAGTACAAATTAAATATACAAAGTAGCTATCATGATTGTGATGTCTCAGCATAATTCAAATTATTAAAATGTATAAATAAATTGGTAGATGACCTTTATATTTGGACCTATATAATTAAACCCACTTTCTTCATTATTTTTTGACAGATATGTTTAAAGGGCAAAGTACACATATTTAAATACTTAAATATCCAAGCATGTTGCAGAATGGATAAGAAGCCAGATTCTCTGGATCTTCCATCGTTGAGTAAAAGAATACCCTCCCAACCTCTCACAGACAGGTAATGTAATATTTTTACAGTGTCATTTCCTGATGATTGGTGTCTTCTTTCTATATAAATGATATTTATTAAATTTGAGGATATTTATTTAGGCTGATTGGCCCAGTGTTAAAATCAGTAATTGGCTGAAGTGAAATAGTACCATCATAGAATGAACTTCTGGGATACAAGAATAAATTTGGGATTTTCTCAAAAATGTAATTGTTATTAAAGCTTCAGTAGTAAAATATAAATGTTTGACATTATAGTGCAGAAACGCTAATTTCTCAGCACTTGACAATTTCTCAGCAGTTTACAACAATAAATTGTTAATTTGCTCCTGTGATCACTCTATTGTATAATTGTAATAACAAGTAGAATTTGACTTTGAACTGAGGTCAGTGGACAAGGCAGACATATTAGGGTAACTTTCTTCCTTCATAGTCTTCATATTCTTTGTCTGGATCAAAGATGATTTATCATTGATGTTCTGTATGATGTTGATGTTTTTCTCCTCATGAGATTTTGAAATGGTAGATTTGATATTCTGTTTTTAATTCATTCTTTCAAGATGTAGATTGGTCTGAAAGATTTTAGAAAACATAATTCCATCCAGTAGTATGGAAAATAATTTGGGATGGGGCGAGACTACAGAAAGGGAGACTCTGTCCCTGCCTAAAATATCTAAAGGTTTGTCATTGCATTTATGACAAAGTTTAGACTACTTGGAATGGCAGTATAGTACTGTTGTTAACAGTCACGTTCTTGAAGTTCTGTTCCCCAATAGGACTTTTTCCTGCATATTTCTGTTGTCTAAGTAGAATTAAATATTGAAAATTACATTTAGTTCCTAAAGATTATTTTGTTTAATATGAATGGTTGTAGACCAAGTAGTTCTACAAAAATTAGACTTAATTCATATTCTAATCCCTATTACTTTGCTTTATATTTATTTTAAAATGAATTACTTCAGTAACAGCATTCATTATATTAGTCATTTATTAATTTTATAAATATTAGTTGAATGCCTTCTGTTAGGTTCAGTGTGTATTTTGTTGAATGACATACACATTGTTCTTGGCCCTCATGAAGCTCGTAGTCTAGTGTAGGAGGAGACAGCCAATAAACAAAGCAAGGCAGTATAATACACACACACACACATATAATTTCAAATTGTAGTGGGTGTTATGAAGGAAAGGAACAGTTTCAGGAGTGTGGTCAGGGAATGTCTGTTTGGGAAGGTCAAGACCTGAAAGGAGAAAACCTAGCTGTGTACGGAGTGAGAGGAAAAGCATTTAAGGCAGAAAGAGTGACATGTGCAAAGGCTTTAAGTTAGGAAGAAACTTGGTGTGTTAAAAAAACTGAAAGGAGGCCAGCATGGTTGGAGCAGAGTGGCTGATTTGGGAGAGAGAGTTTAGAGTCAACGCTCAAGTCATGTTGGGGCTTTGGAGGCTGTGGTAAGGAGTTTGAATTTTACTTAGAGTGCAGTGGGAAGTTATTGGACATTTATAAGCAGGGGAATAGCATGAACTGATTTATGTTTAAAAAAAACTGTCTTGGCTCTTATAGGGAGAATAGATTGGAAGTGAGCAAAAGCAGAAGCACAGGGACTAGTTAGGTTGTTGCAATACTGCCAAGAGATCAAGGGGTCTTGAATAGGGTGAGTGCAGTAGAGATGAAAAGGAGTGGACAGAATTGAAATATATTTTGGAGATGGTTTCTGGCAGTGCTGTCCAAAAGAAATATCATGTGAGGCACATGTGTAATTTTAAATTTTCTTGTAACGCATTAAAAAAGTAAAAAAGAAACAAGTGAAAGTAGTTTTAATAATACATGTTGTTTAACTCAGTATATCCAAAATACTATTTCGACATATAATTAAATATAAAAATTCACAAGTTATTTCACATTCTTTTCTTCCTGTTAAATTTTTGCAATCTGGTGTGTATTTTACATCTACAGCACATCTCACTTTGGACTAGCCACAGTTCAAGTGATCAGCAGCCATATATGGCTAGTGGCTACTGTATTGGACAGTGCAGGTCAATAGAGTGTACTTATAAGTTGGCTCTTGAGTGTGCTAATCTTTCACTCACAGCCTGTAGTGAACGACTTAGAAAATTTTTGTATGTACTTTCCACTTATGCCCTTGGCAGTATGGTTCTTAATACCTAGGGTACCCTTCTATGCCTTGACTATTTTGTATATGCTTTATTCTACATAGATAGACATTACAGTAGTTAAGTATATCAGCTCTTGAGTCAGACATAATATGCCTGTGAAGCCCTTCTCTGAATTTTAATAACTGTACGTCCTTGTGTCATAATGTCACTTTTTGGTTTTCTTATATGTAAAAAGGAAAATACTCGTATGGATGTTGTCAGGATTAAATGAAATAATGTAAATAGAGTACTTAACACAATGCCTTACCCATAATGATTCCTCAATATATAGCTTGAATTATCATTGTCATGTATTACAAATACATGGGTGTATTTTAGTATAGTACATTGATGTATTATTGTGCAGTAGAATCAGACGGATTTTGGCTCTAATCATGGTTTAACCTCTTAATTCCTCTGTGGCCTAAGTTATTTAAGTTCTCCAGGCCTGTTTCTTTATTAAAAATGTTAACAATACCCATTTCGTAAGCTTGTTGTGAGAATTAAATGTGTGCTTGGCAACTAGTTCAGTAAATGATATTCAGTAAATGTTAGAATTTTTCCCTTTGGCAAGTTAACGTTTATAAACTTCGTCATCATCATTTGTAAAAAGAAATAATAATGCATAAACTTCAGAATGTAAGGATTATAAATAAAATATGAGGTGCACGTGGCACAGTACCTAACACAGTTTAGACACTCAACAAATGGCTAGCAGTTATTGCCTTTTCATCCTTCAAGAGGAAGCTCAAATGCCACTTTCTTGGCTGAGATCTTTCCTAACCTTACGAAAGAAAATAAATTAATCTCTCTTTTCTCATAGCACTTTATATTTACCTTTGTCAAAGTCTTCAAAACATGTAAACATACTCACTTCCCCTCTGGGCTAAGAGCCCTCTGAGGTCATGCATTTTTTAATTTATCTCATCGCATTTCAGGAGTTGAGCATAGTACCTGACACTTGGTAATTGCTTCCCTAAGTTTATTGATATATTCCTGAAAAATATAAAAATTAATACTTAAGGAGGAAATATAGCATAGTGATTAAAATCAGATCAGGGACTTTAGTGTTAGCTAATCTCAGGATCAAGTTTAGATTGCTTATTTGCAAGTTGCGAGTCATCTGTAAATTGTTCAACCCCCCTTGGCCTCAGTTTGCTCATCTCAGGTTCCTCAGTCAAATGAGAAAACTCTAACAACCTGCTAGAGTTTTCACAAGGAATGTATGAAGTGTTGTTTTTAAAGCACTTAGACCAATTTCTGGCACGTAATAAGTGGTCAATGTAGAGTGTATGGTAAATCTGCAAATTAAAGTGAAAAATGCTTTGTAACCTGGGTGGTATGCTGTGTAATTAAGAAATTGTAAGGACGACTCTATACTCACACCAAAACAATTGTTTATTGAATACTTTGTAGACTTCTTTTTCTGCGTTTCCTGTTTTCTTAATTATTAAATGGGCATTATTTATAAAGCCAAAGGATATTTTTTACAGCTAATGAAGAAGAAACTATGAATTGAAGTTAAAAATATTTTAATGTTCTATGGTGAAATTTGTCAGACCTATGAGATAAATGGAAAGACCTTTGATCAAGATTATTTTCTAGCAGGGCTATCTGCTTTTCTGACTCTCTCAGGAGAAATAATAGGTTATTGTTAACAATTGACACTTCACAACAGAGCACATGAAGGAAAAATATTGCATGAGGAACATTAATTGTTTTGTAGGAAGATTTCTGATATTTTTCCCCTCATGTCCTTAAGGATCTTACACATCAGAAATAAGTATTCTGTATTATCTAAGGAAATTTTAGGTCAAGTCTGTATTATCTATTTAAGAAGAAAACCCTAACTGCCCTTAGAATTTCTATTTCCATAGTATGGAAGATTTTTATCCAAATAAAAATCATGGCCCTGACTCTGGAATTGGAAGTGATAATGGAGAGAAACGATTATCTACAACGGAAGTGAGTCTTTTCTATTGTTGATCTATTTTATTTTAAAATTTTATTAGAGCTTTGAAATAGGTAGACGCTTGCACACACTTGATTTGTTTTGTTTAAAAATATGATCATCACTACAACTTATGACATCAAATGACAAAAGGACATGCATATTTTTAGAAGCAGAACAGTAAATCTTAACATATTAATTTTTGGTTTGAAAACTAGAGATATAAAGCAGATATCCTATACTTCATATGTGAAATTAAAGCAACTTAATCCTTATCATAGGTTTAGGATGCCTTATTTATACGTTGTGCGTATTCCTTTCAGCCATCAGATGATGACACAATCAGCCTTCACTCTCAAGTCTCAGAATCAAACAGAGAGCAGACATCAAGAAATGACAATCACTCAATAGGAAGTAAACCTGATTCTCAGAAAGGTAATTCCTATGGTATCTGCTATTTTTATTTCATGTACCTAGGCTCTATTGAAAATGGATCTTTTATTAAAAATGGGCTTTGAAAAATTATAGTATCTTTGACCAACTCTTTTGCTGAGAAAATCTACTTTTATTTTAAGCACTGCAGTATCACAGCACACTGTCTGCTGTTCATATTTTCTAATAAATGTTAATCTATACTTAGACCAGGAGGTGTATGATTTCATTGACCCCAACACAGAAGATGTAGCAGTTCCTGAGCAAGGAGATGCACATATTGCTTCATTTGTCTCTTTCCTTAAGGTAAAGAAAACTTTGAACAAATGCTAATAACATGTTCTTTTTGATCTCACAAACGTGAACCATACAATTTAAAATGATAACTTTCTTTTATATAAGGGAAAAGAAAAAGGTCTTGAAAAATCTCAGAAAATTGAAGAATTGGGAGATGAAAAAAGGTAAGCACACGTGAATTCTCAAATTGAAATGTTACTTAAAAATACGTGAAATATTTGTTAGATATTCCTACTTGAAAGAGTATAATATTTTTGTTCTTTTACCTATGTTCAGCTAGTTAATTTGTAAATGCTTCCATCTGTCTGCATTTCTCAAACTGAAAATTATAGTAAGCATTAAGTTGAGTGTAGTATATATATTGTTTTTCCCCTAGAAGTCTAATAATAAGGTCTGCTATTATTATTATTACTGAGGAGGACTGTACTTTCACATACATTGCTTCGGTTGAGTTATTTAACAGCTCTTTAGAATAGATGGTATTGACATTTGACCAATAAGGAAACTGAGACCTGGAGTTTCAAATGTCTGCAACTCAGGTGTTCTGATTCTTGGTCTAATACATTTTCCATCTCATCAGACTGGTTATGGTAATTTTAAGGGTATTTATTTCCATATTTTTATTAAAATAATTGTACTTTGGATCATTTCTGTGTCATTTATATTATAAAATCATGGAATATGACCTACCACATTTTTCAGTCACTCCTTCAAGTTGCTTCGTGGCTGCAGGAAAAAAGAAAGGAACATTTGTTGAATACCTACCATGTACCAGGATCTGTGCTACGTGCTTTCCCATGTTTCTTATTTAATCTTCACTAAATCCTGCAGGGTAGATATTGTCTCCATTTTTACAGATGAGGAAGGTGAAGCGTGGAGACTCCAAAGTTTCTTGCCTAGAACCACTTAGATAGAGTCCACTAGAATCTAGAGTGTAAACCTAGCTCTCTCTCATCCCCAAGCTTTTCTCTTTTCTCTACATTGTGCTTCCTCCAAATGACCTCATTGGTAACTTTTTAAGCGTTCGTCAATTAGTCATCTCTAGTACCCCATAAGGAGGTACATTGCTTTGTCTTGTACTCTTTATATTTCATTCTTCTTTTACTTTCTCTAACTTATCTCATGAAGACAGTCTCCTAAATTTGAGAGTCACAGTGGCATGCAAAATAGGGTAATGCTACAAAGTCTTAGGGTTTGATACTGTTTTTTAAATGAAATATCTTTGGGGTAAAATCACTAGAGTTTGGAGAATGATTTATTTTAAAATTTCTTTGTTCTCTTTGAATATAAAAATTACACATTTTAATGAGTACTTTTCAGCAAATTTACCAATCTTATCTGAACCTATTTTGCATTTCCTCTACTTAAACATTTTACATAGAGATTTTTAAAATCAAAGTGAATAAATTGATAAAAGTAGGGTGGTTTAATAAAATAAGAAATTTTCATTACATTTTATAATTGTTTATAAAGACAGGCTATACAGAACTCTGCAGTCCTCATTGTACTCAAGACTGGGGAGTATGCATTGTTAAGGTACTATGGCTATTACACATTTCAGAAATTACAAAATGGTAATACAGTTCACTTTGTTACCCATTAATTATATTAATATAGCCAGTATGCCACATTTCCTATTGAATAGAGAGAATAGATATGTTTTTATATTCCTTAAATATTCCTTACTTCTTATTTTAATGTTTTAAATACAAGAACATTAGGATTTTAGCTTTCACGTGTAATTAAGAACAAAAAATGGATTCTACTTCTGGAAGCTGGCATAAAATATCATCTGCCTTACTTTTTGGATAACCATGTTTGTGTCACCTTTCAGACTTGGGAAAGAACAGTTACTTGCAGAGGAAGAGGATGATGATTTGAAGGAAGTAACTGATTTGAGGAAAATAGCGGCTCAGTTATTGCAGCAAGAGCAGAAGAACAGGTATTTTTTTCAGTAATGAGATTTAAATAGGCAAATTTTATAATCATTAAATCTGATTACTTAAAGATGATCAAATAAAGTATATGAAGTTTTCAGTAAACAAAGGGCCATCTTAAGATCTATTTCAAGGGACTAATGACTAAAAAACAATGGGAAATACTTAGGAGAGAAATGTAAAGTTACATATACAATTAACAGAATACTTTATACTCATATAGTCATTATATTTAATTGTTGCTTAGGTATCTCCTTTTTATTCCTGTGTTCTAAGTAGTAATAACTCATTTATTTGTTGCTATTCATTTTAGCTCAGAATAGCATTAGATCCATTATAGGCATTTTTTTCCAAGAATATAAGTATCTAGCGTGCTTTTTATCCGATTCTGAATTACTTGGGATATGTGTAAACTCCTTAGAATTGAATTGAATTATATAACAGTTGATTAAATCAGCGTGATGATTTGAGGGTCACAGGTTCACTTTGGTGTGTTTCTTGGTCAATGACCATTTCTGTTTCTTGGTCAATGACCATTTCTCTTTCTGGCTAGGCTTTCTCCAAATGCATGTCATTGGCAATGAGGAGGACATTGTGTGAATAAGTATAAAATCAGTGCAAGTCCATTTTTAATATAGGAAAAGTTCTATGTGCTGCTGAGGGTCAGCTGTTAGTGCCATCTTCATGTACTAAGAATACTACATTTATAGTTTTGAAATAATAAAGAAGAGCTGAGATGTTTTTTGTTATAAAAAATTAAAAGAATAATTTTGGTACATTTAACATGGATAACTAATAAGTATTTTACTTCACTTATTCGAAACAATAAATATTTATAGATCACATGACCATGTTTTGGGATGTTTAAAATTTAAGTATGCTGGCATTTGCTTAAATATACTTTGAAGAATAATTACTTTTAAAACTTATCAAATGACAAATGTGTGGTTTTAGCGGCCCCTTTTTTTAAAATTCTCACTAAGGATTTTTTTTTGCACAGTTCCTATATTTATACAATTAAAAAACATCCTAGAAAATATCACTCACCTTTATCCCTTTATATTCTAATGTATCCTCATTACCAGTTCGATTTTTCTTCTGCCATAACTTTCTGTCATCCTTTTCTGTGAGGTTTATCTTCTAGTCTTTTCCTATGATTCATTTCTGATGGGCCTTTTTTTGTTGGCTACTTATGAGGTTGTGTGTGCATCTTCCCCTTCTGAATATAATCAAAATATTGATCGTCCCCTTGGTCTAAGAAGTTGGATGAAGCAAGCCACCACCCACTCTGTGTAGCTTAAAGAATGGTTGAGTTTCTATCTCCTCTACCTGGCAGGTGACAGAATTGTATTTATCATTATGAGCAGAGAATATTGATTTTATAAGAACCCACAATATGCATTTCTCTCATTTTGTTAAGAATAGCATTTGAGTGCATAATTTTAGATTTTAACGTTGCCATGTATAACATTTCTGTATTTTCAATTTTCTGCTATTGTATTAGATTTTTATCCATCTCTGTGACTTGAATTATTTTTTCTAGCCTAGATACAACATCAAATGATGTTTCATAGGTCTTGTTTCTGTGACAGTTTTGTAATCGTACAAAACAGCACCTAGCACTGTGCCTTGTACATAGTAGGTACTTAGTAATACTGTTATTGGTTAATTGGTTGCCTGAAAATGAGATCAACAAATTTTAAGCTAATAGGAGCCATTAATTTAGTTAATATGTTCTCTCTGAATAAGAAGTTATTTATTCTTATATAAATTGTTATTTTTTGAGATGTATGCAAAAGTAATTTCTGTCTTTCTCTGATCTTTCTCTTCTTCATCCTCCTTTTCAGATGTTAGTGCATATGAACATAAGATCTTTTTAGATGAAATATTAATATTCAATGACATTAATGTTATAATAATTTTGTCTAACTTTTGAAGGCTTTAAAATATGATATCTGGTCAAAAAATAAGGAGAACATTTTACTTTTAAAATTTATAATTGGGGCTGGCCCAGTGGTGCAGCGGTTAAGTTCACACGTTATGCTTTGGCGGCCCAGGGTCTGCCGGTTCAGATCCCGGGTGCAGACATGGCACCCCTTGGCAAGCTATGCTGTGGCAGGCGTCCCACATATAAAGTAGAGGAAGATGAGCACGGATGTTAGCTCAGGGCCAGTCTTCCTCAGCAAAAAGAGGAGGATTGGTGGCAGATGTTAGCTCAGGGCTGATCTTCCTCCAAAAAAAAAAAAAAAGAAAAATGTATAATCTATAGACCATTTATATTAGATCCCTAGCCAATTCTGTTAATGGCTGAACTTAAAATTTAAGAATTTTTAAATACTGAATCTAGTATTAAATGATCTCTTCCCTCCTTCTAAAATATGTTGCTATTGCTCACATCTCTTACATGTAGATAATTAAAATTTTTTGTTTACTGTTACAATACTTGAAATTGAGTGAGTCCAAAAAACCAAATGTAATCTTTTATAAGTATATATACAACGATGTGTCTTATACATATGTATAAGGATATATCCCTTAGAGGATTTGATGTAATTTGTACCTTCTCTGGTTGTAGATTTTCCTTTTCATGGTACATTGTGTTTTAGATTCCAACTTTATTAAGATTCTGAAATACTATTTAAAATTGGAAGTCAACTAGGAGTTGTAACGTTTCTTTTTAGGTTTTGTCATAATCATTGTAATGTTTTTGTTTGTTGTTAGTCTTGATTTAAAATAATTTATCTCCAGTAAGACTACTCTTGCATATCAGGAGGTACCATCTAGGTCTTCTACTTTGACTGTGTATACTACTTGCTTGTTCTTTAGCTAGCTACTAGTTGAAGGTAAATGCTGTGTTAGCTCTCAGCTAAAAGAAGCCATGCATGTACTCCGAAATTAAAGGCAATTAAAAAACTACTTATGTTGAGTTCAGTGATGATTTTCTTAAAGCAGCTTTGCCACTTGTTTAGTTCATACCACTTTAAAAAATATCTTTGATTCTTTAAGAAAGTTTATACTAGTACTTGGTGGATGAAAATATCCTGAGGAAGTAACAAGAGGGTATTACAGAGAATTAATAATCAAAAAGGGTTGGAAAAAGAGTTCAGCAAATAAACCATCAAGTGGATAACTCAAGTGTGCTTAAAGTCTGAAACCTAGTTATTTAGAAGACTTTCCTCTCTGTCTGATTGAGATGCTTAGATTAAGCTACTTTGTATTGACAATTTATTATTGAATTTTTTAAAGCTAATCTCTATTTCCCTTATCAAAATATTGGATTATTTCTACTTGTATTTGAGTGTATTGAAGTCCCCCTGAATCAATGACCTTGTTTATATTAAAATAGCTATTCCATAAGTCATAATTTTACTTTCACTATACTTTGGGAAATTAAAAAAATATCTATTACCTTGAAAAATCATCATCTTGAAAATAATGTTCTTTGTAAATTATTTAGCCGGTTCTTCAAATTTCCACCAACCCTACTTATGTGTGTTGGTATTAGAGAAGTGGCTGCTGCTCTTTTTCTTGTACTGATTTTCTTAGTATGTGGCTTAATAAGTAGATGTTTAGCTTCTTGTTATATGGCTTAATAAGTAGATCTTTATGTAGCTTCTTAAAATTTGTTTGGTTAGCATCCTCAAGAAAGGATTGCAATATATGTGGGCTTTTGCAATGAATAGTTCATTCGACTGGTTTCCATTGCATGTTCATTCCTGCTGATTTATTCTATAATGTCTTTCCTTTTAATAATTATTTTATTTGCTTATAGGTGTGTCCTGAAAGTTTTCACTTACTGTGGAAAGATGTGCTTCTGAGTACTATGTAATATAGCTAAATGAAAAAAACTAATTATGAAAAGTTACATTGAAGTATAGTTAAGGATCATGGAAAGCCAAATCAGATTTTGAGAAGTTTATTATTTGGGTTTAGAATTATATAAATTATCTAAATTACTTGTTTCATGTGTTTTTTTTTCCTGATCATATATACATTCTAATTTGAGGAGCATCATGTTAACCTCTAGCTTGTTAGTTATAATTAGGTAGTTTTCTCGACCCTCGGAATCTATCCATTTTTTTCTTTTCTGCTTGCTTTACTAATGACTTCCCTGTCGTCTCCCAAAACATCTTACTTCTCCCATCTTTTGGTTTGGTTGATTTACGTGAGATGTGAACACAGATGGAGGCCTTTATGTTATAGAGCATCATTCAGTGAAAAACTCTTCCAGAGGACCAGAGCAGCAGGACGTGCATCAAGGTATCTAGTGTTTGTGGAAGCCTTAAGTATTAAGGGGCCAGGTTGATATTTCTGAATTTGTATAGTCTTTTACTTACAATGCAGTACTGGTAACTAGAATAGGCAAGTGGGTTAATAATCTAGAATAGATATTTAGATAAAACAGATGCTTATTTTGACTGAGTATCACAGAGTAAAACATTAAATATCAATGTTCACAGCAAAATTGACATAGGAAAATTTTCAAGTACATACAATATATTTTAAAGATAAGTAGATCTCAACTTTTTTCTCTTTCTGCTACAATATGACTCATACACATCAATAATCAAAATGCTAGTGAGAGAGGTGTGGGGAGAATTCAGAATTCACTGTAGTGAAGGATGTTATAATTTGACTACCCCCCACCCTGGGAATAATTCTGACATTCCTCACCCCCAGGATAGTACACACTGTTACATCTCCTTTTTAAAATCACTCTTTAAAGATATATTTTTTCCTAATAGTCTTAGATATTTTATTACTTCAATTCTTCTGCATTTGGGGATTCAGTGCAATTTTAGCATATGCCCATAGACAGAAGAATAAAGGTGTCATTAATCTCAAAACTGTTTGGTACAAAGCTACTGCTTTGTCTATGATACTTGTCCTTTTCCCCTCACTGTGACTTCCTCCTAGTGAGGCTCTACTAGATCCAAGGTGGTGAAGACACTGGGGTAATGGAAATTGGTTCCTTTATGTTAACCATCTTTCTGTAATTACCGACTTATCTTTATTTCATTATGTATTTTAGTAGTCAATATGTAGCTTTAATTTGAAATTCTTTTCTATATTCTTCCGATAGTTGACATCTGAGATTTTATTTTGAATAAAAGGAAGATATTCTACTCCTTGTAAAACTAAACTTTAAAATTGAAAATTGTTACATTTATATTTATAATAAATAGATAAATACTAAGAACTCTTAAATTTGGTAGTTACTTATGTTAATAAATTCATTACTTTTGACTTTGGGATTAATATTTAGAATTATGTAAAATTATGGACAAATGGTTCCGTCATACAACGCCTTATCGTTCTTTATTTTTCTTTCCTTTTTTGATTTTCTTGGAATATTGTTTGATTTGGTTATTAAAAATTTAATAAACTTGTGGTTTTTTTAAAGAATTGAACTTTAGCACTGGCTTTGCATTTAGAATTAAGGTTTATTATTTGGCTTTTGGAAAAATGATTATGTATTACAGCAACATAACCCTATCATTTGCTGTGTTGGGAAAACTAAATCAGTCATGATGGTACCTAAACAATCTGCATCTCTTTATCTTCTGTCTCAGCAAAAGTTAGATATGCACAGGGCAATAGCATGGCTAGAAGATATCCAAGCCTCGAGAAAGGGTTTATAAAAGAAGATGCATGGAAGAGTTGGTGAGCTTCATTCCTTCATAATAGCCAGTGCGCCATTAGGCACCTGATCTAAATAATATTTAAATATTGTTTTCTAGCAAAGATCTTCATGGACCAGATGTAGTTTATTATGGAGATCTTTTATATCATGTGTATACGCTATTCCCTTTAATGTACTTTGGAATTAATGTGTTGATTTACTTTTAGGATTCTTAATCGTTCAACTTCTGTCACAAGAAACAAGCCAAAACAAGCTGCGGAATGTGAAAAGAGGTATAAAAATATCTTAGTCCTTATATTTAATATTTGTAGTGAGACTTGATCCTCTGTCAGTGATGTTTCCATATATGGGCTTTAGTTGAGTAAAGGATATCGATTTAATATAACTAGATAATTTAAAGAAGAAATATGTTACAGCACGAGTAAACTTACTTTTGATATAAACGAATCCCAAAATGCTGATTTGATCTCTTTTTGTGCTCATACTTGTATTTTGTCTTGACAATGGAGTCACTTATTCATTTATTAATTCAACATTTATTGTATTGCTATTACTGCCAGGAATAATGTGTTTTTTCATCATTGTGTTTATTTTCTATGTTATTGTTCACCTTTTGATTTCTTTTCAGTTGGATTTTACTAAATTCTTCTATGTGAATACATGGTCTAAGTCCACATATTATGAATTCCAGAGAACTAGAAGACCTTGAAAGTTTCTATTTATTCTTTTTGGTGGTTTGAAAATTTGCATCAGACTCAACTCCTGAGTCATTCTTAAGGGAGTGTAAAGTTCTAAGGCTGTGGAGTGGGTATGGAAGTACTCAGAGCAAGAATGAACATTTATTGAATTCTTGTTATATGTGTACTGTTCTGAGTGCTTTAGATGTATTATCTCATTTAATCCTCGTAATAACTCAATACAGTTGTTACTGTTGTCATCCCCATTTTATAGGTGAGAAAACTGAGGCTCATAAATTACCATAACTTGCTCAGGGTCACACAGCTAGTAAGTGATATAGTGAGAATTCAAACCCAGGTTGTCTGGCTCCAGAACCCCAGGTCTTAACATATGGTAATAAGAACACTTTGCTTCCTCCAGATCCGCAAATCCCAGTGGATGTCTTTTCCTTGATACCTCATAGTCCAAACTGCACTTATTTCTCCCCAAAGCTATTTCTTCTCCTTTTTTTGTTTTATTTGCCTGAGTGAACGTACCGCTATTTATTACAGTCATGCAAGCGAGCGACTTTGGAATCATCAGAAACTCCTCTTTCTTATTCACCCCTCCCAATCCAGTCAGTCACAGAAAATCGTAGTTTTTTAATATTACTTGCATCTCTCCCGACCTCTTCTTACCTATGGCAGTTGTGTTGGTTCAGGCCTCATTTTTTTCTACCTGGACTATTGCAACAGTGCCCAGACATATCTCCTTTCTTCAGTTTTGCCTACCTTTAAATCTGTCTTCTGCACTGATGTAAGAGTGATGGTTCTAAAACACAAGTCTGACTATGTGACACCATTTGTTATCTTCTAATGGTTCTTTCTAACTTTTAGGACAAAGCTTAAAATATTTAGCTTAACCCGTAAGACTGAAGTGAGTGTCTACTTCGAGAGCCTCATCTCATGCTCTCTTCCACTGGCACCTTTTGTGACTAAGAACAGTACCTCTTTCCTCGTTACAGCCTGGTTTCACGTCTCTGTGTTCTCTATCCTGCTCTCTCTGCTGGGATTGCCCCTGCTTCTTCTCTTTTTCACTTAACCTTTCAGAATCAGTTCAAGCGTAAGATGACTTATCATACTCAAGTCGAGAAACACCTATCTCAAATTTCATTTAACCGATTTAATTCACTCTCTTCCTTTTTGAAAGCTGATTCTGTTATCTTAAATATTTGTTTTTCTTAAAGTTTCTGTTATTACCTTCCCTCTTAGTTCTTTCATTCCCATCTTAAGCTTCCTCCCCAGGTTCCTGACATACTCTTGAGAAAGCCCCATCTGCCCAAACCTCAAAACTGTGATAGCCAATCCTGACATTTCCTTCACAGAACTATGACTTCTTATTTTGAAACAGTCACCCAGTTCCTTCTTTAAAAACAAAACAAAACATTTAAAAACTTTTTCCTGACCATAAGAGTAATGTAGCTTTATTGTTGAGAAGTGACAAATTGGGAAATTTAAACTCAAAGAAAAAATATACAAATATCGCCCATTATCCTACTCTGCATAGATGAGAAGTCATAGTATTTTGGCATTTTTCTCTTCAGACATTTTTTCTGTATGTGTGCATGAATATTTACATTGGCATGTGTGTATGTGTGTACATAAATATCCTCTGTAGAGTTGTATTACCTGTTGCCTACTCACCACCTTCGCTTAGATGTGTGTAATAGGCATAGGAAACTTAACTTTCCAAACCACACTCTTAATCTCTCTCCTTCTGCCTCTTAAACCTGTTCTTCTTGCATTTTCCCCCATTTCAGAAAATGTCAACTCTATCCTTCTAGTTGCTCAGCTCAAAATCCTCAGAATAATCCTTAACTTGTCACTGTCGTTCACAGCCCATATCTAATTTATTAGCAAATCTTGTTGATTGCACCTTCAAAATAGACCCAGAATCTGATCACATCTTACCACCTCTCCACCAACCACCCTCACCCTAGCCATCTCTTACTTGGAATATTACAAAAGTATCCTAACAGGTCTCCTTTCTGCCCTTGCTTTCCTTTAGTTTGTTTTTCAAAAAGCATCAGATTGATACTTTTAAAACGGAAGTCAAATCATGTCATTCTTCATAATTCTCTAATGACTTACCATCTCATTTAGAATAAAAACTAGAATCCTTTGAGGACTTGTATATCTCAACATTATTTGGCCCCGTACTGCCTTCCTCTCTTGCGTCACTCTTCCTGGTTAGTTATTCTCCATCTATACTGGCCTCCTTGTTGAATCTCAATACACCAGGAGTTTTTTCTCCCTCTCGTGGCTTTTGCCTCTGCCTGGAATGATTTTCCCTCAGATAACCATATAGCTTATTCCCTTGCCTTTAGGTTTCTGCTCAAACGCCACTTCATCAGCCAGGGGCTCCCTGTACAACTTAGATGAAAGCACATGCCTCTCCCACTCCTTTGTCCCTTGTCCCATAGTTTGCTTTATTTTTCTCCACAGAACTTAATACCATCTGACATTCTAAATGTATACTTTTTTGCCATCTGACATTCTGAATATATACTTGTTTATTTATTGTTTGTCAACACCACTCTGTCATCCCTTGGGCACACTACAATCTTGATTTTATCAGTTATTAAGAGAAGACTGTTGAACTCTCCAAAACTAATTGTGCATTTGTCTTTTTCCTTAATGTTCTATCATTTTTTCTTCATATATTCTGAAGTTGTTATTAAATACGTAAATGTTTAGGATTGTAATGTCCTGTTGGTGAAGTTACACCCATGTCATTATGAAATGACTTTCTTTATATTCCTGGTAGTATTCTACTTTTCTGCTATTAATATAGTCATCTCCACTTTCTTTTGATTAGTGTTAACATGATATATCTTTCTCTAGCTTTTATTTTAATTTATTTGTATCTTTTTGGTGAAAGTGGGTTTCTTGTAGTTAGTGTATGGTGGCATCTTTCTTTTTCATTGAATCTCATAATGTGACTTTTAATTGCAGTGTTAAGATTGTTTATATTTAATGTAATTATTGATATTAATGGGTTTAAATCTACTGTCTTGTTATGTATTTCCTTTTTGTCTTATCTTTTGTAGCCATCTTTCCTCTTTTTCTCCCATCTTTTGAATTATATTTTAAAATTCTAATTTATCTCCTTTGTGGGCTTATTAACTATAACTTTATGTTATGTTAGTGGTTGTTTTAGGGTTTAAAGTATAATATTTAACTTTTCACAGTCTGCCTTCAAGTGCTAGTATGCTGTTTCATATATTGTGTAAGAACCTTCAGTGTATTTCTGTTCTTCTCTCTTGGCCTTTGTAGTGTTGTTGCTATACATTTTACTTCTGTATATGTTATAAACAACACAGTACATTGTTATGATTTTTGCTTTAAATAGTCAATTATTTCTTTAAAGATATTTAAATAACCAGAATAATGTCTTTTATCTTTACTCAGTTACCATCTCCAGTGTCCATTATTCCTTTGTGTAGATCCATATTTCTATGTGTATCATTTTCTACCTGAAAGAGCTACTTTAACATTACTTTTACTGCTGGTCTGCTGGTGTTGAATCCTTTCAGTTTCTCTATGTCTGAAAAAGTCTTTATTTTGCCTCCATTTTTGAAAGATATCTTTGCAAGTACAAAATTCTGGGTTGACGTTTTTTTCTTTCAGTACCTTAAAGAAGTTTCTCCACTGTCTTCTGGATTGCATTGTTTCCAGTGAGAACTCTGTTGTCAATTGTTGTTTCACGGAGCCTAATGTGTCTTTTTTCTTTGGCTACTTTTTACATTTTCTCTTTGTCATTTACTTTTAAGTAATCTGATTTTGATGCATCTTGGCGTAGTTTTCTTCATGTTTCTTTTGCTTGGAGTTCATTGAGCCTCTCAAATTTGTGGATTTATTGTTTTCAAGAAATTTGAAAGTTTGGGGCCTTTATTTCTTCAGATATTTTTTCTGTCACCTGATCTCTTCTTCTGGAACCCCAATTATATGTGTTTGAGGCCGCTTGAAGTTTCCCATAGATCAATGATAGTCTATTTGTTCTTCTTTATTTGATTTTTGCTAGTTCCTTTGCTGTGTTTTTATGTTTGCTAATCATTTCTTATGAAATGTCTAAGCTTTAGTTAATCCCATCCAATTTATTTTTAATTTCAGATGTTGTATTTTTAGCTCTTAAACTTTGATTTTTATTTATTTTATGTCTATCATTTCTGTACTTAACATGTTTAGTCTTTTCCTCTAGCTTCCTGAACCTTGCCTGGTTGATTTTTTTTTTTTTTTTTTTTTTTGGTGAGGAAGATTGGCCCTGAGCTAACATCTGGTGCCAATCTTCCTCTTTTTGCTTGAGGAAGATTGTCACTGAGCTAACATCTGTGCCAATCTTCCTCTATTTTATATGTGGGACACTGCCACAGCATGGCTGGATGAGCAGTGTGTCAGTCCGTGCCTGGGATCTGAACCTATGAACCCCAGGCTGCCAAAGCAGAACACACAAACTTAGCCACTATGCCACTGGGCTGGCCCTTGCCTGGTTGAATTTTTGATTGCATGCCAGACATTGTAAACTTTACCTTCTTGGATGCTGGATGTTATAGTATTTCTGTAAATATTCTTGAGCTTTGTTCTGGGATGTGATTAAATTATTTTGTAACAATTTTATATTTTGGGGACTTGGTTTTATGACTTATTATGTGGGATCAGTGTGGCATTTAGTCTGGGACCAAATTTGCCCCCCTAATGAGGCAAGACCTTTCTTAGTACTTTACCTGATTCCCCATTAACTATAACATTTTCCTGTTTGGCTTGTGGAAACTGGTACTATTCCTAATACTCTGTGAATCTGAGAATTACTCTCTAATATTTCTGGTGATTCATTCTTTTGCCTAGGGTAGTTTTCTCACACCTGTGATCAGTGATCACTACTCAGCTGAAAATTTGAAGGATGTCTCTGCAGAGTTCTTACGTTCTTTCTCTGTGCATTACGTTTTTCTGTTACTTTGTCCTGTTAACTCAATCTACCTTTTGCTCCCAGGCTCCCAGCTATGTCTCCTCAATTCAGAGAGCTCTCTCAGCCCTGCTTTGGTTCCCCGTCTTTGGGCTGTAGCCTGGAAGCTCCCTTTCTAAAGCAATCTGACTCAATTGTGGTGGGGTTCACCTTGTTTGTTACCCATCTCTAAGGGATAAATGTCTTTTTTTTTGCCTGGTATTGAATGTCTCAGAAAGCATAACTTTATATATTTTGTCTGTTCTTTTAGTGTTTTCAGTTAGGATATAAATCTGGTCACTGTTATTCTATCTTGGCCAGATGCAAAGCCTAATTTTTACACTTTATGTACTTTGTCAATATTTAGGTGTGATTGTTTCTTCCATATGCCCTCTCCACCTCAACATTTAAAAAATTACTGACCATAGTTTTCAGATACTTATGTGATTTCATCTTTATTTATATTTAACTCTTTCAGTCCATTAATTATGGTATTTGATGTGAGGTAAGGAATCTAGTTTTTTTCCTCCCTCCTTCTCTCCTTTTTCTCACTCCCTCTCCTCTTCTCCCTCTCTTTTTCTTTCTTTCTTTCTGTGTATATTTTACAATGAACCAGTTGCCCCAGCACTATTTGTTACATAATCCATCATTTCCACAATTATTTTAAATTTCATTTTTATTATAAGTTGTTATACTTGTGGTCCTGTACTCCTATTCCACGGAAAAATCTATAGATTCTGGAGCTAGCACTATTTTATTAATATAATTTAATAGAATATATAATTTCCTGGTAGGGAAGTCGCCTTTATTATATAAGTTTTCTCTTGATCATCCACTCTTCCAAATTAACTTTGAAACTCTTTTATCTGATTTCTAAAAGAAGCCCAAAAATACTTCTTGAGTTTTTAAAAAGATTTCAGTTATCAGTCATTTTGAAGAATTTATACCTATAATATTTAGTCTTTCTGTCCAAGAACTTTCTAGTTATTCAAATCTGTTACTAGACATTTGTGGTTTTTTCATGTAGGTCTTCTCTATGTCCAGTTAAGTTTTTTCCTAGGTATTTTTTACTTTTCCTTCTCTTTATGAATGAGATTTGTCCTAATACATTTTATAACTTGTTATAGTTGGTATATAGGAAAGCTATTAACTTTTGTATCTTTTTCTATAGCTGGTAACCTTACTTCTCTTAATAATAGACTTTTTGTGTTTTTTTCCCTTGTGTAATCATGTTTTCTATAAATTTTGAAAATTTGTTTCTAATTTTTAAATGTTTCTTTTCTTACTGTACTGTAGATAAGTTCCAGAACAGTGTTGAGTAACAGCAGCTCTAGTGGTTATTTTGTTCGTGTATTTTTTCCAAAGGAACTCCTTGTTCAAATCTGCTACCTAACGAAGCGTGCATGATCTACCTTACCCCACAAAACAACTAGGTGAAAAGAATTTCTACCATAGCCCCCCTGTGTGTCAGACTGAAGGGTTAGAGGCTCATAATCATTAGTTCAAAGGCAAAAAGGACTTATTCCTCTAAACTCTTGGGCATTTAGACAAAATAAATTTGTCTAAAGAAATTATTAGTTGTTGGGTTTTTAAAAAAATTTTTGGTAATGATTTGAATATAATAAATATCCTGTCTGTTCTTTGACTATATGTCTCTAGATATTACATTTCTTTTGGCCTCTAAAAAATCCTTAGAATAGGCCTATGCATAGGGTGATATTACATAAGCCTATTTTGATATTTTTAAGGAATGTAAATGATTGGGAACTTAACTATGTTTTTGTCAACTTGAAGTTTTATGTTGTTAGTTCAAAGCATAGGCATGGGTAAATTCTTTAGATTTCTGGTAAGAAAAGAGACAACTTTATAATGTTCGTAATGTATACCTAAGGGTAATTTAAAATATTTTAACATATTAAGGCATCTTTAATTTTTCAGCATCTCAGCAGATGAAGTTAATTCACCCTTATCACCCCTTACATGGCAGGTAAGAAAAAATTAAGTTACTGTTATATCTAATGTCTTGTTCTTAGTTATTTAGTTAAAAGAAATTGTCTCATTGCAGCCCTTAGAAAATCAGAAGGATCAAATAGATGAACAACAGTGGCCAGAATCTCAACCTATAATCTGGCAGAGTGAAGAAAGGAGACGGAGCAAACAGATTAGAAAAGACTATTTCAAGGTACCTAATTGTAAAATTTACTTTGTAATTATTAATTTTGATTTTGTCAGTTTTGTTTTGTGTTAAGAAGGTAGAATATAACTCTCTAGTTAAATATTGTAAATGTATTATTTTATCTTGATTTCCCACATGTATGTGGTATAGATAATAATATGATTCAGTTTTATCCGTAAAATTTCAGTAATTCAGAATACTTAAGAATGAGTAAATCAATATGAATTATGATTTACTAAATACTTTACAAGAAAGATGAATGTTTCCTACACTATCAGTTGTAGCAATATGTAGTAATGTTTTAAAAGAATTGCCCAGAAAAGATCTTTCATTTGTTTGAATAAATAGTTGACACATATTTGCAGTTAGCATTTAACTGTTTCTATGTAAATAAATCTTATTTATGTTGTTCTAAAAATACTTGAAAGCATTTTCCCCCATTTTCTTTTCTTCTTATTACCTTAGTAGATTTCTTAAGATGGTCGTTTATCTTAGCTAAATTAAAAGCTAGACCATCTGAATTTTCCCAAATTTCTGCTTAGCAGAGTTTCAATGAAATTTTACTGTGTACACCTTTGTAAATGTTATAATATTATCTATTTGTGGTTAAAGTCTGCTATATTTGCAGATGCCAGTCATCGGAATTGGAATAATCTTCAGTACTAGTCAGAATACATTTTTGGAATTTCTAACTCAAATGAACAGTGCAAACAAGCTCCTGCTCCATGAATAGCAAATTCTGTTGTTTTTGTGCACCTTTTCTGTTTTCCAAAACCTAATTTTTATTTAATAATAATAATAATAAAATTTTATCAAAATACTGAATTCTAAGCTGAATTGTAGGTATTTTGAGGTTAATATCACTAATGAATAGGATTATATTTTATATTTTTCTCTGGTAGAAATGAGTCTCTGTGCACATTGATCTGTTTCCTTATATGGGAGTGTAACATATATTTGGAAGTAGTATCCTATGACCAAAACAAAAATGTTATATGTCTTAGCAAGTCTGACAGGTTTAATGTTTCAACAAATAATTACTGAATCCTTTTAATGAGCCTCATGTTACCTGAACAATAGGAGAGAGAATCAAGAAATAAAAGACAGGGAAAAAGGGAAGGACACTGTAAGCAGAACCCTGGTCATTGATGGTGAGAGTCTATTTATCCCAACCCTTTACAGATCTGTAGTTATATTTACATTCTGCAGTTTATTTTAAAGTCCCCTCTTTTAGTTTATGAGACCTTGAACAAAGACAGTAAAATTTGTTAATAGATAAAGCTTGATGAATGACTGGTGATGTGGGGGAAATTTTAGTATTTCTAACTCATAAAAGAGATTTCCATATTTATTTAATCTTCTAGTATATTAAAAGCATACAAATTCTATTTATGAAAATACTTGCATAACACTGACTAAGTGCCAGGCACTGTTCTAAGTGTGTACTTTTCAAATATCTACTCATTTAATTTTCGTAACAACCCTAAGAAGTAAGTAAAAATATTATCATTCCTATTTTACAGATGGAGAAATTAAGGCACAGGTAGGCTAAGTAATATGCTTCAGGTCACTTAGCTAATAAGCAGCTCAGTCAAGATTTGAACCTAGCTTGTTTGAACCCAGAGCACCTATGCTGCCTGTTTATCTACTGCGGATAGCCTAATATTAAATGAACAGATACTTTAAAATCAATACAGTTTTAAATATTTTGTAGTAATTCAAGTGAACTTCTCAATAAAGTTTTAATAGAGGCCTCAGTGACCCTTTAAAAAATATTTCTTTGATTTAATAGCATTATTTGTTAATAAGCATTTTATTTTTTATGGCTTAAGCATACCTTCTATAGTATTGCTATATTTTGTAAGTTGCTAAGAGATCATGTGAGATAATCTTTGAAGTGTCCATTATATAATCATCATTTAGCAAATGTTAATTTCTTCCATACTTAATAAAGTAAGTGCAAAGATAAGTTTCACTCACTGGGGAATGTTTTAAGGAGATATGTAGTTCTCCTCAATAGTCAGAAGATGTCACTGTTAAGACACTGTTAAAAAATTGAATGTCAACCATTTTTTCCTAAGATGTAAAAAAACCTTATAAAATCCAGATACTACTCTCTAAATTAAATCAAAGCCATTATTCAAAATTGCCAGTATTTTCATGATTAAAACATCATCAATTTCTATGAAGCGTCCTTCTTTCAAAAAGAAAATTTCTCTTATTTAATGACCCATCTCCCGAGAATCAAAAGGATTGTTCATAGGATATATTACTGAACTTAATCTGTATTTATAGTTCATTAAACATTAAAATATACTACTCCAGAGATTTATATCAAATTATCACTGAGCTCGCTCGGTGATGGCTCCGTTAGCTTTGCTGTGTTATGAAGCATACAGAGCTTTTGTGCAACTTTATCCTGACACATATAAATGACTGAGCCATGGAATTTCTTTGTTTGTGTCCCATGGTAAATTATAGATGATGCTGGTTTTCAGTATATTTTTTCAAAGTGTTTGTGTGTATGTTTGTCTCTCCATTATTGCTTCTTAGTTGCCAAGACTAATTTTGGGTAGTATGTTTTTCAAGTAAGCCCCTGAAGCTAAGTAAAAAATGTTTCAATATATTGACCAGATTATATGAGCAAGAAGATAAATTGGGTCAGATTATGTGACTAAGTAAATCACTGTAGGAGAGTTACATTAATTCTTTTAGATAACCAGGCCACTGTTGTGTAGATTACTACTCTAGTAAATAAAATTTAATGTCCTTGTTGCCAAAATAAAATCACTGCAAGCTTCATCGTGCGGGTCTCCCCTAAAACTCTCCCCACTAAGATACAATGAAAAGGACATTCATATTCCAGCAGTTGAGAGACCCATGTAGCCATATATCTGAAGGTGGAGTTGCTGGAGCAACCCCTGAGGAAGTGAAATGAGGTAAGCTTCTCTTCCTCCCAAAGGTCAGTGACCCAGGGACTGTGCACAACTCCAAGTGGAAAGGGGGGAGGGGCTGGCCCTCCACAGAAACACCAACACTTTCCAGGGTCCCTCACAGCCCAGGGAAAAGTCCCACACAGAGGTGACTAGCTATTGCAGGCTTGTCTTCATCACACCAACATGCCAGGAGAACAGACAGTGAGGGCAGAGTGAGAAGCCCTGAAGATAGCACAGGAGAATGCGCCCCTCCCTGTAGCCCAGCACCCAAGTTAAAAGCAGCCTCTGGGAGCTCAGCCAAGGATCTTGGTGGGCTCAGAATACACAGCTCTTGACCCCAACTCAGTGGTGGCAAGTGGAAGCAGTGATTAAGTACTACCACTATGTGAAAGCACAAATCCATGTCATCTGTCAGTATGAAAAAATATATTAAATCTCCAGACCAGAAGGAAAATGACAGGTGCCCAGAAATGAATCCTGAAGGCACAGTAATATATAATCTAAATGGCAGAGAATTCAAAATAGTTATCATAAAGAAACTTAATGAGTTATAAGAAAATGTAAATAGAATGTTCAACAAGTTCTGGAACTTCTTCACAAAAGAGATTGAAACTATAGTGAAGAACCAATCAGAAATATTAGAGATGAAAAAGACAATGGATGAGATAAAGAATAATATGGATTCCTTGAACAATAGAGTTGATAATATGGACAAATGAATCAGCAATGTTGAGGACAGAAATATAGAAATGATTCAGGTGGAGGAGTGAGAACTAAGACCAAAAAGAAATGAAGTTCTCTGAGAAATATCCGACTTAATTAGGAAGTGCAACATAAGGATTATAGACATTTCAGAGGGAGAGGAGATGGAGAATGGAGCAGAAAGCTTGTTCAAAGAAATAATAGCTAAGAACTTCCCAAACCTGGGGAAGGAGCTGGAAATGCAAGTGAAAAAAGTCAATAGATCTCCTAACAGTATCAATATAAAAAGACCTACTGCAATGCATGTAGTAGGAAGCTGGCAAAAGTCAATGCCAAAGTAAAAGTACTAAGGGCAGTAAGGCAGAAGAAAATAACTTAGAGAGGAACCCCTATCAGGCTTTCAGTGGATTTCTCAGCAGAAACCTTGCAGGCTAGCAGATAGTGGAATGGTATATTCAAAACTCTGAAAGACAAAAACTTTCAGCCAAGAATATTCTATCCAGTGAAAATATCCTTTAGATATGATGGAGAAATAAAAGCATTCCCAGATTTGCCACAACTAGAAGGACCCACAACTAAAATATACAACTATGTATTGGGGAGATTTGGAGAGAAAAAGCAGAAAATAAAGGAAGATTGGCAATGGTTGTTAGCTCAGGTGCCAATCTTAAAAAAAAAAAAATCCCAGATAAACAAAATGTAAGGGAGTTCATCACCACAAGACCCCCCTACCAGAAATCCTCAAGAGATACTAATACCTTAAAGAAAAAGAAGGGGGTTACAAAGCCCTGAGTAGGGAGATAAATAAAAAAAAGTAGACAAAATCAGAATGTTGTAGCTATCCATCAGAACAGGTTAACAAACATTTAATTATAGCATTAAAGATAAAGGGAAGGAAAACACCAAAAATAAATATAATCTCATTTTAACACAAACCCACAACACAAGATGCAATAAGATGTGACAAAAGCAACTTAAGAGTGGAAGAGGATAGGGATGGAAATGGCTTAGTCTGAGGAAATAAGAGGTTACCAGATAATGGACTATCTCATATACGAGATTTTTTCATGCAAACCTCATGGTAACCACTAAACAAATAAGTAGAACAGAGACACAAAAAATACGTAAGGAGAAAACTAAGAAACCAGCATAGAAAACTACCTAACCGAATTAGTAGTCTGAAATACGTGGGACAAGAAACAAAGGAAATGCAGAAGAACCAGAAAATGAGTGATAAAATGGCAGTATTAAGCCCTCATATATCAATAATCACTCTAAGTGTAAGTGAGTTGAATTCTCCAATCAAAAGACAGAGAGTGGTGGGATGGATTAAAAAACAAACCTAACAATATACTGCCTCCAGGAAACACGCCTCAACTCCAATGACAAACAGGCTCAGGGTGAAGGTATGGAAGGTGATATTCCAAGCTAATGGCAAACAAAAGAAAGCAGGTGTTGCCATATTTATGTAAGACAAAGTAGACTTCAAGACAAAACAGGTAAAGAGAGACAAAGAGGGGCAGTATATAATGATCAAATGTGCACTCCACCAAGAAGACATAACACTTACAAATATCTATGCACCCAACACTGCAGCACCAGAGAACATAAAGAAACTATTAACATACCTAAAAGGAGATATCAACAACAACACAATAAAAGAAGGGGACCTTAACACTCTTACATCAATGGATAGATCATCCAGACAGAAAGTCAACAAGGAAACAGTGAAATCAAGTGAAAAACCAGACCAGATGGACTTAATAGACATATATAGAACACTCCATCCAAAAACTGCAGAATAAACATTTTTCTCAAGTGTATGTGGAACATTCTCAAGAATAGACCATGTGTTTGGAAACAAGTCAAGCCTCAATAAATTTAAGAAGATAGAAATAATACAAAGCATATTTTCTGACCATAATTCTATGAAACTGGAAATCAACTGCAAGAAAAAAGCTGAGAAAGGGACAAAGATGTGGAAACTAAACAACATGCTACTGAACAACCAATGGATCATTGAAGAAATTAAAGGACAAATAAAAAAAATATCTGGAGACAAATGAAAATGAAAACATACCATACCAACCCATATGGGATGCAGCAAAAGTGGTCCTAAGAGGGAAATTCATTGCAAATCAGGTTTACCTTAACAAACAAGAAAAATCTCAAATAAGCAATCTCAGACTACAACTAACAGAATTAGAAAAAGAACAACAAAGCCCAAACTCAGCAGAAGGAGGGAAATAATAAAAATCAGAGCAGAAATGAAATTGAAACAAAAAAGACAATAGAAAGAATCAGTGAAACTTAGAGCTGGTTCTCTGAGAATATAAACAAAATTGACAAACTGTTAGCCACACTCACTAAGAAAACAAGAGAAAAAGCTCAAAGAAATAAAATTAGACATGAAAGAGGAGAAATTACAATGGATACCAAAGAAATACAAAAGATTATAAGAGAATACATTGAAAACCTATATGCCATCTAATTGGGACAATCTAGAAGAAAGGGATAAATTCTTAGACTCTTCCAACCTCCCAAAAGTGAATCAAGAAGAAATAATCTGAATATACCAATTACAAGAGATTGAAACAGTAATCAAAAACCTCCCCCCAAATAAAAATCCAGGACCAGATGGCTTCTCTGGAGAATCCTAGAAAACATTCAAAGAAGATTTAATACCTGTTCTTCTCAAATTGTTCCAAAGAATTGGGAAGATGGAACACTTTCTAACACTTTCTACGAGGCCAACATCACCCTGATACTAAAGCCAGACAAGGACAACACAAAAAAGGAAAATTACAAGTCAAGATCGCTAATGAAAATAGATGCAAAAATCCTCAAGAAAATATTGGCAACCTGAATACAGCAACACATCAAAAAGATCACACCTCATGATCAAGTGGGATTTATACCAGAGACCCAGGGTTGTTTCAGCATCCGAAAATCAATCAATATGATAAACCACATTAACAAAATGAGGAACCGAAACCATGTGATCATTTCAATAGACACAGAGAAAGCATTTGACAAGATCCAACTTTCATTCATGATAAAATCTCTTAATAAAATCAGAATAAAAGGAAAGTACCTCAAAATAATACAGGCAATATATTAAAAACTCACAGCAGCATCATACTCAATGGGGAAAACCTGAAAACCATCCCTCTGAGAACAGGAACAAGACAAGGGTGCCCACTCTCACCGCCTTTATTCAACATAGTACTGGAGGTTTTGGCCAGAGCAATTAGGTAAGAAAAAGAAGTAAAAGGTATCCAAACCGGCAGTGAAGAAATCAAACTCTTGCTGACGACATGAAAACTGAAAGCCATCCTTCTGAGAACAGGAACAAGACCAATCAGATAAAGAAGATGTAGTATATATATACAATGGAATACTACTCAGCCATAAAAAAGGCAAAATCGTCCCATTCTCAAGAACGTGGATGGACCTTGATGGTATTATGTTAAGTGAAGTAAACCAGACAGAGAAAGACGGACACCATATGATTTCACTCATATGTGGAAGATAAACAACCACATGTACAAAGAGAACAGTTCAGTGGTTACCAGGGGTAAGGGGGTTGGAGTGTGGGCACAAAGGGTGAATGGGCACATGTACATGGTGACTGACAGATGATAATGTACAACTGAAATTTCACAATGTTTTAAACTATTATGACCCCAATAAAAAAATAAATGAATAAATAAACTCATTGTTTCTCAAAGTAAACTTATCCCAGGAAATAACTACTTTTAAAAAAAATTGTTTACAGAAATATATTAATATTATTTTAATAGCTATACAACAAAATATGAAAATCTAACCTCTTGTTGAGAAATTATGTTTAATATAAATTAGTAGCTTTAATTTTTGGGGGGAGGGGAAGCAAATAGTCTGGGTTTTTGTGCTTTTTAAATTTTTTATTTTCTTTTGTGGTAACGGTGATTTATAACATTATATAAATGTCTGTGTAAATCATTATATATTTGATTTCTGTGTAGATTACAACATGTTCACCACCCAAAGACTAATTACAATCCATCACCACGCACATCTCCCTAATCACCCCTTTCACCTTACTCCCTCCTCCCTTCCCCTCTGGTAACCACCAATCAAGTCTCTGTTGATATGTGTGTTGTTTTTATCTTCTACTTATGAGTGAGAGGATATGATATTTGCCTTTCTCCCTCTGACTTATTTCACTGAGCATAATGCTCTCAAGATCCATCCATGTTGTCACAAATGGCTGGATTTCATCTTTTTTTATGGCTGAGTAGTATTCTATTGTGTATATATACCAGATCTTCTTTATCCATTCATCCCTTGATGGGTACCCAGGTTGCTTCCAAGTCTTGGTTATTGTGAATAATGCTGTGATGAACATAGGGGTGCATCTATCTTTATGCATTCGTGTTCATGTTCTTTGGATAAATACCCAGCAGTGGAATAGCTAGATCATGTGGTAGATCTATTTTTAATTTTTTCAGGAATCTCCATACTGTTTTCCATAGTGGCTGCACCAGTTTGCACTCCTACCAGTAGTGTATGAGGGTTCCCTTCTCTCCACATCCTCTCCAACACTTATTGTTTCCTATCTTGTTAATTATAGCCATTCTGTTGAGAGTAAGGTGATATGTCATTCTAGTTTTTTTTTTTTTTTAGGATGATTGGCCCTGAGCTAACATCTGCTGCCAATCCTTGTCTTTTTCTGAGGAAGATTGGCCCTGAGTTAACATCTGTGCTCACCTTCCTCTATTTTATATCTAGAATGCCTGCCACAGCATGGCTTGGTAAGCGGTGCTAGGTCTGCGCCTGGGATCTGAACTGGCAAAACCCAGGCCACCAAAGCAGAGTGCTCGATCTTAACTGCTACACCACTGGGCTGATGCCTTCATTGTAGTTTTGATTTGCATCTCCCTGATAGTGATGTTGAACATTTTTTCGTGTGCGTATTGGTCTTCTGTATATCTCCTTTGGAAAAATGTATGTTCAGAGCTTTTGCCCATTTTTAATTGTGTTAGTTTTTTTTTATGAGATGTATGAGTTCTTTATATATTTTGGATGTTAACTACTTATCAGACATGTGGTTTGCAAATATCTTCTCCCAGTTGTTAGGATGTATTTTCATTTTGTTGATATTTTTCCTTTGCTGTACAGAAGGTTTTTAGTTTGATGTAGTCCTATTTGTTTATTTTTTCTATTGTTTCCCTTTCCCAGTCAGACAAGCTACTTGAAAATATGTTACTAGGACCCCTGTCACAGAGTGTACTGTCTATGTTTTATTCTTCAAGTTTAATGTTTCCAGGTCTTACATTTAAGTCTTTAATCCATTTTGAGTTGATTTTTGTGTATGGTATAAGATAGTGTCTACTTTAATTTTTTTGTGTATGGCTGTCCAGTTTTCCCAGTACCAGTTATTGAAGAGACTTTCCTTTCTCCATTGTATGTTCTTGGTTCCCTTCTAGAAAATTAACTGTCCATAGATGTGTGTGTTTATTTTTGGGCTCTCCATTCTGTTCCATTAATCTGTGTGTTTGTTTTTGTGCCAGTACCATCCTGGTTTGGTTACTATAGCTTTGTAGTATGTTTTGAAATCAGGGAGTGTGATACTTCCAGCTTTGTTCTTTTTTCTTAGGATTCCTTTAGCTATTTGGGGGCTTTTGTTCCATATAAATTTTAGGATTCTTTCTTCTATTTCTGTGAAAAATTTTGGAACTTTGATAGGGATTACATTGAATCTATAGATTGCTTCAAGAAGTATGGACATTTTAACTATGTTAATTCTTCCAATCCAAGAGCATGGAATATCTTTCCATTTTTTTATGTCTTTGATTTCTTTCAACAATGTTTTATAGTTTTCGGTGTACAGATCTTTTACCTCTTTGATTAAGTTTATTCCTAGAAATTTTATTCTGTTTGTCACAGTTGTAAATGGGATTGTATTCTTAATTTATCTTTCTGCTGCTTTGTTGTTAGCATATAGAAACGCAACTAATTTTTGTATGTTGATTTTGTATCCTGCAACTTGACTGTATTCATTGATCATTTCTAAATGTTTTTTAGTGGATTCTTTAGGGTTTTCTATATATAAAATCATGTCATCTGCAAATAATAACAGTTTACTTCTTTCTTTCCATTTTGGATCCCTTTCATTCCTTTTTCTTGTCTGATTGCTTGGGCTAAGACTTCCAGTACTATGTTAAACAAGAGTGATGAAAGTCGGCATCCTTGTCTAGTTGCTCTTCTCCGAGGGGTAGCCTTCAGATTTTCTCCATTGAGAATGATATTAGCATTGTGTTTGATATATATGGCCTTTATTATGTTGAGGTGCTTTCCTTATATACTCATTTTATTGAGTTTTTATCATAAATGGATGCTGTATTTTGTCAAATGCTTTCTCTACATCTATTGAGATGACGATGTGATTTCTATTCTTCATTTTGTTAATGTGGTGTATCACAGTGATTGATTTGTGGATGTTGAACCATCCCTGTGTCCCTGGAATAAGTCCCACTTGATCATCTTGTAACATCTTGTAAGAATGATAACACATGAATTTCTAAATGCATCTGATGATTTATTTCTAAAGGAACAAAGTTAAAAGGCATTAGAACAAGTATACTAAGTTAGTTTTAAGGATTATTTGACTTATTGAGATGGCATATATATTTGTCTTCAAACGTATCTTATTACTATTGTAATAAAACATTATAATGACTCAAAATATATATCTGATTTCATAAATACAGTGCAGTATTTTAATTTAAAAGCTAACCCCAAAGAAAATATTTTTATATAGTTTTTATGATCATGGTTAATTTTATATTGGAATATGGAAGCCAGCTGGGCTTGTGAAATAACCTGGTTTGTTCTGAGTCAGAGTTTGTGCACAAGTCAACTGTCTCTCCTGTGAAATTTATTATAAGCCTCAGAGATGAGCTGACCTTTCTGTTTCTGAATAGGCCTGTATTGTAGCATTTGAATTTAGATGCAATAAAACTTAAGTTATTCAGAACTGAATATTAATTGAGGACACTTGAGTTGAATGAGTAAAAAGTTGAACCTACAGAATATTTTTAAATCTATGTAAATATTAGGTTGGGTTTTAGGTCCTTTAAATATGTGCAGTATTGCAAACTAAGTAGTATCCTTCTGAGTTTTCATGTATAATGGATATTTTTAATTAGAATTGTTGTTGAGTAACAATAATACAATTCTCATTATCTAACTTCTTGACTGCAGCATCTTCTGTTTCTTTCGTTTATCAATTATCTGCTCACTCTTCTATGTCCTTTCTGTCTCTTTACCTTCTATCTTATAAATGTTCTCAGACCTCTACCATTATTCCTGATTCCCTTTTCAGCTGTTGCTTTTTCTCTTTGCTTTCTTTTAGGGCCAAACTTTTCATATCTAGGTCTCCAGTTTTTCATCTCTTCTTAACCCACTGCTCCTTGGCTTTCACCTCTATTTCTCCTTTGAAATAGTCCCTCATTAGAACTTAACATGTGCCTACTAATGGCAAAATCTATGTTACATTTGACAATGATAAGCATGTCTTTCTTCTTGAAACTACTTTCTTGGTTTCTGCGTCATTTTTCTTCCCTGATTCTTTTTGATGTCCTTGTCTAACTTTTCTTCTGCTTGCTCTTAGGGTCTCATCCTTTTCATATTTTGGTGAGGAAGATTGTCCCTGAGCTAACATCTGTGCCAGTCTTCCTCTCTTTGGTTTGTGGGATGCCGCCACAGAATGGCTTGATGAATGGTGTGTAGGTCCGTGCCTGGGATCCAAACCCATGAGCCCTGGGCCACCAAAGCACAGTTTGCAAACTTAAGCACTGTGCCGCAGGGCTGGGCCTGGATCTCATTCTCTTTTTATTACTCTAAAAACTCTCTCTGAAGCTTTTATGGTTCCAGATGTCTCTCATATTCTGCTGTGTCTAAATTTATATCCCATAAAATTGTTCTGATCTCCAGACCGGTGTTTCGAATTGTATGGATGCCCTACATGTATTTCAGATTCATTATGTCTCCCTCTCCCTCTCTGCACTATGGAGCTTGCTCCTCCTCTCTATTCTTTATTGTAATTAATAGTAGAGGTATCTATAAAGTTATCTAAGCTCTGTATCTGAGTCCTCCTTCATCTTTCCCTCTTTCATTCCCTTCACCTAATTGGTCACCAGGATGTTAGTTATACGTCATTTCTCCAATTCATCACCTCTTTGTCTCTATTTCCCTTCGTTTTGTTGGAACCCTCATTCTTTCTCACCTGAGCAATTGTAATAACTTCTTAATGGTCCCCCTTTCTCTAGTCTCCCAGTCCTTAGAGAAATCCTCAGCTTAAATGTCTTTATTGGTTCCCCATTATCAATATACATAAAGTTTAGACTTTTTAGAAACTTCATGGGCCATCTTTATCTACTTCTCTAAGTTTTGTTGCCTGCCACGATTCACTTTCCTCACGAGCCACACTACTGCTCTTTGTTTTCTGCATAGTCTGGGCTTTTTTTTCTTTTTTTTGGTGAGGGCCACCTGAGCTAACGTCTGTTGCCAATCTTCCTCTTTTTGCTTGAGGAAGATAGTCCCTGAGCTACCATCTGTGCCAGTCTTTCTCTATTTTGTGTGTGGGATGCTGCCACAGCATGGCTTGATGAGTGGTTTGTAGGTTTGTGCCCACAATCTGAACCCATGATCCCCAGTTCATGGAAGCAGAGCATACCAACTTAAGTACTATGCCAATGGGCCAGCCCCTGGGCTGAGCTTTTTTATTCCTTTGTGCTTTCCTTTTGGGAATGTCATGCTCATCAGCCCTTTATTCCTGAGAAATTCCTACTAATCATTTAGGATTTAGAGATGGGAGTATAGCATAGTGGTTAAGAGCCTGGGCTTCTAGAATCAAATCACTCAGGTTCCAGGCCTTATTTGAGATATCTACTAACTGTGTGACTTTGGCAAATTACCTAACCTTGCTGAGCTTAGTTTTTTTAATCTTCAAATGACTAATAATATCTTCCTCCACAGGATTGTTATAACTATTGAATTATTTAATAATGTAAAGTGCTTAGAACTCTGCTTGCCACAGAGTATGCACCTAATAAATATTAGCTTATTATTCACTCAAATGTTATTCTTTTTTTTTTTGTACCAATCGTCTTTTATTGGGTATTAACTCTCAGTTAGGATATGAAAGGATTCAGCAAAGATCAGGAGTGCTGGCCAAAAAAGGTCATGGTCAGGAATGTAGACTGTGCCCTCTACACTGGGCCCTTTTCAGTGGTACTTGCATAGCTGCTCATGTGTGAGTTTCTTGTAAGAAAGGTGGTATTTGAGAAGTTCGTAAGCTGCCAGCACTTAGAAACCCCAGCAATGCTCCCTTTCTTCACATTGACATACTTGTTGTGATACCAGTAGTAACCTCTTAGAAATGCTCCAACAGTACCTTTAGGGATGAAATCCCGCATCAGTATCCAGCTTGGTAGCTCCCCTATTCAGACACCCATGAGTTTCTTCTCCCTCACTGGTATGAGTGATGCCGTCTTGGAGTCCTGGTGTCTGCTTTCCAAATGTCACTCTTTTTTTAAAGTAGAATATAACCAAGAATAAGTGACATAAGTGAGCATCATGCCTAGGGATAGCCAGTAGGTTTATTCACACATGCTAACTCCATTCAGTGGCTATGTGGAGCATTGGGTTGAAAGCATATTGAGGCTATGTCTGGGATCAGCTGGAAAGAGCACCCTGGAAAGTAGTGATAATTGTCTTAAATCACAGGAGTGACAGTAGAGGAAGTTAGGTCTTGTATTTGTAATCCCTAATACTGCTCACCCCTCAGTTCATGGTAGAACTATCTATCAGGTAGGTTATCTATTTTTCCAGGAGTCATGGAAGATAAAGCTGCATAAGTAAAGGGGACCATTAAAGAGAACCTTGAATGCCAGGCAAAGAAATTTGGACATAATCCTAAAGTTAGTAGGTTTTTCAACAGGAGAGTCATGAGTTCCAAGTAATGTTTTGAGAAGGTTAGTCTTCCACTGATTTTCCACTGAATATTTGTGGTGAGGAGGAATCAGAAATAAGAACTGTAGTGGTTGTCATATTGTATTTCCTTAAATCTAAAAAGCACTTTTTCACATATTAGCATTTTTTTATATTGAGTATATTACCTCTATGCCTCGGTATAAAGTAGAGATATTAGTATTTACCTTAGAGTTGTTATGAATATTAAATGGGTTAATTCATGTAACACTTAAATCAATGCCTGGTATATAGTAAGCACTAGTATAAGTTAGCTATTATCACAACTAATATTATTATATAGTCAGTATATACATTTAATATAGTATTTTCTTTTACCTGAAATCACTAGGTTTCTTAACAATAGACATTTTTGAATGGTGATATTATCGACTAGGTGTGAGATAATGGGGGCCTAGGATAGGGTGGTACTTGTGAGAATTCAGAAGTAAGATGGAGAGAGATAAAAAACAATTGACGTGATGACGTATTGAATGTAGTGGATTAAGAAAAAGGAGGATTTAAGACAGCCCTCAAATAGCAAACCTGAGTGAATGGGAAATGGATTGGCTTAGGAGGAAATGTTTACTTGATATATGTAAAGTACTTAGAACTGTGCCTTGCACGTAGAAAGGACTGTTCGTGTTAGCTATTAGCAAATAGTAGGACTATTTAAACTGGTTATGTAATTAAACTTAGTATCAGATAATTTAATAAAATTACCAAAATATGAATAAACCTCACATATAATTTACTAGCAACAAATTCATATGTTCAAGGAAAAATAAAGTATGTGCTTTAAATATTTTTCAGTATAAATCATCAAGGAAGAGTTCAAGTGGCAATGAAAACGATGAGGTGAGAAAACAGGGTAATGTTAGTAATTATTTAAAATATTTATTTTTCATATGTGGTTGCCTCAATCAGAGTAAAATGTAACCCATCTTGCAGTTTCTTTGTTATTGATTTAATGCATGGGTTTTCGCCACTGATAAAAACTCAGCATCATCATACAATCATTAACGTAATCATGTAATTTCCATATGTCCTTTATTTGGAATAGAATTTCTAATAGTTCAGTTGTAGAATTTTGTTAGCATTCATCTTGAAACTGTAATTCATGAATTTAAAATTTTTACATTTTCCCGTCTTTTATCTTCCTAAATCAACCTGGTAGTCAATTGAGATTTCTTTGGAATTTATTAATTTCTTTCCACAAATTCTGTTCACTATTTTAACATTTAAAAGTAGATTTCTACAGTTTGTGCATTACTATAAATTTTTCCGCTTCACCACTTTAAGCCATGCAACAGCCTAGCATTTTTGAAATATACATTCTCATCACCATAAATACTTAAACTTTGTATATTTTTGTTTGGAGGGATTGGTAGTTAATTTGATGTTGGGTACTTGGCAGGGCTTCTGAAAACTCCTTTAATTTTAGGAAGTGGAATCACACAGAAAACATTGGCTGATCCCTGAACTAGAGGTTCAGCTTGGCTGCTCTCCCTGTCCCTTTATATTTTATGTCCACTTCGGTCCTGCCTGCCTCAATATCTAATCATTTACCAAGACCTACTTTTATTTTTAGTACTGAAATATTTTGAATGCGTTTCCCACCTGCATTTCTTCTATTTCTGCCCTAGTACAGGCCCTCATCATTTCTTCCCTGGACTACTACGATAGTATCCTTGCTCTTCTCCCTTTCTCCAGTCCATTCTCCTCCCTGCAGCTGCGATGATCATTTCAAAGAACACACATATGATCAGACCATTCCTTTGCTTAGAAACCTTGACTGTCTCCTCATCACTTAGAAGGCAAATTCTAGGTCCTTCTTTTTTTTTTTTTTTTAAAGATTGGCACCTGAACTAACATGTGTTGCCAATCTTCTTTTTTTCTTCTTCTCCCCAAAGCCCCCCAGTACATAGTTGTATATTCTAGTTGTAGGTCCTTCTGGTTCTGCTATGTGGGATACTGCCTCAGCATGGCCTGATGAGCATTGCTAGGACCGTGCCCAGGATCCCAACTGGTGAAACCCTGGGCCGCCAACGTGGAGTGTGTGAACTTAACCACTCGGTCACAGGGGCCATCCTCCTCTAGGTCCTTCTTAATCAAGCCCCCACTTACCATGTCAGCTTCAACTCAACTATTTGCTCTCCTTTCACTGTCCTCTCCAGCAATATGGAACTGCTCAAAGGTTTTCTGCACTCATCCTTTCATTTATTGCTTCTGTGTCTTTGTCCTTGTGGAATGTTATTCCCTTCCTTCTTTTTCTGTAAACACCTACTCAGTTTTTTACCTTCTCAGGAAACTTTCCTTCTCCACAACCCCCACAACTTCCCCAAATGCCCTTTATCTGTGCCTCATAATATGCCATGCATAGCTTTATCATTGTATTGAGAAGGTTGTATTACTTGTATAAATGAACCTATTTTCCCCCTAGACTGAGAGATCCTTGAGTGGATGATATTTTACTAAATTTCAGTGTTCCCAGCGTCTAGCACAGTGTCTGACATATAGTATATGGTTGGTAATTACTTGTTGAATGATGAATAAATGTCCTATGTGGTATGCATATTCAAGGTTAAATGTTAAGATTTTTGTATTTGATTGGTAGTAGTCATTCAAAAAACATGGATCGTTTAATATTATTTTATACAATTAAATCCTTGGTGATTATTTCTAAGCCTGTATTAGATACACATAGTTTTCCAGGTAAATGTTCTTATTTGGGGTGATGGAATTTTTGCATGCCTCCCTGTACGTGTCTCAGATTGTGACATATTGTTGCCATTTCCCATCAGGAATTAATCTCAACACATGGATCTTTTCTAAGACGTGAGAAGATTTTTCATTTGTGATATTTAAAGGAAATAAATTTATAAGAAAATATTTTATGTGAGTGGATAGTACTTTTAAAACTTGAAAGTGCTTATGAATCACCTTGGGGTCATATTGAAATACACATTCTGATTCAGTAGGTCTGGGGTGGGGCCTGAGATTCTGCATTTCTAACAAGCTCCCAGAGGATGCTGATGCTGCTGGTTCACAGACTTTGAGTGGCAAGATGGTATTTTTCAGATTCTTCCTTTAGCAGTCGATCAAAGATTTTCAGTTTTCCTTTTATATGTCTAAATCATCATTTGTATTTTAATTTCATCTTTCATTTTTTTATTTTTATATTTTAGCAAGACAGTGATAATGCTAATATGTCACCACAATCTCCAGTATCTGAGGTACAAGTTCTGTTTTTGTATGTGTTTTACATAGGTTTCTTCCTTGTCTCTTCTCTCTAACCTCATCTTTCTTTTTTTTCTTTTTGTTGTTTTACAGTGTAATTTATTCACCCATATTTAAAAGCCCACAGTAGGTTAATTTGTACAAACCCAGCCTATAAAAAATTCTAAGAACACCAACCTTTTGTGCAATTGTTCATAATAAATGTCATGTAAATTTACTTATTGGAAAATGCCTATAAATCAAAGAAAAGAATTCACTTTATAAAATTTTTATGTTTTATAATTCATCCATATTTTGAAATTAATGATAAGAACAGCCTTAAAATTTTAAATTTGGAAAAAGTACTTTAGCATTGTACAATGGCCTTTGGTTTTTCTCGTAACCAATTAGGTCTGAAAGCAATGCAAGAGAAACTTCCTTTTTCCACGAGAAACATCCCTGCAGTGGGTTGTTCCTATCGACAGGAGGGTACACAATCCCTAGCATCTTAGACGCAAGTGGGGGGCATAAGGAGAAGGGGTAGATGAAAACTCGAGTTTGTGAAATCTCAACTAAATACTCTGGGGTTAATATGAGTGATTCTTCTAATTTAGTTAAATCGATTACTTTACAAGAGATAAATTTTAAAAATTCTAAATAGTGTCTCTTCTACTTCAGATTACCTTATTTAGTATTTTTATTGTTTTGGCATTAGTAAATCAATGACTATGATTCATTTCAGGACTTTGTCTAAATATCTGAATGATCCAAATTCACCACATAACTTTGGTTAGTTAGATAGCATTTTATTTTATATAGGTGGTGTTAATTTTTTTTTAAAAGCCAGGATTATTTGTCTGTTTTGGGTGAGTTGCATTATAAAACTTTTAAATGGACTTGGACATTAGTTTTATTAGCATGTTTCTAAATTATCTGTATGGCAGGTAAAATGGTTTACATTCTTTTAGAAAATAATTTAAATTAGGATAGCCTGAAATTAGTCTGTTACATACTTTTGTAAATTCTTTCATTTACTTTCAGTTATAACAAATGTGTGACTACTTATATATAAATATTATAAATGTATAAGTGACTACTTATTTGCCTAGTTGCTTTATGATTTTATGATCTATGTTCACGGGGAGAGTATTAGTGCTAGTTTTCTCCAATAAATTATACTACTTTTCTAATACATTTTTGCTTGCATTTGGATAAGTGAATATTTTTGTATGGCAATTCTTAACACTTTGACTGAAATAATGAAGACAAACTATGAGGCTTGTGGACGGATAGAGTGGTGAGCGTGTGTTTTGGTATCTCAACTAACATTCAACTTGAGCTGTGTATCACAAGTTAATCAGCAGAAGATGCAGAGAATCAACAGAATTCCGATTGCTTCAATAGCATCTGTGAAAGGAAAATGGTATAAATAATTAGTATAGTACTTTACTATTAACAAAGTGCTTGCCTGTACATTTGAACCTGAGATGTCCCGTGAGCCTGGTATTATCCTCATTATTTTACGACACAACAGACTAATAGCTTTTCCCAAGACCCCAGTCAATAAATGGTAGAGAAGTGACAAAAGCCCAGACTCTAATTCACAGTTGTTGCACAGATTAAATAAGATGCTGCTAAAATTACATTATCTTATGACTTTATAATTTACAAAGTGCGTTTTTTTAGGTCATCTCAGTCAATCTTCACAACATCCCATTTTAAAGATGAAGAAACAGTCACAGAGAAATTAAGTGTTTTTCTCCAGCCTTAGCCTAAGCTTTCTGAATCCAAGTTCAGATTTCTTTAATGTGCCACAATTCTTTCCACAGCACACCACTGTGTGAAAGCACTTTGAAACAATGTGCATTCAAATAGAAAAGATAATGATTTATCATCTATCACTCTGTAGCACCATTAGTATGAGTGTGTAGATTTGCTTCAGATTATCCACTAAGTGTCGAGTACATAGTAGGTACTGAGTAAATGTTGCTAATTTCACTTATCTTTTTATTGAAGCTTACTTCATTTTTGGGGAGACTTTAGTCTGGTTCTTCATTCAAAAAAGAGTATCTATTTATTTTATACACTTAACTAGTTTTCTTTTTCATTTTCCTTATACTATGAGAGAGAAGTATTTAAAGGCTTATTTAGTCAGGTCAATTAGCAAATATTTCTAGACCTTTTTTTAAAAGTGAAATTTACCAATTTGAACTGAAATGCAATTTGCCTTTCTCTACTCCACTAATGATGGAAAAAAATAAATACTTCTCAAAATTGGATTGGATATGAATGAACAACTACCTTGATTATTTTGAAAGAACAGAGGTTTTATTTGTTTTCTGTTTTTAGGAATATGATAGAACTGATGGTTTTTCACATGGTCCCTTTGGCTTGAAGCCTAGATCAGGTAAATATATATTCTGCAAATAAAATTTATTGGTTATGTATGAAACTAGAGTTTCCCAGCTTAAATGGGATTGATTCCATAGTTTTAAGTACACATAGATTCTTTCCCCTCTCCTAAAAGTAATTTTCTCTTAACCTTATTTGTCTTTCCAATTCCCATTCCCCATTTCTTTCTTCCTCTTTACCTTCAAGCTCCTGAAACCTCAGCTTTTTGCCTTAGATATACTGCAGTCTTATTTCTACTCTACTGTGACTGCTATTAGAGTGACCACTCTGCCAGCAAACCAAACACTGTTTGAAATTATAGCACTCCATTATATTGTGGTTTTAAAAAGGGATCTTTTCGCATTTGGCAAGCCCAAAAGAAAATGGATCCATGTTACTTGGCAAGGTATTGAATTATAGTTTTTATTCCTGAATAACTGTATTGACCTTCAAGAATAATTTCCTTCTTCTTTAAAGATAATAAAGGCTGATTTATGTTCAATAATAATTTTTAACCTGGGTCGTAAGTTTCTAATAACGAATGTTTAAGAACATGTATAGGTGGTAGAAATCGTTACACTTGTCTTCCCTGTTGCTTTCAATTATGCAGATAAGTAGATTTCAATTATATTCTGTAAAAAATATTTGGAATGTGTTAATAAGTAATAGTGTTTTATGTAGTTTTGTACTGATTCTTTTTATTATGTCTCTTTCCCCGCTGATGGTTGATCCTTCCTATTAGCTTTGTAATAAGCTAGGAAATTTCTGTTTTTATAGCTTTTAGTCGCTCATCTCGGCAGGAATATGGGGCAGCAGATCCAGGATTTACAATGAGAAGAAAGATGGAACATCTACGAGAAGAGCGAGAGCAAATACGACAACTTCGCAATGTAAGTCAGATGGACCTTTTGATCTGCTTTTAGAAATGGGTTTAACTTGGAAAGTTAACAAGGTATATGGATTTTTATTTTCACTGCTCTTTAAAATTTTGGATTATGTAATGATTAATAATATAAATATGTAAGATATATAGATAGAATATCTATGATTTATACCCATTTCTTTATAGAATCTTGAATCCAGGCTAAAAGTAATTTTGCCGGATGACATTGGAGCTGCATTGATGGATGGGGTTGTTCTTTGCCATTTAGCCAATCATATAAGGCCACGCTCTGTAGCTAGTATTCATGTGCCATCACCAGCAGTGGTAAGTTTTGTCTACAATTTCTTAGTTCTCTAAAGGAAGATAGAGCTTCTCTAAAGGAAGATAGAGCTTTAAATAATATACCTCAATTCATTTTTCAATTTTTATTAACTTCTGTATCAATATGCCTGAAAATATACCTTTTCCCCCTTACTTTACAGCCTAAATTGAGCATGGCAAAATGTCGAAGAAATGTGGAAAATTTTCTTGATGCCTGTAAAAAGTTGGGTGTCTCACAGGTAATTGTTATTTTTCTAACAAAATGCTCATTTAAATATTTATTACATGCTTACTGGGATTCTTCTTCTTCACAATAGGAATGAATAATGCTTTCTGAACATGAAAATGAATACCTTCCCTTGGTACCTTCTACTGAGTTCCAGTTGTAACTGTAACAGCTGTCTAATGAATGTTTTTAAGCTGCTTTTAAGGTCATTTATAAGACAGCTACACGGATAGAAAATTTACTAATCAAAAACATCATTGAATAAACAGAACTTAGTGGCCATATTACAAGTTGATTGTGATGCTATTGCTACTCTCCTTTTTCCTGCTGGAGGACATTTGGGCTCCTTTGTGAGTTCATTGATAGACTGTGATCGGAAGAGTTGCATTCATTGTGAACAGTTTTAAACTTTATTTGAAATGTTAAACTGGAAATCTTAGTAACATTTTCATACTATCTCACTGAACAAACTTTGAAATTTGTGGGAATTGGCTTATGTTTCACATAATAATTGCAATACTATTAGATCAGTAATTAAAGCAGTATTGTAAATGTATTATGAAAATGAATAATCAAAATATTGCCTTTTGGGAAAACCTTATAAGCCTAACATTAACATGACTGACTGTTGAGAGGACGTGACGTTGTTAGCAGATTGCAATCTAGTCGTGCTTTCTTTTTACTCTTATTTTATTTTTTACAATTTATTTTTATTGAGCTATAATTGACATAAAACATTGTGCAAGTTTAAGATGTGCAATGTGTTGATTTGATGCACATATATTCAGTTGTGCTTGATAAGCTCTCTTTCTAAGGATGTCATAATAATCTGGTCTGCAGATTCCATTTTAACCTCTTTCCTCAAGTAAATAAATATAATTTATATAGAGAGAATCAATTGAATTACTGTGTAATTTGGAAACTACCTGCTGCTCTTTTCTCATTACCTCTTCTCTATGCTTGACATGATATTTTAAAAATTTAGTTCTTTTTTTTTAAAGATTTTATTTTTCCTTTATCTCCCCAAAGCCCGCCAGTACATAGTTGTGTATTGTGTATTTTTAGTTGTGGGTCCTTCTAGTTGTGGCATGTGGGACATCGCCTCAGCATGGCTTGATGAGTGGTGCCATGTCCGCGCCCAGGATCTGAACCAGTGAAACCCTGGGCCGCCAAAGCAGAGCGCGCAAACTCAACCACTCTGCCGTGGGGCCGGCCCCTAAAAATTTAATTCTTAAACATTTTTATGTTCTTTCTTTTTCTTAGTCTCTTAGTGAGAAAATAGAAAAATTAAGGTTTTTTCTAGTTATTATTTCATTATATACATTTTCCTGTTTTGCCATTTTTGTTTTAAGAGTGTTTTGCAGGGGGGTTCTCACTGAATATTTATTGAATGAATGCACATTCTATAGGTGAGGAAATTGAGGCACAGAGAGGTTAGGGAACTTGTCCAAGGGCACACCTTTAGTAAACAGTGAGCCAAACTATGAACCCAGGTGTCTAACTCCAGAACCTACCCTTTAACTTGGATACTTTCTATTTCTGTTCTTTTATATGAAAGAAAAAAGATGGTCCAACATACTTGAGACATCGTCTTGATACAGTAGGCAAGGAGGATAAATGGGAAGGTCCTTTGAAAACTATTCTACTTAGCATACTCTTCTCTTTCCAGCTTGTTCTAGGGCAGGGTTAGTCCTCCACCCAACCTCACCATAAGGGAGGCAATGGAGGGACCAGCCATCAACTCCCAGTTTCCAGACTCTGTAGCTACTGGTGAAGGGAAGAGTTTTATTTTTAGCTTCATTTTTTTTTTCTGACTTGGAAATGGTAATAGTTTCTTTATTTAGCTTTTTTTTGGTTTTAAGATATTTTTATATTTTAGTAGCTTTATTGAGGTATAATTGAGATACAGTAAAGAGCATATATAAGAAGTGTACAATTCGACAAGTATTGACATATGCAAACACCATTAAACATGTCTGTCAAACCCAAAAGTTTCCTTGTGTCCCTGTGCAGTCCTTCCTTCCCCAGGCAACCACTAATCTGCTTTCTGTTATAATTTAGTTTGCATTTTCTATCTAGAGTTGTATATAAATGTAATGATACAATATATACTATGTTTTCTGTCTTCTTTCACTCTGTAATTAGTTTGACTCATCAGTGTTGTTCCATGTATAAATAGGTTACTCCTTTTTATTGCTAAGTGGTATTTCATGGTATGAATAGACCACAGTTTGTTGGTCCATTGACCTCTTGATGACCATTTGGATTGTTTCCAGTTTTAGGGACTACTATAAATAAGGCTGCTATGAACATTTTAATGTACAAGTCTTTGGATATATGCCTTCTTTAATTTTGGGTAGATACCTAGGAGTGGAATAACTGGAACGTATAGTAGGTGTATACTTAAGATTATAAGAAAGTTAAAAACTCTTTTCCAAAGTGGTTGTATCATTTTGCATTTCCGTCAACAGTGTATGAGAGTTCTAGTTCCTCCACATCCTCAACAATAGTTCAGTAAGGTCAATGTTTTGTTTTGTTTTCTTTTCTTTTTTGAGGAAGATTAGCCCTGAGCTAACGTCTGCCACTAATCCTCCTGCTTTTGCTGAGGAGGATTGTCCCTGAGCTAACATCTGTGCCCATCTTCCTCTACTTTATATGAGGGATGCCTCCACAGCAGCACTTGATAAGCGATACGTAGATCCATGCCCGGGACCTGAACCGCTGAACCCAGAGCTGCTGAAGCAGAGCGTGTGAACTTAACTGCTGCACCACCAGGCTGGCCCCGTCACTGTTTTTTTTTTTTTTGTCAAATTTTAGCCATTCTAATAGATATTTTCTGGTTTGCCAGTGTATTTTTTAACATTTTTTGCATGATTATTATAGAAAAAATTTAAAATACAGAAAACTATAAAGAAGAAAAATATAATCACATGTAATGCTACCCCCCAAAGATAAAGGCTGTTAACAAGCATACATTTTCTTTCTGTGATTTCCCCGTTAGGATCATTCTGTATATACTGTTTTTTTGTTTATGTTGTTTTTTACCTAAAGTTATACTCTGGGCATTTTCTTTTTTTTTTTTTTAAAGATTTTATTTTTTCCTTTTTCTCCCCAAAGCCCCCCGGTACATAGTTGTATATTCTTTGTTGTGGGTCCTTCTAGTTGTGGCATGTGGGACGCTGCCTCAGCGTGGTTTAATGAGCAGTGCCATGTCTGCACCCAGGACTCGAACCAACGAAACACTGGGCTGCCTGCAGCAGAGGGGGCGAACTTAACCACTCGGCCACGGGGCCAGCCCCTCTGGGCATTTTCTTATCAGAATCTAAGACTATATCTGGGCATTTGTTTAATCAAAATATTCTATTTTTTATTTTGTAGTTTTTAAAAATTTATTTTATTGAGGTCACAATGGTCTATAACACTGTAATTTCAGGTGTACATTATTATAAATCAGTTTTTTTATAGACTGCATTGTGCTCACACCCAATAATGTAGTTTTTATCCATCACCATGCATATGTGCCCCTTTACCTGTTTTGCCTCCCCCTACATCCCTTTCCTCTCTGATAACCACTAATCTGTTCTCCTTATCCATGTGTTTTTTTTATCTTCCACATACAAGTGATATCATACAGTGTTTGTCTTTCTTTGTCTAGCTTATTTCACATAACATAATACCCTCAGGGTCCATCCATATTGTCGCAAATCATGATTTTTCCCCTTTTTTATGGCCGAGTAGTATTCTGTTGTATATATACACACACACACACACACACACACACACACCACATCTTCTTTATCCATTCATCAGTTGATGGGCGCTTGGGTTGCTTCCACATCTTGGCTATTGAGAATAATGCTGTGATGAACATAGGGATGCATAAGTCTCTTTGGATTGTTGATTTCATGTTCATTGAATGAATACCCAGTAGTGGAATAGTTGGGTCGTATGGTATTTCTGTTTTTAATTTTTTGAGAAATCTCCGTACTGTTTTCCATAGCAGCTGTACCAGCTTGCATTTCCACCAGCAGTGTGAGGGTTCCTTTTCTCCACACCCTGTACAACATTTGTTATTTTTTGTCTTGTTAAATATAGCTATTCTGACTGGTATAAGGTGAAATCTCATTGTAGTTTTGGTTTGCACTTCCCTGATGATTAGTGATGTTGAACCCTGATGTGCCTCTTGGCCGTCCATATATCTTCTTGGGGAAAAGATCTGTTCATATCCTCTGCCCATTTTTGATTGGGTTGTTTGTTTTCTTGTTGTTGAGTTGGATGAGTTCTTTATATATTTTGGAAAATAACCCTTGTCAGATATATGATTTGCAAATATTTTCTCCCATTTGGTGGGTTGTCTTTTTGTTTTGTTCCTAGTTTCCTTTGCCTTGCAGAATCTCTGTAGTCTGACGTAGTCCCATTTGTTTATTTTTTCTTTTGTCCCTCTTGCCCGAGTAGACGTAGTATTCAAAAAGATACTGCTAAGACCAATGTCCAAGAGTGTACTGCCTATATTTTCTTCTAGAAATTTCTTGGTTTCAGGTCTTACATTCAAGTCTTTAATCCATTTTGAGTTAATTTTTGTGTATGGTGTAAGATAATTGTCTACTTTCATTCTTCTGCATGTTGCTGTCCAGTTTTCCCAACACACTTTATTAAAGACACTTTCCTTTCTCACTTTATGTCCTTGCCTCCTTTGTAGAAGATTAGCTGTTCATAGATTTGTGGTTTTATTTCTGGGCTTTCAATTCTGTCCAATTGATCTGTGCATCTGATTTTCTGCTGGTACCGTGCTGTTTTGATTACTGTAGCTTTGTAGTATATTTTGAAGTCAGGGATTGTGATGCCTCCACCTTTGTTCTTTTTTTCCAGGATTGCTTTGGCTATTCAGGGTCTTTTTTTTCCATATGAATTTTAGGATTCTTTGTTCTGTTTCCATAAAGAATGTCATTGGAACTCTTGATTGGGATTGCATCAAATTTGTAGATTGCTTTAGGTAATATGGACATTTTAACTATGTTTATTCTTCCAATAGAATATGTTTCCATTTCTTTTTGTCTTCTTTGATTTCTTTCAATAATGTCTTATAGTTTTCAATGTATAGGTCTTTCACCTCCTTGGTTAAATTTATTCCTAGATATTTTGTTCTTTTCATTCTGATTGTAAATGGGATTGTATTCTTGACTTCTCTTTCTGCTAGTTCGTTATTATAGAAATGCAACTGATTTTTGTAAGTTGATTTTTGTACCCTGCAACTTTGCTGTAGTTATTATTTCTAATCGTTTTCTGGTGGATTCTTTAGGGTTTCCTATAAATAGAATCACATTGCCTTCAAACAGTGAGAGTTTTACTTCTTCCTTTGCAATTTGGATCTCTTTTATTTCTTTTTCTTGCCTAATTGCTCTGGCCAAAACCTCCAGTACTATGTTGAGTAAGAATGGTGAGAGTGGGCATCCTTGTCTTGTTCCTGTTTTCAGAAGGATGGCTTTCAGTTTTTCACCATTAAGTATGATGTTTGCTGTGGCTTTGTTGCATATGGCCTTTATTATATTGAGATACTTTCCTTTTATACCCATTTTATTGAGACTTTTTATCATAAATGGATGTTGGGTCTTGTCAAATGCTTTCTCTGCATCTATTGAGATGATCATGTCATTTTTATTAGTCTTTTATTAATGTGGTGTATTACATTGATTGATTTGCAGATAGTGAACCATCCCTGCATCCCTGGTATAAATTGCAGTTGATCATGGTGTATGATCCTTTTAATGTATTGGTGTATTTGGTTTGCTGCTATTTTGTTGAGGATTTTTGCAGCTTTGTTCATCAGCGATATTGACCTGTAATTTTCCTTCTTTGTGTTGTCCTTGTCTGGTTTTGATATCATGGTGATGTTTGCCTTGAAGAATGAGTTAAGAAGTGTCCCGTCGTCTTCAATTTTTTGGAATAGTTTGAAAAGGATGGGTATTAAATCTTCTTTGAATATTTTGTAGAATCCTCCAGAGAAGCCATCTGGTCCTGGGCTTTTGTGTTTTAGGAGATTTTCGATTACTGTTTCAATCTCTTTACTTGTATTTGTCTATTTAGATTCTCTATTTCTTCTTGATTCAGTTTTGGGAGGTTACATGTGTTGAAGAATTTATCCGTTTCTTCTAGATTATCCAATTTGTTGGCATACAGTTTTTCGTAGTATTCTCTTACAGTCCTTTATGTTTCTGTGGTGTCCATTGTAATTTTTCCTCTTTCATTTTTAGTGTTATTCATTTGAGCCTTATCTCTTTTTTTCTTAGTGAGTCTGGCTCAGGGTTTGTCAATTATTTTTACCGTCTCAAAGAACCAGCTCTTAGTTTCATCGATCCTTTTTATTGTTTTTTCAGTCTCTATTTCATTTATTTCTGCTCTAATTTTTATTATTTCCCTCCTTCTGCTGACTTTGGGCTTTGTTCTTTTTCTCTTTCTGTTAGGTGTAGTTTAAGATTACTTCTGTGAGATTTTTCTTGTTTCTTGAGGTAGGCCTGTAGTGCTATAAATTTCTCTCTTAGTACTGCTTTTTCTGCATCCCGTAAAAGTTGGTATTTTGTGTTTCCTTTTAATTTGTCATCAGGTACTTTTTGATTTTTCCTTTCATTTCTTCATTGATCCAGTGGTTGTTCAGTAGCATTTTGTTTAGTCTCCACATATTTGTGACTCTCCCAGCTTTTTTCTTGTGGTTGACTTCTGGTTTCATAGCATTGTGGTTGGAAAAGATGCTTGATATAATTTGACTCTTCTTACATTTATTGAGGCCTACCTTGTTTCCCTATATGATCTGTCTTTGAGAATGTTCCATGAACTTGAGAATAATGTGTATTCTGCTGTTTTGTGATGGAATGTTCATGTATATCTATTAAATCCATCTGTTCATGTGTTTCACTTAAGGCCTCTGTTTCCACTGTTTCCTTGTTTACTTTTCATCTGGGTGATCTATCTATTGATGTAAATGGGATTTGAGATCCTCTAGTATTAATGTGTTGGTGTCAATTTCTCCCTTTAGATCTGTTACTAGTTGCTTTATATACTTTGCTGTTCCTGTGTTAGGTGCATATGTATTTGTAAGTGTTAAGTCTTCTTGGTGGAATGTCCCTTTTGTCAGTATATACTGCCACTCTTTGTCTCTCATTATCCTTTTTATCTTGAAGTCTGCTTTGTGTGATATATGTATAGCTAAACCTGCTTCTTTTGTTTGCCATTTGGTTAGGTCATCATCTTCCAGGCCTTTGCTCTCAGCTTATGTTTATATTTAGAGCTGGGATGTGTTTCCTGAAGGCAGCATGTTGTTAGGTCTTGTTTTTTAATCCATCCTGCCACTCTGTGTCTGTTTATTGGTAAATTCAATCCATTTACATTTACAGTGATTATTGATACATGAGGGCTTAATACTGCCATTTTATCTTTTGTTTTCCAGTTGTTCTATATTTCCATTGTTTCCTTTTCCTTATATTTTTGTGTGCTGTTTCTTTTGGTGATTTTGTCACTTTTCTCTTTACTTATGAATTGTGACTCTGCTCTGACTTTTTCTTTGGTGATTACCATGCGGTTTGTGTAAAAGATCTCGTAGGTGAGATGGTCCATTTTTCTGGCAGCCTTTTGTCTCCATTAGCCTAAGCAGGGTCCATCTCTTTCCTCTTCCCCTTCTGTGTTATTGTTGGCATAAATTATTCTTTTTTGTATTGTGAGTTGTGACTAAAGTGTTTATAGTTACTTTTGATGCTTTCCTTACCTTTATGTTATACTTAAGTGTTTACTAACCTATTTTGATATAGAGCTGGAATTTTCTGATTTTGTCTGCTATTTATCTCCTTGTTCAAAGCTTTGTAAGCCTTTGCCTTTTTCTTTCATGTGAGAGGCCTCCCTTCATCATTTCTTGTAAGGCAGGTCTGGTGGTGATGCACTTCCTCAGCGTTTTTTATCTGGGAAAGCTTTTATTTCTTCATCATATCTGAAGGATAATTTCACTGTATGGAGTATTCTTGGCTGATAGTTTTTGTCCTTCAGTATTTTGAATGCATCATTCCGTTCTCTCCTTGCCTGCAAGTTTTCTGCTGAGAAATCTGCTGAAAGCCTGATAGGGATTCCTTTGTAGGTTATTTTCTTCTGCCTTGCTGCCCTTAATATTTTATCTCTGTCATTGACTTGACAGTTTTAATATTATATGCCTTGGAGAAGATCTTTTTGCATTGATGTGGTTAGGAGTTCTGGTGGCTTCATGTGTTTGTAAGTCCAGTTTCTTCCCCAAGTTTGGGAAGTGCTCAGCTATTGTTTCTTAGAACAAGCTCTCTGCTCTTTTTTTCCTATCTTTTCCCTCTGTAATGACTATAATCCTTATGTTACTTTTCCTAATTGAGTTGAATATTTCTCGATGAATTTCTTCATTTTAAAAAAATCTTAGTTCTCTCTCCTCTTCTGCCTGAAACATTTCTTGTTTTTTATCTTCTGAGTTACTAATTCTCTCTTCCACAAGATCTGCTCTATTTTTTATGCTTTGTACATTATTTTTTTATCTCATTAATTGTGTTCTTCATACTCAGAATTTCTGTTTGTTTTCTTTTAAAGCTTCCACCTCTGTGATGAAGTATTCCTTTTGCTCATTAATTTTATTCCTGAGCTCATTGAACTGTCTTTCTGTGTCTTCTTGTAACTTGTTGAGTTTCTTTTGGACAGCTATTTTGAATTCTCTGTTATTCAGTTGATAATGCTCTCTGACTTCGGGTTTGGTTTCTGGAGACTTGTCATTTTCTTTCTGTTCTGCAGTGTCACTGTAGTTCTTCGTGGTGTTTGATGAGTTGATCCTCTGCTTGTGCATCTGTGGTAGTATCAGGTTGCGGATTCTACCTGCAACTGCTTGGGGAGAGGCAGGGGCTGTGTTTTATGTTCCTGTCCCATTTGCTGGTTGTTGTGCCTGTCAGGCCACTCTGTGTTTGTGTGGGCTGGTAACAGCCACTCAGCAGGGTGCACTCATGCAGGCAGGGCCACTGTGCCCTGTGGCCAGGTCACAGCCAGACTGATGCACTCGGTGGGTGGAAGTTCTTCATGCAGGCCAGATACTTGCTCAGTCGGTGGGTCTGGGTGAGCTCCTGTGCTAGGTGGGCAGGGTGCATTTGTGCAGGCTAAACTGCTGCTACTTGTTGGGGAGCATTCACATGGGCTAGACCATCTTAGTAGGTGGGCCCTCCTACAGGCCAGGCTACTACTCTGAAACCATCTGTGTATAGTTGGGCTCCCCCTATCTCCATTCACGGTCACACTGGCTCCTGTGTGAGGATTTGCAACCTGGATCACTGCCACCAGGGAGAGGGAAGGGTTCTCTCAGTTCCATGGCTTCCCAGGGATTCAATCCACCCACCTTCAGATGTATAGCTGTATGGATCTCTAAGGCATTCTGTTGTGTTGTGTAAGAAATCCTTTGTTGTTTAATGGGTGTCCATTTAGTTTTAAGTTAGAGGGGAAAGACAAAGAGAATAACTCACTCTGCCATGATACTAATGTCACCTCCTAATGTTTTAATTTGCATTTCCCTGAAGACTAATGATGTCAATTATCTCTTCAGTGGCTTATTTACCTTTTATATGACTTTTATGAAGTGTGTATTCTAATCTCTTCTATTTTCGAGTTGGGTTTTTTCCTTTGCATTGAGTGTGAGATTTCTCTATAAATTATAGATAAATTCCTTTATCAGATATGTGATTTACAAATACTGTGTTTCAGTCTTTGGCTTGTCTTTTCATTCTCATTACAGTATTTTTGAAAAAGCAGAAGCTTTCAAGTTTTTGAGCTAAAGTTTATTATCTTTTATTTTTTTAATTAAAAAAAATTTTTTTTGAGGAAGATTAGCCCTGAGCTAACTACTGCCAATCCTCCTCTTTTTGCTGAGGAAGACTGGCCTTGAGCTAACATGCATGCCCATCTTCCTCTACTTTATACATGGGATGCCTACCACAGTATGGCTTTTGCCAAGCAGTGCCATGTCCACACCCAGGATCCGAACCGGCGAACCCTGGGCCACCGAGAAGCGGAACGTGTGAACTTAACTGCTGTGCCAATGGGCCAGCCCTGTATTATCTTTTAAAATTTATTGTGTTTTTAATGTCAAACCAAAGAAGTCTTTACATAACTCAAGGTCACAAATATTTTTCTTATGTTTATTTCTAGAAGGTTTATAATCTTAGGTTTTACATTTATGTCTATAACAAATTTTAGTTAATTTTTTATATGTTGAAAGGTGCAGATTGAAGGTCTCTTGTCTTAGGCCTGGGATTGGGAACATGCATTGATTTTTTTTTAAGCATTAGTGTTGAGATATATTTAACATACCATAAAATTTACTGATTTAAAGCATATAATTGAATGGTTTTAGTATAGTCACAGAGTTGAACAACAATCACAACAATGTAAGTTTAGAATATTTTTATCACTCCAGAAAGAAACCTCATACCTATTAACAGTCCCTCCCTGTTCTGTCTCTATGGATTTGCCTATTCTGAACATTACATATAAATTAAATTATACTATATGGGGTCTTTTGTGTCTGGCTGCTTTCACAGAGCATAATGTTTCCAAGGTTCATTCATAGTATATCATAAAGCAGCACTTCATTTTTTTATGGCTGAATAATATTCCACTGTATGTATATACCACATTTTGTTTACCAGTCATCAGTTGATGGACATGTGGCCTTTTCCACTCATTGTTTATCATGAATAATGCTGGTATGAACAAGTTTTTCTTTGAACGGTTACTTCAGTTCTCTTTATTATATACCTACGAGTGTAATTTTTAGGTTACATGGTAACTCTATGTTTATCTCTTTGAGGAACTGCCAAATTATTTTGCAATATACATCCCCACTGGCAGGGTATGAAGGTTCCAATTTCTCCACATCCTCACCAACAATGGTTATTGTCTACTATTTTGATTCTAGCCATTCTAGTGGATGTGAATGTAGTATCTCATTGTTGGTTTTTATTTGCATTTCCCTACTGGCTAAAGATGTTGGGCATCTTTTAGTGTGCTTATTTAGTATTTGTATATATTCTTTGGAGAGGTGTCTTTTGAAATCCTGTTCCCATTTGTTAATTGGATTATTCACCTTTTCATTATTGAGTTGTAAGAGTTCTTTATATATTCCAGATACAAGTCCCTTATGAGATACATGATTTGCAAGTATTAGCCATTGATTTTTCATAGATGACCTGTATGAGGTTGAGGAAATTCTTTTCTATTCCTAGTTTGCTGAGAGTTCCTCTCAGGGATGGATGTTGAATTTTGCCAGATGCTTTTGCTACATCTACTGAGATGATAAAGTTGTTTTCTTTCACAATATTGTGAATTGCATTGGTTGACTTTAAGATGTTAAATAAAACCTGGATTGCTAGGATAGACCCCAGTTGGCCATGATGGATTTTGTTGTTGTTGTTTTTATGTTGTTGGATTGAAGTTGCTACAATTTTGTGTAGACCTTTTCCATCTTTTCATGGGGATATTGGTCTTTAGTTTTCTTTTAATGTCTCTGCCTGTTTTTGGTGTTAAGGTAATGCTGACCCCATGAAACATGTTAGGAAGTATTCCTTGCTCTTCACTTTTCTTGAACATTTTGTGCAGAACTGATATTTTTTCTTTTTTAAATAGTCAAATTCAGTGAACCCATCTGGGACAGTGGTTTTCTTTATGGGACGGTTTTTAATATAATTTCAATTTCTACACTAGATCTTGGGCAAAAGTCTGAGAAGTAATACAATTTCAATTTCTTAAATAGGTATAGGGCTATTCTTGTTTTCTGTTTCTTCTTGCATGAGCTTTGATCTACTGTGTCTTTCAAAGAATTTGCTCATTTCATCTAGTTAAACTTACAAAGTTGTTTATAATGTTTCCTTATTATCATTTCAGTATTCGTAGAATCTCTTGTGATGTTCTCTTATTTCTGAAATTGATAATTTGTGTATTTTCTCTTTTTTCCTAATTAACCTATCTAGAGGTTTATGAATCTTTAAAATCTTCTCAATGAACTAATGTTTGGTTTCATTAATTTTTCTTCTATTATTTTCCCTTTTTTATTTTATAGTTTTCCTCTCTCATCTTCATTGTTTTCTTATTTCTGCTTGCCATTGGTTTAATTTGCTCTTCCTTTTCTAGTTTCTAAGGTGGGGGCTGGAGGTCATTGCCTTGAAGCCATTCTTTCTTTTCTAATATGTATCTCAATGGTTATTTGAATCAATAAGCAAAGTATTAGGGAGGCAACAAATGTTGCAGTGAAAATGAAAATGGGAAGATTGTTTTTGAGAAGTCTTTTGATAAATGGGATATTATCACTAGTATTTGGTGAATTGGTTATGGAAGAAAGAGAAGACTATTATGATTCACAGGTTTATGTTGAGAGAGATTGAGTAGTGTATTACTCACTGAGGTATAGAATACAGAAAGAAGGAAAAGTTAATTTAGTGAGGAAGTAGTTCTGTTGTGGATACAATGATTTTAATATGTCTGTTGGACATCCATTTGACTGCATCAAGTTGACATTTGTATCTGGAGCCCAATAGAGAGATCTTGGCAGAAAATAAATATTTGAAAGTCATCAGGATGGAGGCTATAGTTGTTACTATTCCAGGTTAGGGGCTGAGTCTTGCCAAGGCTTCCAGTGTTTCAAGAAACACTGGATTAAAAAAAAAGGAATAGTATTTCTAGATTTGTAAAACACTGTGCTAGCCAACTAAAACACAGTTGTGGACTAGATGGGGCCTCTAAATGGTCTGTCTCCCTCTCTATCCATTACTAGCTTATTTTCCTGGAGTGAATGGTGTCCCAACTGAAGCAGTGGACTGCATTGTTTCTTCAAAAATAGCTACCAAATTGGGGCTGGCCCCGTGGCCGAGTGGTTAAGTTCGCGCGCTCCGCTGCAGGCGGCCCAGTGTTTCGTTGGTTCGAATCCTGGGCGCGGACATGGCACTGCTCGTCAGACCACGCTGAGGCAGCGTCCCACATGCCACAACTAGAGGAACCCACAACGAAGAATACACAACTATGTACCGGGGGGCTTTGGGGAGAAAAAGGAAAAAATAAAATCTTTAAAAAAAAAAATAGCTACCAAATTTATTTGATGTGCATATGCACACAAACCTGCAGTTAACCCTTGCAATTGTGACAAGGCTTTGAGAATACCCAGGAGAGGATACGGTATAAGAAGAGAAGAGGGTTAAGACAGAACCCTTGGAAACATTAAGGATGTTAGAAGAGGATTAGTGAAGGCTAATGAAACCTAATGCAAAGTTGTGTCTAAACCTCTTTCTCATAGAGTTGTGAAGAAGAGGAGGCAGTTTTTATTTGTCAAATTCTAGACTATTGGAGCTAAGAAGCAATACAACATCACTAGAAGCTGGAGGGAAGTAACCTTAAGACAAAAAAAGTACTCAAGTGCTAAATATATCAGAGATCATGGAACTTCAGAACTGGTAGAAAGAACCAGAGTGGCCAATTTTGTACAGGACTGAACAGTTGACAAACACTTCTACATACAGACTGTTTTGTTTGTTTCTTACCAGTCCCATCTTCAGGGTGAATAAACTGAGTCTCAGGGAATTTTAGTACCTATAGTACTTCATATTATGTGGCCCTTAGATCTCCTAGCTGGAAATGTAGTGCTCTTTCTACTCCAGCATGAGATCTTAGGGAATATATAGCATGACTGTCTCACTTTAAAATGTTTGCTTATTATGTGCATCAGATCAACCTCAGATCAGAACACAGCCTGTTAAAATATAATCCCATAAACAGCGATTTTAGAATTAGAATTTAATTGGAATTGTATACTTTTTTACTTGAAGTTTTATGGAAAAAATGTTTTAAAAATCCAGTTCTGGCTTACTTAGGCTTTACTGCACTGTTAAGAATCAAATGCTCAGATATCATTTGTTTTGTTTTTCAGGAAAGACTCTGTTTGCCTCATCATATTTTGGAAGAAAGAGGTCTTGTGAAAGTTGGTGTCACAGTTCAGGCTCTTCTTGAATTACCCACAACCAAGGCATCTCAGCTTTCTACAGCTTGATATAACATTTAAAAATCATAAGTGTATAGATTCATTTATTCGAAGTGATTTCAAATATCTCAAATTCATGAATAAGAATGTCTAATAAAAAATAATTTTATTAGATCAAGCCTTAGGTTTAAAAAAACTATGTTAAAACATCAAAATTGAATTTTGAATTACCCAGACTTTTTTTGAAGTAAAACTGGATTAACTTAATCAGAGTTTTTGATAAATTCAAATTCTCTTTTTACTAAGTCAGTTGATGACCTTGATTATTTTTCAAAAATCAAGTTGATACTAAATTTAAAATGTGGTTTCAATTTAATAATCACATTAGGTTTAATTTTTTATATCATAGCATACTAGTAAACATCTGAATAAGGTAATCATTTTTTTACCAATTTAAAACAATTCTATATTTGAGTTGTTTAATACACTTCTAATTCTAGTTTATACACAGTTTCCTCAATCTTTGGTCTTAGTTTTCTAGAAAAAATGAGTAGAAAATACAGAATTCTGGCTTTATATTAAATTCTTTTAGTATTATAGATTGGTGCCAAAATATTTTCAGTTGTACTGTAGATTGTTTACATGTGAAGTGCCTGTGTAATTGATGACTCTTATATGGTCTTAAGCATCTTTGCAGTTTCTTTTTATGTATTAATGGAATCAGTGGACCTTTAAAATATTTTAGTAGATTTTGTAAGTTCAGTAATATGCGAGGACTTAAATGTGCCTCACATTGTGACATTTGTGGTTTTTTATTTAGTCCATTGCAGTTTTCCTTAAATTGGTTATTTCATGTTGTCAGAAAAAACATGTTAATATGCTTAATTTATGCTATTTAATTTTCCAAAACTTAATCATCTTTTAAAATGTATTATGTGAAGAGTATTTTATTTCTGTTTTAAAAATGTTACACAAAGCAGTAAGGTTTTTGAGAACTAGAAAAGTACTAATTATCAAGGACATTTTTGATAAAACTGCCAGAGTTTCGGTTTGTCTTGACTTTTAGGAACATTACGTCAGTGTGCTGCCTTTAGTTATATTCAGATTCAGAGAGCAGCAATTGAGAAATTTAGAAATATGGCCATTTGTGGATCCTATAAATCTTATGATCCTCAATTAACATGATGTTGAATTAAACACAGACCATTCTATAGATATTTTCATAAGTATACTATGTCATATGAAGTCCTTGTTTAATTTAGAGGTGGATAAATTTATGTTGGTAGTAGTGCAGGAATTTTTCAAAAACATTACTGTAATGAATAACTCAGTTTCCTGTAGAAGAACTTTAGTATAATTACTTTCGTAGTAGCCAAGCAAGTATCATATCTTAAATATGTGATTATTTGCACTTGTTACCTCTTAATATGGATGCAACTTATTAAAAATTTTGGCCTGGGTATTTCAAAGGGTATATATAAAAGGTAAAAACTAGTGTGCCAAATTGTATAGTAAGGGTTGGTTTAGGAACAACACTACTTTTTTTGATCAGTTGGCATGAAGCCATATAGTTAAATTTTGACTTTAGAATACAGATCTGTTCTTTACATTCCCCAAGGGTCAAATTGGAGCTTTTAAAGAGTTAAAACTTCGTATGATTATAAGGTTTAAAAAGTAAATTATTAGTAATTTATGACTTTAAATGTTTGAGCTAATTAGTTATTTTTCAGTTCGATCTAAGAAACACCTTATTGACATAAGCAGTCTCCCTAGTGAAAACTTGGGTAATAAAGGTAAGAAATGGCAAATAAATACCTTAGTTGTTACTTTTTAATGTAGAAATTTGACAGTATTACAAATAAAGTGACCATTAAAAGCTACAGCAATCATTCAATACTGCTTTCATAGTTATCATGCTATAGGATTCCTCCTATTAATCAATCTAGATATTAATTATTTTATAAGTATTTTCCTGTTTCATATCATTCAAATATTAGTGAATTTATAGGCCATTTCTTTATTGCATTTCACTTACTTGTCAATTAATTATTACTTTAAAGAGAAAATGCACCAGAACCTCACTGTAGCATTGTTTACTGCAAAGCAAAATTCCATTTAAGATGGGTCTATCTGAGGTCTACCATGGCAGTTTATTTACTGTAGTGCCAAAGGCAACACCACCTCTAAGATAATTTCACAGCATAGTCCCCAAGGACACATTTATCAAGGCTCTGATGTATTTCTTTTAGTAGTTTTTAAATAAGTGTTAAATTTATTCTAAATTGTTTTGATGGTGGTTATATATTTACTTCATCAGTTATAGAATTAAGAATGATTATCATTATTTAAATTGATTTGTCATTTGAAGAGGGTTAAATAATCAAACTAAAATATTTTATTAGGCCCTTAAAAATGCAGTGGATAGCTACTTCTGCTAAATTTTATTACTGTATGGCACAAGAAAGAAGTGATGTGTTGGATATGTTAGCATTGAAATAAGGAGTAAAAATGCATTTCCATTTGTTTAATAATTATCTTTACAGAATGCTAGTTTATTGACTTTTCTAACTGAATTTTTTGAGAATTCAGAAATGTTTGTATTGGTCGCAGATCTATCATGATTGATTTTCTGATGCATTTAAAAATAAATGGAACACTAAATGTATATTACCGATGCAAGCTGTGGATAAAGTTGAATGAAAAAATTAAAGTCTGAAATTTCTTTTCTCCCTTTCTACCTCTTCTCTCAACATCACAGCATTCATTTTGTGGAGGTATTAGATAGCTCATGTCTATGTTCTCTAGTATGGGAAAATAAACTTGAAGAGGATTTTCAAAGTAAGTTGTTAAAGAGTCCAGATGTTCTTCATCATACTATTTTCAATAGGTAATGTTTTCTTTAAAAAACAATGATTTCCTAGGATATCTTGACAAATAATGTCATAAGATAGACTCTTTATATACAACATAAATGTCAGATAAACATATACATATAATAAAAAGTAGGATAGGGCAAATTGTAATTATTGTAGATTTTAGTGTGAGGTATATGATTGAATTATCCTTAAGCTATTTGATAAAAAATGTAATCTTTAATTTTTAAGTAATTCTACTTTTAAAAACATCCACATAATTTGGAAATGTGCAGATATCTTCTATTCCTTAAAGTGTAATCTTTTCTATTCCTACATTTTAAAACATGAAAAAAAAATCTTTATGCTTATGGTATTTAAATAGCTTATATTTTACACATGGTGTGTGTGTGTGTGTGTGTTTGTGTTTGTGTTTGTGTCTGTGTGTGTAATGCAAGGCTTCAGCTGTTTTAGCAGAGGAGAGTCCTACTGCATTGGAAAGCCAGAGTTTAGAAGTAATGAGAATTTTGACATCAGTACAGTCATGCACTGCGTAACCACATTTCGGTCAACGATCGACTGAATATACCGCAGTGGTCCCGTAAGATTAGTACCAAGTAGCCTAGGTCGTTAGTAGGCTGTACCATCTAGATTTGTGTAAGTACACTCTGTGATGTTTGCACAATGACAAAATCGCCTAATCACTCATTTCTCAGATGCGTTTCTCAGAACGTGTCCCTGGCATTAAGTGACACGTGATGGTAATTTAGGATGGAGAGTTGCTGGATGAATCATTTGAAAATTACCAAAATTTGTAAAAAAGAAGAAGTTTTTAAAATGCGATCTTTTAAAAAATTTAAAGAAATGATTGCATACTATTTTCTTGGATTCTTAAATACATAATTTTGATTACCCTGCCATTTAAGATTAGGAAAATAAATTCATTTTTACTGTAATCCATTAATATGCATCAAGTGCCTACCTAAATAGATGAGAAACGCATTAAGTATGTACATATGTAAATACATAAATAAAAATAGATTTTTCAGATAGCAAGTTGAATTTTCTAAAACTTTGTTCAGATATCTCAGTCACTTCTAATGCAAAGGAAGACAAAGTAATACTGTATAATTTATGAAGTAATAATTAAAATTATACATTAAGGCAGTGATTCTTAAACTTTAATATGCATGTGGATCACTTGGGGATCTTATTAACCAAATACCAATTTATTCAGTGGTTTAAAGATGAGGTTTGAGATTCCACATTTCTAATAAGCTCCCAAGTGATGCTGGTCCAGTGACTAACTTGAGTAATAAGGCTTTATGGTCATTCAAGCTTCATATTAATATCATTTTATTGTACAATTGTAGTTCAGTATTTTAAATGATGCTTCAAGGCCTTTTCAACAGATACTTAACATTTTTTAATAGGTGTCTATTCTGACTTTATTATGGACTTTTGGATTTTCTTTTGTGGTTTTAAAAGATGTGCTTTATGCTGATTAATACTGTTTCCTGTTTTTATTTTCTTTTACAAACTATTTTAAACACAGATGGCCATATAATTTTAAAGATAAAGGAAATTAGTCACATGAATAATAAGTTATGTAGGGGCCAGCCCCATTGCCCAGTGGTTAAGTTTGGTGCATGCTGCTTCAGCAGCCTGGGTTTGGTTCCTGGGAGCTGACCTTCACCACTCATTGGCAACCATGCTGTGGCAGTGACCCACATACAAAATAGAGGAAGATTGGCATGGATGTTAGCTCAGGGTGAATCTTCTTCAGCAAAAAAGAAAAGTGGAAGATTGGCAACAGATGTTAGCTCAGGGCAAATCTTCCTCAGCAAAAAAATAAAAAGTAAAAATTAATAAACAAAATAAGGTATTTGATTATAAAATGGTCATTTATATCCAAACAAGTTAATTTGCTAAATTAGCAAATATTAGTGCATAACACTTTGCTCTTTTGGAATGCTCTTTGGAATACATTAATTTTTTCATGATGTCCATGTCAGTCCATTCTCCTCTTGCTAGGCAGCAATTCTCCCTTTGGTTTTAAATTCAAAACACACTCATTCTCTCAGGCTATCATGATAAATGTAAAATTTGTGCCATATGCAAGTATATATTTAATTCTAAATATTTATGATTTTTTATCAGAGCTCAAACTTTCAAGTACAGATTATCCCCCTGCAACAAATGAGAAAAGGTATTTATTTCATTCCTCTTTTTTTGTAAATTGTATTGATTTAACACATTTAAGTTATTTTAATGCCTTCTAAAGCACAGGGTAAATTGTTAGCTTAAAAACAAGTTAAAATCCAAGTTAGCCTGAAATGGCAAGGGCAGCCAAATGTCTTCCATGGCAGGGTAACTTATTTACTGTGATGAAAATATGGGAAGGTTAATAATTAAATATAAAAAAGGAGAGGAGAATTATGTGAAGCATCAAGCTAGATGCTTTTTTATAATTGAATTATAAATAATGCATTTTACATATTTTTACTTATATTGTCTCATTCATAATCTTTAAGATTAACAACTCAGTGGAAATTAGTATCATGCTGTATTATAAAATCATACTTACTTGGATGTGACCGTGCTTATTAGTGAAAGAAAATAAATGTATAAATATACATTTTAAAATATTGGTATAATTTGTTATTTTATACCACCAAAATTTCTGGTTTAGTTCATGATATGCTCCTAGGTATAATCACAAGAGAATTTAATGCTGTAAAAGGTTTTAGAATTTGTGTATTGCCACTCTTTCATTCTTCAGACTAGGAAGCTAAGGCCCAGAATTATGGTTTGAACAAATAGTTGAGCACTGGTCTTCTTGTAAGTACCCCTGGATCGTTTACTTACTGTACTAAGACTTTGGAAAATAATTATAAATTAGTTAATTTAAAACCTTTTTCAAGCACTTAGTCTATGTACCAGGTATTGGTATTGTAGGCACTAGTGGTATGGAAATGATTAAGACATGGTCTTTTTTTTCAGAGCTTTACGAAGTAAGTCTGTTGCTGGTTTCTGGCTGTTGCATTAAAATAGATATTTAATGTAGATATTTAATATTTAATCTACAGTTATAATATTAAATTTTGCTGTTGAAATTTATCATTCTTCATGCTTATATCTTTGCAAGCTGACTTTTAAAGTTTACTTCTTGGGCTGGCCCAGTGGTGCAGTGGTTAAGTTCACACGTTCCGCTTCGGCAACCTGGGGTTCGCCAGTTCCCATCCCGGCTGCAGACATGGCACCACTTGGCAAGCCATGCTGTGGTAGGCGTCCCACATATGAAGTAGAGGAAGATGGGCACGGATGTTAGCTCAGGGCCAGTCTTCCTCAGCAAAAAGGGGAGGATTGGCAGCAGATGTTAGCTCAGGGCTAATCTTCCTCAAAAGAAAATAAAGTTAGTTTACTGCTCGGTACTACATTTGTCATTGAATATTCCTTTTTGCTAGTTGGTCCCAACAGTCATGTTTCTTTGAAGAATAATCCTGTTTATTTTGAATGATTGTATATTATATTTGCTTGCAGAAAATTAGTATATCCATTCCACAGATTTGTAAAATGTTCTATATATAAAATATAATGTATTTCATAAAATTTTAATTTTTCTGAAATGATTTGTTTATAAAGTAATTACCTTTGACATCTTTCTCTGTGAAGTTTTAGAATATTTCATGTTAGTTTAAATGTAATGCTTTGATGTTTGTGGGTAGTTCTATTGTAGATAGAACATTACTACAACTCTGAAGCTCTGGTAGCTTGGGCCTATGGAAATGTTAATCAAAAGTATTTTTTGTAAACAAATGATAAAGTACTAGTAGAAATTTCACTATTTTCTATGCTTGTTTCTAGGTGTTTTTGATATGATTTGAGAGTCATATTGGTAGGATCTATGTCAGGATGGATCTATTCTTTAATTGAACTTTTATTCATTTGACTTGTCAGTTATTTCCAAATTGTTTTCTCTTTCTTCCTGTGGCAAAGTTGCAGATGATAAATGCAAATGAAATGTTTTCCTTTCCCTAGATCTTTTCATAAACCAAGATGTCTCTTTAAAGTTGCTTTTGTGCTTTTAGCCTGGTTAATCCACAGGAATGAAAGAAGGGAATACAGTCATGTGTCACTTAATGAGGAGGATACGGTCTGACAAATGAGTAGTTAGGCGATTTCATCATTGTGCGAACATCATAGAGTGTACTTAGACAAACCTAGATAGTATAGCCTACTACATACCTAGGATATAGGGTACTGATCTTAATGGACCCGCCGTGGTATATGCGGTCCGTCGTTGACCCAAACGTCATTATGCGGCACATGACTGTACCACAAATGATCTTGTTTTGCTCTGTGGCCTAGACTCAAGTGTTTTTCAGCAAGACTTGATAATATAAGATTTTGTTGATAAAAGGATGAGGTAGGACTACTAAATAATGAGAACTAATATTTATTGAGTTCTTATTTGCATAGCATTGGTACTGTATGTTTTCAAACATTATCTCATGTAATCCTCACAATAGCATTCTGAGATAGGTACTGTAATTATCCTAGTTTTACTAATGAGGAAAATTAGTCCAGAGGTTAAGTAATCTACCAAAGCTTACTCATTTTATGGGTGGAAAATCTAGGATTCTAAGTCTGTCCAACATCAAAGGATGTTATTCCACCACATCACGTGTGGGAAATAAAATTCTTTGTTTCTACTAAGGAGTTGTTATGCATCCTTCACTTGCTTATTTTTATAGTTTAAACTATATTTGCTGTGTGGAATATGTGTATATCTGTTTTCTCTGTGTACCTATAGAGGATATTAGCCTATATACATATTTGCATTTTAATTATTTTTCTTGTGTTGAGAAATACGATGAGTAATTTGAGATAGTAAATGTTAGGCACCATGGCATGTCTCAACACTTGAGTTGTAAATGATTCAGGAAATAATACCTACTACATGCCAAGCATGATGTGGGTGCCAGGTATTCACTGGTGAACAAGACAGATATCTGTACCCTCAAGGAGCTCACAATCATTGCATTATCCATATAGAGTGCCTTGTTCAAGAGTTCTGCCTTCTATGACTCTTAACAAACTCTGAAAGAGTTTATTACTTACTGTTTGATTTATATCTCAACTATGCTTAAAAATAATATGATGGCTTTCAATAAAAGTAGTCAATAAAAAATGCTCATGTATCCAGTTGATAAAGAACAAGAGCAAAGTAATGAATGTATTGGGGGAACAATTATAGCGTAAAACCCAGATTCAAGACAGTTGCTACAGTTTTATCCAAACTTAGCTCTGAGCCTCCTACCAGATAAGGAGTACATAATACACCAAGATCCTTGTTTCCCTAAGCTTTGGAGCTCATTCAGTATTGCAGTCACTGAACCTTAAATGCAATAATCTCTGTCATGTATTGTACACAGAGCACAGGCCTTTTAGAACAGACCCTTTAATTCCCAATTCCTTTAATAGCTATGGAATTTTGTATGTGCTGACTTCACCTGTCATATGGCTATAGTACCACATAGAATTTAGTAGATGAAATGGGAATTGTGTAGATTGCCTAGCATAGCACCTCATGCAAAATAGGTTTCCTCCATTTGGATATTAAACATGTGGATGGCCAGAGATATTTTGTTGTGAAAATTATTATATCCTAATTCAGATGGAAACCTGATATTGGTTGGCCACAGCATTACTTGTAGGTAGGTACCAAACTTTCCTTTATGAATAACTATCATCTATTTAAAATTCTAACAGTTTCTCAATTGAAATGCCAGATTTCCCCCAGTATGCAGAAGAGATGGTGGCTTTAACTCTGAAGGTACTGATTATCTTCCTTAGCAACGAAATACTAACTTTAATATGGTTCCTGCAGAACACTTGCGTTTTGAGCTGGAATGCTGTCTCAGTGGGCCAACTGGAACTAATTTATACCTTTTCTTCAAATTCATCCCCACATCCTCTCAGTTGATGAATTTGCTTTACACCACATCGAGAAAATAGAAACCATCAATTAACTACCCTTACACCTATTGGATGGTTAGGACTATTACAGTTCTTCTCATCAAAAGGCCACATATTCTGTGGAAAAAAAGTCCTATATACTTCCCTTTTTTGGTTGATGATTATTCCTGCATCTTTGATTTCTTCCTCTCTTCCTCAATCATTACCATCAACGTAAAAGCATAAACTAGTGTTTCCCATTTGAAAATAACCACAAAATTCCTACACTACTTCCAGCAATTGACATGTTTTTCTGTTTGCCTACAAACTCAAATCTGTTAGAAGAGTATATGTGCTATTTCCACTTCCTCACCCTCCCACTCATTCTTCATCCCATCCTGTTCTAGCTTACAACCTCATCTCTTCACTGACCTTGATGGCTCTAATCAAAATCATCATGATCTCCATGTTGCCAGATATAGTCATTTCTTTGTTCTCACCTCTTTTGACCTCTCAGCAGCTTTCATCATAATTAACCCGTCACTCCTTGAAACATTTTCTTCTCTCAGCTCTTTATGACACTGTATTCTCCCAGTTTGCCTCCTTATCCTCCTGGCTACTCCTACCCTACTTCTAAATGAGTGGTTCTCAAACTTTAGTGTACATTAATATCACGTTGAAAGCTTGTTAAAATGCAGATTCTTGAGCTACTGTCTCAGAAGTTCTGTTTTAATAGCTCTGGATCAAGCCTAAGAATCTATATCTTTAACCAGTACCCCAAAAGATTATGATGTAGATGGCTCATGAATCTCAAGTTTGAAAACCTTTGCTCCTTAATTCTCATTCTTGTGCCTCCCGTTTGTCTATACTTTGTCCTTTGGAGAGCTCATCCATTTCTATCTGTGTCAATGCTTCTCAGCCCTATCTGCACATAGTATCACCTAGGGAACTTTTGAAAAGATGACAATGCTCATTCCAGACCAATTAAATCAAAAACTTTAGGGATGGAACCTGGTTTTTGGTATTTTTAAAAGCTTCTCAGGTTATTCCCATTTGCAGCCAGGGTTGAGAACCACTATTCTATATACTTATAATTTTTATCTTTAGCTCTATACTTTCCTCAGACTTTCAAATTTCTGTACCCAGTGGCCTACTTAACATCACATTACTCCATCTCAGACATCTCAATCCTAAAATGGCCGATAAAGAACTATTGATTCTGCACCCTGGTCTCAAACACATTCATACCCATAGAAGTAAATGTTAATATTATCTGTTTAGTTGCTCATGACAGGAAACAGGGAGTCATCTTTGATATTTTAACCTTATTTTTCAACCTTATTTTTCATATTCAAATCATTAGCAAGACTTGTTACTTTCAGAATATCTCTCAACTTTATCTCATTCTCTCCATCACTACTGTCAGGATTTTAGACCAAGCCACCATCATCTCTTGTCTGGTCTGCTGTAATAGACTCCTAACTGGCCTTGTTTCTACACTTGGCTTCTGCAATCCACACTCCACGTGACAAACTCAGGTGACCTATTAAAGCCATAAATTATCATGTCATCCCCCTACTTAAAACATCTCACTTACAGTAAACCTTGGCTTACCTCCCCAACTTCAACTCTACTGCCTCTCTTCTTACAACTCACCATGCTCCAGCCTCGTAAGTCTCATGTCTGTTCACTGATCTCACCAATGTATCAGGGCCTTTGTATGCTGCCTAAAATGCAGTTCCCCCATGGCTGGCTTCTTATCATTCCACTTCAGTCTCCTTCTCAGAGAGTTCTCCCCTGTTATTCTGATAACGTAACACCCTGTTTCTTTCTTTCATAGTACCTCTTAATGTGACAGTTTATATGTTGATCATACTTCCATATTAGATTGTAAGATTCATTAGAGAGGGATCTTAATATATCTTGTTCGTTACTATATCTTCAGCAGGTAACACAGTGCCTGGCACCCAGTAGCAGCTCAATACAAATCTGAGTTATGAGTTAATCAATTTAATTACTATCCCCAGATAACTAAATGAAATGACTCCCCAAACTTACCCTCCCAACTCACTGAGTTTGGCAAATTCAGATTTATCATTCAGGTGCAGGATTTGAGTCACAGGGCTCCTTTTGCCACCTCCCTACATTAGTTTAAGCTCTCATTTATACATTGTCATATGCTGTTTTAAAAATTTCCCTAGTATTTGCTCAATCAATTAATGATATATCAAGACTGTCTAAAACTATATTATTTAGAAATTTTAAAAATGGGGTCATTCCTACCTATTCCAATTTCAAGATACTATTACAATAAAGGCTGTGAAGAAATCTTAAACCCTGGGAACTGTATCTAGATCATTTAGTGTAGTTTGTAGATGGCTCCAATCTATATATTCACATGTCAAAAGTTTTTCTTAGGTTCTGTAAAATTCTTAATGTAGTTATTAACTTCTCAATTGTGTGAAAATAGTTAAGTGATAGTCAGAAGGAGGCCATTTGTGTTTTTAAGAGCATTTTTGAAAGGGAAGGAGGAAAGAAAAGAGGGAAGGGAGAGAGAAGGAGAGGAGGGAGAGAGGACTGAAGTCTGAGGAGATATTTAGAAAATTGATCAGTTGCAATCTTGGAGAGAAAGAGCATTAAGAAACAGGATGAGCCGAACTTTGATTCCATCTTACCTGAATTATGCCTGAGAATTTAGAGTAAAATGTTTTCCAAAGATTGGAATTCCCAATGATTTAAATAATTCTTAGTGACAGCAGATCTTCCTCAGGATTTTTAAAAATTTTAATAAAGGGTTCCAACTTTAAACTTAAAGTAGTTAATAAAATGAACTGTAACTGGTGGAATGATTAGTTTCCTGGTAGGTAGAATTCTGGAATCTGTAAAACATGGGGGGCTATAAAGCCAGGAGAAATGGCTCCCATCCCCCAATGGGCACTGGTGTCTATCACTGAGTGAGATCAAGGGAAACGTAATCACAGTAATGATAAGTAGAGAAGAAGTAATTGCTAATAATGTTTGTCATTTGATTAAAAATGTGAATGAGCCCCTCTCTTGACCTGTTTCACAGATTATCATTTAACAAGATTAAGTTGTAATTAGGCAGATATGATCAAGCATGTGTTTACATTTTGTTTTTACTTAGAAGCTTGGTAAGCCATTAAAGAAGTATTTTCTTCTCATCTTCTTCATTAAAATAGTACATTCTACAAGCAATTGACAATAGATACTATATTCAAAAATATTAACTGCTGGTGGTAGAGTTTACAGGTGCTGTAGTAAAAGTTGTGAGATTCCAAGGGAGTTGATTTGCTTATTGCAAAATAGTTGTGCCAGAGCAGAAGTATTACTCGACTCTGTGCTGTAGTTATGTTTCAAACGCCTTACATTTAACATGCTTTTTTTTATTTAAAGATTTTATGTTTTTCCTTTTTCTCCCCAAAGTCCCCGAGTACATAGTTGTATATTCTTCATTGTGGGTCCTTCTAGTTGTGGCATGTGGGACGCTGCCTCAGCGTGGTTTGATGAGCAGTGCCATGTCCGCGCCCAGGATTCGAACCAACGAAACACTGGGCCGCCTGCAGCGGAGCGCGCAAACTTAACCACTCTGCCACAGGGCCAGGCCCTTAACATGCTTTTTAAATGTGTTGTGATTGGGGAAATATTATTACTATTATTGTGTGTTTATAAGGACAGTTTAGAAAAAGAAGGATTATTGGTCAAAATGGAATTCTCAGACCTGCTTTTGACTACAGGGACAAACTTGAGAGGCAGAGACTTTTTAATTGCAACACAATGACAAGAGTCATTTATTTTTCTTCATATAAAGAGTATGTTTTCTCAACGCCACTGACTAAATAATCCATCATTTTTCCTGTGATTTATGGTGCCACCTTTATGATATTCCAAATTCTCATATATACGTGTGTCTGTCGCTGAGCTCTATTTTGTTCTGTAAGTCTGTTTGATTGTTGCAACAATATCACAGTTTTTTTTTAAATGTAAAAAATGTTATTATGGCCGTTTCATGTTTCTTAAGGTTGACATAGCAATTTATGGACTTTTATTATACTGTGTACATTTTTAGTACATTTATTTACTTTCTTAAAAAATCAACTGGAATTTTAGTTGAGATTACATTGAATTTAAACATTAATTTGGGAATAATTGATATATTTATAATACATGGTCCCATTCAAGAGCATGGAATGTATCTCTATTCATCTCATCTGTGTCCTCTATTAGAATTTATTATTTTCTCCATAGAGGTCTTGGGCCTTCCTGATTAAGTTAATGCCCTGATATTTTATAATTTTGACACAATTTTGAATGGTACCTTTTAAATTATATTTTCAATTGGTTATTGCTGGCACGGGAAAATGTTGATTTTGTATCTGGAAATCTTGCTTAACTCTTCGTAGTTTTAATGATTTGCTGATTCTACTGATTCTTCTATGTAAATGATCATATCATTTTCAAATAATGATGGCTTTAAGGTCTCCCTTCTAATCCTTAAACCTCTCATTTCTTCATAACATTAGTGAAGGCCTGCAATACTATGTTAAACTGTGATGATAGTGGGCTGCTTGTCTTAATAGAAATATAGTTAATGTTATTCCATTAAGTATATAATATTTTCTGTAAGTTTTTGAACTTACCAAGTTTCCTAGTTTTCTAGACTTTTAAAAATAATCATAAATAATGTTGAACCTTATAAAATATTTTTCTGCATCAAATGTAATTTAATTCATTAGTCTAATGTACAGCGATTTATATTAATAGATTTTCTGATGTTGACTCAACCTTGTATTGATGGGATAAGTCCTACTTGATCATGACTTTTTTGATAATTCGTGTTTCATTTGACTGCCCTGATGTTACAGCCCTGTGGTCACATACACCTGCTCTCATTACGGTAGTGTAATGATTGTCTCAAGGACATGCAGAGTAGGGGCAAAACCAAAATATAAGCCTCTTTATTCCTAAACATTCCTCTCACTGCTGCCTCCAGCTAACTTTTGCACCAGACTTCAGCCTCTTGTCCCACTTGACATACATCAGTTTGTGTCTTCACAAGGAGTTTTCAAGGATTTTTAAAAATAGCTTTTGGAGTCTATGGTTCCTTCTATAGTTTTTCTAGAATTAATTTTGGGGAAGAAGCTAGTAATTGTACTAGTTTTCCATCATTGGCAGGATCTTTGGAAGTCTTGCTTAGGTGTTTTATATATGAACTGCTGTTGAGCCAGATTCTCTTCTTCTGTATCTGTACAACTTAGTTTTTGAACCTTTATAGTTTTCTCCATACATTTTATCTTGTTAGTTGTGAGACCTTTCCAAATATTTTTGAGTGTTGATTCTGCAGTCTAGCATATTAGCGATTATATGCTCAGAATTTCGTAAGCACACTGTTTATGTATTCATCTAAGTCTTTATGCCTTGTGTTGTTTAGCATTTTATCAATGTAGTATTCTGGTTGAGGCCTTATTCTCTAATAGTAACCAACACTATGAATGTAGTTTGTCAACCAGCTGTGAACCTCCCAAAATCATCTAGGCCAGTGCTTCTCAAACTTTAGTGTGCATACAAATTACTTGGAAATCTTGTTAAAATGCAGATTCTGATTCATTAGAGCTGGGGAGAAGCCTGAGATTTTGTGTTTCTAATAAGCTTTTATGTGAGGTTGATGCCGATGGTCCATGGAACACACTTTGAGTAGGGAGGACCTAGGCACATTTCTCAATCTCAACTAAAATAATCATGAGCAGCTTTACAAATAACTTATACAAGAAAAAGTTACATTAAGAACAAGGCTTTTTCCCTGGTTGACCCATCTAGTAAGACCGATAAAAACAGACTATAAACTGCCACAGAAAGCTACCTGCTAATCTCTCTGTATGTTACCCAGGCTCTTGAAAACACTGCTTTGAAAATGCAGTTTTGGTAACAATGATATTTGTAATGAGTCCTGTTTTGGACCAGCTAGGTTTCTGCCAGGTGTTTAACAAACTCAGACAAACTGACAAATTAGACCAAAATAGTGTGAAATTCTCACTCACTTCTTTCCGTCTATTTACCTGCATGTTTCTAGGCTCCTGGTTATGATGGAAATTTGGAGGAATGCTTGATATACAGATAAGGTTGATTAAAAATCATCTAGATAATGGTAAGTAGGTGCTTCTGAAGTGTTTTAGGGTACTTGTAAACAGTTTTCACATATTTTAGACGTTCCATGAAGGGCTACTTTTATTTAGCTTAATTCATTTCCATTATTTTTGAGAAAATATATGTTAAGCCAAAATAGTACAATCAAAATTTTGTCTGTGATATTGGTAGTAGTGCAATCCAAATATTTCAGTGAGATTTAAATGCTTAGAACAGTGCTTCAAGATATCATTTTCCTATGTTATTATAAAAGAAGTAACATGAGAACCACCCACTTCCTAGAAGTACGTAAGAATGCTGGATTAAAGTAAATATATTGCTGAAGACATTGCTGTGCTAATAATAAGGAATCCATAGATGCAAACTAGCCTGTGGATTTCTGACAAAATTTCTGTTTTGACAATTGCATATGACTTGGAGACAGGAGATAAAACCTGAAATGTTTTAAAGTTGGCAGTCTAAAAGAATGTGACAGGAAGCTTGGACTTCAAAGGGTTGTGCCATGTACAGTAGAGGACAAAGAAACTTGCCTTGCTTGACTTTGACATTAAGTGGAAAGATGTTAGCTGAGCGACAATCTTCCTCACAGAAAAATATAAATAAATACATAAATAAAAGGGGAGGTGAAAGAAAATGGGTGAGAGGAAGCATTTGAATAGATGAAAACTGAAATTTTCCAAAATGAAAGAAGGACAATTCTTAGACAAAGAGCGCAAAAATCCCAAGTCAAATAAATAAAAAGAGATCAACACTTGCAAAGCTTGTGATAAAATATAGAACATCAGAGGAAAAGCAAAAGACAAAACTCCTAGAGTGAAAAGAGCTACAAAGCATCTTTTCAAAGTGATTTGGCTGATTGCTTATTTGTATAAAACAACAATGAAAGCTAGAAGATAGTAGAATAATATCCTCAGTATCTGATAGAAAATCTTATCAAACTGGAATTGTATAGTCAATGAGACCATTTTTAAAAAACTAGGACAAAATAATTCTTTTAGACACATAACAACTAAGATTGTTTACCACCTATAGGGTCACATTAATGAAAATTTTAAGGGAAGCACTTTTGGCAGAAGGAAAATGCCCTGAGATCATCTGAGATTCAAGAACAAATGACAAATAAGGGTAGAGGTAAATATATGGGTAAATCAAAGGAAGCATTGACAGTATTATGTGATAAAAACAGTGGCTAAAGAAAATATATGATTAAAATACCAGACCATATTTACATGCCTATGAGGAAGTTATGAGCAGGGTTAATGTTCTTTGATGCTTGTCTTTTCAGGAGTAGGTGATATGTTGTTTAACTTTTGACTTTAAACATTCATGGGAAAATATTGAGGGTAACCACTAAAAGATTAAAGAGAAAGTATTCTAAATAAGAAGGGGAAATGGAATGAGAAGGAAAATCACACAGAATGTGAGGATGATGGGAGAAGCACTTACACGTTGATGGAGTAAGGACCTCTAAAAACCCATTCTCTCATAAAGGAAATGAGAACACCAGCAAAAATTGTCAAAATTAACTTTTTCACACCTCTGAAAATTTACCAGAGACTTTCAACAATCCAAGGAGCATATATTTAAGAAAAATGGCTAAATCTCAGTAAAACTGAACATTATGAAGTTTTGACTTGCCCTGTTCCCATCCTCCTCTCCTGAGCTCTGGGGTAGCCTTGAAAACGAACAGCCTCAGAACCATGTGTACCTGTGAATAACTGCAGCCTAGCAGATATAGAAGGGGGAAGAACCGGTTTGGAGTTCCCAAATACCCTCATCCCCAGAGAAATGACACTGACTTTTTTGGCAGTTACCTGGAAAGTCCTTGTTATCAGGAGTGGTCTGATATTTTGGCTGCTTCATGGCTTGCTCAGTGAGGAAAACCCCATCTTCAGGATAGTTTTCTTTACAAAAAATTAGAGGCAGCTGTTTAACATCATAACTTCCTGAGGTGGCAATAACAGGGCAAACAAGCAGCAGGCCAAAAAGCGTAAAAATCTGGGGAATGAAATGTCCATAGGGATCTTTGAAAAGTTCTGATGTATTCGTAGGGAGCTAGAGGAACGTGTGTACAGCTGAGCACATACCCAAAAATGATCTGAGGAGACCCTAATCTCTTACCTCTGGCTGACCTTGAAGTTTTGAACAAGCAGGAAGTTAAGGCTAAGATAGAATAGTAAACTGGCAGAGTGTCGAAAGCATGTCTCAACAAACAGAACACCTTAGCAAAGGGTGAGAGGCTTGCTAGTTTGAGGCATTTGAAGTAGTCTCTGTACAATCACTAGCTGACCACTAAGGTCTCTGAGGAGAGACTTCAATGGCCACAAAGCCAAAGAATGTAAATTCTAAAGAATTAGTTCAGGGAAGTCACTAAACAAACAACAGCAACAACAGTAAACAGTGACAACAACAAACCCTTGGGAGGAGAGATCTGATTTCCACAGTTGCCACGTTATATTACTTAAAATGTCTAGTTTTCAGCAAAAAAAAGTACAAAACGGACAAAGAAAGGGGAGAGTATGGTGTACATGGAATAAAAAGGAAGGATAAATAGAAACTACCCCTGAGGAAGCCTTGATGTTTAATAGACTACACAATGACTATAAATAAGCCATTATAAATATGTTCAAAGAACTAAAAAAACCCCCCATATCTCAAGAATTAAAGGAAGTATGAGAATGGTGTTTACCAAATAGAGAATGTCAATAAAGAGAATTTATGAGACAGAATCAAATAGAAATTTTGCAGTTGAAAAGTGCAGTTTTTAGGAGGAGGCTCAAAAGCAGATTTGATCTGGCAGGAGAAATAGTCAGCAAACTTGAAGGTAGAACAATTGAGATTATCCAGTCTAAGGAACAGAAAGAAAAAGATGAAAAGAAATGAATAGACACTTGTAGGACACCATCAAGCATAGTGACTTACAAGTAATGGAAGTTCCAGAGGGAAAATAAAGGGAGGGCTAGTAAGCAATTTTGAAGAAATAATGGCTGAAAACTTCCCAAATTTGATAAAAATAATCTACACATCCAATAAGCTCAATGACATCCAAGTAGGGTAAATTCAAAGAGACCCACCTCAAGACAAATCGTAGTCAAACTGTCAAAAGACAATGTGCAAAACTTGAGAACAGCAAGAGGAAAATGACTGATAATGTATGTACAAGGTATCCTTAATAAGATTAACATCTGATTTCTCCTCTGAAAGAATGGATGCCAGAAGGGAGTAGGGTGACAAAGTGCTCAAACATTCAGCTAAAAATTGTATACCTAGCAAAATTATTCTTCCAAAGTGAAAGAGACATTAAGATATTCTGATATAAAAAACAGAATTCATGATTAGCTGCCCTTCTCTACAAGAAATACTAAAACCTGAAATGAAGAAACACTAGACAGGAGATTGAGTCCACGTGAAGAAATAAAGAGCACCCTTAAAGGCTAACTACATAGAAAAATATAAAATTCAGTGTAAATGTAATTTTGTTTGTAACTCTTTTCTTCTATCTGATTTAAAACTCTTACATAAAGCAATAATTAGAAAACTGCACTGATTGGCTTGTAATGTATAAAGATGTAATTTGTACAATGATAAAAGATGGGGGAGGGGACAAGAAATATTGACTCAACGTTTTTGAATACTATTGAAATGAGATTGGTATTAATCTGAACTAGATTGCTTTAAAATTAGATGTTAATTGTAACTCCCATGACAAACGGTAGGAAATTAATTAAAAATAAAATAGATTAAAAGAAATAAAGGAATTTAAATGTTACATTAGAAAATATCTGTTTAGCATAAAAGAAGGCAGTAATTGAGGAACAGGGTAAGTAAAAAGACACAAGCCATGTAGAAAACATTACATTTACATTCCTAAGTACAAAACCACAATAAGATACCACTTCATACCCACTAGGATGGCTATTATCAAAAAGATAAGAACAAGTGTTGGTGTAGATGTGGAGAAGTAGGAACCCTTGTATATTGCTGTTGGAAATGTAAAATAATGCAGATGCTTTGGAAAACAGTCTGATAGTTCCTCAAATGGCTAAATGTAGAATTACTATATGACCCAGCAATTCCACTCCTAAGTATATACTCAAGAAATTAAAACATGTTCACAGAAAACCTTGTACATAGATGTTTATAGCAGCATTATTTATAGTGACCATACAGCAGGAACAACCTAAATGTCCATTAAATGGTGAAGGAATAAGAAGTTGTATATCTGTACAATGCATTGTTATTAGACAATGAGAAGAAATGATGAACTGATATATGCCACAGCATGGGTAAACCTTGAAAACATGCCAAGAAGGTAGGCACAAAAGACCAAATATTATATGAAATGTCCAGAATAGGCAAATCTATACAGACAGAACATAGATTAGTAGTTTCCTAGGGTTGACAGGGTGGAGGTGGGTGGGGGTGCATACTAATGTGTATGAGGTGTCTTTTTGTGGTGATGAAAATATTTTAAAATTGATAGTATTGATGGTTGCACAACTCTGTATCTATATTAAAATCTCTTGTACACCTTGAAAGCATAGATTTTAACATTCTCGAAGATTGTATACTGGGAAATTAAGCAAACCTCAATTAATTTAAGAAGATTGAAACCATATCAAGCATCTTTTCCAACCAGAATGCTGTAAAACTAGAAATCAACTACAGGAAAAAAGCTGGGAAAGTCACAAATATGTGGAGACTAAACAACATGCTACTGAACAACAATTAAATCAATGAAGAAATCAAAGGAGAAATCAGGAAGTAGCTGGAGACAAGTGAAAATGAAAACAGGACATACCAACTCTTATGGGATGCAGCAAATGCAGTACTAAGAGGGAAATTTATAGCAATACAGGTGTACCTCAACAAAGAAGAAAAATCTCAAATAAGTAATCTTAAACTACACCTAAAAGAACTATATAAAGAAGAAAAACCAAAGACCAAAGTCAGTAGAAGGAGGGAAATAATAAAAATCAGAGTGGAAATAAATGAAATAAAACTAGAAAAAAATCAATGAAACCAATAGCTCGTTCTTTGAGAAGAGAAACAAAATTGAAAAACCCTTAGCCAGACTCACTAAGAAAAAAAAAGAGAAGACTCAAATAAAATAAAATAAATCAAAGAGGAGAAATTACAACAGATACCACAGAAATACAAAGGACTATAAGAGAATACTATGAAAAGCTATGTGCCCACAAACTAGATAACCTAGAAGAAATGGGTAAATTCTTAGAATCATACAACCTCCCAAAACTGGATCAAGAAGAAAAAGACCATCTGACTAGCCCAATCACAAGTAAAGAGATCAAAACAGTAATAAAAAATTTCCAAAAGAACAAAAGTCCGGGATCAGACTGCTTCCCTGGTGAATTCAGACCAAACAGCCAAAGAAGATTTAATATCTATCCTTCTTAAACTATTCCGAAATATTGAAGAGGGCAGGACACTTCCTAACTCATTCTATGAGATCAACAGTACCCTGATACCAAAACCCAGACGACGACAACACAAAGAAGGAAAATTGTGGACCAATATCACCGATGAACATAGCTGCAAAAATCTTCAGCAAAGTATCAGGAAATCGAATATACCAATACATTAAAAGGATCATAAACCATGATCAAGTGAGATTTATACTAGGGATGCAGGGATGGTTCAATATCTGCAAATCAATGTGATATACCACGTTAACAAAATGAGGAATAAAAATCAGATGATCAATGCAATAGATGCAGAGAAAGCATTTGACAAGATCTAACATCCATTTATGATAAAAATTCTCAATAAAATGGGTATAAAAGGAAAGTACCTCAACATAATAAAGGCCATATGTGAGAAACCCATAGCCAACATCATACTTAATGGTGAAAAACTGAAAGCCATCCTTCTGAAAACAGGAACAAGACAAGGGTGCCCACTCTCACTATTCTTACTCAACATAGTACTGGAGGTTTTGGCCAGAGCAATTAGGCAAGAAAAAGAAATAAAAGAGATCCAAATTGGAAAGGGAGAAGTAAAACTCTCACTGTTTGCAGATAACATGATTCTATTTATAGGAAACCCTAAAGAATCCACCAGAAAACTATTAGAAATAATCAACAACTGCAGCAAAGTTGCAGGGTACAAAATCAACTTACAAAAATCAGTTCTATTTCTATACACTAATAACAAAGTAGCAGAAAGAGAAGTCAGGAATATAATCCCATTTATAATCGCAGCAAAAAGAACAAAATATCTAGGAATAAATTTAACCAAGGAGGTGAAAGACCTATACACTGAAAACTGTATAGATTTTTCACTATTACTGAAAGAAATTGAAGAAAACATAAAGCAATGGAAAGATATTCCATTGGAAGAATAAATGTAGTTAAAATGTCCATACTACCCAAAACAATCTACAGATTCAATGCAATCCCAATCAGAATCCCAATGACATTCTTCATGGAAACAGAACAAGAATCCTAAAATTTATATGGAACCACAAAAGACACTGAATAGCTAAAGCAATTCTGGAAAAAAAGAATAAAGCTGCAGGCATCACAATCCCTGACTTCAAAATATGCTACAAAGCTATAGTAATCAAAACAGCATGGTACTGGCACAAAAACAGCTGCACAGATCAGTAGAACAGAGTTGAAAACCAAGAAATAAACCCTCAAATCTATGGACAGCTAATTTCTGACAAAGGAGCCAAGAACATACAATGGAGAAAGGAAAGTATCTTCAATAAATGGTGTTGGGAAAACTGGACAGCCACATGCAAAAGAATGGAAGTAGACCATTAGCTTACACCATACACAAAAATTAACTCAAAATAGATTAATGGTTTGAATGTAAGACCTGAAACCATAAAACTCCTTGTATAAAATATAGGCAGTACACTCTTTGATATTTGTCCTAGCAGTATCTTTTCAAATACCATATCTACTCAGGCAAGAAAGAAAAAAGAAAAAATAAACAAACGGGACTACATCAGACTAAAAAGCTTCTGCAAGGCAAAGGAATCATTAACAAAATGAAAAGACAATACACCAACTGGGAGAAAATGTTTGCAAATCATATATCTGACAAAGGGTCAATTTCCAAAATATATAAAGAACTCATACAACTCAACAACAAAACAACCCAATCAAAAAATTGCAGAGGATATGAATAGACATTTTTCCAAAGAAGACATCCAGATGGCCAACAGGCACATGAAAAGATGTTCAACATCGCTAATCATTAGGGAAATGTAAAACAAAATTACCGTGAGATTTCACCTTACTCTCGTCAGAATGGCTATAATCAACAAGATAAGAAATAACAAATGTTGGAGAGGATGAGGAGAAAAGAGAACCCTCATACGCTGCTGGTGGGGATGCAAACTGGTGTAGCCACTATGGAAAATAGTTTGGAGATTTCTCAAAAAATTAAAAATAGAAATACCATATGATCCAGCTATCCCACTACTGGCTGTTTATCCAAAGAACTTGAAATCAACAATCCAGAGAGACTTATGCACCCCTATGTTCATCACAGCATTATTCACAATTGCCAAGACATGGAAGCAACCCAAGTGCCCATCCACTAATGAATGGTTAAAGAAGATGTGGTATATATATATATGATGGAATCATAGCCATAAAAAGACAAAATTTTTCCATTTGCAACAACATGGATGAACTCTGAGGGTATTATCTCTGAGGGTATCATGCTAAGCAAAATAAGCCAGACAAAGAAAGACAAACACTGTATGATTTCACTCCTATGTGGAAGATAAACACATGGATAAGGAGAACAGATTAGTGGTTATCAGAGGGGAAGGGCGAGTTAGGTAAAGGGGCACGTATATATGGTGACAGATAAAAACCAGACTTTTGTTTTTGAACTCAATGCATTCTATACGGAAACTGATATATAATAATGTACACCTGAAATTTACCCAATGTTATAAGCCAATGTTACCTCAATAAAATGTTTTTAAAAAAATAAAAGGGTGAATTTTATGATATGTGAATTATATTTCAATAAAGCTGTTAAAAAGATAAAAATATAGAGAAAATCCAGACAAAAGATATAAAATAACTTTAGACAATAAATGTAAACACAGCTAAATTTCCAAAGACAGAGATTCACACTGAATCAATATATAAAAGACAAAAATATACAAATATATGCTGTTTATAGGGTACAATATATAAAATCATAGTAAAGTTAGCAGGCAAATTTTAACAATAAAGAGCTTACGTATTATACTGCAGCAGAATAGGCAATAAGTTTGACACATTCCTAGAAACAGTTACCCAATAATAAAAGTTTCAACTCATCGTGAAGATATAGTAAGTCCTAACTTCTGTATACCCAATATACATAAAGCAAAATCTGCAGATAGAAAATAAAAATTTAAAAAAACTACTTTCACGGATATTTTAACATATCTTCCTCAGTGTTTGATTCCTCAAGAAGACCAGAAAAAGCGATAAAGATTTTAACAGCACAGTTAACATATCTGATTAAGTACACTTTTCTATAGAACAGTGCACCAAGCAAGCGTTAGGCAACAAAACATGGGAGTTGAGGATACTGGCAACAGAGGGTTGAAGTGCTAGACCATGAAATCTGAATTTGGTAGGGAAGAAAAGCAAAGACAAGGGGAGTTTTATATGGATGAAGTAGATGGGTCTGTGAGTTGCTGGTTGAAGAATTGGTATTGGTAGGGTAAGAATCCTGAAAATACTGTCAGATGATCTAGTGACCAAATTTATTTCAGAGGGAATTAGTCCTGAGTGACTAGAAGTTCCAGAGTGTTGGCGTGGAAGTGTGTCGCTGAAATGGAGTAGAAGTCATGGGAGGTAGAGATGAAGGTAATGAAAGTCCAGAATGATGAATAGGTCATTAACGGAGATTTGAAATACCCTAGAGTGTCAGGACTTCGAGTGGAGAATACTGAACTAACCATAGGTCAAATCTTCATTGAATGGAGGAATATTAGCAGATTTTGGTAGTTCCACAACCAAAGAAGGTGTGGTCAGAGCTGGATGTCATAAACCAAGGTTTTCACAGGCAACTACTTGTGTGAGGATCTAAAAATAGTGTGAAATGAAGAGGACACTCATCCAGCACTTGACCCAGAGCTAAACTGGATGTTGGAGAAAGAGCAGCCTCTACTTGATGATAGGGCAAAAGAAGTGGTATCCAGTGTTAAAGTGTTAAAGATAAACTTCTTTAAAGTCAGAAAAGAAAGTTACAGTCAGGGAAGGGAGCTTAAATTGTAGCATGCTTTGTTAAAATGTAATGGAGGTTTAAGAGGTATAATGGAGGAGTAAGAGATAAAGAGACCAGTGGTAGATTCAGGCAGGGGAAAAGAAATAATAGAATAGACAGCTGAATGAATTTATGTTCTGGGAGGAGATCAAGGATGACAGGAATGTGTGGGTTAAGCTGTTTGACAGTGACAAGAAATCCTGGCTTCCCCCTAGTGGATGGCAGTGAACAGGTGTAGATCCATTACACTTCTGAAAGGATTTGAGTCTTTGCTGGATTCAAGGGAGGGAATTATTATCTGGTTTGAATTCTCAGGGTTCTGGCTCATAGCTCTAGAGATTCACAGAGTAGATATGAAGTTCCTATTAACTCCTTCTTGTTCATTTCATTGAGTCTTTTTAAGAGTCCAGACTAGATGTTCTAAACAATGCCCCACGTTCTGGATTTATTTGAATAGTTCCTTAATGATGACCTACAGATGAAACATATCTAGCAAGAAGATCACATGAGCACTGTGTGTAATTCCCACAGCCTCACATCAGGAGGCACATCATGTCAAGCCATTCCACTATTGTTGAGGTCAAGCTTGACCACTTGGTTAATGTGGTGACCATCAGATCTGTCCATTGTAAAGCACAATTTCCCCTGTGGTCCAATTAGCCATATCTTGAGGGTGAACAGGGTCATTTGGTATAGACCATGGTGATACATACTTAGCAGGGATGTGAGAAACAGGCAATAAGCCGTGATTAGTATATGCATATAAATCACATATGATATAAATTGATAAATTCTGTAAGAGAAGTGCTTATTGGAACATACATGAGGAAGCAGTTATTTCTGTGTGCCTAGAATGGGGATGGTGCTCGTGGAAGCAATGAAGGGAAAGCTTTGGAGCAAAGGTTATATTTGAGAGTTAGATCATTTAAGATGAGATAGAGTTTATTAGTGATTGAAGGTGGTGAGTGCATCCCAGGTAGAGGGAAAAGGCATGAGGAAAGAAAAACAAAAACAGAGGCCTGGAATTACATGGTTCAGCTGGAATAAAATTTGAAAAAAGAAATCCTGAGTACTGGCATATAAGATGCATGGAAATGAATGATAGGAGATGAGTTTGGAAATGTAGACTCTAGGTTATAAAGAACCCTGAACTCCATGCTAAGGAATTTAGCAATGATTCTGTAAGTAATGAATGCTAATGAAGGTTTCTAAGCAAAGGAATATTCAGATTGGGATTTTAGAGAGAGACTTGGATGCCAGTGTGGCAGACAAGTTAAGAGAGAAAGTTGGCAAGAAGTCTGAGAGAGGTCTTTGTGAGAAATGATGAGGGCACAGATTAGGTCAGTGGCAGTGGGGTAGGAGAGGAAGGGACTGATAGGAGAGATTTTTTAGGAGTAAAATCAACAGAACTTGATGAATGGCTACATGTGGGCATTGGAGAAGTCAAGAATATTCTAAGCTTTCTGACTTGAATCAAATTGATAGTGATGCCATTACCAATACAAGGAAGGTAGTAGGAAAAGCAGATTTGGAATAAGGAAGATAAGTTCTATGTATATTGAATGTGTATACAGTAGTAAAGTATACAGTTTTCTATTGTAATTTCAGTTTATTTTTTCCTCTTTTTTATGAAGCTTTTTTCAATTATTTTTTTTATTGAGTTCATAATAGCTTACATCAATGTGAGATTTCAGTTGTACATTATTTCTTGACTGTCACCACATAAGTGCTCCCCTTCACCCCTGTGCCCACCCCCCCACCCTCCTTCCTCTGGTAACCACTGAACTGTTTTCTTTGCCCATGTGTTTTTTCATATGCCACCTATGAATGAAATCATATGATGTTTCTCTCTCTCAGTCTGGCTTATTTCGCTTAGCGTAATTCCCTCCGGGTCTTTCCATCTTGTTGCAAATGGGATGATTTTGTCTGTTTTTTGTGGCTGAGCTGTATTTCGTTGGATATATATACCACATCTTCTTTACCCAATCATCAGTCGATGGGCACTTGGATTGCTTCCATGTCTTGGCTGTTGTGAATAGTGCTGCAATGAACGTAGGGGTGCATATGTTACTTTGGATTGTTGATTTCAAATTGTTTGAGTAGATAACCAGTAGTGGGATAGCTGGGTCATATGGTATTTCTATTTTTAGTTTTTTGAGGAATCTCCATACTGTTTGCCATATTGGCTGCACCAGTTTACATTCCCACCAGCAGTGTGTAAGGGTTCCCTTCTCTCCACACCCTCTCCGACACTTGTTATTTTTAGTCTTAGCGATTATAGCCATTTTAACAAGCGTAAGGTGGTATCTTAGTGTAGTTTTTATTTGCATTTCCCTGATGATTAGTGATGTTGAACATCTTTTCATGTGTTTATTGGCCATCTGTATATCTTCTTTGGAAAAATGTCTGTTCATGTCCTCTGCTCAATTTTTGATCGGGTTGTTTGTTTTTTTATTGTTCAGTTGTGTGAGTTCCTTATATATTATGGAGATTAACCCCTTGTCAGAGATATGATTTGCAAATATTTTCTCTCCATTGGTGGGTTGTCTCTTTGTTTTGATTCTAGTTTCTTTTGCCTTGCAGAAGCTCTTTAGTCTGATGAATTCCCACTTGTTTATTTTTTCTTTTGTTTCCCTTGTCTGAGAGGACATGGTATTTGAAAAGATCCTTTTTAGTTTGATGTCAAAGACTGTACTACCAATATTATCTTCCAGGAGTTTTATAGTTTCAGGACGTATCTTGGAGTCTTTGATCCATTTTGATTTTATTTTCGTGTATGGCATGAGATGGTGGTCTACCTTCATTCTTTTGCTTGTGGCTGTCCAGTTTTCCCAACACCATTTATCGGACAGACTATCTTTTCTCCATTGTATGTTCTTGGAACCTTTATCAAAGATTAGCTGTCCGTAGATGTGTGGTTTTATTTCTGGGTTTTCAGTTCTGTTCCATTGATCTGTGCATCTGTTTTTGTACCAGTACCATGCCATTTTGATCACTATGGCTTTGTAGTACACTTTGAAGTAAGGGATTGTGATACCTCCAGCTTTGTTCTTTTCTCTCAGGATTGCCTTAGCAATTTGGAGTCTTTGATTGCCCCATGTGAATTTTAGTATTCTTTGTTCTATTTCCATGAAGAATGTCATTGGGATTCTGATTGGGATTACATTGAATCTGTAGATTGTTTTGGGTAGTATGGACATTTTACCTATGTTTATTCTTCCAATCCATGAGCAAGGAATCTCTTTCTATCTCTTTATGTCGTCATCAGTTTATCTCAGTAATATCTTGTAGTTTTCATTATATAAGTCCTTCACCTCCTTGGTTAAATTTATTTCTGGGTACTTTATTCTTTGAGTTGCAATTGCAAATGGAATTGTATACTTGAGTTCTCCTTCTGTAAGTATGTTATTGGAGTTTAGAAAAGCAACTGATTTTTGTAAGTTGATTCTGTACCCTGCAACTTTACTGTAGTTGTTAATTATTTCTATTAGTTTTCCAATGTATTTTTTTTAATTTTCTCTATATAAGATCATGTCATCTGCAAATAGCAAGAGTTTCACTTCTTCACTCCCTATTTGGATTCCTTTTATTCCTTTCTCTTGCCTAATTGCTCTGGCCAAAACCTCCAGTACTATGTTGAATAAGAGTGGTGAGACTGGGTGTCACTGTCTGGTTCCTGTTCTCAGGGGAATGGCGCTCAGTTTTTGCCCATTAAGTATGATGTTGGCTGTGGGTTTGTCGTATATGGCCTTTATTATGTTGAGGTAATTTCCTTCTATCCCCATTTTGTTTAAATTTTTATCATAAAGGTCTGTTGGATCTTGTCAAATGCTTTCTGTGCATCTATTGAGATGATCATGTGGTTTTTATTCCTCAATCTGTTGATGTGGTGTATCACATTTGATTGATTTGCAGATGTTGAACCATCCCTGTGTCCCTGGTATGAATCTAACTTGATCATGATGTGTGATCCTTTGGATGTATTACTGAATTTGGGTTGCCAAAATTTTATTGAGGATTTTTGCAACTATGTTCATCAGTGATATTGGCCTGTAGTTCTCCTTTTCTGTGCTGTCGTTGTCAGCCTTTGGTATCAGTGTGATGTTGGCCTCGTAGAATGTGTTAGGAAGTGTTCCATCCTCCCTAATTTTTTGGAATAGCTTGAAAAGGATACATATCAAATCCTCTCTGAAAGTTTGGTAAAATTCCCCAGGGAAGCCATCTGGTCCTGGGGTTTTATTCTTTTCGATACTTTTGATTGCTGTTTCAATATCTTTCCTTGTGATTGGTCTATTCAGATTGTCTATTCCTTATTGACTCAGCTTTGGGAGGTTGTAAGAGTCTTAAGAATTTACCCGTTTCCTCTAGGTTATCCATTTTGTTGGCGTATAGTTTTTCGTAGTATTCTCTTATAATCCGTTGTATTTCTCTGGTCTGTTGTTATTTCTCCTCTTTCATTTCTGATTTTATTTGAGCTTTCTGTCTTCTTTTCTTTGTATGTCTGGCTAGGGGTTTATGAATTTTATTTATCTTCTCAAAGAACCAGTTCTTTGTTTCGTTGACCCTTTCTACTGCCTTTTTTGTTTCAATAGCATTTATTTCTGCTCTGACCTTTAGTAATTCTCTCCTTCTGCTGACTTTGGGCTTTGTTTGTTCTTTTTCTAATTCAGTTAGTTGTAATTTGAGATTGCTTATTTGGGATTTTTCTTGTTTGTTAAGGTGTGCTTGTATTGTGATGAATTTCCCTCTTAATACGGCTTTTGCTCCATCCTATATGAATTGGTATGGTATGTTATTTTCATTTGTCTCCAGATATTTTTTGATTTATTCTTTAATTTCTTCAATGATCCATTGCTTGTTCATTAGCATGTTGTTTAGTCTCCACATCTTTCTCAGCTTTTTTCTTGTAATTAATTTCTAGCTTTATAGCATTATGATCTGAAAAGATGCTGGTTATTATTTCAATTTTTTAAAATTTATAGACGCTTGCCTTGTTTCCCAACATATGGTCTATCCTTGAGAATGTTCCATGTGCACTTCAGAAGAATGTGTATTCTGCTGTTTGGGGATGGAGTGTTCTATATATGTCTATTAAGTCCAACTGGTTTAGCTTTTCATGTAGTTCCACTGTTTCCTTGTTGATTTTCTGTCTGGATGATCTATCCATTGATGCGAGTGGGGTGTTGAGGTCCCCTACTGTTATTGTGTTATTTTTAATATCTTCTTCTAGGTTTGTTAATAGTTGCTTTATGAACTTTGGTGCTCCTGTGTTAGGAGCATAGATATTTATAAGTGTTATTTCTTCTTGATGGAGTGTCCCTTTGATCATTATCTACTGCCCCTCTTTGTCTCTCTTTACTTGCCTCATCTTGAAGTCTACTTTGTTTGATATAAGTATTGTGACACCTGCTTTCTTTTGTTGGTCATCAGCTTGGAGTATCATCCTCCACCCCTTCACCCTGATCCTGTGTTTGTCATTGGCACTGAGGTGTGTTTCCTGGAGGCAGCAAATTGTTGTTTCTTGTTCTTTAATCTATCTCGCCACTCTGTGTCTTTTTATTGGAGAATTCAATGTATTTACATTTAGGGTGATTATTGATGTGCAAGGGCTTAATGCTGTCATTATATCACTCATTTTCCCGTTTTCCTGCATTTCCTTTGTTTCTTGTCCTGTGTGTGATTGAACCATGTAGTTTCTTATGATGTGAGTCTTTGTTCTGTCCTTATTTATTTTTTGTGTCTCTGTTGTGCTTTTTAGTTTAGTGGCTACCCTGAAGTTTGTATTCAGAATCTCGTGTATAAGATAGTCCATTTTATGATGGCCTCTTATTTCCTTAGTCTAAACCGATTTAGTCCCTTTCCTCCTCCCCTCCTAAGTTGTTTTTCTCATATGTTATTCCAACTTGTGTTGTGAGTTTGTGGTTAAAGTGACAAGATTGTCTTTGTTTTTGGTCTTTTCCTTGCTTTTAGACTAATGCTATAGTTGAATATTTGCTATCCTCTTCTGCATCTGTCTACCTATTTATCTCCTTACTCTGTGTTTTGTGACCCCTTTCTCCTTTTTTTTCTTTTTTCAGGTATGAGGGCCTTCTTGAGGATTTCTTGTAGGGGATGTCTTGTGGCTAAGAAGTCCCTTAGCTTTTGTTTGTCTGGGAAAGATTTAATTTCTCCCTCATATCTGAAGGATATTTTTCCTTGATAGAGTATTCTTGGCTGAAAATTCTTCACTTTTAAAGTTTGGAATATGTTATTCCATTATCTCTTAGTTTGTAAGGTTTCTTCAGAGGAATCTGCTGAAAGTCGAATAGAGATTCCTTTGTAGGTTATTTTCTTCTGCCTTGCTGCCCTGAGTATTCTTTCATTCATTTTTGCCAGTTTTACTACTGTATGCCTTGCAGTAGGTCTTTTTACATTGACAAATCTAGGAGATATGGAGGCTTCTTCCACACATATGTCCCTCTCTTTCCCTAGATTTGGGAAGTTCTCTGCTATTATTTCTTTGAACATGCTTTCTGCTCCATTTTCTTTCTCTTCACCTTCTTGAATACTATAATTCTTATGTTGCATTTCCTCATTGAGTCGAACATTTCTCAGAGACTTTCTTCATTTCTTTTTAGCCTAAGCTCTCTCTCCTTCTCTGTCTGGAGCATTTCAACATGTCTATCTTTGATTAAGCTGATTCACTACTCTATGATGTCCACTCGATCATTCAGGGAATCCATATTTTGTTTTATCTCTTCCATTGTGTCTTTCATCTCTAATATTTCTGATTTATTTTTCTTTATAGTTTCAATCTGTTTTGTGAAGCAGCTCCTGAACTCGTTGAATTGTTTCTCTGTATTCTCTTTTACCTTTTTGAGTTTTTTGATGACAGCTGTTTTGAATTCACTGTCATTTAGCTTACATATTCCTGTGTCCCCAGGACTGAGATCCAGGTGCTTGTCCTTTTCTCTCTGGTCTGGAGATTTGATGTCGTGTCTGGTGTTGGAAAGTCACCTGTTTCTCATTTTGATATTATTTTGTTGCAGTTACAGCCTATCGCTACTGGGTGGGGGTTGACAGCCATGTATTCTGAACCCTCCACCTTTAGCCGAGATGGCATGGCCTGGGGCGGGTCGTGGGAGGGGTGCTTTATCCTGTGTGCAGTCCAGGATTTTTTGATCAACTCTCGCTGTCTCGTCTCCTGGGGTCTTGACTTGATGAGGTCACCCCACGTGAAAGCTTTCACCCTCTTAGAGGGCTTCCTACTAAGGTGCAATGGCCCTGGGGAATCCTGGGTGATCCTGTGAGTGAGCGACCCCTCCCCCACTCTTTCTCTCATGGATCCTCCCACAACAGCGATTGCAGTCAGTAGGGGAGGGAGCAAAGTTATTTCTTACCCCATTCCAGCTCCTCTGAGTGTGGCTCCAGCCTCTCTGCCCTCCGTTGTGTAGCTGCATGTCTCTCCGAGGTTTTTGTGTTGTTAGGATATCTTCTGTTGGAGTATGGTTGCCCCTTTTGTTGTATGTTGGAGGGGAGAGAGTCCTGGGTAAGTTCATTCTGCCATGGTGCTCAACATGTTTTTTTATGAAACTTTTTCCTTTCATTTTATTCTATACTCCCACGTGGATCACAGAGAGTAACCTGAAGGGATATAAATGACATAATTTCCAGGTAGGCAAAACATGCCCTTTGACCTAAAGATAGCCAAGAAGTAATCAATCAATTGTTCCATGGTCTATACATTGACAGTCTGACTTTGTGATATCTGAACAAACTTAGATTAAAAAGCTGGGGAAGACCTGTTCTTAAAGGATTTGTGTACCTACTCATTGTTATACTTTATGAAGTGACTTGAGCTATGTAATTTCTCAGTCAAGTGAGAAAAATCAACCCAGAGATTGATTCTTAACTTTTAAAGATTTGCAAGGGCTAATTAGATAAAATGTTTCTCTTTCCTTAGAACTCAAGCATTTGTTACACTACTCCCAACCAAAATAAATCAAGTATTTTATTTTTTTTGAATTTCTATGTTTTTCTGACAAAGCTGTTTTTGTTTACTATTCCACTGAACTCTGTAATTTCAAAAGATGCTAAAAATAAATTCCCTAGAGGAGAAAAAATAATGAACAAAGAGAGAGAATAAGCCAACAATATGACATGGAGCTGCATGCACAGCTGGCTACTCACTAATAAACAGCATCCAAGAAGACTGGGTTCTTAAGAATATTTCCTTAATTGTGGTCATGATCTCTGCCTTCCAAGAATAATACCGTGTGTGCAGTATTTTAACAGGGAAAGAGAAGACATTGGTAGTAAGATCTCTATTTTCACTAGAATTTTTCAGGTCATGACATGTAAACAAAGATGTCTATCTTATATATTCCTAGGAAAATAGGATAAGAAATTTTAAGGCTATATAAGGCAATTTTGAAAATAATTTTAAATGGAAATAATAGATTTATGAACCTTTAAATGAAACCTCAAGATTTCTAGAATGCTCAGGAGTTTCAAGTTGTGGGCATTCCCCCCCGCCCCCCAATCCAAAGCAAATTCCTTCTTTTGGCAATTCCACTGAGAATTTCCTCTTTGTTTAATTTAGATTATATTATGTAATGAGCAGGGTTTATAACTCAATCTTCTCTGGTGTATTTTGTTTTAACGTTTTCTCTCTGGACTATCTTCTAGTTTTTTCTAGTCTTATGATTGTCTAATGCAATTTTGATTCTCAGTGTTACTTGGAGTGAGAAAACAAACTGAAATTGAAGCACTCTAATAGGAAAAATACCAAGAGTTGTAATACCTTTTTGCCTCTACTTCATATTTTCTTGCTTATAGCTTGGCTTTCTGCTCTTGTGTAATTCCTCTTTTTGTGCCCAGAAATTTTACATTGATTGTTTATCTTCCAATCTACTAGATCAATGCTGTCTAGATTAGGAATTAAAGAACAGAGATTAGGAAATGAAATATAAAATAGAGTGAGGAATCTGTAGGAAAAAGAAAACAGAGGGAACCAGAAGATCTGGAGATGGATCTAACAAAATTTATGAAGCAGAAAAACACTTATCTTTGGTACCTTCTGTTCTACTTATTCAGCCTCTCTCTACACCTTTGCCATCCTACTTATCCTCTTTCATCCTCTTCCTGCCTAGCCTAATTTTCCTTTCTGTAGGGCTTTACCCTTTGCTAGCTTATCAGCTATTTCTTCTAAGATATTAATTGACACATCTAAAAGTATTATCCTTCCCACAGGCATTTGCATTTTACTAAAAGTCTATTATAGACTAGAATTCTTCCTAGGCCTGAGAATGAATTCCTAATGGTTTAATGGAATTTGCTTGACCATTTGTATATGGGTGTTCTTTGTGCCCCTACTTCCATACTTCTCTCCCTTTAATATCTCTTCACACCCAGACCTCATTCTTCCAGCTAGTTTAGTCTGACCAGGCTTTATACGTGTTCAATTCCTAGAAGATACTGCTACTTTCACTGCCATAGTCAAAGTGAAGTGTCGTGGATGTGTGTATGAGGAGGAGAGTGGACAATACCTAAATGTATGCAGACACACATATGCAGGGACATATTTGCAAACATTACTGAGAGCTATGATGCCAGTCTCTGAGTAATGAAGACTCTTCCAATCAATCCAAACAATATAAGAACCCTTCTCGTGGGGGACATTTGCTTGACCACTGCATTCAGGAAGAGGATTTTATCTATTTCAGGAAACAAGAAGTGTATCTGTGATTGCTTAGTTGCTAGCTTATTCTTGGATTGTTTTCCAGTGAAGTATGGTTATCAGATCTATGATAGAGGCTTGAAAATAAACTTTTTTTAGTTACTCATAAAATATTTAGCTAATCTCTCTCTGTTTCTGTCTTGGTCTGTGTGTGTGTGTGCATTCCCTTTGAATTAGCTTTGCTCCTCTTTTCTAGGGGAACAATCTATATCTGCAGGGGCAGATACTTATGCCCTGTTGCTCTAGGGAACTATAGGGAGCAGCCAACATGGCCTTGGGGAATATGAGAGGGAAAAGAGAACGCATAGAGGCTTGTTTCATTTTAAGGCCACCCTGATCTTAAAGATGGACTGGGGAAAAAAGAAAAAAAATATAAGCCTTGCCAGGCCATGAAGAAATCTGCTTTAGTATGACGTTCTTCTATGATCCCTTTGGAAAAGAACAGTTTGAATAAAGGTACAGATGGGACTATAATAAATTGGAAGATATGTAAACACAGTCATCTGGTTGTGAACTTTTTCTCCAGTAGCAGGAATGTGAATATGTTCCCCCGGCCTTTCCATAAACTCTGATTCCCTATGGATATGAACATTGTTGTCTTGTTTATGTCTTTTTCAAAAATCAACTGCAGACATAACTGCCTACCAGTGTCTGTTCTCCCCTTCTTCCTCTGCACACAGCTAAACTACATTTCTCAGCTTCCCTTGCAGTTAGCTTAGGCCGTCTGACTAAGTTTCCTCCAATGGAATGGGAGTAGAAGTTACATATGTCAGTTTCAGGAGTTTCCCATAGAACCTCCAGACGTGCACTTCCAAGCTTTATTTGCCTCCCCTTGGGAAGGAATGGTGGCAACCAAAGCAACATCCAAAACCACATGTTGAAAGTAGGAAGGCTAACTACTGACCTAAATGCCCACTCTGGGTTGTTAAATGAACAAGAATAAAAGCCTCTGTTGTGTTTGAACCATTACATGTTTTTGTTTATTTGTTAACAGCAGTTTAACCTACCCTACTACATTGTAGTAGGAGAATAATGTAACCCGACAAAATGTGGCACAATGCTCAGTAGAGTGTAGTACTCAATAAATAATTGTTGAATGAATTATACTAGCCCATTTATGAAGGAGCTCCCAGAGGGTATAATGACCATGGAACTCTAAGCTTCAAAATTCTCTCATTTGCACATAATTTCATCCATTTTAAGTGATAATTGATATTCAGGTATTGAGCACTTACTGAATCCCATGTTTTACTTGCAAAAAATCCTGATGAGGGAGATGATATTACCTCCATTTAACACATGAAGAAACTGAGGTTCAGAGAATTAAGGCACTTTCTCAAGGCCACACAGCTCCTAAATGGTTGAGCTAGCATTGAAATTCAAGCTGTCTTTCCATTGCATCATGCTTCCTTAAATATGTGTTTGGTTTAATACACCATGTTTGTTGTTTAGATTTGTAATCTTGAGAATATAACATGATTGAGAGCAAAGTGTAATCACTTGGAACTTAGTAAATCTCTCAATAAAGTAGTAACACATAAGATATGTAATCTTAGCTAATTAATAGAACTATTTGTTAGTCAAGTAATCAGCTTATGACCATCTCTTAGACTCTTTCTTCCTAAGTAATCTTTAGGATTATAGAGTAAATATAGTAAAGACTCAGCTAGAAGGCATGGGGATTGAATTGTAAACACTATGGCTAGACAATTTTCTGGTTAGGGGTCAGAAAGCAACAGAAAACATTTCTTATACTTTTTTTTTGCTTACTGATCCCTGCTTTCTGATCCTTACTTTTTGAAAAATCTTTCAAAATTCAGAAATTTGTTTTCTTATCATTGAACAGACTGGTGCAGTGGTATCTCAAACCAGAGAAATGTACTCAGGGGTTCTTTTGAATGTACATTGGGGTTGAGTGTACATAAAAGAATGTCTGTTTATATTTATTTTAATCAAAAATAATAAACCTGTTGTATTATTTTGTATTAACAAAGTAATATATATAATTACACACACATATAAAAGCAATGTTATCACTACTTAGTCTGTTTGACAACAGAGGATCACAAGTGATGTCATATAATACATATGAGGTATCGTGGAGCAAAAAGTGTGGAGGAGTGGACATAAACAATCATTTATTAGTTTAATTTCACCATATTGAAAGATGTTGCAGTTTACATGTTCCCAATTAGATTTCTCAATCACATCATCAAGTTTAAAATAAACTAACCCTCACAAAATGACTCTAAAAGATTCTTGCAAAGGATATTAATGATATTACTAAGAATGTAAGCACAAATGAACAAGAAATTGACAGCATTGTTTGTCAATTACATTATTAGTTTAAATACAAAACAAAATCCGAAAACCATGATAATATAATTAGATCTGCTGAAATGTTGGCCTACAAAGTTCAAAATTAACAAGAAGACTTTGATATATGAATTTATCTCCTATATAGTACCAGTAAACTTCACCCTAAATATGTTTTGTGCCTCAACATATTAGCTAATTATGAAATTGCATGTGTTTAATTTATAAATAAATATACATCTATGGAGAAGATGTGTTCAAAATCAGAAAACACAATGGAGTTTATCATCTACAAAGTTTGCAGACCACTGTCTTAATACAAGCCCTTATTTTACTGTATTGGCAATATTTATTTATATGTCTGTTTTCTTTACTAAATACTAGTTTCCATGAGGAGAGAGGGACTGTGTCTTCTGTTAGTATCTAGAGTATGTAGCTCTTGGTATTGCAGTGGTAGGTATGCAGTTAATATCTACTAAATAGAAATAGAAGTTTATAGCCAACATTTAGAGGCAACAAGGACTAAAATAGCCTGATTTCTATTAACAAATAGACGATTTTTGGTCATGTGATCTTGAAAAATGCACTTTTATCTTCCTCATCTAGAAAATGGAGTGAATACTCCCTGTTCTACCTATCGTAATGGTTCCTTATGGAACTCACATGTAAAAATAAATATAAATTTTCTAAGCCATGTACATCTTTGATGCATTCATGTTACTTTTCAAATATAAACTACTTTAGAAGCTTAGTATCATGAAAAACTAAGAAAAGAAAATGATGGAGGAGAAAAATGTTAACTATGTTCTGAAAGTTAAAATTAATGCCTTTTAATGTGTGTAACCTTTGGAATGCTGACACTTCTCTCCAATTGTTCAAATAAGTTGTTTCAATGAAAATGCTATAAACATTACAGGACTTTTTGAAAAGGGGGGAGAGGGAGGTGTAGATACCATTTCCAAATGCCTGCTATAGTCCAAGCGGTGTCAGCATTCCCTTTATTCTTGTTTTAGTCAATTCTACTTAAAAAGAACTCATTTTGAGATAAGAAATGAAAATGGAAAACACAAAAGGGAAACCAATGGGCTAGCTTCCCTGTTCTGTTTGAGAACTCATTTCCTGAGAATGTGAAGGCTTACAGTCACATGAGAAGGCAAGTCTAAATCTTCATCTGTGTTTTAACTAAGGTAACCGAATACCTTTGTTTTTTTGGTTTTTTATTTTGAGCGTGAGGAAATGCGCTATAGCAATTTATTGAAACCAGAGAGATGTGTCACCTTGAGAGAAAGGAATTTGGTATTAAAATCTTAGGTTTTAATAGCTAGGGGTCCCAGGAGCAGGAATAAAAGGAGTGTTTTATGTGGAGTGAGGCTGACCTACCTGGTCAAAGTTAAGGGTCATGAGAGATCCAGGTGAGATATTTCCTGATTATGGTCTGACCTCTCAATTGTTTTTCCTAAAGATTTGTGTACTCTGTTCAGCTCCCCACAAACCACTTGCTGTCTTACCTCTTCACAAATCAGTGCATGATTGTCTCCATTTTATTTTCACTTTCCTTCTGCTATTCTCCTCCTTTACTCCTTTTGCCTCTTGCATATGTGCCCTTGTCTAAGCATTTATAAATAATACATATGTGACTGTGTATATGAATAGATATATCTATATAAATGATGATGAAGTGCAACTCGTAAGCACTGAATGTGTTTTTGTGTATGTGAGGAAGATTGGCCGTGAGCTAACATCTGTGCCCATCTTCCTCTACTTTATGTGGGATGCTACCACAGCATGGCCTGACAAGTGGTGCTGTGTCTGCACCTGGGATCCAAACCTGCGAACCCTGGGCCACTAAAACAGAGCCAGGGAACTTAACCACTACATCACCGGGCCAGCCCCATGAATAAATGTTTTGAAATAAATAAACAAAAACAACATCCAATAATAATTTGAAATTGGATGAATTATGCTTACTATTTCTTTTCAATTTAATGATTTAACTGATGATTGATGCCTTCACTATTATATCAAAATAGAGCATGTCCCAGTGCCAGTTTGTACATTAGCCATGACTCATAAGGATTGTTCAACTTCTTCATTTAGAACATATTTTTTTAGCACAATGTGTGTTGGGTACTGTTTTAGGTACTTGGACATCATCAGTGAACAAAGTAGACAAAAATACCTGCTATGTAGAACTTATAGTCCAGAGGAGGAGGAAGACAGGCAATAAATGACAAAACAACCAACTAACTAACTAAGTAATTGACCAATTAAATAAATGATATTGTATATTAGAAGGAAATACACACTTTGAAAAATTTAGAAATAATAGGTGTGCTGTGTGTGTGTGTGTGTGTTGGGGGTGGGGGATTGGTACAGGTTGCAATTCCAAATAGAGTGGCCACAGTGTAGGTCTTATTGAGAAGGAGGTATTTGAGAACCCAAAGGAGCAAGTCAGGTACTAAACCAGACCGATCTTTTAGGGCTCCTCAAATCTCCCTACCAAGGGGATATCTATTCCGCCTGTGTGTAAGGTTGGTTCCAATTGTAAGCCACGACAGGGTTAAATCCAGAGGGCACCATTCCTTTCTCTTGCTGAGAGTCCAGTTCAGCAGTAGAAGACAGGAGGCTTAGAGAGGCATTAGTTCTTGTACTATTGTGTAATATATAGGAAGACAGCTTTATACATTCCAAAAGTTCAAATTTCAAATATATAACATACGGCAATTAGACCATAAAAATGCACCTTGGGATGTACTATGTAATTCTCCAAAGAATCTAACTTCACAAAATGAACTGATCTGGAAATGAGGACGAGTATCTAGTGCTCAGCCAAAATATTTCTCTGGTGACATAAGAATTGGGGAGCCAAGAACCTCATCACACACTTCAGATTTCTGGCTTCTTCCGAGGAGTCCAAACATTTGTTTCCTGAGAAATACCACTTGAATAATTTCTTGGCCTCTGGACAGGATACCACAAAGCTAAAACTGCCTTGCCCGTATTTTATGAGCCAGAGTCAGGACTTTTAAATTCTTGGTATGTTTTTGCACTGTGGTGATGCAGCTGTATTTTGGATAATCTGGGCAATATTGCTTAATATTATTCTGGGAGATAAAATCTTAGGGAAGGAGCAGATTCTATAGACCCCATGGAAATTCTAAATACATTCTAATGAGTTTTAGGGTGCAAAACATAAAAAGAAAACTTCAAATCCAGGCAGATCTTACCAGAATCCTGAAGCAAGGCATCCATCTAGAGAAACAAGACGGGTCACGGGATATAAGAGATGTACTCTGAGGGGGATGGTGAAGGAGCAGTATTCATTAACCCAGAAGAGAAGCCTAAGGGATAATTTAGTAATTGCCTTAAAATGTCAATGACTCAGATGCAGATGATAGTCAATAAATACTCTCTTTATTCTTAGATGATTAAATAGACTTAAGAAAGACCATGGGAGATTTTGGTTAGACTTAAGGAATAATCTGTATTGTGAAACATTGGAAATGGTTCTTGAGGAAAATTGTGGACTCTTTTCTAGAGGGGTTTATAAATAGGATGAAATTTCATCTGTCTGTGGTGGTTTGAGCGTAGCAGCAAGATCTCGTGACTCTAAGGTTTCTTCTGTAGTACTACATTTGGTACATCAGCTCTTTTGGAATCATGTTGTCTTTATATAATGTTGGAGTATACTGGCATGATTTGTGTTTAAACTATTTGTTAAGTGATATTTTTAAAAATATTTTTTCTGTAAACAAATTATAACCTTTAGTAGTTTCCTCCCATTTCCAACATATTGTTGTGACAGTCTGAGTAATATCTCAGTGTGTTTCTTTACCGTGTTAGTAATAATTATTTCATTTGTGACGATTAGTATTAATATTACCCATTCTTCTTGGAAGAAGGGAAAATAATGTGAACTATGCCAGTCCACACTAGTTCTGTTATCTTAAGCATTTTGTAAAAGAAAACAGTATTTATTTGAATAATTTCCTTTCCACAGATATCATCAGGAGGTTACAACATTTAACGTTCTTTTCCTATAAGTTCATTTGCTTTTAACCCACATTCTCCTTGCATAGGACTTGTAGAGACAATTCACAAGAAGTGGCTGGATCTCACATACATTTGGAAAGGTAAGTTTTAATTTTCCTAAATTTATAATAAAATTGTATAAAATAAATGTATTTGTAATAAGGCAAAATTTATTTAAGGTATTTTTTGGAGAATAATTAGAGCTGGATATGACTTTGAATGTCATCAAGCTTATTTTACTGTTGAGGAAGTTGAGATCCAGAAAGGAAGTTTGTATCCAATGTAATAGTAGTAGCATTAGTGTGAAAACTCAGGTTTCCTAACTCACAGTCTGGTGCTGTTTACAACACACATCACTAAATATTTCTCTGTTTTGGTGGTTGTCTGGTGTGGTGGCATGAGTATGTATGTACGTGTCTGTTAGGGCTAAGATCTGTTGGTCCATAGAAGTGTGACAGCCATGTGAAAGTGAGAGACGATTCAGAAGAGTATATTCTTTAAAGAAGAGAGAGGCACAGGAAGGGTTCCATGGCAGAGGACTCATACAGAAGATATTTATTATGACTTTGGAGATGACCTTTTTCTTTTGAGACTCTTCTAGAATAAGGAGTGGGGAGGAGAAGGGAGACATACTAATTTGTCATGCATGGAAATACAAACAAATGGTTGGTATCATGGGAATTTGCCTTATATTAAATATCATAGATGATAGTTAAGAAATTAATTGTGGCATATATTGGCCACAAGAAAACCCCACCAAACCTTATGAAAAAGAATGTTCACAGCTATTGAATTTTTTCTAAGGTGTCCATAGTAAGCAGTATCTATATAGCTTGGAATTAGAGTGTCTGTGTCATTAAGTATGTGGGTGACATAGCAAATGAGAATTGTCAAGTAATATGGCACTTGAAAAGACTCATGGTAACATGGAAGGCCAATATCACTGATATATTAAATGAAGGAAATAGCAGATAGCCCAAATTTACACACAATCAAGCTACCTCATCCTAAATAAAAACCATGTTTACTGGACCCGTCTCAAGTTCTGTCTTCCTGGACAACTCAAATCCTCCCTCATATTTTTCTTCCCTCTGACCCATCTTCTCTGGTCCTACTGGTCACACACTGTGTATTAAGACTCCAAGAACTCAAAGGTGGATATGAATATATTTCCTTCCCTCAAGAAGCTCACAGTCCAGTCCAGGGAGGTAGAAAGGTAAAGAGACAGTTATGATGCAGTCTACTACATACTACGATAGCAGAAGTGTTTTTCCGTATGGGTCTATGGAAACCCAGGCTATGGGTTTCAGCAAGGGGATGATGTCTGAGTGGAGTTTTGAGTGATAAATAGGAAGATCTCATTATCTTCTCCTTGGATTATTGAAAGTATTTCCTAACTGGACTTCTTGCCAACATGCTTGCCTACTACATTTTGAGGGAGCTTCCAATTCAAAGGCAATGAAGCATAAGAAATTCATGGGATATTTGGGGAAATGCCAGATGTTTGACATGAATTTATTGAGGAGTAAAGAGATCCAAGTAAAGAAGATAAGCAAAGGCTAAATCATGAGGTGTCTTGTATACCATGATCCCTGTCTTGTACAAATTGAAGAGCAGTAGAATATATCGTAAGCGGAAGACTAACCCAGTCCAATGTGAATTTTGATCTTGTGGCTGCTAAGGGGAAAATGGGTTGGAAGAGAGTAAACATGATGGCAGGAAGTCCAGTTAAGAGGCATCATGAAGATGATGACATCCTCAGCTAGGGCAGTGATGGTGGGAATAGAGAGGGGTGGACAGATTCAAGAGGTAATTAGGAATTAGTGTTAACAGGACTTGGTGTTGGGTTGATTGTGGTGGATGAAATGAAAAGAGACGACAAGGATTATCTTATCTGGCTTGAGCAACTAGATAGCAGTGCCTTTCCCTAAAGTCTGGAACACAGGAGGAGGACCAGTTCTGGATGGAGAAGGAAGATGATGAATTCAGATTTGGACAAGTTGAGTTTGACTTGCCTGTGAGACATTCAGGTGAAAATTTCCAAATTTGGTATAGTGGTCTGGAGCTTAGGAGGGTAGTGTGTACTCTACCTTCTGTGCCTCTTCTGTATGCCCTTAGAATCCATCCTCAACATCTTAGCCCTTGATGCCACACTGTCCTGGACTGTTCCTTTCTTTTCCCTTGTTTCCTTCTACTTGGTAGAGGCAGACCTCTAGGAAGGTCTGTATACCCATCTGTACCTTTTTGTTTTTTTTAAGATTGACACCTGAGCTAACATCTGTTGCCAATCTTCTTTTTTTTCTTCTTCTTCTCCCCAAGGCCTCCTAGTACATAGTTGTATATTATAGCTGCAAATCTCTCTGGTTGTGCTGTGTGGGACGCCGCCTCAGCATGGCCTGATGAGCGGTGCCATGTGTGTGCCCAGGATCCGAACTGGCGAAACCCTGGGCCACCAAAGCAGAGCACGTGAACTTAGCCACTCTGCCATGGGGCCAGCCCCAACCCATCTGTACCTTTTGCAATGCTTACCTGACTTGTGGGCATGAGTGAGGACTTTGTAAAGGCTTCTGAAGACTTGCATTTGGCTACCTCACTGCTGAGGTCATTAGGGAAAAAATGACACTTTAATATTATTAAAAGGTTCAAAGGATATTTAAGTCTTTATAAATAGCTACAAATATCACAAATCAGGTTTACATATGTGACCCATTTTGCTTAAAATATTTGTAGGATATTCTTCATTACGCCTTTCCCCTAATTGAGGTTTTCCCACCTCTAGGAAGAAGTGGAAATGATAACTGCTTTTCTACATTGGCTTCCTTACAATCATTTATTCTACCTTCTGGATCCTTCAGATTCTGCAACCCACTCTGGCATATGGAATTAATAAACCAGGGAAGGGGTCTTGTCATTGTTATTTAGCGTTTGGCAATAACAATTATCTGTGGATGTTGTATCCTGAGACTGTCTCTGCTTCATTTTCTTCAAAGGGGAGGCCTCTTTTGTACAACAGTGGAACTTGAGGGATTTCTGTTAAGCATTTACAGAAAATAGTTCCTCCTATAAAAAAAATGCAGGAGGCTTAGGCACAATTGTTAAGTGTGGGAATGAGGTCTTTGGTGGTTTAGCAATTCTTGCTTTCTTATCTCCCTCCCACTGATACTTTGTCATTATGTTTACCCTCCCTCTTCTAGGAATTTTTATTTCATTTATGCGTGCATCCATGTATTTATACTTTCATTCCTTACACATCACTGAAATTTACCAGTCCTAGTCTCTGTACTTTGCAAAATACTCAGGATAAGAATTAGTCATGCTGTGCAAATGTGAAAGACTAACACATACTTGTTTCCTCCCCACACAGACCTCTTGAGTACTTTATGTCAGTATCAATGGGTTTTTTGGTTTTTTTTTTAAGATTGGCACTTGGGCTAACAACTATTGCCAATCTTCCCTTTTTTTTTGTCTTCAAAGATTGGCACCTGGGCTAACAACTGTTGCCAATCTTTTTTTTTCCTGCTTTATCTCCCCAAATGCCCCCTGTACACAGTTGTATATCTTAGTTGCACATCCTTCTAGTTGTGGGATGTGGGACGCCACCTCAACGTGGCCTGACGAGCGGTGCCGTGTCTGCGCCCAGGATCCGAACCCTGGGCCGCTGCAGCAGAGCACGTGAACTTAACCACTCGGCCACGGAGCTGGCCCCTCAATGGGTTTTTTAGAGAAAATAATTCCTGCTTTGGGAGCTCGTCACAAAGGAGTGATGTCAATATTGTGACTTGTAACCCCAGTAGGTGGCAAGGGGTAAATCTTGGCAAGTAAATGGACAGTTGGAGCTTTATTTCATTCAATACCTCCCCACCCACCCTTGTGATCAAAACCTTCCATCATCTAAATCACACATGGGCTTACTGTTTGCCAGGCACATAGTAGGTACTTTACACATATTAATTCATTTAATTCTCACTACAATCCCGTGAAGTAAGCCCTATTACTATCCCCAGTTTAAAGATGAGGGAACTGAGGCATAGAGGTGGTTATTACATTTTCTAAGGTCATACAGCTAGTAAATGGTGGTGTTCAGATTCAAACCAAGGCAATCTGACTCCAGGTTTAATGCTCTTAGACACTATACTAAGATATGAAACTGGTATGATCATTTTAGTATGTATATCTGCATTTCTTTCACCTCTTCTGTGTATTCTTCTAAATGTGTGTCACATGTGTATGCTAGAGAGCAGCCCAGAACCAAAGAAAATGGTATGAAACTTTGCTCTCAACATCTAAACACAGCCCACAAGGATTAATGGGGAATCTACCAAAAAGATCAACTGAAACTAGTAGTAACAGGAAATCATTGCAACAATTGGTGACAGAAGAAAGAAAGAAGATTTTTTAAAAAGTTATTTTTAATAGCCAATGAGGTATAGTTGATATACAAAGAGCTGCACATATTTAATGTGTACAATTTGACGAGTTTAGAGGATTTTTTAAAAGATGTTCTTTTGAGTCTTGAAACTGTGAGTCTTTGAACAGCTTTCTCTTCAGGGAAATCTTCAATTATCACCCCCTAGTTGTCACATAAGCACAAAATTTAAAATTGGTCTTTAAACTTGAGTAGAAAAGGAAGAGAATGAGGTATCTATTTTTATTTTTGATTTTTAAGTTTTTTTTTCAGTTGTTTTATTGAGGTCATAATGGTTTATAACATTGTGTAACTCTGGGTGTACAATATTATTTATCAGTGTCTGCATAGACCTGCATGGTGCTCATCACCAATAGTCTAATTTTTATCCATCACCATACATATGTGCCCCTTTACCCCTTTCGCCCACCCCCCATCCCTCTTCCTCTCTGGGCACCACTAATCTGTTCTCTTTGTCCATGTGCTTGTTTATCTTCCACATATTAGTGAAATCATGCAGTGTTTGTCTTTATCTGTTTGGCTGGCTTATTTCCCTTAACGTAATATCCTCAAGGTCCATTCATGTTGTTGCAAATGGGACGATTTTGTCTTTTTTTAATGACTGACTAGTATTCCATTGTATATA